>NC_136820.1:11013417-11740154 GCF_951394365.1 Tetrao urogallus | reverse complement strand
TATCTTTAATATTCTCAGTCTAGTCAGCCCTGCATATCCAAACAGTAGTCTTGTTGCTTGGAGACAGATCTTCATGGAAGATCTTGTATCTCAAATCTGCACGTTGTTTCAAATTTCATCTGTTTTATTAACTTTCATCAATGTTTAGAAAGAACATTCTCCTTAGAACCAAGAAGCATAAATTTTTACCCTTGCATCAAAAATATGAGATAAAAGAGTCCAATATTCACAAAGGGACAATGGTCTGAAAAACACTTCTAGAGCTTTAGGGTATCTGAAATATTTATGAAAAGGCACAGAGTACATCCTAAACCCAAAATTACTTTGGCCACAGCAGGTAGTTCAAATACTTCATACTATCTCATTTTCTGGATTGCTTTTTGAAAAAGCAAGATATAAGATCAAGTAGATAGTAACAGGAGTCCATAATAACAGGATTATGATATATAGATAGATACAATGGAGGGAAGCTGGTTGAAAATAAATAGTAATAACAGTTTTACTTCATCTCTGAAGCAGAGATCAATTTGGGAGTTGTCAGTACTGATAGAAATCATTCAGAGTGCAAACTCATTCACACTCCAATGTGGTCAGTGCAGGCCGTCTGCAAGCCTACTTGAGAATTTTGGAGAGTAATCTGTTGAGAAAACGATTTGACAACAAACACAACATTCTCAAAGAATCTGAATCTCTCCTGGTGCAACTTGAGGCCATTCCCACCAGCACTATCACCAGTTATGCAGGAGAAGTGGCCAACCTCCACCTGTGTTGCAGCTTTTGCCCACTGCCATTTATCCTGTCACTGCACACAACTGCGAAGAGCCTGGCCCCATTCATTTGACTTCTGAATTCCAGATGAACAGTTATGAGATTTCTTCTCAGTCTTGTTTTCTGTAGGCTGAATAGTCCCAGGTCTCTCAGCCTTTCCTTGTACAGAGATGCTTCAGGCCCCTAATCATTTTTATGGCCTCCACTGGACTCTCTCCAGAAGTTCCATTGTTTTTGAGCTGAAGAGCCCAGAACTGGACACAGTAAACCAGACATGGCCCCACCAGGGCAGAGATGGGGAGGATAACCTCCTTCAACCTACTGGCCGCATTCCAGCAGGACCAGGATACCACTACTGCCCTTCCTGGCCACAAGGGCACACTGCTGGATCCTGGCCAACCTGTTGTCTACCAGCACCCTCAAGTGTTTTTCTGTAGAGCCCCTAACCTGGGCTAACACACGTGGTTATTCCTCCTCAGGAGCAAGACCCTACAATTACTTTTGCTGAATCTCATCAGGTTACACTCTGTCCAACTTAATACGCTGTCCAGGTTTTGCTGACTGGCAGCACAGCCTTCTGGCATATCAGTCTCTCCTCCCAGCTTGGTATGATCCGCAAACTTGCTGACGGTGGACTCTATCCCTTCGTTCAGGTAAACGAAGACTACGCTGAACAAGACTGGGCCCACTAACTGATAGTTACAGGCCTCATGATCAATACTGGAGGAGGCCTGGAGTATAAGACATTCTGTGAAAAGTCTAGTGTCTTAGTACTGGTAATTTTTGGTATCTGATAGCAGGAAAGGATTGTAAAAGGTGAGGTCCAACTTTCTGCTAGATTCACAAATCCAAACCTGGTTAGAAGTATGAAATGAGAATCACAGAGCGGCTAGGGTTGACACAATCTAAAGGAAGGCCACAACGATATCTCCTTGAAGTTTTCTCTTCCCAAGGCTGACTGAACTCAATTCCTTCAGCCTATCTTCACAGGAGAGGTGTATCAGCCCTGTGATCCTCTTCACGGCCCTCCTCTGGGCCCTCTCCAAAAGCCTCCTGTGTTGAGGGCCCCAAACTCGGATGCAGTACTCCAGATGGGCCTCATAAGGGCAGAACAAAGGGGACAATCACCTCCCTTGTCCTGCTGGCCACCCCTCTTCTGTTGGAACCCAGGATACTGTTGGCCTTCCATGCTGCAAGAGCACATTGCTGGCTCGTGTTCAGATTTTTAGCCACCAGGACCCACAAGCCCTTCTCAGCAGTGCTACTCTCACAGACTTCCCTTCCCAGTTTGTATATATACCTGGGATTACCTTGACCAAAGTGCAAAACTCTACACTTTGTTGAATCTCACTAGTTCACAGGGGCCCACCTTTTGAGTTTATCAAGGTCCCTCTGGATGGCATCCCCTCCTTCTGCTGCATTAACCACACCGCTCAGCTTAGTGTCATCAGCAAACTTGCTGAGGGTGCACTCAATTCCATCATCTACATCACTGATAAAGATGCTAAAGAGTAAAGACAGACCCCTGGGGAACACCGCTCCAACCAATTCCTTATCTACTGATAAGGACCCAGAGACCCAGAGTCAAGAGAAGAAAAGCACTTCTAGTAACAATCTGGGTGACGAGCATTTCACTAAGCGCAGTCAGTAGCAGCCCTGCTATGACTCTTCTGTATTCTTGACCTTAGCCTACCCATTCCACCTGAAGTCAGGCTCAGAAGAATCAGGGCAGGAAAAATTCCTTGAGTTGGATGGTCTCAGAATAGAAAAGTGTTGCCAGATGGAAGAAAGTAACATTTCTGCAGGACAGCGCTACTCATCCAGACTCACCCCTGCTGCAGAAAAGGGAAAGCTGAACCTGAACAATCAAGTTTCTAGGTGGTAAGACAAGGTTATAATGAACTCTATCCAGACACAATTATGTTCATTTACTTGTTTTTGTTTTGAACTGAACTGCATTCTTCTAGCAGGCAGTACGAATACCTTGTATGTCTATCACTAGAAGGAAAACAATTTCTACAAACTGTGTGTGCTTTGCTGTAGGAAAGTCATAATTACGTATTACATGAAAAATAAATCAAAAGCATATTCATTCTCACAAGCAACTCCTTCCACTCTATTAACAAAGCAGACAAGAAGGAAATCCCAACACATGCAAAGTTCGAAGACTACTGGTCAGTATACTTTGGTCAAAATACTTTGATCCAGATAGGCAAGTGGGAAGGATGTTGACCATGAGAAGGCAAGTGGCATGCCACATTAAACTAGAGAAACAGTTTAATATCTAATAAATAAATGACTCATTCTTTTTCTTCAAGTCAGGTTATTATAATCCAGTGTACCTTTATCCACTGCAGTACTCTGCGATAAGAATTCATTACATTTATCCCAGCCCTTCCAATGAAAATTCTGTCTGCTTCATTACACTGGGAATTTTTTATTACTAGAAAGAAAAAATACACATTATTTTTGTTTCTACCAGTAAAAGAACTTTAAAGAACTTACAGATCACAGCACTTGCACACATTTTCTGAAATACTAGGCATTAAATATAATAATTTTTTTAAAGTCTGACAACCAAAATTAGAGTAAACAACAACAGTTTATCCAGACACTCTTTGACAGTACTCTAGTTTATCCATAAGCTGCCTGGGCATGCAACGGTATAGCTTATGAACATCATCATTTTTAAAGTAAGCTTTCATTTTCTGACGCATCTGAATGACAGCAATTGCAGAACTGTGTAATTGCAGGGTTTTCCAAACCATCTCATTTAACCACTTTGGAAGCCTTGCTGGTACTGCAGAACAGTGGTCTCCAGTGTGGGGTGGTGCACACACAGTCCATTCAGGTATGGAAAAAAAATTTTTTTTTGGTACCGAAGTTAAGTTAAATAAAATTATCTCTACCTCATCTTTTTTAATTTACATTTTTGTGCATGTTTTAGAATATACCTAATATATTAGTGCAGTGGTACATGTACATAATTTACAAATAAATAAATAAACATATGGTATTTTGGGGGCAAGTGTAAAATTTTTTTTTTTACTGATGGGTTGCCTAACAGCATGGAGACCACTGCTCTAAAGAAATAAGACCAAGTTTCAAGTCCCATCAAAGCCTTCTATGTGTTTCACAGCCAGAAGCTGTGATAGCTGTTTTGTAGCATGAAAGTCTGTGATCAAAAAGGTTGTGTCACTTAATTGAAATAAGTCATTGGGTCTTATTAGTTAATGCAGGTTGAAAAAGATCTAAGTCATCCTTTACACAGAGCCGTAACATCCAACTGACACAGCACTGAGCCTCAGCCTCCTACAATCTTACTGGGAGGAAGGATGCAGACAAGCAAATGAAGAGGCATATGAAGAAAAGGGGGACAGAAAACATGCTGCATATTAAAAAAGCTAGAAGGTGTATTGTTGACCAAGCCCTTGTGTAAATTCTTAGTTGCTTAGGGTAACAAATAATTCTGAAAATCTAAAATGCTACAACCAAACCATAACAAAAGATACACAACTGATGTAACCCCAGTCAATGCATTTCTATATATACAAGTATATGAAGTTAATTTATGCTAGTAAGAGTGCTGCACTTCAGAGGACAATACTGAAATATACTTTCTTGCCACTGTTCTGAGAACACGACATTATCTCTTAAAACCATCAGTACTGCTTTCTCTCCTTAATAGGAGAAAGCTCAAATGTGTGCTCTTCAGAAGGGGTAGGCCTTTGACATCAAGTGTAAGCACCATGGACTTTACTAGAAAATGGTTTCTATTCATCATTTCACCTGTTTGTATTTGTGCCTGAAGAAATTCTGAATGTTGTATACAATCAGATTAACTAATATGAAGAAAGCAGTCAGTATATATTTTGGCTTTTACCTCTTAAAAATTCTACCAATAGGATAAGTAATTAAGTGTTTACTTCAACTTAGTTTTACCTGCATCAGCAAAATCACAAAAAGGAACTCCTGGTCTGTCTTTCTCAGAATCTTTTGTTAGTATTTCAGTAATACATAAAGACAATTTCTGAAGATCATCAGAATTTTCACATGTAGCTCTTGCATTAACATACAAAGCTGCCAACTTGGCCCAATCATGCTTTTCCTTGCAATGCTGCGAAGAAGGCAAGTGACAAATATTAGCAAATTTGTTTCCAGAATACCAAACAGAAAATATAATGGAATTCAAGAGATAACTAAGATATAATTAAGCAGAAAACAGCAAGATTAATCTATAGCTCGTGTCCTATGAAACTACTGAATGTATTCCGATGACATTTCCCTTAGCTACCCTTTTTGAAAAGAAACAGATCAGAGAGTCTCTATCAGTTCACATGAAGAGTTTGTAATGAAATACAGACGTTTCTAATGATGCTATGATTCAACCTCAGTACTTCATCCTTTTCTCTCTGAAAATTCATATTTTTATTATGTATTTTCTCAAATCATTACAATTTTATTAGCATCACCAACCCAATTTCCTTTCATCAAGGAGTAAGTTAACTTGAATCTTCCTAACAACATGGACTAAAAATAATGTGTGGTCCTCATGAGACACTGATTACTCCGGTATAATTCTTCTGAGAGTTTTAGGACCCAGGTTATATTAACGTGCTAATCTAATGGCATACACAGAAGAGTTAAATTTAAAACAAGTGGTTCGGGCTACAGATAACTGCAGTGTGCTGTGGTGCAGCATCTGCAGGTAAGCCAAGTGAGCTGAGATCTGTTACACACGCATGTCAACAAGGATTTTGTCAACAACAGAGATTTTTGGGAACTGAGTGGACCAAGCTGCAACCAGTCCTGATCCCCTCCTTAAAGTTTGGCTTCAGGATCTGTGCAGTAATATGTAAACTATGCTACAATTGTCCATAAGAAGTAATCTGTTCTTCAATCTGAAAAATGCAGAGACCTACTGAGTAAGTTACTCTCTAGCATTTTTATATTCTTCAAAATAACCCACCCAGTGTTACCAACTACATCCTTTTATAATTTGCCTTTTTATATAAGGCATGAACTCTATCCACTGAATAAAGCATTAAACAATTTCTGGTGAGGAAGAATACATCACTACCAATTACAAGCACAACAAACAGTTGCTTAAAATTAGGTGTAAAATAAAAGCTACAAGTATGCAAATTAAAATAAAAACTGACATCACAGAAAAGTCAAAGACAGCTTTTCCCCTGCATTTTAATATTTCCCCACAATAGGCTCACATTAAAAAATATTATCAATAGATTAAAAAGACATAAAAATAGCTGTTTTCCATAGAAGTCATGGCTTCAGCATTCCAAAAAGCCTGAAACATGCACACACTGTACCTGAATTTCTGCCATTACCAAATTAAAGTCAAAAAGCCAGTCGCTTTTAAAATGCATCTCCTGAAATCTTCAACAAGAAAAAAACGTTAATGCTTAATTTTAACACATCCTAGTGAACTAAACTACAAGGAAGTGATCAACCATTCGTTATATTTGGACTAAAAATGATGTAATCGTTTATTTGATTTACTGCAAATAATATACAGACTGAACACTGAAAACAGACATTTGCAATCGTATCAGAACAAGATAGTGTGTGAATATACAAATAAACAAAGAGAGATATTTTCACAGATAATACTCCCTTGTCTAAGTATAAATGCAACTGAAAAGGTAGGAATAAGACTTGAAATACATTAAGTAAATGCAGACTGTATTTTACATGTTTCTGACACAATGGTTAAAAAAAAATAGCTCATTATACAAACTCAACCACTTCAAATACCTAGGAGTGGTTTATTCTGATGCTGCCACTGGAATAAGAGATAAATCACCTACATGTGAGTAAGCTCAGACAAAGTACTGCTTTACTGAAGCAGTAAAGCTGCTCACTTTTCACAGACACAAACTGTTTCTCAGTTTTGTGCAGAAAACAGACACATACTGAGGTTACTTGGAAAGGGCAATTCCTCTACGAATGAGAATCCTAATCTGAAAAGTGAAATCACCTCCAGCTGGTGTGGTAAACTGATAAAACTCAGATATAATTAAAATAGATAAAAACAGATAAAACACTGGGATCCATTGGTTGGAAGGTATTCTATAGGAAATAAGAAAAGCAGCAAACTTCTAGGATGTTCTCCCTTAAAACAGTGTTAGGCTGTTATACTACAGTAAATGCTATGTGTTTGGTTCCTCCAAGAACCAAAGCCTGTAAAACGAACCACTTAGTCATTTATTCAACTTGTGCGTGTGTATATAATGCACATGATGAAAAATATATTGGAGCAAGTAACTGGGAGGCATCAACAGTTTTGAAATCACACGTTCTGCTCAGCATAATCCAGCAGCACTGGAAAAAAACCACCCCCCTCCACATTCATCGTGGTACAAATGTTTTTGCAGACTCAGAGTAAACTAGAAAACAACTTCAGATGATAAATAATGCTCTTACTGTCTACAATTTGGTGTTTTTTTTTAACTGAGGAAGTATCGTTCATTTATGTGGCCTAAAATATATATTAAACAATTACACTTCTAAATCTACTACTGTTGGACAAACTTGTCCCACAGCTAGGAAGAGCATCCCACCAGAATGCACTGTAATGATCAGTATTGAAAAAACTAATCATAACTGCAGCCACAGTCCAAGTTTTTGAATAACAATCCTTGACCTCTGAAACACAGTAGATTGACAGCATTTTAAAATACAAGTAGGCATAATATGGCAATATTTTCCTCTGAAACACTAAATTTGCATTTTCTTATCACCTTTAAAGCTTTTGTGTAGATTTATAAAATCGAACTGGAAGACAGAACTAAATAGATATAACTATAAAATAGTTCCTTAAGGACGTACCTGGATTTTATGTTCAAAACAATATCTAATTCCTGGCTTGGAACTTCCAATTGGTGAAGGAGTTTAATTATGTAGTTAAAATGTTCATACTCAAGAAACATACCAGCATCAACAAGCTGTAGTATCAAATCCAGAGGAAAAGTAAGCAAACAAAAAAAGAAAGTCATCATGTTCATCATGTTAATTATCTCTACAGGCAGGCCAGTATGAATGGGAAGAACATGTTACAGTGAATCTCAGTCAAGAACCAAGGGATAAATGGAAGTCTACACTAAAATTCAGCTAGCCACAATTTTACTTTTTAACAATATTACTGAAAGAATATTTAAGACATATCTTTCTATTTTAAAACAGGCAAAGTATTTCCAAAATTCCTACAAATAGTAGCACAATCAAGCTCATACCTTACAAAAGGTACTGATCAGTGTAGGAACAGCATCTCTTATATTCAAAGAAGCCACACATTCAAAAACTCTCAGAAGAACTTCTAAAGCTGGCTAATTTAAAAAAAAAAAAAAAAAAAAAAAAAAAAAGCTCAATTAGTTTTATGATTTTATATCTTGTTCAATTAGAAAGGCAGCAATTATTCAAACAGAAACTTCTGATTCTTTTTTCTCCAAGAACTGAGTACTAAATGAACATATTACAAGAAGTGCTGTAGCATTCCTTAAAAAAAAGAAAAAAAAAGAAAAAAAAAAAGAAAACCCCCCATATGGAGAAAATGTGGGTGAAAGATTTCCAAAGTATTTCAAGGCCACTTACTAGTGTATTCATCTGTGCAGTTACATTCAACATCTGGAATAATTCTTGCAACAAACATTTGTTGAGCAAACAAATGAGAAGATCATTCAGCACTTGAAAATCAAAATTCTCACCACGGGCAACTTCTCTGTAATACCTGACAAATATTTGGACTGAAAAAGCAATTAAAATGGTTTTATTTTGGGACAACTAATGCTACTTAAGCAAATTATTTCCTAAATCTTTAAATGCAGTGTAACAACTCTTAATCATCCAGGATACTGCGGCACGGGGATATGTAGAAATATATAGGTTCAAGGAATGTACCATGGTAACATCACTAAGAACAAAGTGACTATTCTGAAATACCTCATGTCACTGAGCTGAACTCCCTAACTCCTGTAAGGATTCAAAAAAGCTTAGCTGACTTAGAGCAGCAGAAAAATGCACAAAATGAGGCTAAAGTGGCAGCACACAAAGGCAGTGAGGCTCTTCCAGATGCTCTAGGAAGTAAAGTGCAGTGATGCCATGGTAGATGGCCTTAGCAGCCGTTCCAGAGCTAGTTGTAATAGACGTGTGCTGTAGCCCCTGAGAACTCAAGTGTTATCTGCATTACAGCACTACTTCATCAAAGGAATACAGGACACAGCAGAATCATATATTCACATCAGATGTACTACACCCCCTCTACGCTTTCGAAAACTTAAGTACAAATAGAATGACTGCTCAGGCTAAAATCAAGTCTTTTTTGACTGAACTCAAAGGTTCACACTGATCTGAATCAACTCTTCTCTCTAAAATGTGAAAACTGGAATTGTTTGGACATACAGTAGTGCGAAAGGACTAAACTAAAGTTGTTTGGATCTATAACAGCACTTCACTTAAAATAGCTTATTTCTGAAGTTCCTGGATTTGTAACGTTTAGTCGAGATGTTGCTGAAAAGTGCCTTAACAAAATCCTGGTTGTTAAACCTTGCCCCAGTTACTCATGTCTATTCTCAAGCCTAGTTCCATTCAGACTGAGTTCACTTCCTGGGTAAAACAGATTTGTAACAATATCCTCAGATAACTGCGTACCTAAATACTCATCCTTAATGTGAAAACAGAACATGAAAACAGATAGGTTCCTCTAAAATGACAATTTTATTCACTGTAGAAATAAATGTCACCTGTTTTTCTCCCAAGTCTCTCTATTTCACTTGCTTTAAATAAGCTACGTATCAGATACACATAAAAAGCTACCTGCAAGTAGCTGCTACCATACCTGCACGTTTCAGAAGGCCTGATTCATTGATACTAATGTATGTCTTAAGTATTGCCATGCAGATCTAGAAAAAAATTAAAAAAAACCTAACATTAAATATGACCTCAGTTTATGCCAAACGAATGAACTACCCAGAAGCATGAGCTCTATAAGGAAGAAACCTTTACACTGCTTTTAATTATTTAAAATACTGATAAAAGCTGCAAGAAAGTAACTGGGTCAAAGGAAAGCAATCAAGCAGAAAAATAACGTAGACAAAATGTTTGGGAAAGGAGCTGCTAGGACCACAACTGCACGCATGTGTGGGCATACACTCAGCAAAGAAAAACATAATTTGAAAATATACTTTCTTTGCAATTAGTAAAATGTGGCACGCTCAACAAACAGAATGGGAAGCAATGAATTGGAAGTGAAAATATAAGAAACAAAAATTCTATCAATGTACTGACCACCATGAAGACTCACTCATAACGACACAAAGAAACAAGCTGGAAATTCAGTTATCATTTCACCCTGGACCCACTTATTTTAGAAATCCTACACACATGTTTTATTTTGTAGTGGAACACTCACGTCTTAACATTGTAAGCTGCTTCAAAAATACATTAACCTCAGGTTTGGGATATTTACACATTTTGCTGCAGATGAAAAAGGAAAGACCACTGAGATTAAACCCAGAGTTCTGAATCAGAAAACAAAACACAGCAACACCCCTTCAGATACCCTTTGTCACTTGTGGAACATCCACAATCTTTCCACCAAACAATTTAAAATTGGTCTTATATTTAATACTACTTTGTGAAATAATGAAAAATCTAGTTTCTCCCTTCCAGATTTGTAAACGTTATCATAGAATTGAGCTGTGCATATATTTAAAGGTAACTTGGAGATGAGGCAGGACTCACTCATTGAGTTTGTAACAGTGAATGAATTATCACAAAAGCAGGAGGTACGGGCTTCTGGCCAAGACACCTTTCTTGTTTTAAATAACCATTAACCTTTTCAGATCAAGTTACATGAAAACTGTACATTAAAAACGTTGATTATAATATTACTTTTATTTTGAAAAACATCATAATGTTGTTGAACTGGTCTAAGAGATCCCTTATGTCACTCTGCAATGGGCTAACCCATTTAATCCAAATCTACAATCCCAAGTGGCCAAGGGCACTTCCAAAACAAACTTGAGCACATGCTTACAGTATGTAAATCAATCTCCTTTCTTCAGGAATCTCTTATCCTTCTCCTCCTTTGGACTGACACCCAAAAAAAGCCAAGATTGCATCTGCAGCTTTGAATGTTCCAATTATTAGTGAAATTGCTTGGAAAATCCAGTCGTACTATGATTTAATCATGGGACACAACACACTACACGTGCAAAGGAAACAGACTGTGTGCTTCATTTAGAGATTCTAGAGGGCTTCAGCTAATGGTTTTGATTTAAAGGTATTACTGAATATACAGACCACATAAAATGGAAGAATCCTGAGTTTTTGAAACTTGAATTTTGAGTTAATCATAATAAATTTAAAATGAATATTCATGAAACTAGAAAGAGACGATTTTCATTTTCAAAAAGTAACGCAGATCACAGTATTCTACCACTGGTCACCTACTGCAGATCACACTATTCTGTCACCTACCACTTGATCCAGAAATCATTTAACATGACAATTTAATAAAAACCTTAATAAAATGGTTGTGCATCTTTTATAAGCAACTGACTGCCCAGTAAAACAGCTCTACTGCAGTCACACGGAGGTGCTTAAATTACAAGAATGAGCACAAAAACCCATGACATCTTTCAGCATCTCCCAGTGTGCACTCTGATGTTCAGTAAGAGGGAAAATCCCATGCTGCAGCACTGCTTTTGTTAAGAGATTCATTTCTTACAGGGTATGAGCATCTCTGAAATGCACAGTCCATATTAACTGTGGCTGAAGATCACAAATAGGACTAAAGATTATTTGACGTTGGTTATAGTTGGTAATAATTGATCTGCACCAAATAAGTCTCTTTATTTAAGAAGCCAGATTAAAATGCATCAGCCAGCTGTAATGCTTTATTGGGACGAAGTTCCCTGCTCCTCATCAGCTATCTAGACACTGCAATCTATGATCTGTTGCTGCAGATCTGCAGGTGGAGCAGGAGCTGTTCTCATGCTAATAAAAGACAGAAGCCCTGGTCATCATGGCAGTTGCTGCTTCCCACAGCCTGATACGCACATGCTCTCGCTGCACTTCCTTGCAGGTATAGTTGGGGTTCAATCCCACGTGTGCACACTCTCAGAGAAGATTCACTCCATCTTTCTTTGTGCAGCATCAGACTCTAAATACTGTGCAGTGTGTTGCCCTCCACGTCTTAGTGACACAAATTTTCAACCATTATGTCTCTATGTATAAGAACACCATCTTCCTCCTGCCCAAGCCTCCGTGAAAGGTTCTAATTGTGCCCAGAAAGCAGCAACCACTCTCCAGCTTAATTTCAGGCCTCTGAATGTAATGAAAATAAACCCATTGGTTTATTGGTCAGACTCTCAAAAAAAGATTTTTCATATTTTAGATCAGCCAATCCAGGGGGTCTAGAGGATCTACAGTAAAAGTTTCAACGGTCAAAAGTATCACAGCAGGATGTGACATGCATCTACTGTACTTGCAGACAAAAGTTTAACCTCTTTCATGTAACCAAGGGGAATAAAACATGAGAAGTTCCAGCACCTTGAAGGAAATAGATTTAAAAAAAAAAAAGGATGCTGGGCACCTTTTACCTCCAAATACTAAAGCTTTTTTCCTGCAGTAAGTGGTAATAAAGGATACACCCACACTGCAAAACAGCAGATGTCTGACACAAGAAGAGGAGATATTTCCCTGTATTAGTAACTCATTATTTTAATCAATTAGTTTTGCATTCCTACATTAAAAAAAAAAACAACACAAAACATGGCCTTAAATGGATGACAACACTGCTGCTTACAACAAGCAAAATCAGCACTAACAACTCATATTTTTGCCATTTTAACTTCAATGTCAAAAACATTCATTGTCACTATTAATAAGTTTCTTTTAAATTGCAGTGAGATGCCTTTGCATACATGCAGAAGTTTTTTGTTTTCTTTTTAAATACAGCAACCCCACGTAACTTTCTGAAAATGCCTACAACTTCTGAAGCTCTTAGGAGCTGGAAAGACACTGATGCTGAGAAACACCTGGAAATCTCAACAGAAGACTAATGTTATTCTATGTCAAACAATGCTCCAATGGTACTTGCACTTATGAGACATCTGAAACAATAGATTACTTAGTTTTGTATGGCCTTTCAAGTACGAAGTGATCAGGATTTTTCAGTCTTATTTCCTATAGCTGCTGAATAGACAGAACAAAACTGAAAAACTCAAAAGACAGCTATTCTTGGAAGGCCAGCCATGCCTAAACCTAGTTAAAGCCATCACCTTACCTCTGCAGAGTATTTAAAGAAGCCTTGGTAGTCTTGTTTACTTTGCCTAATGCAAAAGAAATTTAACTGTGAAATGGAAGGCAGCTTTATTTAAATAAATAAAACCTGTAATTTGCAGAACTCTTTGAGCTCAAGAGTACATGGATTTTCAAAACAAAGGATGTTTTTAAGAATTAAACCCCTGTTTTGTTGTCAGTTAGGACTGTAAAGAGTACTAAATCCTAGCAAGTTAGGCGTTAAGTCATCAACACTTAATGAAAATGAAGGAACTTCCACTGTGGGGAAAGACAGCTTTCTTCAAAAATTCGGGTAACAATCACTGCTGGAAACTTAATTCTAACCAGACTAGTGTTCTGCTTAATGGATCATAAACAGCTTTATTTCCCCTAAATTTGACACGATGACTTCTTTGTTGCTGCTTTACCAGTCCTCCTTTTATGTACTTTGGTGCCACCATGAGGTGTGCAGCCAATTATCATTTTAAACAGACCTATTCAAAAAACCTCCAAAACAAAACAAAACGAAAATATACTTCCAGACTATCAAGAAAGGCAGGTTATGTTTGCTGGGCAGAAATTGAGGCGTGCTGCACCACAACTAAACTCATATTTAATAGCTCAACACAAATACTATTGTTCTGTAGCACATACATACAGAAGCACTACAAACTGACAATTCATACAAATTAGCTGAAAATCACTGATATCCACTGTTTCCTGCCAAAGACATTTCACAACTGAGACAAAAAGAAAACATTTCATGATGAATTATTCTCAAATGATCCCAGCATTTTTAAGCTGCCATGTAAATTTTTTTTTCCAAGAGGTTGCAAAGCATTAGGAAAAAAAAAAAAAAACTCCACAAAAAACAGCTTTTCTCAAGACATAAAAAGGAAAAACACTGAAATTGGAAATAACACCAAACTGCAATCACTTATTTTAGAAGTTCTGATACAGTAAGTTTAAGATTTTAGAACAGCATTTGCCTCAATCAGGTTCAATGCTTATTACATTATTTTTCACATTTGCATTCTTTAATTTCTTGCTTACTGACACTCAAGATAAAACTGTAACTCACACCAATTAGATGCTAGGTAAGAAATAATCTTGTGAGATCAGCTAAGGACAAGTTTAGGTATCTGTCCTTGTTTAGTTGTTTTAGTATTTTATTTCCTTCTAAATGACTTATATAACCACCGAAGTCTCAGCCAATTCCAAAATCTCATTACATGACAGCACAATTAGTTTGCCTTCCACAGTTCTTGGAAGCAGCACAGACTCAATTTATCGTTAAAGGGTTTGAAAACACAGCTACTTTTGCTCACCACCATAAAAGTAATATTGTTTGCAAGTGGAAAAACTGCTGCTCTGCTTGTGAACCAGACGTGCACCTGCTTCACAAAGTCTGCAGAAAGTAATATATCACAGGTGGCTTTTGATTTTAAGAACATACACAGTCTGGGTTTGCGTGCAGGTCTCTGATGTTTGCATGGAAATGTCTCAGAATCTTCCCACTTACTACTCTATACTGGCATGCCCTAATACCTGCTCTTTTGTTGATGTCTGTACTCTTCAAAAATCTGCAAGTTCAAAGCTATACCATTTAAAAAAAGGAACAAACCATAAAACATCTTCAAAAGGTCTTCTGAACATCATTTGACCCATCAGTCTCTGACATTTAATCTCTCTCAAAATATAAACGAGGACAGGAGATGCTGATTTGCATTAAAACCAGTTGCAATCTATTTCTTTCTTCACTAAATCTTCTTACCTTTTCATGCCCTGGTTTAGGAACATGCCAAAACCAACATTTTGATCTTTCACAGCCACGCAAAGTCACAAAATAAAATCTGCAGTATCTACGGGGCAGGTTAATCATCTCCAGGAGCTGCTGGACTGAATGGGAAGCCTAAAAACAAAACAAAATTAAAACAAGCAGAAAAAAAGCAACTTTTTTTTTTTTTTTTTTTTTTTCCAAAGCAAGCATGTCCATTTTTTGGAGATTTTCAGAGTATCTAGGTATGAGAAGAATAAAAACAACAAAATACTGCATGGCTCTGGGTAACTGTCTGAGAATTCTGGGTAGGTAAAATTCCTTTATCCTTTCCAGCACCCAGCAAAATGGATGATGCAGTCTCTCCTAAAAATATGAAACTTTTTCAGCTTTTTAGTTCTACAAAAACAATAAAACAAAGAGCATTATTCATGTTTTGTTTAAGCTGGAAACAGAATTCAACAAAGGTTCACTGTGAACATGTCTCATCATCACTGACTTCGTTCCCAGAAATTCTATTTATTCATTTTTAACATTTTAGAGGACTAGAAACGTAAATATACATAGGTCAATAATTTCTTACTACATAAAGAGAGAACTGTCTCAATATTCATAATGAATTTACTGCCAAAGTATCAAAATTCATTAAGGATTCAGCAACTCACTTTTATATTTTTGTCTGTCTTCCCTGTCTCAGAATCTCCGTAAGTTTGCAGGGGCAGTGAAAGACTTCTTCCTGAGAATCTATCATCTAGAAATTAGGATAAGGACAATAAATGGATCATGTAATAAAATGAGTCATCGTGAAACCACTCTCATGTATCTTATTTCCCTTTGTCTTTAGGAATCCTTCCAGTCACAGGCATGATGTGATTAATGAAAATTTGATTAATACAGTCTAAAAACCAGCAATCTAACTTAAGAGATTTCTTAATTATCCTGATATGAAGTAAACAAACTTCAAGAGAAAGGACTTGAGGTTAAACTTCTGAATTAAAAACTTCACTACTTTGTGCGAGGTTTCTTATCTTAAGAAAGATGAGAAAAGAAATTGAATCAAAATATCCAGAAGTTCCAATCTCAAAAGGAAAAAAAAAAACAAACAAACCTTTAGCAGTGATCCTTGCACTGCTGCATCACTAACAAGAATTTTTTTCCAGAACTGAAATAAAATCTTCAATAACCTACATGTTTTAAGTGCTACAATGTGCAGCTCAAGTCCAGTGGAAGTTACTGGTTTCTTAACCGTGAAACTTGGGTTTAGATCCTTAATTATTGCTCATGCTGGAGCTTTCTTCTTCTGAAGAATGAGCAATCTTGCAATATTAATGGAAGACACGAGTTCAAATTCTTTAATTTCATATTTAAATAGAAGGATGAGCTTTCAAATGCCTTCCTTCCTGGGGTGCACATCTGGCCTCTTTAAAGAACTGGGCATTCAAAAGGCAGGGTGCTCAGTGCTTTCCAAAAAACTACAGTTTAAATAAAGAACATCCAATAAACAGTCATGTTCCAGTGGAGATTTGCACTCTTGATCTGTGCATCATTCTAGACAGACAGGACAGTCATAGGATGGGAAGCATACATATAACAGAACAATTAATTACAGAAATGTTAAGTACTGTCACAGCAGCAGTGATAGGGAATTTAGGAAAGATTTAGCCACAGAAAGAACATTGAGAAAACAGTCGGCTACCAGCTGCAGAAATAAAATGCCCCTGAGAACTTTTAACTCAGAAGTTTCCTCCCACAGTTCTAGCTGTCACACAACAATGGAATCATCAAAGTTGGAAAAATGACCTCTGAGATCATCTAGTTCAATCATCAGTTCACCCCCACTATGCCTACTAAACCATGTCCCTCACTGCCACATCTACACACTTCTTGAAAACCTCCAGTGATGGCGACTCTTCCGCTTCCCCAGGCAGCCTGTTTCAATGCAATACCACTCTTTCCAAGAAGTTTTTCCCAGTGATCAGCCTAACAAGCCTGTCCCCACTGCCCGGAGTTCCTGGCCAGGTCCTTGGAACAGTCTGCACTCTCTCCTCCCACCACATCAAATTAACAGGGAGCAGATCTTAAAGAGTTGATCCTGCCTTCATCGTTCAAACAAACAAGAAAAACCCACAAAAAACCTGTTTTACTCTTTCCTGGCACAGATGCTCTTGCTTTGGCAGCTTTTTTGACCAATGCTATGGAAGCTTTAGAAGAACTCTTCAGAAGATTTATACACTTTTAAAGCCAAAGCCACAAGCAAGTTTAAACCACTGTAGTCTACAGACATATTTCAGTCTGTAATTTCGTATTTACAGACATATAGTTGCTTCTTAGAGCATTTATGTTTCTTGCACTTCCTAAATATACTGGTAAGATGATAAAATCACTCTAAAAGCTCAGGCTGGCAGTATAATCTGAAATTAAACAAGAATGTCTGACACCAATCTCAATTCTAAAAATCCAGATTTATAAATATCCATATTAACCAATAATTCTGAAAACATAATATCCCAAAACAGGTGCTGCAAAGGAACAAAATGCATATCTGTCCATAAATAGTCCTGTTTTCCTTCATCCTGTGTGCCAAATAAAACTACATGTTTATGTAAGGCTAAACATCACAGTTCTCATGTGCAGAGAAAAGAGAAGGAAACCATGACTACAGCTGCATTGAATTATGATTTCTCTATTAACAGAAACACTTCAGTGGTACACTGCCCCAGTCATGAAATATACTAGGTCAAAATTAAATGCTGCTTATTAATTCTAGATCATTTCCTTGATCCAATTTAGTAAATGCTTCACAAACATTTGAGTTGGCAGAAACAAGAAATTTTTGATCGTTGGCAAGGTGGGCAAACTCCTTTGCCAAGAAGTGCTGACAGATAGTAATCAATCAAGAAAACCTGTTGTCACATTCTCTGACCATAAATAAAGAAAAATAAGTTACTTGCTAATAACATGGTTCATACACAATCTGTCAAAATCCTAAGAATGCAGACATTATTGTTCAATTAAAGTATTTGAAGACTATAAATAGCAAGATAAAACGATTGATATCTGACCCTACCAAATAAGAAAATGGTTAAAAAATCCCAAACAAGAAACAAGTGAACAACTCAATAAGCAAAAAATCAGTCTATCATTATGCTTACATTTATGCTTCCAGATGCACAATTAACAAAAAACGACTTTGGAAACTGAAAAAAAAAAAATCCTTACAATTTTGTAGGTAAGTAACACGTCAAAATAAATTTTGGAGCTTTTCTCAATAGAGCACACAGTACCATTCTTCCAGGGTTTCTGCACCATACTTTCACTGAAGTTGCTCACGTTCGGGGCATGCAATGGCAATTCTGAGAGCAGTTCACAGCTCACAAGATCTCTGTATTTACAGTCACTGTTGAGCATTAAAAAACAGATATAGCCAAATTACAAAAGGTGCTTCTTCCATATCAGAAACAAATGTAAGGAGGTATTAAGTGCATAAAAAATGACAACTTCTTCAAGAATTAAAGTGACACTAAAAAATTCACAGTAAAGTTGAATGGCTGGCAGTCCCAACAACTTTACTTTCATTACTCCCACAGCTTGGTCCAATCTCATTATAGTATCAGCTGAGATTATTCTGTTCTGGAGTGTAATTACATAAAATTCTGTGAGTAGGAAGGGCACACATGAATCACTTTTTTTTTCTTCTCACTTAGCTGACAGGAAGTTTGAGATGATTTCTGCCACCTTTGAAGAAGCTCTACTTTTCAGTAGTCTGTTACATATAATATCTGACAAAGAAGTAATCCACAGAACATTTGAACAGCCAACCATTTTCTTTCCTAATAATCGACTGTATTCAAGAGAACTCAAAACCTATTCTGCCTTTATTCCCAAACATATATATCCTAGGTAATTAGATTTTGAAGATGTTTTGTTTTCCAAAATAAGGTACAAATATTGCTAGCAAAATGCTTAATGATCTCTTTCTTATTTGTAAATAAAGCCATAGAAAAAAAAAAACACTCTTTAATCAGATTTCTCCCCCTTCAATTAATAATTTAGGCTAAGTACAAATGACACCACATCATGCTTGCTGTTTGGAGAAAGAAACTGACTTGCTGTTTTCTGTGAGGGTCACACTCCATTTATTTAGTAGCTCTTAGCCAGGGTAACTCAAACCGTTCCTGATCTGCACAGTTTTTCATACAGTTTTTAGGAAAAATGCTAATGCGGATGACAATAAATTGCATCCACCATGCCCAAATTCCTCAATAGCAATCTTTATTTCAGTCAGCACAGACTATTATTCCCCACCAGAGGGAAAACAAGGTGCGTGCACCTAGCGGCCCAGAATTTTGCAATCACCGCATAAAATGTTTTTTAGCATATCTCTGTCATGCCAGCCTTAGAGCTGATAAAACAGGATTTTAACAGCAGCCCACCTTCAGGATAGCAGTCTCAGCTCTTTTTAATCTTGACATCAAACTACACATAATTTTGCCAAGAACTCTAAACTGTATAGCTGTACAATCTGTCTGCTTACTGAACTGAAGTCACCATTAGAAGCAGAGTTTGTTAATGAGGAATAACAACTGTGTTTTCTTCTAGATGAAATTTTGCAATGGTAATGTTTTCCAGTGAAACTAGAGAAAACAGTTTTACTCCAAATAAAGGATTAAACCCTTCTCTAAGTACAGAGTGCTGCGTTTCAACTATGACAGCACATCTTAGCTCTAATGCTCTGTTAAGGAATGAAATGAATTACTGTGGTATCCCTTGCACAAACTTTTTTTATCCAGCATAATCTACTTTTTCTGTAGCACAAAGAGCCATATATGCTATAAAGGAAATCTAAAACACTTAAGCAGAAGGAGGAGCTTGGAGCTTCCAGCTGATTAATGAATAGATGCAGCATTTTCCATTTAATGCACTCTGTGACAGACTTCAGTCACAGAAATGCGAGTGGTGCCTGAAAAAAGCAATACTCTATGCTAAAGTTCTTTGACTACTTGCGAAAATTACTCTGAAATGTCTATGATTCAATTTCTCTTTTGATTACCGGAATATTCCATAATTTAAGTATAACTTTGATATTTTTTCTACAATGTCATCTTCTGCTTCATTTTTTTCCCACTGACGCTGAATGGAGGTTGCAACTGAAGGATTCTGAATTGTACATATGCAAGTCATACATACAATAAATAGTGTAAGCACCACTTGAAGCTGACATAACAGTTAAGCACATGCTTAACTCCACATGCCATATTTTTAAGTGTCTTTTCCATTCAGGTATTTGTCAGCTTGAATTTGAATGAAATCTTTAAATCCTCTCATGAATTCTGTCAAGTTCAAAGAGATATAGAAATGAAAGTGTTATTTTTATTGAATTCTAGCAAGTACTATTGTGGCTGAAGATATATCCATCTCATACTGCACTCATACAGAGATGCCGGAACAAGTGAGACTCTGGCATAAAGGGAATAAATTCAGTCAGCTGCTGGAGGATAAAATATCTTCTGTTGTCCTGTTAGGCTTTAACTAGAATACTGGTATAACCTTGTAGATAGCACACAGAAATTATATTATTTCACTTTTATTTTCTTATATAACAGAAAACATTAATTAAAATGACGACAGTGTACTGGTAAAAATATCATACTCCATTTGTAGAGTGACTAGGGAACATCATGTTACCTTAAGGACACAGTACATGTACCTTTTTCCAGCTTCACTTTTTTCTCTTGGTTCCACAGCAGCCACTCCATCTGCAAACCTGAACTGCAAAGATATTTAAAATAAACCTTTATGGTTTGAGTTTGGTTAAGTCTGAGGTTTGGAAAATACCTACAGCTAATCTCACAGCACTGAAAAACAAAATACTGGGATCCTGACTTTATAAAGCCTTAACACTATGAAGTAGCCCATCTTTGGAGTGGCCTGGCAGAACTGCAACAAGTACTACTTAATCAATAACCTGTACCATTTGACAGCCCTTTGTATCCTTTCTAAGAGTAGGGGAAAAAAGAGTGCTGTTCACTTTATGAATCAGACTTTATGAGTGCCAACTCCGTTTGCTGAAGGAAACATTTATATTCCTCTTTTAAACATCGATTTTACCAAGGAAATCAATTCTTTATTGTTTGATTACCTCACTTGTGCACTTACCAATCTTCAGCCATCTGTACTTTGCAGTTTAACTTACCCAGTTAAGACCATTACCCACTCCAGAAGTAGTGGAAAATGACAGACACTATCAGCACCTGTGTCTGAGCGGCAGTGAAATGCAAATTTTAATCCATTATCAAATAAGTAAATACCATAAAACTTCAGCAACTCTTAAAAAATCCTAGGCAGCTTATCTAGAAGAAGGAGGTGATAGAAGGTAGAAAGGTCAAATAACGTCACTGAGCATGAAAATTGCTTAACGCTCCCGCAGATTGCCAGGAAATCAGTAAGTGAATGTCATGGAAGGTTTGCCCCAGTAATCAACCACAGAACACTTCTGAGATGCAGGATGGCTGCATAGCTCCCCAGCTTTCAAACACCACCCTGTTCTTCCAAGACTGTGTGGTGAGAAATATTTGACACCAGCTTTTATGGTATGTCACTTACGCACAGAAGTGTCTGTGTGTCCATTGGAACAGTCCCTTCCAAACAGAATTACTGTAAAAACTGAGATGACAACAAGTTGTTTCATATCAAATTTGATGACAGGTTATTAATGACAGGTTAAGAAAATTAAGTTCCATCAAGCAAAAATTTAAATGTCAATAGCACGTAGTAATCGTAACACTCTGAAAATAATATTCCTTTCATTACAGGAATCTAAAAGCATTGATGAAACAGCATCAGCAATAACAACCGCCCAAATACACGGATTTCTTAAACTGTTCAGTGACAAAGCATAATTTCTCGGTACCTTTTCATCTAGTTCAAAACTCTTTAGAAGTTCATCCAGTTCTGTTAGTTGTCCATCTTCAAAAGAGTCCTCAGTAAAACTTCGCATAGGACTGTTTCCACTGGAGGAATTGTGGGTTTTAATATCTGAAGCTGAGAATGCAAAACACATCGTCTGTTTCCCATACTATAACCTAGACAAAATTACTTCTACTACATATTTTAAAAACTTAATACAATGACATTTAAGAACCTGTAGGACATTGTAAATGCAAAATTTGTATGTAAAATTATTCCACTTAAAGCATGAGCCCTGTCAAATAAATATTAAACTGAATCTGCAATTAAAATTCCAATCGGGCTGTAGGCTGTACGTTCTACAGTAGTAACTGCAGAATAATACAACAGGTTTATTTATATCACATTTAATTCAGTATTTTAAAAATAAACTCAGTTAAGATTTATTGTTAGAGAACAGCCCAAGATATATATAGCAATTTGCTAAGCAAATAATGACTTAAGTCTTTACTGGAGAAAGGGTAAGTTAATTGTAATGACACGATGCAACTCGGCAGTAAATACAGGCAGCAATGAAAAACTCAAAATTCATGTAAGGAGTATTCAATGCCAGGAAATGTCAGAACCTTCTGTAAGCGCTGCAGGAAATGAAAGGAACAACTGACTACAGTTTTCTGAAGCAGCTCTTTACACACAATAAAAGAGCTTTCCGTTAGAAAAAAATTCTTTGTTTCATTGGATCACCGTCACCAGTCTGCATCATCATTGATACACATCAGCAAGAAGACAGTGTACATAACGTTTCTACTTGAAAGACAAAGATGACTGACGTCATCCAGATTGCTCAACCCTAACTGCAGTATTTGTTGCCATTCATACACTGTGAAGCCACTCAGACAACCAGCCATGACATCCTTGTGTAACACAATGCACCGATGAAGTAAAACGTATTTCCAAATGAACATGTAAGTTGCCAGTGATAACCACTATCAGTCATCTTTTTTTGTTCTGTACAGGTCATTTGTCTTTTAAGAAGTCATACATCTAGCATAGGTTGATATGAATGAGGGTACTTAAGTGCGTGACAAAATGCTACATTAATCAGACCTGGGAAGAAGGAGCTGCTTAATCTATTTCTTTGTTTTCAGCACAAGAAGACTTAAAATTTTTTGGCCTCTAATTTTACTTGACTATGATGTAAAACAACAATTAGTTTAAACAAACACAGAAGTTACTGAATAGCACAGGACCTGCTTCCAGGTTTGGTTTCCATCACCTTAATTCTGCAGATGCCACCATACGTACCCTGTTTACAAGATAAGAGGTCTCTACCTGTAGACTTGCTCCCTACTTCTCCTCAGAGGTGTTGGTGTCTGAACTCTTACCACTCATTACCTTTCATTTTTGCCTTCTAATCACTAAGACGTTAAACCTTTTCTCCTCTCACTATTCCCAAGGAGAAATTCACTCCTTTTTCTCCAGGATACTACTTCTACCCAAACTTACTCCTTCAACACGAACTTAACACACTAATGAAAACACTCAGTGTCCTACTACTGTCTAATCAACTAACAGAAATTTTTGGTTAAAGAGCAAGGGATGTCGAAAGAGTAAAATCAACAGACAGGAATCACAGAAAACGATGTTCTTGAAAGAGATTCGTATCATTTCAAAAGACCTGCGTTTCATATAATTGGGAAATCTCTGTTACAATAAAAGACGTTATTAGCTGACACACACTCGTTTTATATGGAAAGTATAAATCCTAGGTTTTCCCCCTAAATATCTTCGTGGTTACTTTCTCCTTGATTTCACATTCAAAAACTTCTAAAAACGCTTACCTTTTAGCATCAAATCCCATGAATTTTCAGCATCATTCAACTTTCCAGATTCTTGTATATTAATGTCTCTGTTTTGAACAAAAGGTATACTTAACATTCTCATCTTGCAAAACAGAATTAATCCAACCAGTTCTGTACAATTTGTACAATTACAATTCTGTACAATTAAAGTTCGCACTAATGCTTTTAGCCACGGACAGATCCTTAGTTACAACACTATGCTCATTAGAGTGTTCTTAAATCTCTTTTGGCTGTTCTATGCTTATTCCCATAAAAGTACATGTAAATACAGTAAGAAAAGCTAAGACATTTCCAAATCCCAAATCTAAAATCTCATCACCTCCTTTCACCTTTGCTTAAAGTATTGAAAAAGGGAATTCTCTTCTATAGAGTACATTATTGAAAGAGCGTACTAACAAACCAATTCATGAGTTTCAAATAAAGAAATGTCATTTGTAGTAATTTTACATTCAAGATATTTTGCATAACAATGAATCTTAAAGACAGCAAGAAAAACTTCTGTTTGCAGAAAGATACTTAGGTCACTTATTTTAAAGAATAGTTGGAAAAAACAATGGCAATTTGCAAGAACCTATGAAAACAACACTTCCCCAGTATGTGCAACTTTGAACTATGCATCACTGAGGTACAAATACCTACAGAGGTCTACAAAAATTACTAAGAAGGAGATTTTAATTATGCCCCAGCAAGTCTGCAGAGATAGGAAGGATTCTTCTCAGAATCAGGTTCTCCGTAAGCTTTTTCCTTTCTCTCCCATGCATTTATTTGATGATTTTGCTTATAACAACTATTCTTTCAAATCGCAGTGCAGATAGTTTCAGAAAGCTATCACCATCACAAACTTTTTTTTTTTTTTTTTTTAATGGAAAATATATAACAGAGTCAAGAGCCTGAAATCTTCATGTTCAGGTCAGAAGCCATTTCCCAATCTTTACCAGATTTTGCTGCATAGTGTGGAACATTTATGGGAGCCACATTGTAAGATTTTGTCAAGAAGGTGCCTCCATCACATACAGCACGTTGCATCTATCACCAGCTTAAGAAATCTAAGAGCACTGACAGAACCTTAAGAAGTCAATGCATTTTAGAGTTCCGGAAATGAGGACAGACTCGGTAGTCAGAGTTTGAGTAGTGAACGCAGAATGATCTTGCATGTTGCTGCTGATTAAATTTAAACAAATCTCCTTACAGCACAAGCTGTGTTAACCAGCGTAGCTCAGTTTGCTACTCTGCATTTGAAAAAGGATTAAATTTTGGGAGTTTTACTTGAAAGGAGGAAAGTAAAAAGCAGAAGTGTCCTAAAAGCAAGAAAGGGTACTGATGCTCTGTCAGAGGTAGTCGCCTTGTTCCCAAAGGGAATACTCATACTAACAAATTTACTATGACACAGCCTAACTACTTCTTAAGAAGTTGGATGCTCCTACTAAAGACATATCATCTGAATACTGCTCTTCACAGGCTTGCTTAAGCAGAAGTATTTTTATATTAAAAAAAGAAGCTTAATATTCTCATGTCTAGAAAACTGGTTGGCACACTGATTTCCTTGCTCTCTTTTGTGAGCTTAGTGACAGGAAAAGGATAAGAAGTGCAAAGACACACAGAAAAAAACAAATGCAGTTATTAGATGGTGCAACATTGGAAAAAGTTAAATTAGCGTTTAAAATAAAGATAACCTAAGGCTACCCAGAAAGCACAGAGAAAGAAAATAAAACACCCATCAATAAACCCCCCTAATTTTCAGATGAAATTCTTGTGTAGTTCCTACCTAAAGAATTTAATCTTGAAACTCCTTCATCAAAGAAAAGTATCGGAGCTTAGAGAGAAAACAAGACTACAGAGTTGATGAGTTAATCACAGAATGGAATCGTAGAACGGTTTGGGTTGGAAGGGATCTTAAATATCATCTAGCTCCAACCCCCTGCTATGGGCAGGGACACCTCCCTCTAGGCCAGGCTGCTCACAGCCCCAACCAGCCTGGTCTTGAATGCTTCCAGGGAGGAGGTATCCACAAACTCTATTCTGGTGTCTCACCACCCTCACAGTAGAGAATTTCTTCCTGATACCTATATGTATCCTCTTCAGTCAAATGCTATTTCCCCTTGTCCTGTTGTTACATACCTTTATAGAAAACCTCTCCCTAGCTTTCCTGCAGGCTCCTTCACATACTGGACGGCCTATCTCACAAAGCACTATGGCTTGATTTATAAAAGCTTGTTACCCCACCCCCATGACTTTTATTATCACTTCAAAATCCAGAAAAACACAAATGCCTACAAATGCATATTAGACACTTCGTGAATGAAGGATCCCAAATAACTGTAACACATCAGCCAAATTACACATTTGAGAATTATTCACATGTGTGATTGTAGAAGAGAAGTGTGGATAGAGAAACTGAGAATGGAACGCTACTGTGGAGACAGTTGCTTACTCATACAGACTCAGTAAAAGAATATGCTACACCTAGAAAAAAGACAAATACTGTATGAATTTACATGTAAAATCTACTCTCAAAGGGATACTGCTTAAGTCAGATACTCAAAAATAATTAGTTATTAAGACAACTATCGTTAATAATCAGCTTTGTTTATATTTCATATTTCATTTCATCTATACCAATGCTTGAGGATTAGGTATTCCTTCCATTCAGAGTTTATCCTAGTTCTTTAAAACAAACAAACCAAAACAAAACCAAACCAGAAAAATTTATTTTCACTCAGAAAACTACTCTACCACAATCAAGCTTTGACACTTAGGAAGCCTGACAACTACAACCAAAGTGTATCAATACGAGGTTAGCATTATTGTCATAAAGCAGAACAATAAGCATACCTAAAATTACCATTTACTGAATGACTGTTTTCTGAAGTAACAGCACACTCGGGATATTGCTTTTCCTCTTTAATGAAGATGCTAGAACAGCATGCCTTTGCAGGACAATTTTCACTGTCTGTGACTGTAAACTCCTCTTCACCACTGGTTCCAAAAAGATCAGGGTCATCCTGGATCACATCAATGACAAGAACATCTTTGTTGTAAGCTTCAAGAACATCTGGAAACTTTTCACTTTTGTGTTGTGGAAGACTGGCTTTTGATTTGCTGTCATCATGTATTTCTAATGCAACACGGTGGTCAACTGCATCCCCTGAATGATGGGAAACCTCTGATTTCCATACAAAATCAGTACCACAGAAGTCAGGTGAAGATGATTTTATCTGTCTCTCAAGAGGACATGGGTATAAAAAGACAGGATCAGGGAGTGTGGACATCTCATCTGAAAGCTTTTCACAGCCATCGTGCCGAAAGTCCTTACTGTTGACCTCATCAGCTTCTTTCTTCATGGAAGCTGAAGATACAGCATCACTTACTACAGGAAGAGGCTGCTGCTTCACCTTCATCAAGGTAGTCTTCTCATCTCTTTTCTGACTTCCTGAAACACTAGTGCTATCAAGCTCTGGTGGACTACAGGTTTTACTCTCAACTGAACTGACAGGTTCCAACGTCCCAGGTTCAGGTTTGTTTCTGCGTAAAGGTATTTTGAAATTTGTCAGGTTTCTGGTGTTTAGTACTGTTGTTTGTTCTAATTCAGAAAGCATCTGGTTCACAACTGCTGCTTTATGGTCTAAGTTGACTCTGCTTCGTTTTCCTTTAGATGCACTATTCTGGTCTGCCACAGACAGGTTTCTTTTTGTTTCAGTTCCTTTATCTTTTGCACTTGTAAAATGTGAGGTATGTGAGGTTGCTTTATCTTCTTGCATATCATCAGGGTTAAAAGACACAGCACTTTTAACCATATTAATTGGTGATTCCACATTTTCATTGCTCATTCTACAAGTCTCATAAATACCCACAGAAGAGGATTCTGAGATTTCAACTGAAGTTAGACAGTCAGCACTTAGATCCATTATTTTATGTGCAGGTTCTTTGTTAACTTCTGCCAACGATGTATGCAAAACCAGCTGTCTCAAATTCCCTGCCACAGAACTGTTTCCTACAGTTTTGACACTGCTTTCATCAGAGGACTCTGCAAAGACTGGACTTAAAATTATTTTTCCTTCTGAGACAGACCAACGACTTTCAGGGACCCATGCAGAAGTCCTGGCACAAGATTCAATAGGCCAAACATGTATGCCAGTCATAGGTATTGCTCTTTGACAGGTAAACTGCTGCAAATTCTTCTTAACTTTATTTAATTTTTCATCCATCATGCTGTTGTGATGATTAGAAACATTACGAGCATGAGTTAGTGCTCTCGGGCTACCTGAAGTAGGAGAATAGCACTGTGATGCCACAGTGTTTGAACCTTCTCTTTCTGCTACTGTCGACAGATGAGATGTCTTCTCACAGCCATCTCCAAATGCAAGTAATTTAGTACTCTTCTTTCTCCTATTCTTTCTACTCTTTTGTGCTTCACAAGTACTGCTTTCTGTACATAGATGAGATGCACAGTCATACAAATCTGACAGAGCTGTTTCTTTATTATTTAGTCCTAAGGTTGCAGAGGAGTCTGAAGAGGCAACTGCAGCTTCTCCTGGTAACTCACACTTACTGCATTCATTATTGACATTTGGGAAAACAGTCTGCATGGCTGACATCTCAGTGATTTTCATCTTTTTTCTACTCTTTCTAACAGCATTACATTTTTTTTCACTTGAGAACTTACTGTTTTTACTCTGGTTGCACAAAAAATGCCCTTTATGCTGAGCTTTTACTTCTTTATTAAACACTAACCTATCTTTTATGAGTGATCTCTCATTTTGCATTCTATTAGTGCTGCAATTTATATCACTCTGTTCTTTATCACCAGGACTACTGGAATTCCTCTCATCCTGGGCTTTATGGAAGCATCCTCTTACATTAAAGGTGCTGATACCTCCATTCACTGAAGATTTTACCAATGTATTGATGCAACTACAGGCCTCCAATCTTACAAATGGATTCTTTCTTGTTACATCAAGCAAGTTATTACAGCTGTTTAGGCTGTTTCCACTATTCTCTGTATCATCATGTTCTGCATTCATCACTTTTTCAGCTGCAGTTAGGCTAAGATTCTGCAAGCATGTGATAGAATCAGTTCTGGGTTTCCTGTTTTTAAACTGTACACCAGACTTTTTAGCTTCAGGATGACACAGAAAAATATTGCTTTGTGTCCCACTTAATGCATCAACTGCAGGAGATTCCAAGAAGTGAGATTCCTTTTCGCAGGGATTTTCTGATCTCATTAGAGTTGCTTTACACTTCTTCACAGCTTGTACACCTGAGTTTTGTTTATTTTTTTTCTGTTTTTTCTTTGCTGCTCAGAAACAAAGCAATCTTATTAAACAGCATGCTAAGGGAAAAAACAACAACCTTATTGCAGAATTGTACAAAAAGAACAAAAAACAGTCAAGGTTAGTAAAGAGCATAACACTACATAAGGCAAAAACATTTCAGTTGCATTTCACCATTTTTTTTTTCTTTAAGTAAGCACTGTTAGCAGCCTTAAAAGTATCAAATTATGTTGTCTTCAGAAAACTACAGATAAACAACAGAACCTGAAGATGTTGAAAGGTCAATGGAAGCTGTATATTTAAAATGGGTGGAAACCAATTACAGCAAGTCTGCCAAGAAAATGCTTATGGCATTTGCACAATCAGCCTTACAAATCTTTTGTTTACACAATACATTCTCTGCAATAGAAAAACTTATAAACATAATAATACAACCATTTATTTCAGATATATAGTCTGATTAAATGCTTAAGACTGTCCCAGATCCAAGAAAATTCCAGGACTTGCAATTTTGTAAAATACTTTTTACTTGAGAGCAAATACAGATTCTGTAAACTGTACATGCAAAAATACGAAGAATTAACTTGAGAACATATTGGTAAAATTTTGTTAAGATCTCAATTTTCAAAGTAAAACAATTTTAATATCTCATTTTTTCAGGATACGGTATCTAGATTAATTATTTACTAGTAACCTACAGCAAATGTTTGTCATTTGAATATATTCATTTTTAAAACAGAAAGAATGCCTTACAGATAATTGTCCTGAAAAAAGGAGATTTTTTTAAAACCCTATTCCAGAACTGTTCAGCTGATATAATCCTCTTAATATCACAAAATAAAATCTAAAATGCTTACTCAGGGCCTGCTGCTCCTGATACCTCCTACTTCCCCTATTCACCCCCAGGTAACATGGTCTACTCTCTTTTGGGCTAAATGACCACTTTTCTACTTCGAAAAAGCTCTCCCCCTTCCTAAAGTTCCTATCTCAAGAAGTGTAGAGATAAGAGCTAAATGACTGGCGACATGTTAACAGGCTCTTTAAGACAGGATACACACCACTCTTTCCTGCCTGCATGACTTTGTCCCTCAAAGTCACTTCCACCTGCAGAAATAAAATTATCTCCTATTTTTAGTTTCTAATGAGGTCTTACTGAGCACCATCCCTTGTCCTGAAAGCCCAAATTCTAAACCTGTACTTCTACAATGGGGGACAAATGCTTACCACATTCCTGCTTGCTATCTGCTCCTTTCTGAAGGTCTGAGCTCAGCTGATGTTCTCGGATGCAACATTTGCGCTGCTCTCCTCCAATCTCTGATTGTTCTTGGCCACTTAAGCCCTGCACACATAGCAATGGCAATGAGTCTTCCTCTGTCAGACTTGCAGAGTTTTCCTTGGACTCCACACACTGTGTGTACAGCTCTAACAGGGCAGGTCCTGGCCCTTGTAGTTCTGATTTCACCAAAGACTGCCTGCCTTTCTTTGTCAAGTCTCTCTTTCCTCCCTTCTTTGGCTTTTTCAGCCTTTCTAAGGAACACCCATCCACACTCTCTGGGTTACCTACCACTTCCTGAGGTTTTGGTTCAGACAAGAAAGACTCCTCAGTCCCCAAACTCTTAAGACCTGGGATTTGCAGATTCAGTATCATTAAAGAGGCAGTGCCTTTCATTTCAGTGCTACACGCACCCTTTCTAGGCTGCAGCACCTCAGGTTCTGACAAACAGGAAACAACACTATGCCCCTCTGTCCTCTCAAGATCCTCCTCCAAGGCTGGGATTTGCAATTTCAATTCCATATAGGAATGCTTGCGTTTTTTTCCTGAGGGTCGCGTATTCTCCTGGAAACCAGAGAGGTTTGGTCTTTCTGGGCTGCCTGACAATGTCTTCCGCAAGTCAGTTCCTAAGCAAAATGACTGCTGACCCTGTCCTGTCTCTTTGCCTACAGTCTTTTCCAAACACGCTCCCGCCACTATGGCTGCTTGCCCACCTTCACACACAGCACTGTCTGATACCTGGAGAGCAGAATCATTCTTCCTTTCAGAAGACACCCTACTCTGTATCCCCTTGCTTTTCTTACCACCTGGCCTCTGCCTACTCTTGGCTTGCTCCTTCTGCACAGACAGAAGAAAAGTCAACTGCTCAGAGGAATCTACAGAGAGTGCAGCAGGTTGGGAACGTGAAGGTGAGGGCTGCTCGGATTCCCTCTCTGGCGCCAGCTGAGGACTCAGCTCGACTATCACCTGCTTCCCTAGCTCACACCCCACCTCCGCAGCCCGGAGAGCAAGCAGTGTCTCAGCCCCGACCACCTTCCCAGATCTTAACTGCGGCATTGTGGGGGACACCACCAAGCCCTGCAAACCCCACACACCTGCACACCTCTACCAGCACGCTGCCTAGCCCGGGCCCTGAGAAGTACAGGCCCGAGCAGGAAGGGAGCGCAACCTTCTCCTGCCGCAGCAGAGCCCGGCCCGAGAGAAGCACAGCCTGCGAGCCCACAGCCACCAGCCAGTTCCCACCCCACGCCTCCCTGCTGCCTCACAGACAAACAGCACCACCGGCTCTGCCGCCTCCCACCCCCTCCCCGCACTGCGGGTTTCTCGCCACTTCTCAGTTCGCTGCTCCGGCTCTCAAGGCCCAGCGCCTCCTGCCAGCGACGAGCAGCTCACGCAGTAGAACGGCCTCCAGCCGCGCCGCGTCATGGCGGTCCGGGCGGCGTGAGGGAGGCTCCGCCGCGCCCCTGCCAGGCCCGGCGAGGCCGGAGGAGCGTGGGAAGGCGGCAGCGTCCCTTCGCCGGGCGGGAGCTGGGGCAGGGCAGGGGCTGATGTGCCTCTGAAACACCAGGTGACTGCGAACGCCAAAGTCGTCCAGACCTGAATGGAAAAAAAAAAAAAAAAACAGATATCCCGACTCTTTTAACGAGGAGGATGCACTTGGTTGCATACTGGCAGTTTACATAGGCTTTGTATTTCAAATGAGGCGTTTTGGGACAAAGTAGATGAAATAGTCAGACTATATAGTCAGAAAACAGACAAAATTGACTTTTAGGCTTCAAATGTAGCAGTATCTCCAACACAAATTGATGCCAACAAAGTTTCAGGACCATTTACTGTGCGAGAATGTGAACACAGAAATTCTATTACAAAACGCTGTTGTGGAAAATGCTAGGAAAATCATAAATGCCAGAATTTAGGAAGGTGTCACTTTGACACCAACAGTGGGATCAGCATAAAGGCAGATAGATGTTCATAATCCGAGGGAGCAGTCTGTTTCTGCCTGGGGATCATCCCCAGGATCTGTGCACAGAAAAGAGTCACAGAATTATAGGGGTTGGAGAAAACCTCTGGAGATCATCCAGTCCAACCCCAAGAAGTTTGTTGTGTCTCTCCTTTCTAGAAGTATGGTGCTGCAAAATGGAAGAACTTGAAGAGTATGGGTGTCCTTGGAGTCCAGGCCAACTAGCGTTGGCCTGCAGTACAGCTGTGGTTAAATTAGCCTGTATCTCCATCTACAGATAGGGATAACATATCACTATCCAAATAATGACAGGAACAGCGTCATGGGCAAACCTCTCCAAAAGTGAGGAAATTAAATTCCATATAAAAATGAAAAAGAACTTCTTTACTGTGAGCACTGGAACAGCCTGCCCAGAGAGATTGGGGAGTTTCTTTCTCTGCAGATACTCAAAGACCCACCTGGACTTTTCCTGCAATCTACTGTGGGGATCTTGCTTCAGCAGGGATTTGGACCAGATGATTCGCAGAGGTCTCTTCCAACTCCTACGATTTTGCGATTCTGTGAAATAGAAGTCAGGCTTGAAAACTTTCTCCTTATAACATTATATTGCATGTATATGGTGAAGTAGAAAAAAGTCAGTGAATGACACACGGAAACTTACCAAAGCAGAAAATACAGGATTTTTAGCTTTTCTTTTTTCCCTTCAGCTTGGTGCTGTGCTTCAGATCTTGGCAACAGTAAAGACCTGAGCTAGCTGCGCAACACCTACCATCTTGAGTGTGTTGCAGGGTGCCTGTTAGATAAAACATTCATCACTGGCAAAATTCAACCTTCTCGAGCTCCAATGCATCATATAGACTGTAATTTTAGTAGCGATACAACAAAATGAACCAAAAAGCAGTATTAATGGGAATCTGGAAAAACGGCATTTGAATTAGGTTACTGCTTTCTAGTATCATTTTTGAGATTTAGTATCCAGTCAGTTATTTACAATAATGAGAACTTCAGTCAGACCAGATTTTTATGAAATGGATAAAAATGTACTTGAAATGAATACTAATTAAAGACATTCTTCATGAAAGCCCTTTGGAAAAAAAAGACTAGAGCCTCAGAAAGGACGTTCTGAAGCAGCTGTGGATTATGTCAAAAAACAGATTGCATTCAGTCAAAAATATTGCTAAGGAGAGGTAGTATAAACATTATCCTTCGGAGTGGAATCAAGGTAACTGTCTTTTGAAAATGCCTAAAGTAAGAGGCAGAGATTTAATACAAAGTCATACTATTAAAAACAAACAAAACCAACGGTGTGAAACATTTATTGAAACTGTAGATTAATAAAGTATAAATGACTTAAAAATTAAATAAACAGCTTAAGGGGGGAAATGAGTTATTTCCACATTTGAACATTTGAATTAGTAATGCTACAGTAGATGTTTAAACTTATATTCTGAAATTCTGTCTTATTTGGAAATAAAGATAAATGCTTGCCTCTCCTATGTTTTGTAAGTGGTATGCTTCGTTACCATATCTAAGCTTTAAAGCTAATTCAGCTTTTGCTATCTGTTTCTGTGCTTCACTAGTTTCTTGTTCATCCTAGACACTTTAACAGTCACAGAAATACTGGATACTGTGTGTATGAAAATAAACAGGGAATCCTAGTGTCTAAAAACATATTTTTTTTCAGAATAACTGATATACTCAGAGGTGACTGTCAATTTCCAAGAGAGACAAAAGAATTTATGTGACTCAATTCATGTCGAGTCTATGAAATTACTATTTTTTCCTTCTCTTAGAGAATCATAGAATGGCTTGGGTTGGAAGGGACCTTCAAGATCATCGAGCTCCAATCCCCTGCCACGGCCAGGTTGCCAGCCACTAGGATCAGGCTGCCCAGGGCCCCATCCACCTGGCCTCAAATGCCTCCAGGGATGGGGCAAGAGAAGCAAGTGTTTGTGCTTAGCCTCCCCAGCAACGTTATTTACATTACCAGTGTGGAGAAGTTGTGGCTGCAGATCTAACACTGATATGTTCGACCAGCTTTCCCTGAGTTTTTGAAGGGCTGATATTTAGAAACACATAAACAACAGCTACATAGGTGAGTAAATCCCACACAAATTTTACTGGGCTGTATTTTAAACATTACTGATACACTCACCTAGCAACAGGAATTAAGTCTTCTTGAGGCAACTGGAAACATTTTAAAAATGAATTGTCTTGTGAAAAACATCCCACTGGACTGCTTCCTTTTGCACTGCTTACATCTTCATGCTTGGCTGAGGGATAGATTTGTTAACTCCAGGAAACCTTAGCATGAAGTTTTCATCTGTGCTGTAATAATTGAGGCTGAGATGTGAATAATGTGCATAGTCTGTTACATTCCCAGAGTATGCCAAATTAATCCCATAAGAAATACAACTAAAACCAAATAGGGGAGAGTTTTAGTCCAGGGTGTCTAAGAAAGTATCCTTCTACAACCCCAAGAATTATTCTTTTCTATATTGGTTTTCCAAAGTTAGCACCCAAAGATACTAAGCACAAATGTGATTTTTAAGCAACTTCTTTCCTCCTTGCCTTCCATTCAAATACATGGGCATTTTGGAGAAAGGTTTATTGCTTGCCAGTTGAATTATGGTGTTTCCAGATATATACACCACTCTCTAAAACTGTCTTAGATTCATACTAAAAGATGTTTGTCTGCACTGTCATCGTGAACTCTGATAGACAGCAGTCGTGTTTGGATACCAATGGATGCACTTGGAAACCAGAGCTTACTGCTGACATTGTTAGAAATAAATATAGTAGTAGTACAGCTATTAATTGATGTACAGCCGCTGTGGTGTTGAAAGCAGAGGTGCCTCAGTGGAGATGTGTGATCTGCTTTGCAAAGTAATTACACTGTGTGACATATGAGGGTAGACTGTGTGAATGCAGTGAGTGGCTGGTATTTCAACCATTATTTTGGTTGCTTTTTTTTTTTTATTATAGGGCCGTACAGAGTAGATTAAAGTAACTGTGTTTTCCACTAGTTTAAAATGAGACATGGAGGAGAAAGGACAGCTGGTGTATTTCATAATGGACCATCTGGCTTTTTTTGGTAAATCCTCCGATTCCTAATTTATTATAGAATTACAGCACGAAAATCAAAATTATTGATTGTGTGGAATCAATGTTTCCCTCTGGCACATTTTGTGCTGCTTCAGTTTTTGGCAAAGAATGATCCTAAAAGGAATAAGGACCTCTCACACAGAGCTTTTACAAAGCTTAAAAGTCATCTGTGCCATTTGCAATAAATATATACATACTTGTAATCATGCTGCTTGACCAGCTATCTTCATGCTCATTTCTGATCTGAACATTGTAGAAAGTGGCACTAATCAGTTTTAAGTCCCCATGAGAGAATTGCTGCTTTAGGTTAAAATTCATTAATTTCATTGCATTCATTTCTTTCTCTAAAAAGAAAAAAAAAAAAAAAAAAAAACAAACAAACCATCTCCTGGTTGGAGTTTAAGAAACTAAGTAGCTGGAATTTGAAATTTGGAAAAATACAGGTATAGAAGAGAAGTTAATCGATCAAACAGGAGAATACAAATTAACTCTCAAATTATATTTAAATTATCTAAATAAAACATACCTTTGCTTTAGCTATATGGTACACAGCCACACACCTACCACTGAATCTGCCTTCAGAATCAGCGTCTTTTAGTGGCTGGATGAAAAAAAATATTGAACATAAGAGGAAGGCATCTGCAATCCAGCAAGTACGTGACACCTCCATCTCACTGCCAAAAAGGACTTGGAAATATGATTTCTGAATGAAAAAAAATTTTAAAAAGGAGAAGAAATTGAAATTTGGTGGATCAGCACTAGAAAAGCCACGGAGTTAGAAACAGTAGCAGTGGAATAAGAAATAAGCAGAGCGTAATAAAATAGTAAATAACCTGGGAAAAGTAAATTGCTCCAAAAAAAAAAAAAATTGCCCTTAAAAAGAAAGAGTGGTGTGGTGAAGACAGAATGTCACGGGATCTTCTTTGTGGTTCAGGTTGACTGAAGAAAACACGAAGGCATCTTCAGCAGTATTCTTAGGAAAAAAACTACAAGAGCCTTCAACTTTGGGTGGTGACACTGACCAACAGCAAACCAGAATCCAAATCCTAATTAACCTTGCTGCTGGACATTGAACTAACCTCAGTGACTGACTCCTAGCTTCAGTTTCTTGTACTGGGGCCATTAAGACCTTACATTGAAGTCCACTTAATAATGTTGAGGTGGCTGACACACACAGTGTGGAGCCTTACAGTCAGAATAGCTTCCTGTATCTTTATTTATTTTTTTCCCCCCTTGGACACTTCATCCATAATCATCAGATCATTCCACATCCATCAATATATTCTACAATTTTACTGCTTTTAAGCCTGTGGAGTGTACTTGCAGTTACTGTATGTTTTCAGAACTTGAGTGGCACTTTTCCTGAGCTGCAGATCTAGGAAATGATTGCTGCTTGCCCTTTTCTCTTTGGTGACAATACTACGCTCTAACAATGACAATACCTTCTGCAGTTGATGAGAAATGACTTTTTCAGTCATGCTGACTGAATTGAGCAACTGACTGATTATAAAACTTCCTCCAACAGAAGCAGCATACAACTGCTTTAATGCGCTGTTTTCTAAATATTACCCACTGGCACAACCAGGGTAAACTATGGAGATTCTCTTTCAGAAGTTCTTTCAAAAGCTTTCTATTAGAAATAAGGCTGGCAGTAAGTGATTATACATTAATAGCAGTGTCACTGCTCAGTGGACAAGTCAGAACAGTAGGGCAGTTCATTTTTTTCTTGTCTGCAGTGCTGGTGTTGCACATGGCATATGTGTACCCATTTATTTCAGTCATTCCTCTCTGGCTGCTGAGTAGGTACTGAACATTGTGCCACTTCATCCAAATTTGACTGTGCTGGGATGGAGACCACAGAGATATTACATTTCTGCATATTTCATGAAAACAGACATCCATGTAGATGAGAAACGATCCATGGAGAAAAAAGAGATACTAGGCTTAGTCTTTAGTAAGTATCAGTGTCCACAGAAAGAGATGTCAGGTTCCAGATCTTGTCCTACTGCTGACAGAGCTGTGGGTTACAAGCTCTTCTGTAGGGCTACAGACAGGACTTGCTATCAGGGGATATCTAGCTTATGAGAAGATGCATGTGAGCAGAGAGCTTTCATAGGAATTACACTTGCTAACTGGGGCCTCCAATACAGGAAAGACAGGGAGCTGCTGGAGATGGTCCAGAGGAGGGCTACAAAGATGGCTGGGGGCTGGAGCACCTCCCCCACAAAGACAGGCTGAGGGAGCTGGTCTTGTTCAGCCTGAAGAAGAGATGCTGCAAGATGACCTAGCTATAGCCTTCCAGTACCTAAAGGGAGCCTACAAACAGGAGGGGAGCCCACTCTTTACAAGGGTAGGACAAGGGGAAATGGTTTTAAGTTGAGGGAGGGAAGATTTAGGTTGGATATCAGGGGAAGTTATTCATCTAAAAAGTGGTGAAGTGCTGGAAGAGGCTGTGCAGAGGGGTTGTGGATGCCCTGTCCCTGGAGGTGTTCAAGGCCAGATTGGATGGGGCCCTGGGCAGCCTGGTCTAGTATTAAATGGGGAGGTTGGTGGCCCTGCTTGTGGCAGGGGGATTGGAGATTCATGATCCTTGAGGTCCCTTCCAATCAAGCCATTCTATGATCCTTGTGGCCAGAAGGCCCTCAGTGTGTTAACAGTTTCCTGAAATCAGGGCACCCTAGATAGCAGCTGTGAAGTGACATTACTCTTTGCAGCCTGAATAATTTACTGGATTTCTGAGGAAGCTGTGAGGAAGGAAAGGTATGTCCCCTTCTGGTGGTAACACTGCTGCTCGACCTGTGTCTGCCATTTTGCCACTGAAATCTGGCATCAGCAAAGTAACCTCAGCTTTGTGGAAGGGATTTGAATGAGCTGGCTGGTACTGCCTTGCTCCATGCTCTGCTGGAAGCTTGGAGCAGGCTGAAAGTACAAAAGGATGCATGGAAGCGATAAGATTTTCGCAATAATTTTTTTCTAATAGTAATTGCTTGTTTATATCCACCATCATCAAAAAATAACTGCATATGCTTCAAGTTTAGGAAAGCTGCCCTGCTTAACCAACAAATACCTGTGTTAGTTATTATATCAGGCTTCTCAGTTAATCCAGATCTGATAGGAAAAAAATTCCTTGCTCTATAGCTGGAAACATTTTAAGTGGGGAACCAACACTGATCACAAAAAGCATAAAAACAAATTTAACTTGGAGCTTGTCTGATGAATTTGCATTTAAGGAAGCAAAAATACAGCTTCATCTGAGACAGTATGATTCAGTGCTAGTTTTACCTACTTTCGTATTAGCACGTAGCTAAAATAGCTGCATTCTGACCTCTGTTTCCTTCTGAGCATCGTGGGAGACATCTTTTATTCTGGCCACAATACTTCATCCTTCCTGTCTGCTGTGACCTCCTAGCAAAATTGCTCCTTCCACTCTGTGCTGATTGGCATTAACCTGCCTGCTGGCTGAGCTGCTGTGAGCCCTTGTTGCTCATAATCAGACTGCAGCTCAGAAGGACACCAGGAGAGGCACTGTCAGAGCACAGAATATTTTTGTGTATTCTTGCTACCAAAAATGCACTGTGCATTAAGAATGTGGTACACCGTTCTTGTGTTCTTCCAGAGGCACACAGAAATATTAATAAACCAAAGTAGTATCTCCTGCCCGTTTTTGCTAGTTAAATCTTATTAACTGTAACCAATCTGTAAGATAAGATGGATATAATGCTCATCTTCCAAGAAATCGGAATTAAGATCTGAGATATTGGAAATGAATTGTTGAAAACTGGAACAATTAAAGAAGAAACATGGTCTGTAGTTTCAATTGTCTTTTAAGCTAATGAGATACATCTGTCTACAGGGAAAATGAGGTTAGTTTAGTTTTCTCACCGTTCTTCCCATTGTAACTGATTCATTTGGAAAAATATCAAGACCTAACATCCACATAAATTCACCATTAAAATTATTTAAACCAACCAGCTATTAACAAAAGTTGCATTCCTTACAGAAGGCTTAGAAAGGGATAAGCCTGAAAGTCATCAACCACAAGTTACATGGCCTTGGGAATTCTGCTCAAACTCAACCTGTGCCCAGCTGTTTTACCTGTTTAAGAGCACAGCTTGCCCTGACACAGGAACAAGGGTTTCTATGGACTGAAATCAAAAGCCCAAGTTGTACCTGTAAGTAAAAGAGGGAAGCGACACAGCTTCAAAAGATCTAATATTATTTCTTGTCTGCAGCTAACTTTGACATCTAAGTCAACCATCTAACGTTAACCATGTGATAAGTCTGAATTCTCAGAATTACTCCAACAAGTGAACCTCCTCCTTGGACCACGTGAATTTACAGGAAAAGCATTCTTACATGTAGTTTATGCTGTGTAGTAAAATTACAAATAAATGTAAATATCTTACACTTTCAAAAAGTTGTTCTTGTAGATATAAATGCCTTCAATAGCAATTTTTACTTGCAGAATATGTTTGTTCTTCATATTCTATCTTGAAGCATGAAAAGAGCCAGGTGATGGTTCACATTCGCATTGCATACTCAGGCATCTGAAAAAACACAAGTGAAATTTGTTTGTTGCCTTCTGTGGGCTAAGAATGATGCCTGAAATTATTCAGCTGATCATGTCTAAGCCAAACTGGACGGAAAGCACCACCTTTGGAGGGATATACTTGCTGCCGTGTCTCTTCACAAGGTCTAATAACCTTTGTATCTCATTTTCACATAGCATTTTGCCACTTAAACACACTCTGTGGTCCTCCCATTTTGCCATTCCTAGCCATTGAGCAAATTCAAAGGTGTACCCACAGTCAAACGATTATTTCTAGTTGTGAGTCTGTTTGGGAATTTCTAGCTAACATTTTACTTTAGTTTAATTGCAGACTTCCATGAACACACAGTATTGCCTTACTTTAGAGGCTGTATTTGCTAAAATGGACAGATGAATTACACATCTCCGTCTTGTTTAGAAGGCTGGACACTGTGTGCAGTATTTATTTTAACACTACTTCTTCAGAGGCCTGTTTTCTGATATCCTTGTCCTCCCCTTTGGCTAGCTGTGGAGTGGGAAGGAGGTAGATGTCAATACTTACCCGCCTCCTGGCAACCTGCAGTGCAGCCAGGCACACTGCACTGCTGAGAGGCTACGCATGGGGTCACACAGAGCAATGTGATGGCTTTTTTGGTATTAGTTAACTCCAGAAAAAAAAATAGCAGGACAAAAGCCAACAAAGACACTGCTGAGATGATAAAAGGAGGCAAAGGTGTGAGGCATGTGTGATGGGCACAGCCCTCGGGTGCTGACCTGGGGCAGGAGGGAGGCCTTGTTCCCAGCCCCATGCATGGTCCCTGGGCCCTGCAGCCTGGGCTGACCTCTTGTTTCTGAATGAGCATCCACGCTCTTTGCATTTACCGTGTCTTTTCACTAGGGGGATGTGTGGATTTCAAAGTGACCATAAAGCTGCCTGAAATCAGTGGTTCACCAACAATTTTCATAATGCCCGCGTCTTCTTTTCTGTGAAAATAGATGCTAAAGGAATGCCCGATGTGCATGACAACTGCAGTTCATACAGTGAACCTAAAACCTTGGTTTGAACTCTCACCTCGGGTTTCATGTCTGTTGCCTTTCAAAGCAACACCTATGTGAATGTTCTGGTGACCTCTTAAACTGCAAATTCTTGGGTCAGGAACTACTCTCATGGAAATCTGATTCCCACAGTGCAGCACCAAGTAGTGGAAATAGCAGGTTGCCACTGTGTACTATGTGTGCGAAATAGCAGTAGAAACGTGTGCAGGGCAACTGAAGGAAAAATTTAATCCTATATGGCCTTTAAATATTGACTAATTCATTTAGCACTTGAAAAATATTTGGGGCATGTAAATCTGTCTTCTAATACTGTAAATAGCCACTGCTGGTAGTCTCTAGCTGGATTCAGGGAACACTTTTAGTCAGAAAGACCTTCCCACCTGTTTGCTGTTGCTCACAAGAGCTGGAAACAGAATCAGAAATGTCATTCAGATTATTCAACTATAGTAATCTTAACATTAAAAGGTACCTTTTATGAAAAAAACTATTCTTATTTTGAGGAAATTAAACTATGTTGCATTAAAGTGCCAGAAGTTCTTACAGATAGGAATGCATGTGATTGATATGCTCATTTGCTCCTGCTATTTTATGAAATTCTCAAGATAAATTGTTTTCCAGAATCACAAAGTGTTTTAGGAGAAACGTAGGTTGTGGAGACTAGATTGGATTTTTCAGGAGTGAATGGCAAAGCTGAGGACAAATAGTGATGACAAAGTAATATTTTGATATGATAATAACTCTAGACAGAAAGTATTTAGCTGAAGAACATAACAGAGGACACTTTCTTGATTGCTGGGAACTAGTATTAAGTTAGTTCTCCCAGAAAGCCTGAAGACACAAACAGATCTATTTTAACTCGGTCCACTGGGGTAACCAGGAAAAGTAGAAAAATAGTTTCTTTAACAAAGTGAATTAGGTCTCTTAACTACATCTGCTCTCTGCCATCTTGAGCTGCTTTATAGCATGAACAGTTGCTTAGCTGATACCAAATAATGCCTGCAACTCAGTCAGAGGGTCCTGGCAGCTAGATCTTTCAGTCAGTATAAAACTTACATGCTAGAGTCATATAAGATCACCGAGTCCAACTGCCAACCCACCCCACCATGCCCACTGACCACGTCCCTCAGTACAAAACGGTTCTTCAACACCTCCAGGGATGCTGACTGCACCACCTCCCAAGGCAACCTGCGCCACTGCCTCACTGCTCTTCCTGAAATTTTTCCTATATCTAACTCGAAAGATAGTATCTTAAGGTAATATTGTTTAGTTCATCTCTTCCATATATTATTCAGGGATCCTTAGTGCTTGGAGATCTTGCTTTGTTTCTAAAAAGAGATCCAAGAGGTAAGGTTTTGCCAAACAAACAAAAAAACACTAAACCTAAACTCATAAGAATTTTACTAAATAATAGCATTTCATTTTACAAGCAAAGAATTTGTTCATTTTTTCAGTAATGTCTTTCAGGCCCTGCCTGTACCACACACAGGGTGAGGAGATCCCTGAGGAAGGACAAACAGAGGCATTTCCCATAGCAAAAGAAGTGTGGTTATCTTAGCATGCTGCCAATGCTCTTTTGGGGTGCAGAAATCCTGTCCTGGACTACACCCTCAAGATGAAAGTTCCCCAAATTCTGTTAAAAGTTTAGGCTCCTCCAATGGATGTTTTTCTGAACAGACAAAAATTTCTGGGTGAAAAAAAGAAAAAAAGCCTGCCAAGATTTTCCAGCTGGCTCTGGCTGTTGATGTGCAGAGGAGGCACGATGTTTTTCATAGCTAATAAAGATGTTGATGCCCTACTTTATCAGGAAGCTTAGTTTTGACTATGGGAACGTGACTAATACTTCCACAGATTTAATGCTGGCAAAACAACACAATCAGTGCTAGCTCACCAGCTGAGATCTCTCACCTAGCACCACCTTCTGTGGAATTAATGCTTGCCTTCTCCATAGCCTAAATATCACTTGCAGGCCCCACCTCACATTACCAGGCTAGTTTTAGCATCAGAGGCTTCTTGAGAATTCCTGCCCATTAAGTTAGTCCACAGAAATTAGAGTTCATTGTAACAAAATGACTTTTTGGATGGGACCTTAAATCACAACCTTGCATCAGGCTGCACTTTGCTTTTTTGCCAAGCCCTCCCAGCCGCCAATAGCTAGTAACAGCTAGTAGTATCCTGGTTAGCTTGCAGTACAATTAACAAATGTACAGTTAGAAGAGCAGCACAGTTAGGATGGCATTTTACAGATTTATAGTTAGAAAGATTATCATGGTGTAAAGAGACAATCAAAAAAGAAATGCTCACCCATATCCTAGGCTTATACTAGAAAACTCCAAAAGCAGAGATCTCAGGAAAGAGACCATTTCCAATAGCAGTCAGCCCTCAAATGGGGTCTAAGAGAGGTGCAGCCAGGCTCCAGCCCTTCCATCACACAGCTGAATCGCCTTCACCTGTGCTCCATGGCTGACTCAGTGCTCACCTCAGGTGATCAATCAGTGCTTCAGGCTATGATCAACAGTTCCCATATGCTTACCATGACTAATCACTTTATCTTAGCTGAAAAGAAGAGAGAAGGAGCAGAAACGTGACATTTTTCAGGGTGTCTGTGTTAAAAAGCATGGGTGGGTACAGCCATTGGTGCTGGCAAGATCTCGTCTAAAGTGTGCTTGTCCCCCACAGCTGTTGCTGCACTGGTGGCCCCAGATGAGGGATGGAGTTTGTCCTAGTCCTATGAAAGGGCTTGGACTGGTCATATGTCTGGTACTTGTCCAGTAGTTCGTGGTATACAGGTCCTTGTCTGCTGGCATGCATATATGCTCTCAAGGGAAAGTGTTAGAAATCCTGAGGATGCTGCAAATTCAGCTGTGCACACACAGAGTAGAAGTATTCTGTTTGTACGTAAGCATAGATAGTGGGCAATCTGAATTTCCCTTTGTGCCATTTTGTTATGGTTGCTTAAATCTTTGCACTACTTTTTAGGGCAGCCTTCAAATCATCAGCATGTTTTGTGAGCCTCATCTGAACACCCTTCATAGTGCTTAATCTCTGAGTTTTAAGTACTTGTGAGGAGCACACAGTATATGCAAGACACATCGGATTATTCTTTGCTTTGAAATAGGACCTGATTTTAAAGACTTCCTTATCAAGGTCACAATAACAATATATTAGAACTCTGAGCATTACTTAGTAGGAGAATTTTAACCCTGGAGTCAAAAGACCTAATTATCAGTATTGAGTGTAATCAAGTAGAATGAGCATATAGGAAATCTTTGCAAGCAACACAACAAAGCAGCTCAATGTTGTTTCCTTTGCAAGGCCATGGCCTTTTCATCACATTGACTGCACAGATATAGCTGGGCTTGCAGTGTTTTCTTCCCTGTCTTTGTGATTATCACTAAGCAACTGGCCCCTCACTGTTTCTCCACTCAGAGCTGTTTTATAGAGATTTGCATCATTTTGAACTTTTTCTTTTTTACAAACTGTATTACAAATTAATGGGCTAAAAGGAAAGTGCCTTGGATGAGTGACATTGCTTTGTAGAAGAATTATGGATTATATTATCTTCTCCAGCTCTCTATGGAGAGAACATGAAAAGCTTCTCCGCAGCCCCCACAGCATCCTACTGCTGCTGAAATCTTGCAGGTTTGGAGGTGTTTCAGCAGTGTCTACAAACAATGCATCAAATGGATGTGCTTGTACATAAATCTAGACATTGTAGTTCGACAGCTGAGCAAATCATATCATACCAGAGAAATTTAAGACTCGAGATATTCTATGCAGAAATCCAATTAATATTGGATTTGTCCTCTGAGGTTGAAATCTACTGCAAAAAGTATTTCTGTGCTGCTTATGGTAGCTTGCTCCCTAAGAGAGTGGATCTCTCTACAATCCCAGAGTGCAGGGTTGAACAAGAGCAAGTGCTGGATTCTGCACCTGCCCCAGGCCATGCTCTCCTGCGAATCCTGATGCCATCAGCCTATTTGCCTCCTCCTGATGTTCTGTCTGGAGGCTGAGCTCACTGCTGCCATTGGGCATGGACAGAGAGCTGGGCCTGCCCTGCAGACCAAGGCCAGGGCTGGGCCCTCGCCCCACAGGGAGAAATTGTTCCATGCTGGAGAGTCCGGGAGTCCCATTGCAGATTCTGAAGTATGAAGAAGGGAGAAGAACTTATTCATTTTGCTTTTTTATTTTATTTTATTTTATTTTAATTGCTTAGATTTGTTTTATTATTATTTTCTATTGTCCTTTTAAATTGTTTGTCATCCTGTCCTGAAAAAAGTTCTAATGGAGCAACTGGAATGGACCTTCGTGCTGAACTTCAGCCCTTCTTCTAATCCAAACCAAAGTCTTCTGCTTCTCCAAAGGAACAACTGCCTCTGTAGTTTCTCTGACACTTCCTGGAGGCTGCAGGGAGCTCAGGGCTGTCTGCTGGACTCCTCCTGATGTCTGGATGCAGCAGCTCAGAGGATGCCAGACCAGTCCTTCCCTCTTCCTCAGGGCTTGCCTGGAGGTTGCAAGGAGATCACGGCTGTCTGGACTCTTTCTGTTGTCCCTGTGCAGTAGCTCAGAGGATATCAGTCCCATCCCAGTCTTTCCCTGTTTCTCAGAGCTTGAGAAAGAAGAGGTGAGGGGTCTTGGGGAAGGATGAGGGATGGGGAAGAAAGGTGTCAGAGAGCAGCAGCTAGTGCAAGGGCTCTGGCAGATGGTGACAATTCAATCCTGAGATTGAAACTGACACCCCCTGGCACACCGCTGATGGATGTGGCAACATCTTTGGGCAAGCATGATGTTATAGTGCCTGCCCTGTCCTGATGGAAGTGAATTCACCTCCACTGGTTCTTCCTCTGGGGGTAAGTCCACCTCCATGGGCTCGCTGTCACCTTCAGGTGGATCAATATCTATTGTCTTGGCTTTGCTGGTGCTTCTCCGAAGCTTTAGCTTCTTACAGTGGGAGGAAAAGCCACTCTCCAAAGTGTTCCTTGTGTCAGTTGTTGCTGCCACCAAGGTGCAAGTTGCTGTGCAACTGGTGTTTTGTTGTCAGGGTCCCCATATTTATACAGGTCATCAGCTTGTGACAAACAGCCATGACAGTGTAACCCTAAGAATGCTCCATGATGACCAAAACGTGGTGTGTTGGGCAAGGGGAGTCTGTGGCCTGAGAGTTGTCTTGATTGCCACTAATGCGATTCCATAGGACCCTATTTTCAAACCAGTTTTATTTAATGTTATTACGGATGACTCCAGTAAAGACCTGGAAGTTATATTAAGTAAATTTGTGGAAGATGCTAAAGGGAGTATTGAGAGATAAAATTATTAGAAACTGTACAAAGAGGGCAACAAAGATGGGGAAGAGTCTGTAGGGCAAGACATATGAAGTGTGGCTGAGCTCCCTGTGTTTGCTCAGCGCAGAGCAGAGGAGATGAGGGGAGCCATCGCAGAGCAGAGGAGATGAGGGGAGCCCTGATGGCGGCTGCAGCTGCTCACAGGGAGCGGAGAGGCAGCGCTGAGCTCTGCCCCAGGGAAAGGCATGGAGCTGCATCCGGGGAGGGCAGCTGGGGGTGAGGGACAGGGTCTGTGCCAGAGGGCGGTGGGCATGGAACAGCCTGCCCAGGGCTGTGAGCATGGCACTGAGTGCCGGAGCTCAGGGAGCGTTTGGACTGCGCCCTCAGACATTGGGTTTGGGTTTTGGGTGGTGCTGCATGGAGGTGGGGTTGGACTCAGTGATCCTTGTGGGTCCCTTCCAACTGAGGACATTCTGTGGTTCTATGAAATAGACCTTTCTGGCACACTCGCTACCTTTGTTGCAGAAATTGAACATCACACATCAGCGATAGGAGAGGTAATTTTCAGAGATATACCTAGATTTCCATTCTAAACACTGGGTGTAGAAATGAGAGCAGCATGCAGTACCTGCCCATACTCTGTTCCTGTCTTATGCTTGTTGAATCTGCTTAGAAAGAGTGGCAGCTTCCTTTAAAAATCTAACCTCTTACTAATAACAGCTTAGATTGTTTTGGATATCACAGGACCTGCATAAAGCTCTTTATTAACTGTATCAACAAATAAAGACAAGAGAAAAGGATGTCCTGGAGATTTTCCAGTGTGGATTCCATCCCTTTTTTATTCCACTATGAAATTAAGAAATTTCCTAGAAGGGTTGAAGCAACTTTGCTACAAGAAGAATTGAAATGATTTATAACAAAGCAGCAAGATGCAAAAGAGATATGCAAACTTGCAGTTTCATAAGGACACATACATAGCGTTTGTTAAATGGCTGTTGGTGACATGAGTTACTTGCTTGGTCCCTGGGTGAAGCTGATCGCCTTCAACATCAAATTCTGGGAACCAGGAAAAAGCAAGTGACTCACCTCCCCCTTTTTGTGCTTTAATCCGCTACTGAATGTCCTGAATATACAGGCTGGTGTGTAGTAAAAGTCTGTATTTTTAATTCAGGATTTAATTCAGTAGCTGGTAAGGATTGTGGATTCATCCTTACAGTGGATTTTCCTGAACAAGTAGCTGGAAATTGTCACATTTTAGTTATCTTTACAACTTGTGATAGTTTCATTTGAAGAAACCTCCTTTTTCACATGAACAGGAGCTATTTTGTAAAGACTATGAGAAGTTCCAAGTCTGAGCTACAGGCATAGCAGGAGACATACCAAGCAGAAACACCAGGGCAAGCGTTCTTCTGCCCCAGACGCTTGAGCCACGAAGCCTGAGTCTGCTGACACCTTATTGGAGCCTACAGGGTAACTTTCTTCCGTGGCACATGCATTCAGTATCCAGGTCTCTCCGCTCCCTCTTGCCATTCCCCGTGCTTTGTGTGTGCCATGTACTAAGGTAGCTGTGCTCATGCCTGGAGTGGCAGAACTTCCCTTCCAGCAGCGCAGCAAGCCTCCATTTATTTTTAATTGCTCCCCACCGTGTAGGCCAATTAAGGATGAAGCCAGCAGGGCAAGGATCACTCACAAACACTTTGAAGGGAGCAGACCCAGCATTTGCTTCGCCGGAAGGCTGCCATTCACACATTTGTGCAAGAATGCAAACAATTGGGCTCACACAGTGGGATGGAGCTGCCTCGTTCAGTCTGAACCACTTGCTAGTGCAGATGGCAGTGAGAGTGGCAGCACCGCTGAATATTATCCCGGGGGTTAGAAACTTTCCAAATGAGATTTACATTTGTGACCCTCCCCGTTTCAGCAGGAAGCACTGCTAGGGCAGCTTTAGGAAATGCCTTTCATTGTCAGCTTCTGTTTGAGCTCGGGGTTTCATAGCCCTTGAGGTTCAGCAGGCTTAAGTACTTGATCTTTTGATAATATGAAAGGGGAAATGTTAGAGGATAGTAAGCACTGCTTCCATTTTTGGCTCGTGTATCATGCTCCCATAATTATCCCTTTAAAATTCTTGTCTGACATTTCCCTAGCTTGAGAACATGGCAGAACAGGGACTTGCTGGGTATCCTGAATAGATTTCCAGGAAATCCTGGATGGAGGGTTTGCTGGGTAGATAGGAATTAGCAACCAAATGTTTTAGATGCTGGTGGAAATGTGTCTGCAGGTGCAGTTGGTGATGCTGTGAGCTCTGTGCACTGCCCTGGTTGAGGAAGAGAGCTGGTATTCATTGCCAGGTTTGCTCAAAACTGGGAAATAACAGCGTATGCAGTATCAAGATGTGATTGTCAGAGTGGGTCTGCATCAGCTTCTGACCATGGCTTGTGCATTATTATTTGTTAATTTGTAAATTTATTTGTACTTCTTTTTGTTGTTGTTTGTTTATGTGGAGGGGAAGGCCCTAGAAGAGAAATGTTATTAGCAGTAAGCCTCTTGTGAATGGATTGAAAATTGTGGCTGCAGCTCATATCCATCCACAGAGGGCTTTTCTAGGGAAAGACGTTCTCTACAAATTTTCATTATGCCTCTCACTGGGCATTTGGCTGGGGAATCCCTGTGTGCCCAGAAGGGCTCATCTCAGGCTGCACATGCTCTTCTTTGCACAGCACTAATATAAAATGATGCAGCTCTAGTGAGACTGCAGTTCCAGCGTGTGTGGCTGGCTTCGATTTTACATGTAAGACGTGCAGCCTTGTTCTCCCACATTACAGAAACGTAGCACTCTCGCTTGTGTGTAAATCCTGTTTTTTCCCCAGAAACTCCTCTAGGTGCCTGTGAGGAGGTGCGGGTAAGGTGTTGCCAGGTGTTGGGTCACCCCCAGCTCCCTGACCCTGCTGTGCTCCTTTTCACTCCTCTCCCTGCTGCCCTGCCAGCAAAAAAGAAGCGTGCTGATATCCCGACAGCAGGCAGGGCGAGGCATTTCCCAACATATAGAGCCATGGAGCTGCCCTCCTTAGGGGGATGCTGCAAATGAGAGAAGGGCTATGCTGCAAAAACAAAAAATGGAGTTTCTGCTGTTCATTTTGCCCTGATCTCATTTTGTTTCTTGCTGTGTGACTGCTTTATAAAATTTCCCTGCATACAGATTTCTGGAGACACTGCAGCTTTCTGCAGAAAGTCGTTCTGAGGATCAGGGAGCTGAGAGCTGCTACGGCAAGCTACCTATTAATGTTGCTAAGGGTATGAGTTTTGTTACATTAAATGTGTGTCAGCAGTCAAGTAAAATTTCAATTAAATTTTATCCTCCATGACACCAAGAAAAGCACTGTTATCTTACAGAATATTCCCATCCCTGATGGGTGCAGCTTTGTGCTGATTTTTAAGAAACTAACCATTCTATGCCAAATATGTATAACGTGAATCGCTGCTTTTTTGTTTCCCTTTAGATACCTACAGCATGACTATAAATACACAGTAATAAAAAACCAAAATTCTTAAGCAGTCTTCTCTGAAAAGAACTGCAGTTTCTTAAATAATGTCTAAAAGGAGATGTATTTGTGCATTACACATGTTTCATTTGTGTGATGAAATAATATAATGCCTGCCTGTATTTTAATCTGGCATTTGGTCACTGTAGCGCACAGAGATAGAGCAGTTTTCTGATTGCAGAGCTGGGATTCTCCAGCAGATGCAGAATTGTTTTCAGCACGGCAGAGTGCTGTAGCCGAGGAAGAGACAAAGCTGTTCATTGTCAGACAAGGGTTTATCTCTCTGGTTGCCTGTAGCGTACGGTTTGTAAGTTAGGATATGACTGAGTGTCCGTATTTGTAAGGCTGCTATAGAAATCTGTGTGTGCATTTGGAATGCAATTTTTCAAAAGAAAGCTGGATGTGCACTCCCGTATGCAGTTAGTCATTTCACTATGATGCTTGTATCATGAAAGCTCAACAACTGTGTTACAAAAGAAACAGTATTATGATCATTTGTCTTGCTTTCCCCAGGATTGACAAATTCATCGTGTATCAATACATCAAAAGAAGTTTATATGGTAAAGCTGTTATATCAGAAGAAAACCAAAACATCAGATAAAAGCAAGCTATCCTATATTCACAACATCTAACAGCATTTAGGAAGACAGCATCCAATTTAGACCAAACCCTATAAACTGTATTATATCAGCTACGTTATCTCACACTGCGGATTTGGCTTGTTATATTTGCTTCCCATGTTTTTTGCAAGCTTTGAAAGAAAAGGTTTGTTCAGATTTCTTAATAAGATCAGCATCACATTTCAGTGGACAGAGAATGACTGGGTCTACATTACTACGGCGGTCTGAATATTTTATTGAGAGAAAAAAGCTTTTGTCTATGGTTCAGAAAATGCTCTGTTGCTTTTCTGTAGCCAGAATATTCCTTAAAGTGGCTGAAATGAGGAAACAGAAGAGGCAGCCTGCCATGACAATCCATGCTGCTTAAACAGCTTGGAAAATACAAGACTGACATCAGGCTTCAGAGCTACCCAGAGCAACTGGTCATCTAGGGAAAGAGGATGGGACTGGGCATGCAGGCAGGGGTCAGCTGGGACAGAGGATGGCCAAGCTGCAGGAAGGAGTTGGAAAGGAAAGTCAGGAAATTTTGGAAACTTCTGATGGGAAAGAGATGGCTTTGGCCAAAACTGTCAGCTGGGACTCTGAGGACCTGGGTTCAGTATTCACTTTGGCTTGGAGTCCCAGCATCACAGTAGGTGAAACAACTTCAATATTTCTGTCTTTTCCTTGCCCGTAGTGCCTTAGAGGTATTAGTTCATCTGTACACAATAGCCAATAGGTGAGGCTTTACACACAGTTGGAAATACAAGTCAAATTGCTCCTCAAGACCATCTTTCCTCAAGATGATCATAACAGGATAAAGAACTTTTGGTCTACAAAAGATCTATGGATCTCTACAAAGATCCACAGATCTTTGTGGAGTTCTTAGAGAAAGGGGTTGTGGAAAAGTGGTTTAGGGCATTGAGGTGGCCAGAGTTGAGGAAGCATCTGGACACAGACATGGGCACTCCCAGACGCACGGTCTGAATTTTGGGTGGTCCTGTGTGCAGCCAGAAGTTGGGCTCAGTGATTGTTATGGGTCTTTTCCAACTCAGGTATTCTCTGATTCTGTGGAATTTCCATGGGAAATTCCCTGGTAGCACTCCTGTCTGCTCAGGCCTCCATCGCTTTCCCAACAACTTTAACTTTTATCCTGTCCTGGCACAAATTTTTTCCTTTTATTTTTCATCTGATTTCAGCATACGTGCAACATCCACTATCCAAAAAATGTATGTTATCTATTGCAAGAGGAATTACTTTTCCTTCCCCCATTGACATCAGTCACAGGTGCAAAAATCTTCCCGACCCTGTGAGGGGGTTATGGAGCTGCAGAAGCAGCACTGCAAAAGGGCTAAAGGTGTTCAAAGCCTGTATAGACTCCAGTGAGCACAGAGGCACTCTTTCACCTTTATTTCCACACCATGCTGAGGGGAGAGACCACCAAATTGAAATTAGCACACCCCAGCAAGCACCTGGAAAAGCAGAAAGGAGGACATGTGTTCCAGAGGGGATCTGCACAACTAAAACTCCATTGCTTTGATTTGTACAAATATTTCAGTTTTACTGAAAAGAAAAAAAAAACAAAACCAGGCATAGAAGGGATGGCCTCATCTTCATGCTATGCCACAAGAACACTCCTATGAGATTTTTTTTAATCTTTGTTTTTTTTGAATACACAATTTTATGGTCTAAACACGAAAATAATGGATGTCTCCTCAAAAATCATTGTGCCTAAAATGCTAGCAGAGATGACTTCTTACTGAAATTATGGTGTGCTTTATTCCAGCACAGCCCATGTTATTAGCCCAAAATTGCAATTGATGGAACAGCATGCCAAAGATTTTGTCACTGATTATCATTCTTTTCAAGGGAGGATGCTTGTGATTTGGGCTGAAATATGTTAATAACTGTGAACCGTCCACATGTGAAGAACTCAGCACTTCACGCTCCTCCCCATCCCCCCCAGAGCAGGCAATGTGATACACCACCTGGCAGGCACTCACAGAGGTAAGGTGGATGTTCCACAGCATCTCACAGAGCGAGTGATGTGGGTAGCAAGGTGCTGAAGGATGCAGTGCTGCTGCTGCCTTTGTACACCGAGCAACCTGGGGATGTGGGCTGGAAGGAGCTCTGCTGCTGATGTACTGAGCGGCTCGGCTCTGTGATGCTTCCGTACCAAAATGAAAAAGTTTGCATGCAGATTTCTTTGTTTCTTTACAAATCCATCCTTGCAAAACAGCAGTTTAAACACACAAGAATAACTCAGAATTATTTTCATAGAGCTTTAAAAAGATTGAGAAAGAGGGGGAATGCTGACTGCTCAGAGTGATGCAGAGCTGTTGCAGCCTATTCATCCCAAATATCCAGTCGCGGTTTAATTCCTAGATGCACTGTATTCCCTTTCCTATATAATCAGCCTAATTTGTCTTCAGCTGCAAGCAAGTGAACCAAGCTTCATTTAGTCAAGCAAGCTAAGCAAAAACATTCTTTGCTCACAGATGGGTGAGCCAGCCGATATCTTAAGATAAATGACGGGAATTTTGTGTCCTTTTTGCAACGAGTGGAAGGAATCCTACGGACAGAAGAATGACAAAACAAATTCTGTCCCTCTCTGTTTTTAATTAGTTAAACAGAGAAAGACTAATAGATCTCATCCTGGAATCTGGAGTCCTAATTTGCAATATTGGATGTTGTTTTGACTTAAACTGGCACTTTTAACAAATAGACTTTTCACTGGAGGTTTTCAGAAAGACCATGTGTAGTATTAGATGAGAAGTACTTAATTAATGTAGGAAAGCGCCAACAAACTATCAGCCAGCTCTGACTTGTCTTGGATTTGAAATAAAAGGTATTTGCTCTGTGCTGCCTGCCTGGCAATTACCACTAAATGTGTATGGATTTAGGCCAATTCTTAATGAAAAAGGGGCCAGCTAACAATAAATGTCCCCCATGTTGCCTTGGGTTGCACTGATAGAGCGGTGAATGAATCAAGCAAAATGCAAACATGAAATCTGGCTGACCCCAGGGCACCCAGGGGAGGCCGGTGGTCGGCTGCAGCACTCCTCATCTTCATGCCCTGTCCTATGGTACCTGCAGTACCCAAATCTGCTGTCACTTATCTCTCCAGCATAGCCAAGAGATTTGCAGAATAGCTGCGAGAAGGCATCGTGTTGTCCAAAGGAGCACATGCACAGGAAAGCACTGAAAATTCAAACCCTTTTAACCCCCACAGTCACAGTGAATACTAGCAGAGTGAGATGACCATTTTTCAGAACTATCCTTGCTCCTGATTGCATTCAGCAGAAAGCAGGCAGGGAGGTGCCTTGCCAGGCTCTAGCATTTTCTTTGTGAATGAGCAAATGCTTCAGAACTATTCAGTCTGCCTCAATACTGCATCGCAGTGCTGTGCTCCCCCAGCAGCAGGGCAGAAGTAGAGTCACAGAATCACAGAATATCCTGAGTTGGAAGGGACCCACAAGGATCATTGAGTCCAACCCCCGGCTCCACATTGGACCACTCAAAATTCAAACTAGGACCTTAGCTGCCCCTCATACAACTTGCTTTTCAGACCCTTCACCATCCCTGTAGCCATTCTTTAGACACTCCCTCATAGCTTTACATTCTTCTTATATTGCAGTGCCCAAAGCTGCACCCAGTGCTCAAGGTGAAGCCACACAGAGCAGAGTGGGACAACCCCTTGCCTCAAGCAACCTTTCCTGCTCATCTCCATCTTCCCAGGAGGAATACAGGCAGTGGAGCAAGAAAGGACAATGTGTGTCCCCTGCTCTCAGCCCAGGGACACCAAGGGCACAGTGATCCCATCTGCCTGGGGCTGCAGAGAAAAGAGGCAGCATTTGCTTTACAGCCTCCAGAGAAGAAAACTTTGCAGAGATGAATTTAGTTTAGTTCTTCCAGAGACTGCAGAGGGAACACAAATACTGTGAAAAGCACAAACATCCTACCAGCCCTCAGGGAAAAGGCTTTTGGTCACTAGAAGGAGGGGTGACTGTCTTGAGACTGGTGAGAAGCCAGGCAGCTGGATCTCCCTTTTCTGGCTCCCACTGTCTGTCATCATGATCCCCTTCTCCATCGCAAGCTCCTTTAGGACTTTGAGCAGCCAGAAGCCAAAGTGTGTACTGCTCCTCCCAAAACACTGGCAATGCCTGAGTATGCTCTGAAAGGGACACAAAGAAGGAATGGGTTGGCAGCACACAGCGTCTGCAAGGAGGGCGACAACTGCTCACCAAATGCACTGGCACATGGTGGGAAGGAACAGCACTGGAGAAAGTGAAGGCCTCTTGTGCTGGAAATGCCTGTCTGAATGTTTGTTCTCTGTACGTTGTGAGAGATCACTGCCTCTTTTATTTGTCTCTGAGATTCATTTTTTCTGTTTCTGTCATAACCACTGAAGTTTTCTAATGAGTACCATCACTGGCATCAAATGAAAGCAAGCGAACAATGAGTTTATGCCTTCAGATGCAAATAGAGCTGCTTGCTCCTCACATGCAACTCCCACTGCACTTCTCTGAGTATCTGCTGAAATCCAGAGGTCATGTCACTACCAAGATAGAGTCCCAGGAAGAAAAATGGGTGCTGCCAGGCTGTTGTGTGGTGTAAATCCTCCTTCTGTGAGGTTTGTGGGGATTGTCCAGGCGCGCCCTAAATTATCTACTTAGAAAATAAATTCTGTCTAGGTTAGCGAAGCATAGCAGCCAAATGAGGATTTTCCTGCCATAATCTCCAAGGCAGAGGAGTGGAATAAGCTGCAGCTCTGGGAAGGGCTGGTCATGCTCCTTGCTGGCCACTCAGCAATGGGATCACGCTGTCACCTGCAGCCCTCAACTTTGCCTAGTAGCAGTGCACAGCCAACAGCCCTCATACTGACTGACTCCAGGTACCCTGGGGGAGCAATCTTCTGCTTCTACCTGCAACACTGCTTGCCCCTATTAATCCCCTCTGTCCCAGTGCCAAAACTCAGCCCACTGCCATTTGGACCAGCAAACTGCTCTTCTTTCTGTTTTGTTTCTGAAAAAGCAAACTTTTCATATATTAAATATTTGCAGGTACCAAGTAGAGCATGTAACTGAAGAAAGTGGTTAATTTTTGAGCACAGGGGGTTGTGTGCAGTATCAGAATTCATTTTGCTTTTTTAAACCAGACATCCAATTGCCACTAATACAGTTCAGACATGAAGCAATATTTATACCAGAGAGAAAAAAAAAAATGCATTGATTGACCAAAACGTGCTATGCCTCTGAACACTGTGCAGCGATCCAGCCAGCAGCAAAACAAATAACTTATCGTAGCATTGGAATTACATGCACGTAGTGGGAAATTCTTTTTTCGTTGTTCACAAAAGGACTTGATCACATGCTATTATTCCAAGAGTAGCTGAAATCTCTGCAGGCCTTTGCTCTGTAATCTAAAAAGCCCTTTGCTTTATACTATCGTGGGCTTTGGCAGCTATAAGAAAATGCAGAATGATGGCTGTGCTTGTATTGATTATCATCCTAATTCTGCTTCCAGTGGAGTCCATCACAAACCCGCCGCAGCCTCCCATGGGAGTGAGTGCAGGCTGTGTATAATTGCAGTTGCTTTAATATAAATTTACTTGACGCTTGAAATGCTGCATTCCTGCTGCAGTTATGCTGCTGAATGGCATTGGATTAACTGACTCCTGGGAAAAGGCCGAGACCCCTCTTGCTCCCATGCTCTGATTTTCTGCCTGAAGTGGGTCCTGCAGCCCCGTGGGGGCTTTTCTCCACTCCACCTGTGCCCTCTCCATTCTGTCACCTGTGAGATTCCTCTGAGGTGTCACATCTGTGTGATGGATGCACTGCCCATTGGCAATTGCTCATTTTGACACCCTGCATTACTTCTCTGCTTCATGCCTGGATCCTTACGCTGTTATTTATTTTACAACCTCTCTGCTGACTTCAACTGTCAGTCACTCCAAGTTCTCTTTGCTGGCCACCTCTCTGGCCTGCTTTGCTCAGCTTCCATCCCTACTTCTGGGTCACAGCAAATAAGCATGCTTTGCTTGAATGCCTTCTTCTTCAGGAGGAGCAGAAGGTTACATCTCATATTCCTAAAGCTAATCAGTGTCCTTTATCAGTTCCTTATATTGTCCAAACACAGTATGTATGGCCATTTAGTCTTGCCAGTAAGGCACTGTCTGCTGATTTTCATTCAGTTGGCACAAGGGGTGGCTGCAAAGGCCATGGCTTTATCCAGAGCCTATTTTAGTTTTGTGGGCTGGGTGGAGAAACAGTAATGGAGACATTTCAACCATTGCTAAAACCCGGATCTCCCTGATGCTTTGCTGTGCAGAGGAGCCCACACCAGGGAAATTCACCTCCTCCCAGCTCTCTTGCAGAGTGTGCCCTAGAGCACAGCCTGTGAACAATAATCTGTGCATTGCCTACTTCTGCAAATCTGAGCAAGCTAGTGAAAACTGATAGGAGATCCCGGGTGCCTCCGTGCACCTGCTAATTATGAACTGGAATCTATGCTGCTTATGGAATCACTTTTCCTTCTGTGTGCAGATCAACAGCTGCCAGTCAGCGCGGCACCCAAACTGTGCACAGAGGCGCTAAGGGAAGAGGAGGAGCAATGTATCATCACTGACTTGTTTTTCTTTGCAGATAAATGGTTCTGCCCTAGAAGAACTAGAATATTTCAAAGCATCACTTGCAAATGCTGATGAGGGGATTGATGGGTACTGGGTGAGAGCAGGTAGGACTTGAGAAAACATGCATCTCCAAAGTAGAAAAGTCTCAAATTTGTGTTCTAGAAAAAGACTTTTCTCTCAGCTGAGCTGTTGCAGACAAATACATGAACAATCTCCAGCCAAATATCAGCAAGTTACATCTATCCCTGCAAAAATCAATGAGACTATGAGACAGCTGTGGGGGAGGGCTGCACAAGCCAGTGGACAGGTGTGTTCAAAAGAGTGATTACAAGGCCTCCCCTCAGCTCCTCTGCTCTGGGCTAAACAAACCAAGGAACCTCAGCCACTCCTCATACATCTTGCTCTCTAGATCCTCCTATATCTTCTTCCTTCAACCCCCTCCCCAAGCCAGTTTGCTGGAGGACCAGCTGCCCAGTGCCCAGCCCTGCTGAGAAAGAGGCACTGACACTAGGGCAGGCCAGGGCTGGAAGTGCAATGATCATCCATTGGGTCTAGAGAAACTTTTTGTCGTTTTGCGAGTTTTGTTCTTCTGACAAACAGGAGTTATTTGAAACGTATTTGCATAGCAAACATGCATTAAAATGCATGAGGCATGCAGGGCTGTGGCTGGTGGAAGAAAAACACATGCAATTCACAGAAACCATAGATTGTTATGACTCCAGAATTGACATATTTATATGCTTGGCTGTTCTTAGATTTGTTATTTTCTATTTGTCAAATTGAACGTGTGATACATACATATCACGACAGACCTTCCCTACCTTTCACTGAGGATCTTTCAACGCAACCAATGCCACACCACTGGTTTCAAAGCAATGACTCCCAGGTAGGGACTGGATGCCCCATGGGAGATCCCACCCAGCCTGAAGGAGGAGTACACTTGCCAACCTAAGATATTTCTTCAGAATTCATTGGGCTACAAATCAGAGCCAGGAAACAAATACAAACCCTGTGTGACATGTCCAACTGAGACAGTATTCTTAATCCTTTTGCAGTTATCTAAACACAGGAGAAAAAAGAAAAAAAGAAAAAAAAAAGATTAAGAACTGCTTTGCGAAGGATCAAAAAACATTTACTGAGGCACAGCACAAAGAAATGAACCTCATGAATCTGCCCCCACAAGTTCTTCACTGGCCAACAGCTGGCTCGCTGCAAAGACTCAAATCATGGGATAGGTTCTGTTCTGCTGATGAAATATCCTGTCATTTTGATTGTACAGACAATGGGACAGGCTGCCAAAGGATGCACTGATTGACCACCTGTTACAGCTGGAAAGATTAGAGTGGTAAAAACGGGAAAAGAAGCAAACGGAAGGAATGCTCACCTCTGTCTGAAGAGGTAGGTTTGCAGGAAAGACTTCACAGAGGAGGGATCTCCAGCAAGAAGCCATTCTCCATCCCAGTCAGCCCTTAAATGGGTCTAGGAGAGGTGCAGCCAGGCTCCAGCCCTTCCATCACACAGCTGAATCACCTTCACCTGTGCTCCATGGCTGACTCAGTGCTTGCCTCAGGTGATCAATCAGTGCTTCAGGCTGTGATCAACAGTTTCCATACACCACCAATGACGCTGCCAGACATGAGGCATGGGCTTCAGTGGTCAGGAATGTGGCAGGTGCATGAGAGCTGTGAATGGGGAGAAGCAGAGAAGTGCCTTTTGCCCAGAGTATGAGGCCATAAACTGACAGCCTGTGACTTGGCAGAGGTGTGATAGAAGAGCCTCATTTCATGTGTGAGACAGTAGAAAGAGAAACTGTACAGCTTCAGGCAAGGAGCTCTCTCTCAAAACAAAACAAAAACATACAAGAAAGATACTGTATATTTTTAATGTTTGTGTGGCACTCAGAAGCTGGAAATCGTTGTAAGAGCCACATATTAGTTCCCTAATGTGTAAAACGGTGACTAATGCTATTACATTCTGTCATACAGAAGCCCTTGGGATGCAGATTCAAAGAGACGCAACAAATAACCACAAAATAAAATTGAAAAAGAAAAAAAAGAAAGATGAGGAACAAAATCCCTCTTCCCATTTCAGTGCAGATGTGCCAACTAACAGTTGGCTCATCTGGACTCTTCTTCCTGCTTCACCCTTCTGTGCTGGAACTGCCTCTTCAAGCTCACCCTCCACCAGCACTCCCAGCATCACTCTACTCAAGCACCTCCCAGGCTCCATCCCAGGGATCCCTAACATCTCTCACAGATGGAGGAGCCTTGCCAGGCCCTGGCTGAAGGGGCTGGAATGCAGAGTGGTGTGAAAAGCCCACCCATAGAATACAAAAAAAGCTGTAGGATTTTTTTTCCCTAAGCCCATGTATAATAAGCTGAGCTTGATGAAATGTGCTGGATGAATGCATCCTTCATGTGGCTGTTTCTAGAGGAGTGATTTTTTTTAATTTCTCTTTTTAATTAGCCAGGCTTAAATTAGCAGCATCTACTGTTGATATTCCTCCGTGAACAGCGAGAACATTTTCAATCAGGAGCCTTATTAATATGCATAAAAGTGATTTGTTTTGATTTCAATCTGGAAGGGTCTCTTTCCCCCAAGTTTCCATTTCTGTTCTAAACGAAGGTGGAGTCACAGTGCAGTGGCCACATACACATATATGAGAGCTCCTATTACCTGGGGAAACCCTATGCAGGGAGCTTCAGGAACTCCCACCTGGGCCAGCAGTTATTCTGCTGTGTTTTTCTGTGCTGAAACAACAGCCCAACTTGGGATGGAGTAGGCTTGCCCAGGCTGCTGTGCTCCACTGATGGATTATTAAAATGAACACAACAAAACTCTTTTTGGTGTTTTTTTGTTTTTTGTTTTTTGTTTGCTTCCCAGCAGCTCTGAGACTCCTCTCAGTGACTTCTTCCTCTTCCAAATGGTGGTTTTGAGCAATAGGAAAATATAGGTGTTTTTCCATCAATTCCTGAGCTGCTGCCCCAGCATTTGTACACTGATGCTACAGAGGACCGATGCAGCTGTGTGTGCAGAAACACTCCCCATGCCTTATATGATGGAGGCCTCCCCTATGCAAATGGAAGTAGGCGGTGGGTGCAGAGCACCATGCTGTCCCCAGGTATGGAGTGGGTCCTGCTCCTTGCCCAGCCCCAGGCTCACATGCACAACGCCCACAGCACCTGCCGGTTCAGCTGCAGGATTTTCCTTGCATTCAACAGATGCACATTTTAATTTCAGCTCATCAGAAGTTTTCCTCACTCCCAATTAATGCCAGTTTTTATGTGGCTTTTTTTTCCCTCTGAGAAAATCCCAGTTTCTCACTGTTAATCTCAGTTACATTCAGTAACAGTGCCTGATTCTTCTTCTTCTTCTTATTTTTTCCATGAAAGTGTTTCCTGCCTGGACTTTCTTCTTCTAAGAATGTATGAGAAAAACTCCATTCTTATTTCCTAACTAAGAGACTCAGTGGACCCTGGTCATGTGCTTAAATCAGAAGACAAGACCCGATTCTTCAGATGTAGGTGACTCAGATTCATGCCAGGTTTGAACCACACAGGTTGCGCACAACAGTGATTCACACTGCATAGATGTGCAGTAGGCCGGGTGTGTAAGAAATACACCATGGCTCCTCCTCATGGGCAGAGAGTGCTGCCTTTGGGGGTTCTGTCCCATCTCCCATCACTGCAGAGCAGTTGTGAGGAACCTGGGTATAGGAGCGATGGGACAGACTGCTCACAAAATTAGAATACCCTGAGTTGTAATGGACTCATGATGACCATCAAGTCCAACTCCTGGACTGATGGGCTGCTGATGGACAGAGTGGAGGGTGTTGGGTTGGCACGATGACAACATGCTGTGGTGCTGCAGCCCTTGGATGTGGTCAAAAAGCCTGTGAAGAAAGGACTCCCCAGACATTGCCCTCAAATGGAAGAGTCTTGCGATCACGAGGACAAGAGCATTGCCTCTAAATGACGTCTGCTTTCACAAGTTGGAAGGACAGGCTTTTGATGTGTTTCCAGTGTGCCTTTCTTCTCCTGCATCTCCTGCCCCAGGGTTTCCTGGTGAAGGAACTGGAGCTCTGTGTCCCCAGAAATTAAAACAAAAACTGGCTTCTGCGGTATTTCCTGAAATGTGTTTTCATCTCATGGAATCTGTCCTAACAGCAGCCCCGAAGCAGCAAAGGTTTCATTTTCATCTAGAAGTGATCAAAAGCAACATCAGCAGGGAATAAATACACAAAGCCACGCTGCAGGGATATTAGCTCACATGACAAGGCAGTGCCTTTTGGTTTACTGAAAAAGAGTGGCTTGCTCCATCTGTGTGTTTTGGGCACTTTGCTCTGCTTGTGGAGGAGTGAGACCCAGAGCTGCCCAGGACAGAGCAGCCTACTGAAACCCAGCAGGAATCCTATTTGGGCTGCTCTGCTCCCTTGCCTCCAGCCCACGCACCTGCAGGCTCATCTTCACATCGTGGGGGATTTCAGAGTTACATCCACCAAAGCACACACTTCACCCCCACGATAGGACATGCAATGCCATTCCCTCAGCATGGGAATGTGCCATCAAGAACAGCCATCAGCACCGCTTCCCTTCCCCTCTGATCAGGCAAATGAGATGCTTCCACTCTGAATCCAAGGCTGGAAGACAACACACCTTTAATTCATGCAGTAAAACTATAAGGGCTTTTTTGGCACCACAGCTGCAAGAATGCAGTGAAATGCTGCTGGGTGCAGACTAGCTGAAAGGGGAAAGGGATCAAATCCCACTCCTGGAGGAACGCAGCCGCTACTGTCACTGCAGAGCTGTCATAGGAGATGCTGCCACTGTGCCCCTGAGGTGGGACAAGGCAAAACAAAACAGAACAAAAGTTTAGGTGGAACAACCAAATAATGAATGAGATTTATTGAAGTTTAATGAAGAACACGGCTGTGCAGTGTGGGAGTGCTGGCCATGGAAACAAGCAGCTCCAATGCAGGGGCTCCCAGAGCACATGAGATTTTTATTCCCAGGGGTTTTCCATAAAGCATCTCTAGAGTTGAAGTAAGTGCTGCACCATGTGGCTGTCACTATGGAAACGAGTATTTTTACACGGTAAAAAATAGTCCCATAAAGCTCCCATAAGCTGCTGGTGCTAAAGCCACTCGGTGAGCCATGTGGCTACGGGAGAGCAAACGGTGCCGCTTCCAGGAGGGTGGTGGTGGTGGTGGCACCTGCTGGCACTGGGGAAAAGAGCACCTGACCTCGTCCAGTTCCACCACCTATGCATGGTGCCAACGGGGCCTGCCCCTTTACATGCTGCTTTATAGCCTCTATCCTGACAATGTGTGAGCTGCAAGCGTTGCCAAGCCTCTCCTGCAGACTTGGTGGCTGATGCTTGGTGCTATTCTCTAGTGTCACTCCACTGCACAACAGGTCAGTTCAGCTCCACTTATTTGTATATTGGAAGCATGATTATATACTGGAGGACCTCTGGACAAATGTCAGGCACTGGAACGGGCTGCCCAGGGAGGTGGTGCAGTCACCAACCCTGGAGGTGATCAAGAAATTTTTAGATGCTGTACTGAGGAACATGGCTTAGTGAGTAGATACTGGTGGTAGGTGGACAGTTGGACTAGATGATCTTGGTGGTCTTTTCCAGCCTTGGTGATTCTGTGTTACAGTATATTTTGGGGAAACTATCCAGACTGCAATACTTAACAGGATTCAGAAGGCACTGGGAAAGTCTCTGGGTGTACCCTCCAATTCCAGCTTTAGGGCTACCCAAAGCCCAGTGCAGCACATGTTCTCCATCCCAGCAGCCAGAACTCCAGCTGAACAAGAACTGCGGGCACTTGCTTAAGCATTAACATTCACAGAAATGTAAAACTCATATTGAGCTATTTATTCTGTGCATTCACCTTTCATTGCAGTACGTGCTAAAATTAAGTACTTCTAACTGCTGAATGGAGCAAACAGAAATTGCTTCCATCATCTAAAGCTGACAGCCGGCTATTCAGCCCTCCATCCTCCCTACTGGATGGCATGATCGGGTTCCTTAATGACGAGCAAGAGCGTTTGATTTTCAGCAGCAGTACCACATTACGGCACGCATTAATTTGCTAGGAAATCATTTTAGGAGAACATAAAGTGTGATAGATTCCAGTTAGAAACACTAAGTACAATAAAGTACAATAAAGGCCCCCCAGGTACCTCTGAAATGTGACATCCCGAGAAATTCCTTCACAAAAGGAGCTGGAAACAAGCCGCCTTACCCATACCATATCTCCACACCTCATAGTTAAGGGAAGGATGGAGATCATCCACCAGGTCATCTGTCAGCAGATATTAAGCATTAACCTATTTCAAATGTTATGTGTATTTGCAGACAGGAATTGAATAGGTCAAAGAGGCTTCTGGTTCACAAAGAAAGATGAAATGGTATTTAATGCTGCATCTGAATAGCTGCCCATGTAAATAGAATATGTGTGCAGGAGTAAGAGAGGTTACGTTGTTGTAACCTTCTGTTTCTAAAGCCCTGCATTATTTTATCCTTTGAAACAAACCTTAGGTGAACAAACCTACAGCTGTCTTACAGGTAGTGAGCTTTAAAACCAGGTTACAATAAACAGAGACCAGGACACAGAGGACACATTTTGTTAGCAGAAGACAAGTTTAATAAAACAGACTTTTTACAATCATATTGACATCGTCATACTCATTCCTGCCATGGTGCCTGAACTTCAAACATTCCCTATCATTTCTCTCTAATCAATGTAAAAACACCATGGCTAACTAGCAAGATCAGGCTGCCCTCTCCTAATGCATGAAAAGAGCCCCATACAGCCCCCATATGCCCTTCATGGTGTAGGCTAAGGGATATTCACTATGGATGAAATTTGGGGTTGCTTCTGTATGAAGCTCTCCTGAAGGGGAAGATGAGGACATGTGATGCAGCCACCCATGTGCCTTTGTGCACGTGCATTTCCAGACTGTCCCGTGCTATTTTTGATCTTGTGTGTATTCTCACTCTCCCCTGCATCTATCTTCCTGCCAGCATCACATACGGAGGATGAGACTGAGGTAGTTTATACTACTGGCTTGAGCTGAGTTATGATAACAAGAAAAGAAAACTTTTATAAAATCCTTAATTACTTCTATGCTACCTTGTTTGCTTTCTCTTCTGTTAGCTTTACACCCATGCAAATGTTCATGACAGACGGGAGAGCAGGCAGCCAACACATAGGAGTGCACAGCCAGTCTTACTTGGGGAGGGAGGAAAGGGAAAGCCCCACCAGTGAGAAGCCCCCACTGTCCTGCATCCCAGAGCAGAAAGCTGCTTCCACAGATCAGAACCAGACAGCTTTAGTGTCATTTCCAAGGAATGTGGCCACAGCATCCTTCATAGAAAGAATGCATTGAAGTGTTCCAGCAGGGCAGGGACCACAGCCATCTCTGCTGGGAGATGTGCCTGGCATACAGAGTCTGCTTCCATACTTCTTCCCCATTCACACAGCACACAGGAGCCTAAGGACTGGACCCACAGAGATGTTTAGGGGGCCTAACTTCCATTCCAGACTTCCATGGGAGGCTGGTTACCTAAACAGGAGTAGAGCACCTGATTACCTTAGCAGGTCTGGTCTCCCCTGGCTGTGCCCGTGCTGGGACCCTCACTGCTCCTCTGGCTGGTGTAGAAGTGTGGTGCAGTGCTACCCTGGTGTTGTGAAGTAGCCGTTCTCCGACTGGTGACGGCCTGATTCACAACACCAGCTGCTGCACGGCACCTGGCAGGGCCCTGCGTCCTCTGTGCTCCATCCTCATCCTGAAAAGCAAAGAGAGGGTTACATCTGTCCATCCCACAGGTTGCACGCTCCCACCTGCTTACAATGACACTGAAGTACTACAGCTGAACTTCTTCCCCCAGAAATGACAGATTCTGCACTTGAGATCTGCTGCACTGTAAGACTGGCTGCTGTAGTGTGATGCGGGTTCAGCTGCATCCTCATGATCCACATCCTGTGTTCATCTCAGGAGGCTCACAGGCAGGGGATGTAACCTAGAAACTCAGCCCAGCCCCAAGAGACACAAAGAAACAGGCTGCTGCTTTTTCACTGATGCCAAGATGCTGTCAGAAGGAGAACGGTGCCGCAGGGAGCATGTGGCCTCTTGGGCACTGTGCTGCTGTTCAGCCTCACACCCTTCAGCACGTGCCCTGCCTGGGGTGGGTAGTACACCAGCACGTGCCTGGCCTGTCCCCAGGGTGGTGGCATGAGGGGTACTGCCTACAGGCTTAAGGGTCCTGCTGGAACCAAGGGAGACTCAATCTGGAGGTCCTGTGCTCCCCTGCATGGCCCTATCCCTCAGAGATGTGTGGAAGTTGAGAGATGCAATTCACTGCTGACCACCAAAGTCTTCAGATTGATTTCCCTCAAAATGCTGCACGTGTGGTACAGTGACTCACTTGCAATGGTCAGGTCATTCTCATCACCTCACGGGCTGCTAACTTAACCACACTATGAAGCAAACAACAGGCAAACACTCGAATCTCATATGTGCATTAAGGACTTTCCTTAGCAACCAGAGCTCAAAATGAAACAGTTTCTGTCACCCAGCTTGGGACTGCCTCTGTGTTGAGGACCAAATGCAGGAGTCTTTAAGCAAAACAGGGAGAAAGCATGCGAAGTGGAGCCTGGCACATCTCCAGGGAGAAACTGCTCCTTTTTAACAGTTCTGGAGCAGGTTTGGTGTGGAGACAAAACTTTCCACTTTTCTGACTGAAGGGAGTTACTCATGTGCTTCCCTATTTGATCCAAAGGAAACCTCATGCACTGACTTTTCACTGCGGAGATGGGAGATGGGGTCACGACCAGTGCCTAAGCAAAGAAACTACAAACAAGTGGAGTAAGGGGAGACCTCCCAGGTTCTATATTGGAGCTGCTGCACGAAACGGAGATGAATCTGACACCTCTGCACGTGTGTGCACTTGTAAAGCCTCAGCTACGTCACGCTGACAGAGCTTTTCTTTAAAGAGCAGTTTCTGAAATTTTAATACACAGTGCTACAAGAAACAAAACAGCGTATTCATATTTTATGCAAGTCTGTTATTCAGCTTCAACACGGGAAAGGAAGAGCCTGAAAGTGGAAGCCGTGCTCTGGCTGCTCCTGAGCAGCAGTGACTCGGCAATGCTGGCTGAAGGTGACCAGATGCTGACAGGTCCCTCCCTGCGTGCCGCGGCACTGCGCATGCTGGCAGGAGCACACTGTGTCACACCAAGAATAATGCCAAATGCATTCTGCACGTTCCCTGTTCCATGGGAACATTGAAGTCTGACAATGGTACTGTGGGTGGGAAAAGAAAAACAAATGATACGAGCTTTTTTCAAGGTTGTTTAAATCCTTATGAAACCTTTCACGCAATCTGCATCCAAGTACAGCAGAGCTCTAAAACGAAATCAATCTCCTGTATGCATCGCTCGCTGCCCAGAAGCCAATTTAAAAGCCTTTTCCACTAAGAACCAGGATTATGCACTCTGCAAGTGAGAAATGAACACTTAACCCAAGAATCTCTCTCCCCTCGCTGCACCAGAGATGAATGCTGCCTTTCTGCCTTTACTGTCACTGTCAAATAGTCCAACACGGTCTTAGAGCTCATCTGATCTGCACCCTTAGTACAATTTTACAGTTTTTAGTCACCTATGGGCTATAGTTTTCATGTTCTCTGTGTGGTTCAAAAGCTTTCTTACCATTTTCACTCGTGTCCAATTTCCTCAGCATCTGAGTAAGTGGCAGAGGAAGCACTGCACTCTCCCATGCCGGCTGGTGCTGTGAGCCCTGAGGAAAGACAACAGAACACATTTACTTTGGGATGAGGCTAATATGTATACATTAGCAGAAGAATCTCATCTCCTATAAACAGGAAAAAAAACTTCTTTGTTTGCAGGGGGGGACGGATATGAGATCCAATAATGCAGATCACCCTCTCTAGGAATTAGCACTTTTTTTGGTTTAGAATCAGGAAAGAACATAAAGAAACCAAGGAGCTGCTTTCTTCACTCTGAATTGCTGCCTGGCGAGCCTGGTCCTCGGGTCCACACAGGACAGCAAGTGTAACTCCTCCAGCACAGCTCTGCTCTCACTGCTAATATTCCATGCAAATAGATTTCCTTGCTTTGGTCACAGCAGTCTATTAATTCAGCCCGCTTGTCTGGTACATCTTTATCCTCCGCAGGTTAATCCTGCCAAATTCCTTTGCTGTAGTACATGTCACACAGCATATAATATCCAACAATGCAATTTTGCTAATCCTGTTTTATCAGCTTTGTTGCTCTGTCTGGTCAATCCAACAGTGAAAAAACGCACGGAGGGTTTTTGCCAACATCTCCCCCTCTTTCGCCCTCCCCCCTCCCCAACTTTGCATGGTTTCAATTAAATGGTTTGAGAGCAGAACACACTGTTTGGATATCCGCCAATGTCCTTCAGACACAGAATGTCAAGGCACTTAATTATATAGGTCTCCAAACTCTTTCAGATGCCCCACCTACCCAGCCTGCTGCATTTACTGAAGGCAAGTGTAAAAAATCAGCTCGGATCTCTTTTTAAAACACTCTCCACGCATTAAGGACTGGAAGATGGCTGAATAGCGACGTATTTATCGCCCATTATCTTACCGAAAGATTACACAAATGAGTGAAGACCGTCTCATTAACAGTTCTTTGTTGTCTTGTTTACTATTTAGTGGACTCATTAACATTAATTATTAGAAGAGGAACATCAATTATTGCAATAACCTTTGTCAAGCCGACTAAACTGACTCAAACAGCCAATGAGCCGCGCTTGTCAGGCAGGATTTGCATGTGCAAAGCGAAGAGAAAGGACAGCCGAAACGCGCTGCGACCGCGTGTCAGCGTTCATTCCGGCACCAGCAGACCTCCGGGAGGAAAATAAAAGGCGAAAGCCATGCAGGGCTGGACTCCAGCAGGCTCAGCTCCACGGGGGAGATGCAGAGACATCCCTGCTTCCTCTTGCGCTCCGCACGCCGTATTTATTACACTGATTATTTTAGCGCGGGGACTTTGTGGCCCCCAGCAGTGCAGCACTAGGCTGTGTAACCGAGGCAGGCTGCAGGCTGGGTGCCGGCCGGATGCTCACTGCCTTGCCAAGGGACATTCTTGCACCTTATGGGATGCTATGGCTGGGGTGACCTGCTGATTTCTTCTTCCTTGAGGAAACCAGCCCCAGGTGTGGATCTCCTCCAGACTTAGCGTTGCAGGAGTACTTCAACTCCTCCATTTAGTTCAGTAACTCTGGCAGGAGTTAAATATCAGCAGCAGTGCATCTATAATTTAAAAGACTGCCAGGAAGAGGGCTGAGTCACTAAGCTGGATCCATCACCTCTAACTGTGTTTCTCAGGCTAACTGCAAGTGTCTGCTTTTGCCCAAGAACAAAATGAGCCTTTTCGGAAGGACCCTGAGCCAAATCCATGGCTCTTAAGATTGTATTTGTACACAAATAGATACAAGGGCAGCTAAGCACCACACTTCTTGCAGATGCTTCCATAGCTCCACGCTGCGAGCTGCTGGGAGAGAATAAGCAGAGCGCTCCCTGCGCCAGCCAGGTTTTAAAGGAAAAAAAAGCTTTAATTCTGGGGAAGCCAGCCTGTGACAGTCACACTGTGTGCAGTGCTAGCAGGAGCCCTTCTCCGGGTCCCACAGCGCAGCCCCAGCAGGCCCAGCGCTGCCTCCACCAGCACTGCACTGGCTTTGTGTGGGTCTCCCTGCTGGAGTGCAACAATTAAGCTGATTGCTAAATTAGCAATTCTACCCTGCAGCCTTGTGGGCAGAGGGAGTCCACAGAGATGGTGCAGGCCCTTCCCTCGGCAGGAATTGTGCTGACAGGACAGTCCATCCGTCTTGGCATCTTTAGACAGCTGTGCTTACCTAGCAGAATGTAAACATCTCTGAACTTTGCTTACTGGATAAAAGGAAGCATTAGTTTCCTATTGCATTTCCTCCTGCAAGATCAATCATACATGCAGGCTAGACAGAGCTTCCCTGTGTTTGTAATTAATCTCGTAAAGGAGGAACATCTCCTCTCCATCGATTGCTATATTTGTATGCAGCCTTCCTGCGAGACAGAGAGTGGAAGAGGAAAATAAGGGCGAGTAGCAGAATAATAATCAGCCGATCCCTTAATAAGGGCCTCATGTGCTGTACAGACACAGCAAGATGCTTCTTTGCTGGTTCTTTGTTGGAAAAATCACCTTCTAACAGAGCGACTGGGGACCTCAGCGTTGTTTCTAGATGTCCTGATGCCAGAGGAATGTGAAGTTCACAAAGAGTTTGGGGCTCTTTTTCCGACTTCTTTTTCCCAATCTCACACAGGTGTACTGCAAACAAGCCCAGTATCTCCCAGATATTCTGCTGCCTCTTGCAACGTGTCACTGCCTGCAGACACCACAATTTGGTACCACACCAGTTGTACACCAAGCTCTCTGCACAAAGGAGACTCCCACTAGCAGCTGTTCCAGAAATAGGTATCATTTGCATTTTCCTTAGCAAATACAGAAATGTTTAAACCCCAGACTAAGGAAATATTTGCTAAAAAAGCAAAATGAAACAAAAAACACACTACAACCTGCTAGATCACAAAGAATCATTTCCTCCTTTCTGAGCATGTACAGGCACTGCACTCCTGAGGACAACGGCCTTGAGCCACTTGGATGGAAATGGGGCAGCAAGTGCTCTCCTGCAGCTCCTCAGCTCCAGATCTGACCTGCTGCTGCTTTAGATCTATCTGTTTCATTGCACAAAACACGCTGAGCTCGCTGACATTTACATTGGGCCAGCACACTCCCAGTAATGAGAAAACAAATAGTCTCCCAGACATGGTCAGAGTGAATGTCCTCTTCTGGTAGGCACCATACTAGTCCGGGCTGTCACTGCCTGCTTTGATTTAAAGGAATAATAAACAGATTTGCTTTTTGAGTGCGACACTTGGACGAGTCAGAGCCTTTCCATGACTAACAGCAGCAGGACAGTGCTGTTACAGTTCACTGCAGAGCCCACCCCGTGATACCTCAGGGAACCTGTCTTACAAGCTAGGAGATGAGGGCCTAGTGCCCGTGGAGTACTGAACTGAGCTTCCTGACAGAAAAAAAACAACCACTGTACATTTAAGGAAAATGATGTACAGCAATAGAGACAGCTCTTTGCAAAATAAAGTGTAGGATGGGTATTATCTGCTGCATGAAAAGCACCGTGGAGCCCTGGGCAGCCTGGTCTAGTTCCAGAGCTGGAAGTTAGCGGCCCTGCCTGTGGCCAGGGAGTTGGAACTTGATGATCCTTGGGGTCCATTCCAACCCAAACTATTCTATGATCCTGTGATCATCTAATCCAGCTTCCACACCACGCTTACAGAGTGCAGTACTGCTGTGGTCCTTGCTGAATGCTCTGACATGATGCAGCCCCTTGCAGGACAGGCACTGAGCATTTATTTTGCATCATTCCTTTTTAATTTAAATTATAATAGCTTTTAGCCCTGCAAAAAATTAAAATATTGCCTCAAAGGAAAAAAATATGGAATATGCACAAAATGCCTAAATGCACTTGTTTCTTTCGGAGTACTTAACGGCTCACACTTAGATATAGGCACAATTTTCAGAAATAATTGGATACTAACCTCTCCATTTTAACATCTCTTTGTCACACAACACTCACATCTATGCCGTAACGAGCTGGCTTTCATCATGGAAATCTACAGCCCATTACAAGATTGCCTGTTCACTGTTCAGAGGAATCATCAGCAAAATTAAGTGACAAATGAGCAGTCTCAGTCTCTCCATTTCCATCCCCTTGCTGCCTGCATGGCTGTGCACCTCACCTGAACGAGGGGTGCCAGATGAGCAGAAGCATCCCTCTGCAGCTCCTGACCCAGGGGCAGACACTGAAAATCCTGGATGGGATTAAGAAGCCTCCCACCCTGCCTGCCTCTTATCACCTGGCGCTGCTGAGCACCTTCCCTGCTGGTGCAGGATGCAGCTGCTCCCCCCTTGTGCCCCACTCAGCTGCTGTGATTCAACAGTCCATACTGGAAAGAAATTGCATTTGCTCAGTTTCTGCCACCCTTTCTCACAAGATGCCATTTGCAAACACTGACTGCTACAAGTGAGCTGTTGTTCAAGCATTCAGTGTTAGGGAAGGTACAAAAGATACAGTCTGATATAAGACATAATCACAGTGAATGCTTTTCTAAAAGGAGAATGGTCTATGGAGGGCTGGGCACTGGCTGTAACCCAGGAAGCTCAGAGGAGCTGAGTGTAACCCTTTAAAGATGATAATAAAGTCACTGTGAGTTCTAAGTAAGACTTGCACAGAGCAAAAAAGGAATTTTACTATTTGTTTTTCCTTTCTATCCTCGTGACCACTGCTGGCCTTTGCTCCTACATGCACTCCTCTCAAGTCCAGACAACCAAGAAATGCAAACTGCTTTTCAGGCTGCAGTAATTTCTCAGCAGCGCTGACTGAGAAGAGGCTCCTGCTCCTCCCCCCTCTGCCTTCATAAAACTGAAGACAAATATTAACTTTGGTTCCTTCCTTCAGCCAAATGCTGCAGGTACCTTTGGTTCCTTTCTGCCATATGCTTTATAGACAAATTGTAGCTATGGACAGAAACAAATAAAAGCGCGCCTTCTTAGGGAAAATAGACCCCAAACTCCAAATTCTATCTGCTGTCTGCCAGGCTTCTTTCACAAGCAGATGCCCTTCTGCTCTCAGACTCTGCAGAGGCTTCAGACGGGCATTTCTCAGAGCAGGCAGGAAGACAATAACAATTAAAAGAATTATTCGGTTCTGGTGAAGCCAGATAAAGACCACGCTCAGAGCAGGAACTCAAAATTACGTCCCTGATGAAATGTAGTTTCTGGTCACAGTCATTTCCTCCTTCAGAGCAAAACAAAACAAGCAAAAAGACAACAGCACAACAAAAGAAAACTTGTCCCCAAACAAATCAAAGCAAAAGAAAAATAAAAAATCAGCCCCAAACAAATCTTAAGGACAAGCTTGCAAGAGCTTTCCCTGTGCTTTGCAGAGACTGCAGCATGACCTGCGTTACTGCAAACCAGCTGCACAAAGCCACCTCTTATTTTGTTACCAAACCGGGTGGAAAAGCATGAATCAAAGTGCAAATACTTCAGAGCTTTAACGTTAAATCTGCAAACGTGACAGAAAATCACATATGGTCAGTCGTACCACAAACACGACGCCGCAGTCCTAAATCCAGCTGGTCTCCTTTATCACAACAGGATGCGTCTGTCTAGCAGTAGTCACCCAAAGAACAAAGTCATCTCATGTCTGGAAGATAACAAGTTGGAAGGAGTCATGTTCAAGGATTTCAGCTTAATTAATAGCCATAGATGTTGTTATCCTCTGCCTCTAGCTTTGCTTTTAGTTTTTTTCAGACACACTCTCATTTAACAAACAGAAAACAATCAAGAAAATTAAACACAGTAACTCAAGCTTTTTTTTGGGAAATAGACACAATAAACATACATTTTAGATTTTTACTGTACAAAATATTTATGTCTCCCCAGGGGGACAGGACTATTAAGGCACTAATTTGTTTAACACAAACAAGCACGACTATTCTGAAAACGAGAACTGCGAAGAGATGCATTTTAATCTGTACCCAAAGACAGAGCTGACAAAACATACTCACACGTGCAAAGGGAGCGCCTGGGAACGAAGCTAAGCTCGGGTTATTTGCACAAATAGGTATTATTTTTCCCCCAGCAGAGATGACAGTAAAAGTACTCCTGTCACCATCACAGCCTCCTGCAATGCTAATGTTGAGTGTCTATGTGTGTGCATGTGCGCAGGCAGCTTTTGTTAACGTTTGTCTACCAAATTATAATAGGTGTCTTTCCTTGTGCGCTGGCTTGTGAGATAGAGGTTTCAAAGACAAAACCGAGCCTTGCCTTTAATACAGCGTTATCAGAGGCATCTCCCTCGGGGAGGTGTTATGGTCATCGTGCTGACACCAAGACGAGATATGTGCTTCTTTGAGAGAGACTGCCACAAAGCGCTTCAGAGAATGGCTGCTCAGCTAACGGATGTGCATAATTACTGCTCGCGATGGCAGGTTTTGACAGGCAGACACCAGAGGTAGCACAAAGACATGCAATGGTGCTGCTGAGCTTGCAACTCGTTCACTTGGCATCCTCCCAGCTGAACTCCTGCCAGAAATACCATTTTTTATGGCACGCCCACAGGTATTTAGAGACCCCAGCCTGCAGCTCCTCTCTCAGATCAGCATCAGAAGCAGATGTGTATGCCCAGCCTGCCCTCGCCCACATCACAAATGGATGAAGATGCTGCTAGAGGAGGAAAACTGCTGGAGTGTGCCCAGAGAAGGGTCACAAAGATGATCAGGGTGCTGGAGCACCTCTCCTAATGAATAAGGGTTGAGAGAACAGGTGCGTTACATCTGGAGAAGAGAAGGCCGCAGGGAGACCTCACTCCAACATTCCTGTACAATATTTAAAGGGAGCTTATAAGTAGGAGCAGGACTGACACTTTACATCATCTGACAGTAATAGGACAAGGGGGAATGGCCTTAAACTGCAAGTGGAAAGATTTAGGTTTGATGTTAGGAAGAAAATTCTTTACTCAGAGGGTGACTGGCACAGCTGCCCAGAGAAGCTGTGGTGCCCCATCCCTGGAGGTGCTCAAGGCAGGGTTGGATGGGGCCCTGGGCAGCCTGATCTGATGGGTTGCAGCCCTGCCCATGGCGGGCGGTTGGGTGGGCTTTCAGGTCCCTTCCAACCCCAACCATTCTGTGATGCTACGAAACACCATCCATCCCTGGTGTGAAAGCAGTCACCATGAACAGGGTGCTGCAACAGTGGAGGAAGCCCAAGTCCAAAAGTGTAAAATTTAAAATTATGGGCAGACAGGTCGTTGCTGCAGAAATACTTCTACGGAGGTCAGCCAGCCTAACTCAGAGCGAAAGGATGGGGATCACATCTCGCTTTCAGTGTCACAGCTGTAATGTATGCATTGGGTGAAATGGAGAAGACAAACTCATGGAGCATGTTTCCCCATGCCTTGTCCCTGCACCCCCACAGAGCTGGGGACAAGGATTGTGAATCCATCTGTTCCTGCCCTGCAGGTACACCTGTCTCAGGAGTTTCCATCCAAACTGACCAAAGCTGTCTTTGAAAAAGTTTAGAGAATCGTGTGCGTGGTACATCAGTGTGCACTGGTTCTGAAGATGAGATGGAGGCGTGGGAATCTCAGAGCTCAGTGTGGGAAAGGCCAGCATGTGGCTGGGGGGCAGCAGGAGCCCCATCACACACTGCAACCATGTTTTGAAAGGTTTTATAAACAAATCCAAAGGGGCTATTGCATCTGCCATTCTGTGTACAGAAGGCATGAAAAAAATTATTGTAAATGGGGTTAGTAAATAGAAATCAAACTGCAAATAATGAAACTACATAAATAATACAGCAATGATGATTAGATTGCTGTATTTTGAGTGGATTTGAGGCAGATGTGAAACAGGTGGTAATTATTTGCTACAGAGTAACTGCAATTTACTTGAATTAACTGCACAATACATTTTGGCCACAAATGCTTGTATTAATGCACTGCTTTCTGAACTTCTTTGGAAAAAAAAAAAAAAATTAGTAGCAGATCAGGTTGCGTTTTACTACAGAACTTGCATTTTCTTTATCCTCAATAAAATACAAACCTTCAGGCAGACCCTGAGCTCAGGCAAGCTGCCAGGACAGCAAAGACAAGCAGGTCCAGGCAGAAAATGAACGCTGGCTCTGTGCAGGAGCTCCCTTCCAGCTGGTTTCACCCCAAACACCAACACCACAGCCCATGCCATACAGTCAGCCCCAGCCTGTAAGCTTCCTCAGCACTACAGGCACCCATCTGCTTGTAGGAGGCCTCTCAGCCAAACTCGCCAAACTCCTAAAAATTAACACCAAGCGACCATGAGATCCTCGGGCGGTGGGAAATGGCAAATGCGCTGTTATGCTCCACTGGAAACGTTACCATGCTGGCAGAGGAGAGAGGCTGAAGGGCGACAATTAATTATCACATTACCTCCTGCTTGGTTTATTTTATTCTTAAAATCTGTATCTGGAAAGCCTTGCTTTAGATCAAGCTGTGCCAGGAGCTCATGCTGCTGTGGCTCGGTTGCCCAGCCACAGGCAGGCCCGCTCCATCTCCCCTCCTTCCAGGACCATAAACTAATTACAGCCATGCTCCAGCAGAAGCTTCCTGTTGGGTTGGCATGCCATCCTTTTAGCGCACAACCATGAAAAATCTTAATTTGCTTTAGAGGAGTCTGCTAGTCACATTAATAAATTACGACGCCAAAATAAGAATAGCACCGCCTGGAAAAAAAGCAAGCACTGAGCAAAAAGCATTACAACCGCTGCACAAAGCACGTATTTGCTATATTTAGATTTTCACCCTACAGGCTGATAATCCCAAAGTGGAACAAGAAACCTGCTGAATCACTACAGTGTAAAACGGCACTCTTGAGCAGCACGTGCTTTCAGTACGTGCGTTACAGGAAACCCACACCTGGCTCAGGTGCACGGCAGGACTGCGGGAGCGCTTCTGCCAGGGCTCAGCCCCGCCGGACCCATACACACTGGTGACAGCAATAGAATGTGGGGGGGAAAAAGTGCTGACCCTCACCAGAACTCCCATCACTCCTGGTATGGGGCTCCTGCTCGCCTCAATGAGCGGTTCTGCGGTACCATATGGCCGTCTGCAGCAAGGCTTTCAATAACGCCTTCTTAAAAATAATACCCTTTTTCTCTCAACAAGCTTTACAAATCAATACAGAAAAAGAACACTTGAATTAAGCAGATGCTTACGATGTTCCTCCTGGCAATTTACGTGATTTATTGAGTTATACTGCTATTGTCGTCTTTTTTTTTTTTTCCTTTAAACCAGATTAAGTCTGAACAGTGGCCAGCAACTAAAACATTTTTCCATTTTTTTAATTTATATTTTATTTTGTTACATTTTTAGTTAAATAAGACTTAGGGAAGAGTACAGTAGCTACAAGACCTAAGAGCCAGGATGCGCAATTAATCAGATTTGAGAAGCAAGCACCATTTATCTCCATGAAACAAACAGAATCTATTCTATTAAGAAAATCCATTCAAATCACAAATGTGACTGCTGCTAGTGAGAATATTTTGCTTGGCAAAGGGCCAAAAGGTTCTAAAATTATGTATTCTATTTTTATGTCCTCCCTGGATTGGATTAGTTACTAAGGCAACTGAAGAGTTCCGTCCTGCTGGTTAACAGCTATACTGTACTCCATAAAATCAGCTACTATATAAGTCTAAGCGCCCGCAAAGCAAAGGCAGCATGCTGCTCTTTGGAGGCTATTTGCTAATGGGTGGTTTTGTACAACCAACCTCCCTTCCTCACATTTTAAATGCAGGTAATTAGATCTGGGCCTTGGGCCTTTTCAAGTTTCATTTCTGGGTTGTAGTTTTAAGAAAAAAGGAGGAAACCTCTCCAAATGAGCATCCTCCTTGACAAGGGAATTTGATCACTTTTCATTTCCTAAAGATGCCACAAGTGAATCAGAGAGATGTCAGTGCAATGCACGCTCTTTGGTGCACTGACTAGAAATAGGACATGGTTTAATAGAAAAAGTGACAAGAAAGATAAAGAAGATGCCTTGAAACAGCTCTCACTCCCAGAAACATACAGGAACTTTAGCATAAAGGCACATTATCTGCAGCACCCTTTAAGTACCACATAAAGGTCCATAAAGGTCATATTTTTAGCTGATCCACTGCTCGCAGGTTTAATTACATGCTTTCTTCATGTGGACATACCTTTGTCACCGGGGAGGAGAAAAGTATTGCAAGCCTCTGAGGACTGCACTCTGTTTACTGATGCAGAAGCCCTATAAAAGTCCCCTTGTGCAACTTCACAAGTTGTCTGCCAAAAGCACCTTGAACAGCATAAAATCCAAAGCTGATGGGCAGCTTGAGGGTTGCGTGTTCCTTCTTAACAACCTCAGACAGTCAGCTAGATCCAGTCTTCTCCTCTCCTTTTGCAAATTCAGAACCATTTGAAGATGATGTTATTCTGAAGGACAAGAACACATGTTTGTGCAACAGCTGCCACATTGAGCATTCTGGGATTGTTCAGTATTGTTCAGTCTGGAGAAGAGGAGGCTCAAGGGAGACTTCAACCCTCTTTACAACAAGCTGAAGGGAGGTCGTAGTGAGGTGGGAGTCAGCCTCTTCTCCCAGATAACAGTGATAACAGGACAAGAGGTCAGCAACAGGCCTCAAGTTGTGACAGGGGAGGTTCAGTTTGGATATGAGGAAGAATCTCTTCTCAGAAAGAGTGGTGAGGACACGGCACAGGCTGCCCAGGGAGATGTTGAAGAACCGTGTGGATGTGGCACTGAGGGATGTGGTCAGTGGGCATGGTGGGGCTGAGTGGATGGTTGGACTAGGTGATCTTAATGGTATTTTCCGACCTTAAGGATTCTGTAATCTTTCCAGCTCAAGTGCAATGAGGTCAAGTTAACTTCCTTTCTAGGCTACAACAAAAAGTAATAATACCACAGCTGATAAAGCTGGCAAGTCATTTCTAGCTCAGGATGCTCCACGTTGCCAGGCAGGATTTCTCTTCCCTGTTCAAACCACTAGGAAACACCTGGTTAGCAAACAGACACACTGGGCCATGTGTCAGTCCCACAGCTGCCTATGCAACCTCTTTCTTATACACAATGCATTTAAGTTCATACCCATAAATAGATGCTATCGGATGTTGACAGGGGTAATTGAAGTGCTTAAATCAGCTCCTCTGCAAATCATTTGCATTCACTGAGTTTCACCCATGCCCTTGTTGTGCTCTGCTTCCTCTGCTCATCCTGATGGACAGCACATGAACTGGGGCACTTTTTGCTCCCTTGAATACTTCATCACCAAAAAGAGAGCAGCAGAAGGTTAGCATTCAAAGGCATCTCTCTGCGTGGCTGGGAGCAGCCCTGTCAGTAGGCAGGAAGACCTCTGACAGCACCTCTGCCCCAGCACCACGGCTTCCTGGCACACAGTTTCTTGCTGCCTCAAGCTGGCAAATGCACACAGCTGCTGGGAGGTACTAAGGCTGACCCACAGCACTGAGCTTGCTATTCTGGGAGCTGGTTCAGGGCACTCAGCCTCTTCTCTAAACTTCAGTCAGTTCTTCAAGCATTGCACTCCTACAGTTTTTCAACAAAACAACATCTAACGAACCCTCTGTGGTGCTTAAAGGAAGCCTTTTCCAATGTGGTACTGCACCACAAAATGGACTGCTGCTGAACCTAGACAGGAATGCTCCAAGTAGATGCATTTCATGCACAAAGCACACTCATTTTAAACACTGTGAGCACTCAAGCACTTGCAGCAGGAACTCCTGCAGGGTCCCCCTGCATCAGCCAGCAGTGGGGCAGGAGGAGGAAGACTCTCCAGGCTCATTGCTGGGAAGATGCGAAGGGAGTGAGCAGCATCTCAGCACCCCCTTAACGAGAGCAGCTGTTTTAAACTATCTTTAAGTACGGATGCTGAATAGCTGTACCAATGAAATGAACTCAGAAAAAGGGGCAGTTAAAAATCAAAGCAAAAATTACGAGATGCTGACCTGCAGCTCCAGCAATGGAAAGTCAGCATTACTAGTAGGCATGCTATATCATGAAAACTCAGAAGCAGGTCAGTGCCCCAACGCAAAACAAACAACTGAAAAAAGCACAAAGCAAGACCTTCACTATTTTTTTTTTTTTGTGGTCAACTTCTCTTGTTTCAGCAAACCCTTGTCTTAATATGCACCAACACAGCAAATGTAACCAGAGCATCATGGCCAAACAGGACTGCAATAAAAGGCATCAATCCCCAAAAAATAATATCAGAACCAGCATCAGGACCAACATTTCAGCAATGGAAACACCACTTTACGAAAAATGTGTTATCATTGCCTACAACCCCACAGGCACACTGTGGGAATGTCCTTCAGAGACGCCCATCCTTCTACTGAGAACAATTTTACCAAGTTTCTAAACAAGACTGAGTTCTTCACTTTTTGGCACAGGCACAGTCCCCTCAACTTTGCAGAGCTGCCCACACCCAGGTCTCTTTGATCCAGTGCTGAGCACTCAAAAGTGCTTACTTTAGAAGAAATGAAGCAAGGAAGCTGAACCTCACAAAGGAAGGAATTCGAACAGAAATGCCCCTCCAAGCATAAATTCCTCCAGACATTGATTTTATTTTTCCGTACAGTGCAAGGCCACACTAATGCACCCTGCTCCTGTGGGGTGCTGTGTACCTGTGATCCTCCAGGACTTCCTCATGCACTGAGCCTGATGCTGCACACGGGAGTCCAATTGGCATTCCTTGATATTCAAGTTAATTTATTCCTCAAATCACACAGATGAGAACCAGGCTGCTGATTTAAATGGGAGACTTGCAGGTTTGCAAAATCAGGTCATGGGGGAAAAAAAATCCTGTTTTGTAATGCCTGGAAAATGTACTTGTGGGAGAGATGAGGTTTCTAGGGAAGGAAATATGCAGCAAAACTCAAGGAAAGGCAAATGAATCCTTGCTTCTGAATTGAAACAAACTGCTGTCTTAGTGGCATAAGTAAATTAAAGGTGAAGGCTTTGTCAGTGACTGTGCTCTGCAGAAGACAGCTAGAGTAAAAATGTAAGATTTCTGGGACAAGAGAAGTCACAAGAGATGAAGATTGCATGATTTAATTATCCATCTGGAGGGAGAAATTAAGCTTTTGACATGGAGCTGCATATAAAGAAAGCAATTAGACTCCCTTTAAGAAAATTAAGAAGGAAGTAATAGTTTAAGATGTTACTATGAAATCGTTAGTTATATGCAATGGCAATACACAGAAACAGCAGCATGCTGTGCAGACTGATCTAGATACTCCATGGTTTTATAAGAGTTTCCCTTTTCTAAAGGTGGGAGATCTGCCAACAGAGAGAGGTTTCAATGTGGACACAACTTTGACATTTCACATGGAAGTCTTCTCAACTTCAGGACCCTCACTGCTGCTAGGTATCTTGGACATGTATTATTCACAGCCTATTAACCCCCTTTAAATCAGTATGTGTTTTGAATCTGGTCTTCATATCAGCTCAACATTTACATGTACATGCTTAGCTTAAGTTCAAGCTTTTGTGACAGACTTCTGAATAACAGTATACAGTACTGGCAGAAGAGCAATCCACTCTTCCTCTTGTTAATGAATACACACATGCGCCTTGGCTCTCCAGGCTCTACTGGCACCACATTAATTCAATTGGGATGAAGTGCTAAGCTTCCAAAGCAAAACAAAAATAATAATAATAAAAATCATGTAAGCAAGCTTCAGGTTTTCCAAGAGGGTGAATCAGCATGAGACCTGTGACCAAGACAGAACACTGCCCCTCCAGGAAACAAGCCCTAAAGCATTAGAAAGATAACTAATAACAAACTTAAGACTTTCAAGATCAGGAATGTGTGTAAGCTCGTTCTCTAGACTGCGCACCAACTTTCTTTAAACTACATTCCCTGGCTTGGAATGCTACCAAAAATTACTGAGCTGTCATCAGTACAGAACAGAGCACTGCTGACCTACTGCACGGTTTTGTTATAGTATCCTTATTTGAACAAGTAACAGTTTTGAGGAAGTAAATGTTTTGTTCTCTTATCATTTCTATCTAGCAGCACTTCCCAGAGCCAAGAAATTGCTCTGTCATGCATGTAGAAGCATTTGGCTTTGTGCAACAAAAGTCCCCAGAGGGTTAAAAAACAAAACCCAAACTCATACTTTCTGTAATCCTATCAACAAGCACACAATTTGCACACTGAAGAACTGGCCATTTGAATGCACTGAATAGCCAAGTGAGGTGCAACACTAAGGCAATCATCTTTCCTTTTTAACTGCTCATGCAACAAACTGTTTGAAAGAGCAACAATTATTCATTAATGATATTTTAGCATCCTCTTTTATCAGATATTTAACTTTTCCAAACTAATGCAAATAAATAAAAACAGCATAGGTTTTAGCGCATTGCTATTAGTACATGTTCTTTTAGTTCTATTTTCTATTGCACTCACAGAGCTCTCTTTGAAGCCCTGGAACCTCAATGGTAAAAACCTAATGCGACTTGACCTCTTTTATACAGAAAATGGGTTGATGGAAAGCAGATAATATCTGCAGCTTTACTCATTTCTGATCTTAGTAGTCTTTTTCCTACATTCAGAATGCAAGTTCGGAGTGGAAAACTGCAGCTTTCCCTTTTGTAAATCAGAGCTTGACTTAGCGCTGGACTTTCCAGCTTTTACAAGTGCAACTTCAGCAAGCACCACAATGGCTGAGGTTTCTGTGAAGAGCCTTCCTCTGCAAACACTGCCCGCAGGAACTGCTCTCATGGTCCTCTCTGTGCCACTCCAGTGGTCCAGAGGGAAGAGGACTGCACTGCTGCTGCTGTCCACGATGCCAAGTCAGTCCCATCACCTTGCCCGCCTCTTGCTTTTTGTGTTCAGCCACCCCGTGTGTATGCATCTCATGATAACAACACTCTGCAGGAACCACAATGTTGCAGCTTGCGTGCACATCTCCCTGCCAGCTCCTTGGTTCCCGTAAGCATTGGTTACAAGGGAGGAGCAGTATGCCTGAAGAACTGAAATGTATTAATGTAGATCTAATAAAGGCTAGTTTTGGAGTCTTATAAAAACCTATATGCTCTTTTGAATAATTAGTGCTGGCACTAAGCCCTTTAATCCAATAAAGCTTCATTATATCAATAGCAGACCTCACACAACATGCAAATTGTACAGCTCCTGTACAGTAGCCCACGTGAGGGTGAACGGGCTGTCAAGAATGTAGGTTGGGATCAGAATCATCCCCATGGCAAAGCATTTATTACACCACACCACGTTTCTCCCTTGTAACATCTATGGGCTCTTAGCTCACTGCAGACAACAGGATGAGCACCATGGGTGGGACATCTCGGGAAACTCAGGCCACCCTACGTTATGCTCTGCTTTGCACTGCCTGGTAAAGCAGAACCTCTGCTGTTGTAATAACCATGATTACTATGCAGGCAAAGGAGGATGATGGCTCTTAGAAGAGTTACCAACCAAAATGCCCTAAGGCAAGTGGTCTCCTATGTTACAGAGGCTGCGTTCAGCGAGTGATGGGAGTTGTAGCAGCTCTGGCTTCTTTATCAGAGCTCTGGCCAGAGGTAAGAGAAAAACAAAATCTAGGAGAACATAAAACATAGTATTCCAACACTCTAGGCTTCAGAGGGGTGTTAAGGGGACATGCTAACCCCATCAAAACAGCCCTGTGCTCAGAAATTAACAGAAAGGAAAGTCCTGACATCTCCTAAAATGAATCAACTGCCACAGGCGTACAGAGAAACACTCTGCAGATTGAAAAATAAAAGGATATTGCTACTGTGCTTTTAAATTACCATCTGCTGACCCGAGCACCAATCTTTTGGCCAGGTCAATGAGACTGGCGGCCTTCAGTCACATCGCTGCACTCACTCCCTGTTGTGCTTTGCAGCATCTTTCCCCTTGCCCCATTCCATGACCCTCTTTCTAATTGCAGGAGATTCAGCTGTACAGAGAAACTCTACATTGACGGATGCAGAATTTAAAAAAATGCAGAAACAAAAAGAACCCCATACAAATAAGTTATGAAGAAATCCAGTGTTTTTAACACCACCCTTCTCCCAGCCTTAGGCATAAGCAGCCATTCATTCCACACAGGCGATAAAGCTATTCGTTGCTGGAGGACCTCAGGGGTTCAATACCTGATGTAAAGCAGATGATTGCTTCCATCGATTCAGCCAAAATACCCGAGTGGAGCTGCATGCTGTCATGACCACAGTGCGTGCATGATTTTTGATGGTTTAATAAATAAACCATTGATTACAAAACGGAGCCTGATAAATCCTGACGGGGCAGATTTGCAGCTGTACCTCTCCTCCGACTCCTACAATTAATGGCTTAGTACTGTGCTATGGTTAAGCAAGGACCAGCTCATACAGCAGCAATAGCACATTAGCAACATTTATGCAAATGTGCAAAATTACTGCACCCTGTGTAAATGACAAGGTCACTCCTTTTTTGGCTAAGATTTTCTTGTCTGGGGCTGTCTTGCTACAGAACAGAGAATTTCTAGCACCAGGGCTTTAGCTGCCTAACAACAAGACATGCTGAGATGGGGACCAGCTGGGCTCCAGGTGTGTGTGGGCTACAAGGTGGGGAAGGGATGGTCCCACTCCTTGCCACAGGTTCACAAGAAAAACATCACGTAAGGCACACCTTGAGAAACAGTACATTGATAAACCAGGAAGAGAGATCAGGACCTCATACGCTGCCTTTCTGCTAAGCAAGGGGAACTACAACCTTGCTGTAAACAGTTGCTCAGATGGCCTACTTCTTTTCCTGAAGTGCTTGACTGAGAAGAGCTCAACCAGTGCAGTCTTGCTGATGAGAGAGAAAACATGCTGAATCAAAAGCTTTCATCTGTCCCTGCACACACAGCTCCCCAAACGGGGATGCAGAGCTGGAGCCCAGCAATGCACACAAGTCTTCAGCCCCAGTCCTCACCACTGTGCTGCAGAGAATTCGCTGCATCTTTCTGTAACTGACAGATACATTCTTGGAAGAACATATCCAGTTATTAAGCCAGGCTAATACATGTCAAGTGACCAATGGACTTGCTTTCGTATTTACCTACTAGACTCTCCAGTCAAAGGAAGGTCCTAAATACAACTGCTGCTTCTACCAGAGTCATACTTAACTTCACAGTATTTTAACAAGGTTGCAAGTGCTCAATAACATTCTTTTACAGTTTCAAGGCAAAAATCAAATTCTTAAAACAAATATATTGCAGAGGAGATTGGCAGAGAAAGGAGAGAAAAATGAATTTATTATTTAGTTTTATTTATTTTTAAATCGATTCCCTCCAGCCCTTCTGGAGACAGAATACCCATGATGATTAAAGAAAAAAAAAAAAAAAAAAGCAGCTGTATTTTATCATGATAAATTCTTGTAATTTAAAAAGGTGGCTTTGCCCATTTCAACTCAAATGGAAAACAAGCTTTCGTTGGAAACAGAATGCACAGATCTACACAATATGTTAAATAACATGGGAGGTATTACTGAGTAATGTCCATCACAGACTACTCATCTGAGTTAATTCTGTTTCCCAAATGAAATAAAGTGCAACAATAAATAATGGCTAATACATAGTTCCATGTAAAGTCAGGACCAATCTTTTCTTTCATTAAATTTAGTGCAGTGTATGTGCCATGCATTTTTAATACCTTTAAATAATTTAGAAGAAACAGTGCAGACTAAGACTGACAGGAAATAGTCTAGGCTCCTAATTTTAGGAAACAACCTATAAATGAAATTTCAGGAGGATGCAACTTCTTGATTAAAGCAAATTGCTATTGTCACACCCAGAAAAAAAATAAAGTATTATGTCCTGTTACTCTAATTTATTACATTTATTGCTATAATTTAGGAGAATACAACAAAGACAACCAAAGCATCACAGCCCAGGACATCATTGTGCTACATTATGCCCAGACACTGCAGAACAGCAACAACCTAGAACTAGAGAAATTAAAGCAGAAAACAGCACCTTACTAAACATACATCAGCTTCTGATTTTTTTACAAGCAGCAGCAGCAAATGCATTTCTGACTCCTTCCATTTTCTTGCTGGATAATTTTTAAGCATCTCTGTCTCCTCCCTACCCATCACTCATGACCCTTATTTCCCACACGCCGGATTTCTGTCCTGCTGGTGAATCTGATGTGCCTGATAGAGCGAGCGTGCAGGATGCTGATTAGCTCCATCACCTTTAAAGTTTCCCCAGCCCATTCCTCAGGCAATCTCATCTGAATGCCTATCTACTGCTCACACATGTGGCTCACCTCTTACTCCAGGAAGACCTGCAGTGAATCAGGAAAGCTCTCAGCCTAGATGTTGAAAAGCAAGGATGTAAAAGCCCACCTGAGGCTGGAAACCAAACCCTGGTGTGTGTTTGTACATCACCTTGCAAACTTGTGATGCAAAGGTTTGCTGCCCTGATGAAAGTGCCAGGCAGGAGGAGAACTACAGAAGGAAAGTTACAGTGCATGAGCTTATGCAGGCAAATAGTGTAATGCAAATGAGTAACTATACTCACACAAGCAGCCTCCATGAATCCAGAATCATATTTGTGTTCAAATACTCCCTCCCACGGCTGCAAAGTGCGTGGGGAGACTGAGAAAGTCAGCCACAAGCATAAGAATTCATACAACTTAAAGTCATCTTTATTAAAAACAAATGGTACATATTCATTAAAGGAGCCGACAGTTCCTTCAGTCAGTACACTGAGACCAAGCTGCTGCAAAGCAGGCCAGCAGTTTTTCATCCAAGGGCAGACTCTCACGTGCTGCTCTAAGCATCCTCCTACCCCTCGCCCTCCTCAACTCAGCTCCAGTCTGCTCCTCACCTTCCACTTTGCCGCTGCAGCAGCATCCTCAGCACCTGAGGTCCTGCAAAACACGTTCAATACCACAGATGGAGGGCTCACTACAGATAATACCTCTGTAAGTCACATCTTACAGCTTGCATTAATGCCAACTCAGTTCAGTAGTCCCTTCCAGCTGCTGAATCACTCAGGAAAGGAAACACAGCCGAGGCTCAACCACATGCACAACAAGTAGTAAATTCTTCTACGCTGAACAACACCTTTTGTCCTCAAAGAACACTTCATTTTTTTTTAAAGACCAAACAAAGTCCCATGTAAGCAAATGGGTGAGAAGTTTAAGTTGTTATGAAAGAAATTGGATGAGTTATGTAAAACCTTTGAGTCTGGAACTTTTAATCAGTTTGTACCACATTCTGAAAGATTATGTAAAACAACTTATCTTGCTACAAAATGCAAGTATATGTGAAGAAGTAATCATACATAAGAAGGAATAGATTATAGTATGAATCTGATTTCACTGTACTGAAAGCACTCCAGCATTTACAGACTGATGCCAAAAAAAGAGAATTGCAGCCATTACATTGTGCCCTTGGAATAAGTTGAAAAAAAGCTGCTGCAGCCTCAGCCCAAGGGAGATGAGCGTTTTGAAAGTGGTATAGCTGCACTTAAGCTCAGCTTACAGTACTACTTACACAGCCACTGGATACCAACAAAGTCATGGACTTCATGGGTTCCAACTCCATAACTCAGGCAGCATCACTCACGTACAGGTTAGGCATTCTTTTCTACCTTACATGCAAACAATTGCCTTATGCATTATTTTTCTCTGAAGGCCGCTATGCACAGCAGCCTTCCTGTGCTGCAGGCATCTTTGGAGGCGAGCCCACTCACAGCCAAACCTCAGCCACGTCTCACAGCAGAACAGGAGCTCCTCATGGATGTGCACTCTTGTTTTATAGGATGCTGTATGGTAGCATCCTGAGTACTGGCGGTATCAAGACCTGGCAAGACCAAGCTTCAGCATGCAGTGTAAAGGAGGCAGGCCCCAAGGCACCAGTGCTCCAGGCACTCACTGCTTGTACTGTCACATGCAGATCAGCAGAGCCCTTCCTGCCTCCAGGAATGTTGCTGTACTAATGCAACTTCCAAAGCACTCTTGCTTTCATCGTCTTGCTCTGTTTTGCTGCTTTCATCCTTGAGAAAATGCAATGGGAAAGCTCTTCTGGTCCTAGGGGAAGAAGGGAACAGCATTTCCCCTTTTAAAAACCAAAAAAAACTGTGGATAGAAAATAAATGAAGTGTAGAACAACCAAGCTAATTAACTTACTTGAATCCTATTTTTTCTTTCTCCAACGAATACCAACACACACACCTTGTACCTGTCTTCTCCTCCAGTCTTCAAATAGGTACACACTTCCCTTTTCCTCCACACACATAGTCTCTGTCTGCCAGCCTTCGCTCCAATGTTCTGAATTTCTCTGCAGTTTCAAACCTTATTAAGAAAAGTCTGCTTAGCAGAAAGAAGCTTCCCTCCTTTCCCTGCCAAATCTCCCCCTCGTTACCAGCCTCAGACACAGTGCGTGGTACTGAGGGAAGCTGTGACAGATTTAAGGCCCAGCCCCCGATGCCCACGCAGTGCTTCAGACTAGCACTTTGGGACCAATATTACTGGGAGGTTCACAGTTTTCCTAATTGAACATGGAGTAATGGCATCTCTTTTTCATCTGAACTCAGCAGCAGAAGGCACCTTTCTGGGGAAAGGATATGTAAGTACTCCCTGCAAGTAACAGCAGAGCTTCCTAAACAGCTTTTCTATGAGCAATATACAGCACAGAGCTAAATAAATCCTTCTTTTTTGGTCCTCACTCAAGGCGACCCGCGTAACTTGAATCACGGCTTTATTATCTAATAAAACCTCCCACCACAGTAACTCAGCCTGTGCGTCCATGCACAGAGATGAAATGTGTGCACATGGGTGCGCGCACGCATCCATATCGCGTATCCCTGCGCCTCACCATCTGGCATTGTTCTGGGGATTAACAAACACAAAGTTAGGTTTAAAATGCCACATACGTGCCCAGGGAAGGAGCGCTCTTATTGATCGCTTTAACAACCTACGTACAGCAGCTGTGAGAGACGAAGAAAGCTGGCTAAAGCCGCGTGTGCACGTTAGGCACTGAAAACACACACTGATCAAGTCGGCAGGCGCAGAAAGTTACAGCGATGTGTTTCATGTGGCAGAAGTAAGTTACAAAATAGTATGACTGATTGAGGCTTGTGTAGGTCCAGAGGAATGGAAATATGACAAATGCTAATGCGACAGAAATGTCAAAATTGATGAGGAATTACACATGCTAGAGACTGAACAAAAAGTAGCTGAGATTAAGTCAGACAAAGATGAAACGCCAGATTGACTAAAGCTAATTATCTGGACAATTAACGGCATGCCTGTGACTCGTTCTGATTATTGAGAGCACAGCCTATTTGAGAAAGGACAAAGCTATTTGCAGAAGTCCAGGCTGATTTCCTCAGAAGAAGATGCTGGCAATGAAGTGGAAGAAATTCTTACCCTGGAGATCACTAAGCCAGCTGCTAAAATGCAGTGTGGCCACATCACCTGGTACCAAAACCACACCAATCACTTCCTTGGGCTGTCATTAGTGTCAAAATTCAATGCACGGCTCATTTCTGAAGCTGATAATTTGACAGCGACCCTAAATAAGGAAAAAAAAATATAAGTGCTTTCAACACATGCAAAGCAAGATACATAAAAGTTGTTGCTTAATTTTATCATCTATCATTTTAAGGAGGTCTTTATGTTCTTCTACGTATGTGCACTTAAGAGCTAAATATGGTTCCCAAGCACTTTGTTTTACGTGATGACACTTCTCAAACCATCCAGGACCAGCCAGATGCAAATATCTGCTCACTCATCAGTTAAAGCAAGGAAATAGTAAAGATGTTTAACAAAAACATTTCACTTGTCTCTCTTAAAACAAACAAACAAAAAAAAAGCATCTATCTATTTAGGATTAGCCTGTCGCTGTGGAATTATCTGAACCTTTCCCTACACTCCTGGCCCAGGACTGAGTTGGTATCTGGAATGAGTAATACCCAGTGTGTTTTAAGGACCATGTTTGTGACAGTAAAATGCATGGGATCCACATTGTGCTGAAGACACAGTATTATATTTTAGCATTTTTTTCTCCTCCTAGTGACATCTCAAGAAACACTATGTGTTCACCGCTGTCATGAAGCATCACATCCATCAGCCACGAACCTCTTGAGCAGCAGAGTGAAGTGGCTGTGGCCCACTCTGGTGTTTGGCCAACGGGTTTCCCTGCAGGCAGCCCTTTAGATACCAGAGGTAAAGCAGAGCAGCCGTCAGGCTGAGCAAGCGTCCAAGCACAAACGTTGCCAGGGCTGGAAGGGCCAGCAGCAAGCAGCTCCCACCAGCCAGGAAAACTCCCAGGGCTGGGTTTATTCATCTGGGCTCTGGCACAGATTGAAGCAGTTCATGCTGCTTTCAGCACTTGGCTAATACCTTTGCACTGTATATATATATTCATCTCGGAGGTTTTTGCATCATTTAACATCTCAACGTGTAGGAATTGCCTTGATCCCCAAATGAGGATATACTTCAGCACAGGGATCAAACAGTTGAGCTGCTCCTGCTGCTGATTTAAATGTAGTATTGTTCCCCTAAAAAGCTAGCAGCCACAGGACAGCACTTGCTGCAGAGCGCACTGCAAGCTGCCACACTTCCCAGGACAGACGCTTTGTGAGGCTGACACTGATTTAACACACCATGCCTAGATTAATTTTTTTTATTTAAATTACAATCTTCATTCCAGAGCAGACAGTGGATGTTAGTAGAGGGAAGACATCCAACTTTGCAGCAGGGAAACCTGCTTTGAACACATGCAGGAGAGCCTGTTCCTTCAAAACATGTTTAATCTGTCCCTGGATGTCAGTGGTATGAAGACACATTGGAGAAGCTGTGCTTCCCATTTTATTCTCCGCAGAAGAAGGGCTAGAAGAGGGAGCAGAGCAATGCTCAAGGCTGCACAGCTGAGGCACCAGCTCAGCAACTGGTTTGGCATGCATACACAAAAAAGATTTGGTGGTGAAACAGTACTGGGCACCAGCCCAAGCTCCAAACTGAAGCAATTTTGGTACATCCCCAATGAGCTCTGAAAACATGCAGAATAGGCTGCACATTAAGCCCTGACTCCCACACGCAGTGGTGACAGCTACAATGAGAGTGGTGACAAGCACACGCTTATCCCTGCGGTCCTTAGATCTTGGGCTGTGCTGGCCTGTTTAGTGCCTACACCTAGTGCTATGGGAAGAAAGTTTGTGATGCACAGACTTAAAAGGAATTCTTTTCATCAAGATGAAAAGCACCCTCAATGCTTTTGCTCAATGGTTAAATAATATGCTTTAGAAAACATTTTATCTTGCTAACAGTTAAGGGTTTTACAAGCATTTAAGAAAAAAAAAATATATATAGTATTTCAAACTTCAGATGGGCCAGGTCTCTCTTTTTTGGCAGTTAAAATACTGATTTTCAATTTGAGATGGTGATTAACATCCAGGTCAGAGACGTAAGCACAGACAGAAACTTCCAGCTTATCAGGCCACGCTGGTATTTGAAAAACATTCTCATTTTCTTTGAGCTTTCGTTTTAGTTTGCCAAAAAACAGAATTCAGTTTTTTTCCCAAGGGAGAGTTGACATACACAGAATTTCAACACACAGATAGGATGGAGGTGAGGACAAACACACAAGTACAGTTAAGCTACCACTACGCACTTAAGTCACGGCAGGGAGATGGGGAACAAAGTGCACTGCAGAGCTTCAAGAGGAAAAATAGCTGGCAAGTCTCTCACAGCCACTAGAGTAACCTGTTTTGCTCTTTGCCAGCAAGAATTAAGGCTCTAAAATAATTTTACTTTCCTTCAAAAAGAGTATGTCAGAATACTGCATGCTTCTGCTGACCTCACGGGATGCAGAGGAATCACGCTGATCCACCACAGTGATGCCACTCTCCAGCACTGTCTCCCACGTCTGTGCTTTTAAAGGTTAAAAAAATATATTGTGATTTCGAAAAAGGATATTTCCCCCTTATCTCAATGAAAGTAGTTGGGAATTTATAGAATCTCTATACTTGTAGAAGCAAGGCAGAGATGGATCGTTGCAGGACTCCAAGTTTCTTTAGAGACTTGTCAACTCTGACTACAAAGGACAATTCTGTATTCTCCAAAACCCTGAGGATCTCAACTAGTGGAAGAGGTAACGCAGAACGGGAAGTTCCATCTTCTCCAAAAACTCTGCCAGAGCACGCTTCAGAAGGCAAGCATTTTCAGACGAGGTACATTTTAAACCTCAGAATGGGAGAAGAAAGAGGTTACAGGCACGTATTTGATTTAAATTATGAAATCCTACTCCTGAAAATAAATAAGGTACACACATACAAAAGGTGGCCCAAATTATACTCCTGTTGTCCCATTAATCATATTTATTGCAAAAAGTCTAATAATGTTATCTTTGGTTCCAGCTCCAGCAGCCCATAATTTACCATAAGCACCTTTTTTCAGTATGTGAATCGGGTACTAACACTGTCTCTTCCAACCTCTTTTGTGCTTCTAAATTAGAAAACCCAAATGTCGCTTTTTTTCAGATACAAAATGCAGGCAAGGTCACCGTAAAATAAAAGAGCAATTAACTTCACAAGCAAACCGCTGTACAGGAGTGAAATGCGGTACTTTGAAAAGTAGGGAAAACCTAAAAATATTCTTAAAAATTACATCTCTCGTTCAGGCTGAAGTGACAAAACAGCTCCAGAGATTCATGTCAAATCATGGAAAAGATCCCGCCCCCCGCAATTTGTTCGCTGCTCTTTTATCGCTGTGGGGTAGTAAAGCCTGCTGCTTGATAGCTGTGATACTGGAGAAGCTGGCTGCCTCCTCCCCACCTCCAACCCGCTCCCCAGATGAGCCCTAAGCAGCTAAGAAACATTAGCACAGAATTTCTCTCTTTTTTTTTTCCCTCTATCAACTAAACGACAGAAGTTTGATGAATTCCCTGCATAAAATTTCGCATGAGATAGCAAGGACAATGGACCAGCACAGAGCTGCCCTATCTGAAAACACAAAGAGAGAGCTAACTTTAAGGGTTTGGAGTTGATAAGTGTATTAAAATACAAAATTATCTTGGCTCTAACCCTTCTCTAGAATCAGCCAAGATTTTATAACTTGGTAAAATTAAATGCGTTATCAACACACAACTGCCTGCGCAACCCGCAAAGATAAATTATCTCATTACTGCCATAGAAATCAGATGAGGCGTGCATAGTAAGTGACATATTAAATGCAATTATAAAACCCTACTGAAGTGATGTTAGTGACCTGACACATGACAAGAAAAAAAACGAGGCAATGCAGAATTACGGCTCGAAGATGTGCTAATATTATTCCTGCACAGTGAACACCAGATACAAAAATACTGCCTAAAGTAAAATCCAATAATCATAACAGTTGGAAAAATGTAAGAAGTGATTAATAGGTAAAGAAGGAAATACCTTGAAGAGGAGCTGTTATTTGCTTATGCTGTGATCCATAATTGCCCTGATGCGAAGTGGCCAGCAGAGCCACCTTCCCACATCACCTGCCTCCATCCCCTAGCATGCTACAAAATTACACTCAGTGTGAATCTCTTATTTAACTCTACAAAAACAAAGAGCAAGGGAACAACGCAGCCCAAACACCTCGGGGAGGCCACCATTCCCATGACTTGTCAGCAGTACTGCTGACCTGAGCCCCTCCTGACCAGTACTTGTCAGAAGCATGCCAGAAGCCCCAGTGCTACCATCAATGTCAGTTCATGCTTCTCTGTTCTGTTGCAAAGTTTCTCTTAAGGCCTAACCTACATTTTCCTTGCTGCAGCACACTATTTCTCCTGCTCACAACAGACAGATTACAGGTCACTCCCTTCTCTCCTGCAGACTTTTGCACCTGTCAGGGTCACACAGTCTAGCAAAGAGACCTGATAACAGCTTGGATTGTTTCAGCTTCTTGTCCTACATCATGTTTTCTAAATTCCTCCTCATTCTTGTTGTTAACCTCTGTCTCCTTCTGTATCTTTCTTGAAGTCTTGTGACCCAAAGCAGGCACACAAATATTCTTGCTCAGTCTTTACCAGTATCAGGCAACTCTAAAGGATTAATTCACGCATCCTGTGCACACAACCAAAATAATCTCCTCGCAGAGGTCACTGGTGACTTGTGTCTAGCTAGCTCCTAACACTTTCTAACTTCCAGAGTACAGAAGACATACTTTAGGAATTGTCTCCTTCTGGGGCAGTCAATTTTCCCCACCTAATGCTATCCCTCTCACTCATCCCATAGAGCTGCTTCCCATCTGGCTCATCCCGTTTTCCTAGAGACCCTTCCTCTTAGTAGCACCACAAGGAGACGGGCTGGTGAACCATGCAAAGCACTCTGTCCTGCAAAGCGTACAAGTCATGGAGACAGTGACTTAATCTTAGTGCACTAGACCACTAAGAGCAGCTATATTTTACATTCGTGCTATGTGCTTGATCCAAGGCACAACTGGGAGTACTCAGTCCTCCATTGGTAACTGGTCTCCAACTCAACGCTCAGCAAGCACATAGCTGGGAGACAAACATGCAGCCCCAAGCCTACTGTAGAGCCAGTGTGAAATAACCTGGCCAAGCCCCACAACACTGACCCAGGACATGGTGATGGTTGCTGACAGATCATCAGTAACCGTTTTATTGTTTTTAAGCTACACCAGCTCCACTAAGATTTGCTCTTAGATTCATTATGCATTCCCTGTCCTCTACGTAGCAAGTAGTCAAGGATATCCAGCTGTTTCAAATCTTAAGTCACTATTATCATTGTTCAAATTACCATCTGACATCTATTTATATCAATAAATATCTTTCTGCCTTCTTCGTACAAGTGAAGCATGCAGTGCTTCAGTCTCATTCTGCAACAGGAAGAATGTCCCTCATTCTGGTCTGAGCAAAGCAGTTGTCTGCTCTACCCAGTACAGACAGGCATTTGTGAAACGTTTTATTAGTGTGAAATCTTAAAAGTAGTAAGAAACCCATTCAGTCCAATAAAAACTAAAGGTCAATCAACACACACTTGTCCCTGATTCAAACCCACAGCTTCCCATGCTCTCTGAGATTACTCTGTTGACAGCCTTGTTTTATACACAGGAAGCAAAGAGGCTGTCATTACCTGCAGGAGGCAGAGGTCTGAAGTAAGCTCAGGCATTGCCACAACACTCGTCTTCCTGCCCTCCTTGATCTGGCTCATTGAAATAGAAGGGTGGAAAATGTGTGGGGAAAAAACTTGTACTCCTACATACATTGAAAGCAAAGGAGAAACACAACACGCATGTTCTAAATGCCAGTGTCAGAAGATCCAAGGTTTTTGTTCACTTACTGGAATGAGTCAGCTTGAGATGCTTTCCTTCCTTTTAATGCAGCTTTCAACTGTCATAAGCATCTTTGTGAGTGGCACCAGTAGGTGTTAGATGTGGAAACAACCATGCCAGAAAAGAGTGCAATGACTTTGAGCACAATTGCTTTGTTCTGTAATAAAATAAGCTGTGCTGTTCACAAAGAATTACTCTTTATCAATTGCTTTACTCAACAAGACAGGCCAATACAATTCCTGTTCTTTTTCTTCCTCCATACAGCTTGTTTTCATTCCTCTTGGAGGTCAGGAAACAAATTACAAACTGACTGACTTGAGTCTCCCATCATACAGAGGGGTAATCTTGTTTCACTGCAAGCATGTTGCTGTAGCACAGCTCCAGCTTTTTTGTATTCTATTTTTTTTTTTTTTTTTTAATTTTAATACATGCACTTTAATTATAAAATTACTTTGATATTTGAATTTACTAGTGCCATCAGTACAGATACCTTTATTTAAGTGTATGTTAATGCATGAAAATAAAGTTAAAAAAAAAAATTTAGCATGCTCAATTCTATTTGTGAACAGCATCCATATTGCCGGGTTTTAGCTTTTGAAGGTTACAAAGTTTAACTGGATCCACTTGGTGATCTACTTATGTTATCCAGCAGGTATATTTTGAACCACTCCTTAACTCCCTTGTGCCATGCAAGACAAGTCAGCGAAATAAAGATTTGTTACTGGCTGGAATCAGTTCTTTCTACTGGGAGAAAAGATTGATTTGCGATAAGAATGAGAACGAAGTGACAGGAAGAACTTCAGAGGTTTTTGACCTTATAATAAATTGGAAAAGTTTAAATACAGCCTTTACTTCATACTTTTACACGACAGACCATCACATTGTACTGCAGGAGATGAGAACCATGGGGACACGGTCAGCTACCACGGTAGAGCTAAGAATGAGGTCACAGCCCTGTCCCCTCAGCAGGGACCACCTCCCAGGCAAGTGGTGCACAGCGGAGACGTGCCTCCTCCATGCTGCTATCCTGGCCCCACATTGGCAAGGCAGCCAGAATCCAGCTGAACCCTGGCTTTGTCCACAAGAGAGGTTCAGCTATAAGGAGAGTACAAACAATAGTGCTTGAGATGATGGCAGGCCCTTATGCTTTTTCTGCAGCAACCAGAACTTACAGCTTGAGATAAGCTGCAAGAGGGCCTGGTGATGGCTCCAATTTCCACCCCCTGCATCTTGCCCTGAGCAGCTTTCACAAACCGCCTCCTGTCCATACAGAAGAGCAACCTGAGGCCACTAGCTCTCAAGGGCTGCAAAGACACAAGCTCTGGGAGCCAGGCTGCACGTGTTCTGGATCTGCCCAGCATCCCCTCACCTCCCCCAGGTGGAGGAGAGCAGGCCTGCACCTTCCATGCATGGACAGCTGCACTCAGCTCTGCACCAAGTCCCTGCGCACGCTTCACACCAGAATGGGCACAGGCTTTAAATCCTTAATCTCCAAAGTTTAATCAAACAATCTGCAATAGGTCGACTTTCAGAGGGGAACTAAAGGCAATTCCTTAATTAGATTTAAGAACTGCAACACTTGAAGTTAAATCATGCTTAGAAACATGGAAATTGAAAAATGGTAACTAATGGGATTTACAGATGATTTCCTTTAAAAGTCAAAAATTATTATTGCACACGTGTACCCTAAGGACCTTTCTGTAGGTGTTAAAAATATCCCACTTAACAGCAGACAATGAGAATATATCCACTTAAACGGTAAGATGAACAAAGCCTCTGCCAAGACGTTTTTAATAAAAATAAAGATCCCCAATTATAGTCTACAGCCTGCAATCCTTTTCACCTCTTCCTCCACTTACATCCCTGTAGTACTTCTGCAACCAAAGGTGCTGTCACGGGCAGGCAACGCAGAGCCACACACCCTAGCCCCAACCTGAGTGACACTGATGTGGCCAGCTGGAAGAGGGGACATTAGGTCTTAGCTCAGTGGCAGGAATGTAAAGCACTCACACTCTTAAGTATTTGTTTAATTGTACAGCAGCATACGATTCAATGCAAGTTTAGTATGGTTTAAAAGATACAGGATCTTCACACAAATTAAAAGAGAGTCAGGTAGCAAATTTTTGGCTAGTCTTCAAGTTGTGAATTTCTTGAACGATACCACTGATGCGCAGGAATTACTGTTTGCAGTTTAATACTACACTACAATGGGTAATTCACAGGATTTTCAGAAAAATAAGTGTTTGAACTCTAATCTTTCCATGCAGTATCTTTTGTGTGCGCATTTTACGTGGGCTCACCTTGCAAAGCTTTGTGCGCTGTGTGTTTCTTCGCTTACTCATCACTGCAAGATGCTATTCCTTTCCCAGCTCTGGTCTGTAGGTCACTGCAAGGGCTAAGCTGCACTAAAGCATCAGCATCTCTACCAGTGCCAGAACCTGCCAACACACCTCTTGTTCCACTGAAGAGCTCATCCTCTTGTGAGCCCACTGTGGAAGCTGCCATGAATGTGATCAAAATTGGGCACAAATCCTGCACTGAAGTACTGCATCCCATGTTAGTAATTGGAATGACTTTTTTTTTTTAAACATCTGAATTCAGAGTCTTACAGGGGACTCCAAATAGTTCTAAAGGCAAATATTTTAAATTTCCTTTTGAGAGTTCATTAGTAATATTTACCATGAATTGTCTTGCTTAATAAAGCAATTAGCAATAAATTCGAAAGGAGACAGAATTCTACTTTAAATTAACAGCCTAAAATGAAAACAAGGAATATCTTTCATGACATGGATACGGCATGGCACAAAATAAAATACTGGAACAAGATAAATTGCTACTGCTTTTTACACAGATTGTGTTCAGAACTGTCAGACAGAACTGGTAAAGGAGGAATAAAAGATTGCAACTTAGCATCTTTTACCTATCAACAGGCAATTCTTCCACTTTATAGAATCACAGAATCCATAAGAGTTGGAAGGGACCTTTAAAGGTCATCTAGTCCAACAGCCCTGCAATGAACAGGGAAATCTACAGCTTGATCAGTTGCCCAGGGCCTAACCAAGCTTTGCCTTCGAGGGACTTCAGGGACAGGGTACCTGCCACATCCTCTGGGCAACGTGTCCCAGTGCCTCACCACCCTCACTGCGAAAGACTTCTTTCTTGTATCTAACTTAAATATCCCCTCTTTAAGCTTGAAACCATTTCCCCTTGTTCTGCCACTACAGACCCTACTAAGAACTCTGTCCCCTTCTTTCCTGTAGCTCCTCTTTAGGTACTGAAAGGCTGCTCTCAGGTGACCTCACAGCCTTCTCTTCTGGGAGAACAGCCCCAGCTCTCTCAGCCTGTCCTCACAGGAGAGATCTTCCATCACTTGGACCATTTTTGTGGCCCTCCTCTGGATGCACTCCAACAGCTCCATGTCTCTCCTGTACTGAGGACTCCACATCTGGACACAGTACTTGAGGTGAGGCCTCACCAGCACTGGGAAAGGGGCAGGATCATCTCCCTCAATCTGCTGGCCATGCTTCTTTTGCTAGCTGCCAGAAGCCATCAGTGTGCAGCAGCTGCCTGTGCACCACAGTGATTACTGCTCTTAAAGAAGATAGATGCCCCCTGCCCCTACAACCACTGGCTGCCTTAGCAGGCAAACCAAAGACTGCTCATCTCAGCAAGTCCTTGTATCTGCAGCTTCTTTGGAGCATGACAAACTAGAAGCAGCCAGTAAACCTATCCCACATTTCTGACAGATGACGATATCCAAACTCTTCTTCTGCTCCCCAGCAGCCACCTTCTTCCAGCATTATGTCCAAGAGAAAGCCACAAGTTTGACACTGCAGCATCAGAACAAATGCGGCTACAGTCTGCTGGGCAGGTAACCCAGTCAAACGTTTCCCCAGTTCCCTGTTCCTGGTCAAGTGCTAGAGGAAAAACCAGCTGTCCAGGAGCCACAAAGCAACAGTTTTGCTTTTACATGACTCCACTGAAACATTAGGAAAACCTCTTGCTTGATGAGGTAAGATAGTATGAAGGCTCTGGAGAAGAGATTATTCAGCAGTTAAAACATAGGTAATGACCAGACACTGCATGCACTCAGATACACAATGTCATTTACAAACTGATTTAATGCCAATGCCATTTCAGTCCCAGTAAGAACACCGCTGTATCTACCTGACTTTAAGAAAAGCTAGCCGATTCACTCTCCTGAAAACAGCCTGCTCTGCAGCAAGGACTCTGGGTACCCTCACTTCACTCAGTCTCACAGGCACATCTCTATCAATATTTGTTGTTTATGCCAAGTTATGAATGTTTTCAGCATCAGAAACTTCCTAGCTCTTTCTGCCAGACTCCAGTAAAATGTAAACTCAGGAGTTCATTCTACAATTAATGAATTATAAACAATATTCGGTGACGTGAAATATCCTGGCTTTGCAGTATGGAGATGATCTGAGTACAAGCCTTATTCCCTGTATTACTAACCTACTGGACGTAAGTATTGTCAGCAGCCTGTCCTCAGCGTTCTGACTGATGATAAAATATACTTTTTTAAACCAAGCTACTGTTCACATTCAGCAGCATACACGTTGCTTTTCTCACCTTTTTTTTTTTTTTTTTTTTTTTTTTTAAAAAAAAAAGTTTATGCACATATAACTTACAACCAGGCATTGTTTCACAAGTTATACTGATGGAAGACTTACTTTATTTTGTTTTTGACTGAAGTCCTCTGGAAACTACTCAGAATCTTACTCCATTCTGCTGTTCTTATGTCTGAAGTGCAGCTTTCTTTGAATGTACATATTAAGTCATTCAATTCCTGCACTGATGTAAGATCAGAGAAGGTATGGATTTGTCAACCGTGTATCAGTGTAATTCCCCCTTGCAATCCTTCAAATGAAGCACTGAGATTAAAAACCATCTACCGAGCCACTAGCATGCCTTGTAACTAACATCTGCTTTAATTCAGCAGCAAAGATGCAGGACACACAGAAGCAGAGGTAACCTGCAGCTCTCACAAACAAATAAGGCAAAATGTACAAGCCGGGCAAGCTTTACTGATCTTCAATACAGAGGACAAACAAGACTTTAAATGCCTAGGCCAATGTTTAATTTTGAGGAAGCCCTAATAACATGGTGGGAGTTACTATGCTCCTTGTTAAATAGTTATCTGATTTCTATTAAACCCAAGACTTGACTCTCAAATAGATGCTAATACAAGGGCTGGGAGCCTCCACAAAAGCAGAAAAACCTGTGTATCTTGATCCTGTATCCATGAGTAGATATCTCTAAGGGTTCCTCAAGGTGCATCACACCTACCATCACAAGCAGCTGTGGAATACCACTTGAGTTTAAATAAGGTCCCCCTAAACACGTGGGACATTCTTGCCATGGCAGAACAGGCATCAGTGCTGAGGACAAGCAAGTTTATGGGGGTCAGGTCATTCTTCAGATTGACAGCATAGACACACAGTACCAGCCCAGACTGCTGCAGCGCTGAGCTCTGAACAGAAACACAGCAACAGTATACATTACCTCATCATCTCTTCAAGAACAATGCTGGAAACAGCTCACTATAAGCAGGCTCTGTTACTGGATAGTTATGCAGTTAGGTCTCATGACAAAAGACTACAGTCTTCAGGTAGCCATGGCGAGGGCTATCGATTATGTTAATTGCTGAAATCACTCTCCTCTTTCAGATACCCATAGTGCACAGCTCACGTCATTAGGAGGAAGTAGCAGGACTGTGCAGCGGGAGGAAAGTTGATTAAGTATCAGGGTAAGAGGAAGGAGAGCCATGGGGATGACTCAACCATGAGGTTCTCCCACATCAAAGGAAAGGCATGCCTTTATACATATTGACAGGAAGTTCCAGCACTCAAACACCTAAAATTCTTCATTATCTCAAACAGCTAAAACAGATTTAAGTTTTGAAAATCCTTGTTTTTGCTTCTATAGTCCTGAAGTACAGTACAGAACAGAGCAACACTCCTGGAAGGCTGCAGATGCAAGATGAGCCATGTGTGGAAAACCTGACACTTTTCCTCAGAAAAAGTAGAAATTTTATGAAATACAGCCCTATTTTCTCCAGCAAGCAGTAACCAACTCCTTCAAATCACTGAAGAGAATGATCCGCAATTTTCCTCTACTTAAAGAATGCAGTGGGTTTTTGAAACATATGCACCTAACTGTGGCTTTCCATGAGTATAATTAATCTCTAAAGCAGCTAACAAAAGAAAATCTGTTCTAAAACAAATCTAGGGGAAGAAAAAAAAAAAAAAGGATCTAAAGCTGAGCAAGCATAGAGAAGAACAAAGCACAAAAGCAGCTCCAACACTTACGGCAACCCACACGTACAGAATCTGTAGACGAGCCTCTTGCTAGGAAATGCATTTATATGGATCATTATCTTCACATGATACCTATACACTTGAGAAGCATTCAAGTGACCACATTATGCACAGCTCCATAAACCACTTGCATTCACATGTGGGTGGCTTAAAGAATCCTGAAATTATGTAAACAAGATGGGGAAATTGGGGTTTCCTGTCTGGGGAGAGAAAGAATAGAGGAGAGCGTATGCAGAGAGCGGGGCTCTTCCCATCTATTGTTTTACATAAAATGCAAAAAGAAACACTTGCAGATGAAGTTAAAAATATCTTCTTGGCTTAACAGAGGACAGATGTAGAAAACATCAACCCTGCCAGTATGCAGAAGATTTCATAACCACCTTTGCTGTGCTGCTTGGTTAATGCAGGAAGAAGCTGGGAGAAGGCAATATGAAGAAAACAATAAAAAGACTTTAGCGTAGGTGTGGGAAGTGGGAGATGGATGTGAGAGCAAATTGCTTTTAAGAACTGCCTGGCTGAAACAGGAATTTGCACAAGCTCAGTGGAGCTGCAAAAGCTTAGGAACCACAGCAGTTCCCTAAAGGCAAGACAACTGTCTCTACTGAAAGTCACCCAGATGCAGCCCATGCAGCTCCCCAGTTTTTGCTGTGTGAGACATAGCATAGCTATGCTCATCACTACCAGGCCCAAGCTTCCAAGGCCAACTGACTGCTGCCATGAAATCCTCTTGGCCCACCCCTCATCTCAGCTGAAAGCCTGAGGGCCAGGCCTACAAACACCACCTTTTGGTGTCACATCTGGGCGGGCACCACATGCTCTGAGAACCCTGAGGCAGTTCCCAGGCACCACATCATGGTTGTAGAGGGGTATTTTGCACATGTTTGGTAAGAATCCTGGAAAGAGATCCCAAAAGCACTTGGTGGATGCTGTACTACCAGCTTCTGTCTTTCCAGTATTTTTAAATTCTATTTAACAGAAGCCCTTTTGACAGGCTCCTTGTGCCCACATGACCACCTGCTCAGCACATGGCCAAGGATGGGGACAGACCCTGTCCTATCACAGGGAACTGGCTTCTGCTTCCTGCAGATAAGGAAGCACACTATACAGTAATATCCTTTTACGATACTGTATAAAGCCTTAATTACAACCTCATGCTTCCACAACAAATGTGTCACATGTTTGATGCATGCATAAATGTCAGCTCTCAACATTTTTTGATGTGGCAGAGTTTGTAATCAAGGGTTTGTGCTATTCGGCAAATGAAGTAATAGAGCACTGCCACAGAACACAACTCTGTAGCTATTTCCTAAAGGACAAATCAACCAGCTATGTGAAGACGATCATCTGCATGGCCAGAGGTTTTGCAGAGCTACAGCAGGAACTGAAAACCCATTGTGAGCTCTAGTCAATGGATACAGCCAGAAAAGCACTTCATTTGATGAACACCTGGCAACCGATCCAGTCCAGGTAATCAGTAACTCACTTGCTTCTCCATCTGTTCTGCCTCTCTTCTTTTTACAGATATTAAAAACAACAAAAGCGCACACTTAAGTAGGACCCTTGGCGGTAGCCCCTGAAGCCAAGATTTTTCTTAAGTTGGACAACAGAGACATACAGTATGGGGCTTACAGCCACTTAGCCAACAGCAGCCTTTCATTATTAACCATGGAACTGGGAACTCAAGAAATTTCTTTATAATTCACTAGAACCTTCAGCTAATTCGGTGGTCAGTTCAAGTGCACTTCTCTGAGACAATCATACCAGTGAACTTAATGGTTTTTGCTAGGAATACACAGAAATAAAGCTGCATGTAAAATCATTTTTAGGTTTACTTAGTTTAAAACAGATGAATGTCTTTGATTTCAAGCGATGAAAAAAACAAAAAACAAAAAACACACCTATCTAAAAACACAACCAAACTAAAGGCACTAAGGCACTACAGTGTTTAACCATGTTAAAACCCTTCTGGCTTTGGTTCATCCCACAGTGCATTACATTCCATTGACTTCAGAACAGCAAACAACTTTTCAGGCATTAGCAGATAATAACCATCAGATATAACGCATTCCTGGCTTTTCAGCAAGCTGCTTTCACTGAGCTGAAAGGAAACCTGGATTCACCAAAAGAAAGGTAATCCAAGCTGATATAATACAAAACATACAAAAGTCTCTCAATTTTGAGTCTCTGGAGAAAATACTCTTGTTTTAGAATGAGAACTAAATTCACTCACTAGGCAAGAAAAAAATCTAAATCAAGAAAGATGCGAGGAATATGTTGTTTGCTCTTTTGCACCTGAACATAACCATTAAACAGCTTTTAAATAACAAAGCTGTCACAGTAAACAGTATTCTAGATGATAACACAACAATAATAAGTAGACTCCACATCACACAAAGGTAGACTAAAGGTGACTATTACTCTTGGATAATTAGCCCCAGAGCTGCAACATCTTAGAGTGAACCTGCGGCATCACTGCACTGGCACGCAACAAGATATCCTGCCCTTGGTTAATCACATGTGATTTCATCCTGTCACACCCACAGCATTAAGGATGGGGATGTTCTAGAACATTTATACAGAAAACATTAAATTAAGAATACAACACTGTGCATGCCTCACTACCGTGGCTTACAGCACAGGAAGTCAATTTCAGAATTAAAAGCTGTAAGAGTCATAAAGTACAAAAAATGCTCCATTTTCAAAATCAAGAAATTTGATTACACAAAGCCTATTAAATTTCATCTATAGATTTTACCTTATGTAATTGTGAAAACAGAAATCTGATTCTCATGAGTGACAGGCTTATCACAGGTTTAATTTCAAAAAAGTCTACCGGAAAGAAATACAAATGGAATACATGGAATAAATAGTGTTTAAGTGTTTTTGTGTAAAATTTATCAAGCAAGAAAAATATTTAAGATCTGGATTCAAAGCTATGCTGTCACACACAGTTAGGTACACTGGAAGAAGCTGGGTAGATGGAAGTTCTATACAGAGAACTGCATTCCGTTATTACTTAGAAGATGTTGCATAATAACCTAAGCAAGTGAACAAAGACGCGAAGCAAAAAGGGAGCACAGGTTAAAATAAAGACCAAGCTGTGGCCTTGCCAACTTACAGCACATGTTACCATGGAATTTAGCAGCCAGCTGACCAAGGTTCCATTACCTAAGGAACACCCTGAGAAAACACAAGCTCATATCTCAACAGTCCGCAAAGCTAAAAGACAAGACTTAGCAGGTGAACAGAACTGCGAGCAGTAGATATGACTATCCATACAATCCATAATGCAGCTCTACACAGCAAATCAAACTGCACTGAATCTTTCAGTAAGTGGTACCCCCAACCACGACAATCTGCCAAGATGAGAAGTTAGTCAAGCTACCATTAGATTTACTCAGCATCTAGCTTCTTTATGTTAAGATAGATGAAAAACAGGATTAGTGAAAAAAGATCAAGACAGTTTTGAAAACTAAGCCACTTCTCCCTCAATAAAAAATTGCCTGGGACCACTGGTCATTGATTAGGGGAATTCTGTCCGTAGTTGGATGGGGGAGCATTTGTTTATGTTTGGTATTAAGGTATGTTCTACTAGGCACAAAATTTAGAGAAGACACTGAATTTTCTTAAACATTCCATGGATCTGTTAGCTACTGAATTTTTGCCTTAGCAATAATAGTTTCTATATAATTTACAGTAGTCAAAATTATTTTCCATTGATAGCTAAACAAGCAAACAGTTGAAAAATCACTAAGAATATTACCTTTCCAAAAAGAAAAAATATTTCAAATGCTTATACATTCAATAATGCATGTTTTACACGTGACAAAGCAGAAGTACCTCCCATTTCAAGATATTCTGAAACTAGCTGAAAGACAAACCACATAGCACATTGCTCAAGATCCATGCCCCACATGTCTATGGGACAGCTCAAACCTGGTGGTCCTTTGAGACTTCAGCACAAGAGCTTGTTCTAGCCGGGGATCCAGTCATCTCGCTTATGTTCATGTATCGGCTAGTGACCATACAGGATGTGCTGAATGCTTGCTGTGTCCCCATTCAATGTAAGCTCACAGTACTGGTCTAAGTACTCTTATCACACTCAAGTTTGAATGAAGCCCAGACAGAAGTTGAGGCTTCTGCCCAAGCAGCTTCGGAATGAAACCTGCTTGAATCTGAGCTCAAAAAACAGACTCTCTCCCTTATACTAACAGTACCTCCAAGATCTCATGCAGAGCCTAGCAAATGCTCACATAGCACTTTGCAGAGACGATCACACTCTGCATCTTATCTGGGAGTCATCAGGCTATACATGATCTAGGGTCCAGAGAACTGTAAGTATCTAGAGAGGAGCTGGTCTACGCGCTTGAAGCCACAATCCTTTAAAAGCTACAGCAGAACTGAAAAGATGTAACCCAACAAGGACGAAAAATTAAGTAAAGGACACCGCACTGATCTTTTTCTTCTTATTCTTATGCGTGGACCACTGAAACTCTTGTTTACAGTCTTTACTGTTAACAGTGGTGGTGGCTCTTCATCTTCTTGAAGATTACTGGTATCCAGAGTCAAGAACTACTTCAAGAAATATTTTTAATTCTGAATAGGTTGACAGAAATCCATAGGACTCTGTTTACGCATTACATGTCTGCATACAGTCAGCACATGAAGCTTACCAAGCAGCACCAAGTTTGACCAACCATGCTCTTTCAAACAGATTATGAGCATTATTTCACATAGGCACGCAAAAAAGTAATGATCAACATTCTCCCTAAAAACAAGGCAATTCAGAAATGTCACTTCCGTTGTCACAGCTGATGTCACTGAAGTGTCACTTAGAGTTAATATTTGCCTAATCAAGTCAATTATGGAGTAATTAGGTATTTAAAAGCCTCTTGGATTTGACTTTTGATATGAAAAATCTGCATATTCCTAGATGTTTTATGAATTTTAAATGGTTCAAAGTTCAATTCCAAGAGCAAGGAGCCTTCAACACACTTACAAAAACAACTCCAGTGTTTAAACTGAAAACGATGCATCACCTTGCTGGCTGGTATGGGTTATTAGCACACATTGTTACAGAGATTCAGGTAGAGTTGAAAACCCAACTGCTCTAATGAAAAGCAGAGAACTTCCAACGCTTCTACTGTGGAGCCACGACCTTACAAAGAGTTGGGCCCTCCTCCATAACTTGGAAGGTAACTGATGAAGGCCAGTGGACAAAGCAATGCAAACACATGTAATGCTCAGGCCTGGAGACCCAGCCTCTTGCTCCCAGTCTGGGGGTACAGCCATGATTGGCACAGCCTGGCACAGTGGCCACAGACCCCATTCAGCTAGTGCTGGAAGTGAGGTTTGCTTGAGAACCAGCATGCTGCCGCTCCAGAGCTGGAAACTCCCACTCATCTGCTGCAGAAGCTAAGCTGGGCAGAAAGTTGTCTGAGACATCTATTTTTTTCTTTCTTCAGTACAAAGGCTAATAAAGAGTTTCACACACACATAATTGTCATGCACGGTAGCTGAATCTGCCTATGCAGCATCTGTGGTCTAAAAACAAAGATACGTTCAAAGAAATGAGGAGCTGGGGCACAAAATAAGCAGGAGGGAGGGTCAGCTACATTGCTTCCTTGAGGAAGAAAGCTATACCTTTGAGATAATAAGTGTCCTTGAGGGAAGGTCAAAGTAAAGCAACTACAACTTGTGTTTAGTGAAACAGAATCTGTTAAATGCAAAGGCAAGTTGATATTGAGTCATGTTCCCCAACTCCTTCCACTCACAAGGTAGTAGAATCACCAAGAGGGAGCAAGATGAGCTCTTCCCAAAGCATCTCCCCAGCCCTCCCAGCACAGGGCAGCCCTGCAGAGCCCGGTGCTCATCCCTTGGGCAGGAGAAGGTGCTGTGCCCCATGCTGAGTGGGGCATTCTCATCTCCATTGCTCAGATCAAACTGCTTGCAACACGCCTGCCACTTTTAAACATCTCACAAGCACCAAGCGAAGGGGAAAATTTACCACTTCAGCAAGAAGCAAAAGAAGCAGGTTTTATTTTATTTAAAAAGGGCTGGGGGTTCGTGGTACCCGCAGCAGTCATTGGGGAGGCAAATAAACGGGTTGTCCACGGATGAAGTGGACATGGGTGTATAATACAGACATTTATCACATGCATTTATCAGCTACGTGTGGTTTATAGCATAATTAATCAGTAGTTGTACCCTATTAGGTACACAAATGCAGCCTCCTGTCTTCCCAGGCACATTCAATAAATAAGAAATTGACACCCTTCTGTGACCCAAGTAAGCCTCTTCTGGATGGAAGATTCTGAGAAAAGCAATTCAAATTCCTGCACAGGAAAACTGCACACCTCTGGAGCACGCACCCTGAAGCCACACAAATTCCAGGAAGTTCTCACAGCCACTCTGCCACACATACAGATACAGCAATGTATGTGTATATGTATATCTAACATCAGTAAAAAATGATGGGGAAAATTCTATCCCCAGAGGATCACAGCTGCTTTTCAGCTCTCCCCCCGATGCTACAGCCTTTTATGTCCAAGCTCTGAGCTGTTAGTATGAAGAATGAAGCCAGAGCCACAACCTGGAGTAGCACTGGCCTCTTTTGAGGGCTGGTTGGTCAGAAATCAGCTGACACAAACATCTATTTATGATGAGTGAACACTATATATACATTTCAGGATTTTTTCCACCTGCAAATATTCAGCTGTGCCATATACAGAAAGAATTCCCCTTGATGCGAGTCTCCTCTTTCCAATTATAACTTGCCACGTTTTCCTGATTTCTCACTATATTTACTATCTTGCTTTGCTGAATACAGAGTTTCTCCTATTGCAATCAGTGTGGGTGGTCTGGAGCACAAGCTGCTCAGTTTCTGTCCCTCCCCTCATCTCCACACTAGAGATGATCACAGGCAGCTACAGCAAGGAGCCTGGCCATAGCATCTCAAAATAGCAGGAAACTTGAAGGAAGAATGCTTTTACTCTCAGAGAGTTCAAGGAACACATACATATGATTTAATGGGAATAAAACAGAATTAAGTGCAACTTGTGGATTTCTGAGCGAGCCTGATACATTAGAGTAAGATGTTCATTTAATCACTTTTCTTTAAAATTCAATTAGAAAGGAATTTAGTGGACTTGGAAAAGCAAAGACTGCCATGCAGGAGTGCTACACTGCCCAAAGAACAGGGAAAAGGCACTCCTCACATTTTGCATGCACCTTCTGTCTAAAGATGTTAGACAGAAGCGCCATTTTAAGAGAAATATTTGTATTATTTTTGTATAGTGCTCTATGCCAACCACAATGGATCCTGATTTGTAGACAATGACTGTAAGGCTAATGTTTCAAAAAATTAAAATTGCTTAAACAAAATTACAGTGCTATATTTTCAGGAAAAAAAGTCAAATCGTGGCTCATCTTAAGACACCACTACAATATTTTCTATTCTCTCACAGACCCCTCACAAAGCCATTTCCACTTTACACAAGGGCACACCCAAAGTTCAGCTAAAAAGGAACCCTGTAATTGTCATTCTTTATTTAGATATTGTTAAATACACAAAGAATAGAAATAAGGCGTTTTTAAGGAATACCACAGAGGAACAATGCCTGCAGCTTATGTATTTTTGTATGCATTTTACCTACAGAACATCTGCACACATGCATGCCTCAAAGAACCTTTGTAAATTTTAAATCAAGAATATCTGTAATCCTTCCAACCTTTCACCTCTGCTTCAGCAACTAATGAGTTAAAGATGATAAATGCCATTAACAAAGGAAAGAGGATCTTCCCTTTGTTTCCTAAAGAATACAGAAGCCTGACTTCTAGTCGCATTCGTGATTTAAATACAATTTCATTTCTAATTTCACCTATTCTGCTTCACATGCTTTTATCATGCATAGAACAAACAAAAGTCCTTAGAATTACTATTTCCTATTACCCACCAGTGAGCATCTTTTCCCTTTTGGGAAAATAAGCAGAAAACACACACGAAGGACAGGCAGTACCACAAAATCCAAAATACTGTTTTTCTTCATTCCACAGAGAAACTTAATGAGGAGGAGAAGTTTTCTATAATTCCAATCATAATCTGGAGTTGGATATTAAAACACTAATTATTACACAACTGAACTGCAGTTTGGATGTAAAATTTGCCATTGATAATCTAGGAGCTCAAGTAAGCTACAGTGCCACAAATAACAAAAAAACCCAACATTTAAAAAAAAAGCAAAACCCAAAACCAAACAATAGGTAACTTACAGAATATACACCCTACCACCTGTACTATGCTGATTAATGCTTAGGTCTCCCACTGATTCCTAAGGGGTTATTTCAGAGCCTGGAGAGAAGTAATGATTAAGCACCAACAACAGCTGTAGCATCATGCGCTGCTTTCATGAGAAAGGGCTCAGTGTAACAGATTGGTACAAACGCATAACAGCATTTACCAAAGCCTTTATAAATTAGCAAAATATGAATGGAACAACACTGATTTGGGTACATCACTAAAAGCAGAGTTTTATTGTTCTTTTGAACCTGTCAGCTCCGAACCTCATTGACCTTTTCCCACAATGACAGCAGCGAGTGCCCTGTATTTGGCAAACAACCGCCAGAAACAACAGACAGCAAGCTTTCCCCAAGAAAAACAGCTTTTCAAGAAGTTATTTGCAAATTCGGACATATTAAAATAATAAACATTATTTAATTTAGATGTTTTGTAAAACAGGCACATATCCAGTCTGCTACATGTCAGTATTATGCACAACTTTATAAAAAATGCTATAACCATCAATACATTAAAGACATGTATCTTTAGTACATCATAGTACATCTGTACTATACAAGTACAGTCTGGATCTCATTGGAGAAAATATATGTGAACACGCAGCGTAACTCAACACAGTGTTAGTTCTTTCTTTCCCCTCAAAATTTCACATACACATTTTTTATAATTTAATTTTTCACTTGAATTGGTTGGACAGCATTTAGAAAAAATATTTCCTTGAAGAATAACACTTAGCAGTACCCCCGCTCGTTACACACACCATGCAGGCAGATCACCATCACGCTCACACCACCCCAGCATGCCACAGCTCCGGCAGCGCACGCAGCGAAGCACCCAGCGTATGGGTGCACATCCACAGGGATGGGTGAGACGGTGCGCAGCACCTCAGGACATAGAAAGCAGGATGCAATGCAGCAGAGCGTTTTGAAAGTCAAAGGCAAATTCTATTCTCAGTTTCCCAATGGATTTGGGGAAGATAAGGCCCGCCCGCCCTGCTCTGAAGGCTGCCTGCTGAAATCACAGACCGGCTTACGCAGCACTTCTGAACAACCTGCTCATGCCCCACTGCACCCAGTATATCTGCCTATCTGCCAATAAAGACACAGCGCCATTCTGTGGGTGTTACTGCAGGGACAATGGAAGAAATTTTATTTCCCTATACAATGCAGTAGCCCTCACAGCGTGAGACCTAACAGCCACAGTAATACACAGTAATAGGTGAAAAAAGAGAAAGGGGAAACTACTAAACTACTGTTTGTTCCTTCCTGAGGGGGTACTCGGCCTTATTCTGCTCCTAAACTTTCAGGCATAGCACAGGGCTGCTGTAAGCAGCTGCAAAGGACCTGCAGGCAGCAGCAGGATTTGTTCCTCTCCTCACAACAAGCCCGCAGCAGTACATACCTCCACATCTACATGCAGACAGCCAGACGGCAGCAGCATACAAGCACACACAAGGGCGGATAGCCACAGCCCCTATTTGCTTTAAAGCAACCCCAAACCTGCACAGTTCAAGTCCAACATCATCATGCTGCTCTGATGATGATTTTTTTGCCATGCACTACAAGCAGCAATATATTAGCACTGCTTTGGAGACCAACAGGCAACGAGAAAATTAATACAAGACAGAAAAGAAGAAAGCAATGCTGTTAGGAGGAGGAAACGCTTACCTTCTTTTTTCCCTCCCCTTCTACAAAGCGAAGCAAAGCTCCCACTCCTGCACCTGAGCTCACGAGCAGTGCAGTGGCAGTGAGGGCTGTGCTGCAGGGGGGATGGAGGTGCTCGGAGCAGAACTGCTGCCGGAGGAAAGTGACGGGAGCCACAGCGACCCCCTCGACCCCAGCCGCTATCAAATCCGGGAAGATAGAGTGCACAGCTGTTTCACGAGGCCTCTGGGGAGCACCAACTCCAGCTACTTACCCTGTCTGCATTATTAATAGATGTTAATGGCTCCATTATATCAAAAGAAGCCTCTTCCTCTTTATAATATGGAAATTCCAAGCTAAAGGAAAAACGCAACAAAAAGCCTCATACTTGGAGGCAGCGAGCAGCTCCCTGGTCCCACCAACTGCAGAGCTGCCCCCCCACCTCCCCCAGCCCCAACACAGTCATTCGGTAGCCAAAAATCGATCCCAGGCAGTCAGCAACCGCAGTAAAGCAAACCGGCAGACAAAGGCTTCCTGCCATAAGGCAATTCCTGAATGCATGATTTTCCTTTTAATCAGGTGCTGAAAGATTCCAGCTTGAGCATATATGCATTTTTAACACAAAGAATGCGCTGTAAAGATAGAATAAACACATACCATTCCTGTGTTCCTTGCGCTTGCAAATTTATGGCTTTATTTCTTCAGCAGAAGTTATCCGTCACCTCAAAAAGTATTATCTGGGCTGACTGGATGACAAAGTCTCCCTGTCAAGCCTTTGATTCAGCTGATGAATAAAGGACTTTGATCCTGAAGTATCCCTAGGCTGTGGTTCTGTTAATGCACAGAGCTCCTCCGGGCCCATCCATCCTCAAGGTAGGTGCAGCCATGCACCAAAGTGCCCAAGGACCCGCCACAGAGGACACTGACCTATTTTAGTCTGATCCACGTGTAAACGCTATCGAGCTACCAGTGGGCAAGAAGCAAAGATAAGATGTATCTTTAACCCCCTAATCACCCTGCACATGGGACGAACAAGTTTGCATTGATAATGAACACATCCTCCAAGACAGTACAAGAATGCTGCTTGCTTTAGCTCAGTTTCTTCTGCCGATGCTGAAAGCCATCTCACTGAGGTGAGCACAGCCCTCTCCTCCTCCTCCTCAGTTTAGCACTGCCTCCAGGTAATTCAGACCAGCGTTTATAAAGCCCCGAAATGCCCTAACAGACTCCATTCCATCTGCTATATGACCCTAACAGGGAATCAAACACACCCCTGCGGGGCTCAAAGCTGCAGACCACGAACTCTCCTTAGGGATGGCAGCACCCCACAATTAACTGCATGCTGACATTTTGGCATATTTGGGGGTGGGGAGCGTGAACGTGTGGAGCATCACCTTCTCGCACTGCAGATGCACACTGCAGCTGCTCGCCGGCGCTCGGCATGTGAATGAGAAGTGCCGCTAATTCTTCCAAGACAAATGCAAGCGATTGGCTTTGTTGCCGCTCGCCTCTGTGGCTCTGGAGACCGCGCTGCAGCCACGGCATCACAGGCACTGTATTAACTGAATCACAGGCAGCGCCAACGCCATCATCTTCATCTGTCTCGCGCACGCTCTAATTACTTATCCAGATCGAGCCCGACTGCTGGAAAATTAGCTCTCTCCAGGAGGTAACCGAGCTGAAAGGTTCTTTTTACCAAGAAATGATGGGCTGGCCTCTAGCAGTACATCAGCCGGCACACAGCCGTAAGAAATGTCACGAGATGTAAATTTGTGAGTGGGATTCTCTTTCCCCCCAGAAGAAATACAACGTTATTTAAAAGATACGAAAACACACACGTGTAAATACAGACACCAAATAAAAAGCCATCTAAATTCCTGACCCTGAACTTGAAGAATTTACTTGGATTAGGAAGTGGAGTGCTTTTTATGTGGATCTTTCTATTGCTTTGTAGGTTCGTTCCCACTTGATTCTCACAACCAGGTTGGTAGCACGCACTTACACACAGGTTTAGTCTCCTGCCATCGGCTGCAGAGACCAGGTTTTGGTTCCAGTGCCTTGCTTGGGAAACCAACACTGCAGTCACACCATCAAACCAACTCACAGCAGCAGAACAAAGCAGAGAAAGGATAATGCGTTTTTAAACTCAAAATGTTCCTTTAGCTTCTATCAATCTAAAAAAAAGAAATAAATCTAAAAGCAACTTAACTTTATTTTTAAAAGAGCACTTAAAATTGCCAGACACAAGTAGCTTAAAAGGAGCAGCTATCAAATTATTTTCTAATAAGCAAGACTGTCATTACGAGCTGATTTGCTGTAGTGCACACGTACAGATACACACATTTTTAACACGCTTAATGCACTCTTTGAGCCAATTCCAGTCGCATGCAAGGACTGTGTATGTTTTAGTGCTGTGGAGTTTTAACTCACGCGGCCATGTGAAGCACACAAAAAATTGCCATCAGAACAATGCAGCAGTATGAAACATACGCGATACTGATGAGCTTCACAAATTAATGGCTTATTTTAAAAAGGGGGGAGCAGACCACAGAATGAAAGCCAACGCTTACTGCATTTACAATAGGTTCAGAACAGCCAGCCTTCCCCATTCTCTTAATTGCGCCGGATGTTATGCATGCTAGGGATGGAGTGAGAAGAGTTGTCAGCCCACCTGACTGCAGAACAAAGAGCATTTTTTTCTTCCAGCATTTGTTACTGACGCTTGAGCCACACCCTTCAGTCCTTGCTGAGCGCACTCCTTACACTCTCCTCCTTCCTGCTCACACGGAAAGACATTTTCTGCACTAAATAAGATATGAGGGATTCTCATGCTTGGGAACTGCTGCATTTTGGTAGCACTTTGAAACCTCTTCCCCCATGCGTGTGGAAGGAAGGGATGGGGCTCCGGACCATACGGTGCTTGGTGAGCATGGGGAGCCCTATGCTTGGTCAGCACAAGGAGCCCCTTGGGATGGGGCTCAGCCTCCAGGGGGTGGCTTTGCAATAGAGCAATTAACCTCGGGATGTGATGGTGGAGAGGAAGAGCCCCAAAGCAAACAAATGCCTAATGAAGAGGGGAAGAACCATGCCCCAGTAGTGATGCACTGAGCCACATGCTCCCATCTCACCCCTACAAAGCCCCACCATGGAGAGACCATCTCTGTGCTGCTCTACACAGATCCTCCTGCCTCTGCCCTCACCCCCAGACAGGGAGCACTGCAGGCCACAGTGCATCCACAGTGCATCTGTCTCCCCACTTTCCCAGGAACAGAAGCACAGCTGGAACACCTCACAAGTTAGATGCAGAACACCCCAAAACACAGGTTTTTTGCACATTCATACAAATGAGGTATATTCCTCATCTGATCTATTTAAAAAAACATCAAGCAACACAAGACAAGATGCAGACAACGCGAGAACAGGTACCTGCAATATAACCCATCTCACTTCTGCCCATCAGAAGCATCTCCTGCGTCACTGCCATTCCCTGCTCGCAGATATACAGAGGAAACCCAGCAAGGCTGCTCCCAGCAATCCCAATTGCCCTTACCAATCTTTTCACAAGGTGGTGGCACCAGCGTAGATCACACAGGCAAGCTGTAGGCCAACAAGGTAGCCCTTCGGTCCTACATTTCCTCACGTACCCCGGCTGTACCTTTTGTCCCCAGTGCAGTTCAAGAACAGTGTTCTCCACTCCTCCACCACCCCAAGCTTCAAGGCAGGTGGGGTTAGCTTGACTTAGCCAGGATTTCTTTCACAATACCAGCAATTCTATAGCCTCTGAGACTTGCTAAGGTTTTTATATTTAAGAAAGGGTTTTGTTCTGCCATTTCCTAGTATTTGATATGTTATGATTCAACATAAGCTACAATCTGACAGCCACACACACCAAAGGTAAGCTGCTGTGCCCCTGAGCTACGCTAGGATGCTGTACATCACACAGCACAGCAAAATCCTCTCATTGCCTCAGTACGGCACAGCCAGAGAAATACAGCCCCCTTAAACTTCCATCATACTATTCCCAAATAACCAACAAAGCATTAAATATAAGCAATAAGAAAATGCATACCAGCCAAGACACATTAGATTGCTGTCAAGTGTTGCGATGACAATTCTAATGTAGGTGTGAGCAGAGATCCCTCCTGCAGCTTCCTACAACTGCTGCCACCACTGCATGTGGGGCATGTGCTCCCACATACCCCTGCTCCAAAGGAGGCCTGCCCTGAAGGAAGCAAGGCTCACAGTGAAAGAGCAAGGCCCACACTTCTCCTGTAACATACTAGAGTGGGCATCCTAGAAAGGATATCCGCTGAGAAGCACACAAGCAGCTGATTACCCCTAAGCCAATGGGTTTTATACAGTTGTTTCCATGGTGCCGAAAATACACCTGAAGGAAAACTAGGCTTCCAGAAGGCTGCACGTTGCATGAGTAGAGAGCAAGCCCCTGTGTTTTAACACAAGCAGCAGCATAGGGTGCACAGCAGGCACTCAACTGCTCATCACTCCAGAGTGACACTAACAGTGAGCCTGTGCAGTTCATCCACTGTGAGGTGACATTCCTCCCACCTTGCAGTGGCACCTGAAGGCATCAAGGGCAGAAAAGCAGCAGACTAATGCAGCAGAATCAAGCCACCATGTCAGGACTCAATAGTTTCAAACTGGACTCACTTTACAGGCTACCAGCCCTGCAAGCTATTATTTCTCAACCATATACAATGCTTCCATAGCTTTGCATGGAGCACTGGACTGCCTCTGACAGTCAGAGACAGCGATGAGAAATGACAGCCTCCGTAATCCGGCAAGCGATGCTGTCCAGGGGCAAAAGCCAGAGGGCTGCACAGCCATCCTGCTGAGCGCAGCGCACAGGGAGCATCACTCACAGCTATAAACTGCATCCATCCTGCAGCTGCCCTGCTCCATGCAGTGCTATAGCTCCTTCTCAGGAAGAGAAATAGTGTTTCCCTATCAACAGGCATTGATTTCACTTCAGAGAAAAACCCTTTCCCTAGAAGAAGGCTGCATATAAACCCACATGCAGGCTTCAGTACTGACACCTGAGGATCAACCCCTCCCTGACAACACCACCCTTTGGTCTATGGATGAACCTACACGTCTCCGGGGAGCAGGAATTCAAAGCTACTACAGCCACACAAAGCAGGAGCATGTCTTGCATTTCTCCCTAAAAGACCACAAACACCTTCACAAGCACCAGACCTCAGAGCACCTCCATCAACAGCATCCCCATATCAGCCCAGTTCTGAGCTGGGAAAGCAGCGCTGGAGGGAGGCTTGCATCTCTGTGCCCAAGGTCAGTTGTTGCACCAAGGACACCTCAGCAGTGCGACTCCAGCAGGCTGCAGCCTTCTGATACCAGGACACGGGAGGATGGTGACAGTATCAGGACACTGTGGAGCTTTGGTCCAGCCATGCACCCTCCTCTGCATTAAACCCACACCAGATGCTAAGCCTTGCCTTCCTTCACGTGCTATCCTTTGGTGAGGAAAATTAAGAGACCTGACCTATTCAGAAGGGAAAATAGTTCTTCATCAATGAAGAAAAAAAAAAGTCAACCGCCCACCTCCCCTCCTTTTCCTCATTTAAGTTTTCCTCCCTTTTGCTAAACTATCAGCATACTGTTGAACTGCTAAGGACTGCATTTGCTATGGAGGCTGAACAGCACAAGCCCATAAAAGCAATTGCAACATTAGCTATAGTTCAGTGGGATGTTTCATTTTGAAATAGATGGTTTTGCTGTTTAAATATAAAAAAAAAAAAAAATTAAAATGGGACTTCAGCTGAAGTAAGACTAAATCCAGGAAGTCTATTAGTTTGTTAAAGCCAAACAGCTCCTTCAATGGAACTCCAAATCAGAGCTGATTTATTTGTGAGAGAAGCAATTAAAGAGAAGGAAGAACAGACTCCTAGCTGCTTTTCCCACACAGCAAGACGAGCCAGGCAAACAAGCCATCTTCACTATTTACCTCAGGGCAGGACCCAGAGTCCATAAGCAGCGTGCTCATCTTGATATTAGCCCGGTGTAACATGCACCGTATTTAAACAAAACCACAGCAATCCCTCCGTGGCAGGGGCAGAGCAGAGACCATCCCTCTGCCCCACACACACGCTGCGTTACGATCTGCCACCTCCCATAAACACTGCCATTCGTCTTCTCTTTAGGTGCATTGCAGGAATATTTCCATATAAGCCCTATTAGAACGAAAACAACAGTGTGACAAACAGCTTTGCAAATGGGTCTGCTGCTCAGACAAAGCACAGGCGCAGACGTTGGTCTGCAGAAATAAGCTGTGCAACTCGCAGTGCTACTAGTTGATGTGAAACCCAGTACATTTAGAGGCTGCTTTATCTTCTCCATCACGATACGACTTTCCTAAAGGCACAGCTGAAGAAGCAGAGCATGTGCTCTCCTCCTGCAACAGTTCCCACAATCTCTTCCCTCCCCTCCAATTTACACTGATTACAGGTTTCAAAATCTTACAGATTCATTTTTAAGTTCTATTTAAAATGCTGATTTTTACTTGTTTCCTTTTCATCTAGATCAATACTGCACAGATGATAAATATGTACCGTTCACCATTTATACTTCAACTTACCACTGAATATCCTAGAGCGAGCTCAGAGAAATCAGTTCCTGGATAGCACTGCTACTTCCCTCCATAGCCAATTCCCCATTTAAATTTCTGAGTGGGCTCTGTTAGTGCAGACACCCATTGTAACATGCAGATATCAAGCACAGCAGAAAGAAACCGCCTCCCAAAGCATTCACCACTCATTTTAAAGTTGGTCTAATTTTATGACGACATTCCAGCATAGGCATTATTCCCTACAGAACAGTGCCTCAGCATTAGGACGCCACTACATCAGTTTCCTATTCAGCCTCTGAGAGATGCGAAGCCACCATTTTCTTTTCGATGCATGCAAATTAAATGCTGTTCGTCGCCGCTGAAAGTACGAACCACAAATTCCTGCACTTCGCAGCGAAGCTATCATCAAGCATTGAAAGCAAGTATTAATTTCTAGGGGAAACTCCTCAGTCCTGTGTAAAGGAAGTAATTAAACATTTAATGGGCGAGCAAGCTGACATGATTATTATTTTTATTATTTGCAGGATACCTCACAATGCTTAACATTCCCCTCGCACTGATATCTTCACCGTCAGACTTCCACACAACACAGCTTTTCAATAGGTGCAGGTTTCCTTGAGCCCTGCAGAAGCTGCACATTTCATACCGCTGCAAATTTAGCCAAAGAAATAGCTGTTCACACATCTGGGATTATTAGACTCGATCTTACATCCTAGAGCTTTAAGACAACAGCACCTCGTAAGCATCCAGTTTACGGAATGCGACAAATTCCTCCATTACCAAGCAATATTTTCAGCATTAAGAAAAGCCCCGAAATTTTCCTAGCGAGAGCATTTAACAGAGCTTTACCCCATTAAGTGAGGTTTTTAAGCAGCATCCACGTTTAAGTCAGATAATGCACAGGGTTTGCTGCGATTCTCCAGCAATTCCAACTATTCAGTAATAGAGGAGACTTACTGCGCAGCTCAGGAATTTCTATTTTCCAGCAACCCCGTGAAACTCACAAAGTTAATTCACAGCACTCACAGCAAAGAAACCTGATGAATAATCAGGGAAAGCAGCCCTTTGCTCAAGGCTTTAACAGTAATTTCATCAATAAGCTTTGGAGCTCCAAGCAGCCGTGCTGCGGCACAACGCAGGCAGACGAGCCGTGGCTCTGTGGTACAGCACCAGGCGGGCAGAGCGCAGGGCAGCGATGCTTTCATTAACTTTGCTGCCTTTCCGAGGTCAGGCAGACGCCGGCCGCCAGACAACCACTTTGTTTCAGGCATTTTTATGAGACAAAAGGCACACAGTTGGCGCTGCATTGTGCCCCACCCAGCTGACTCAGGACTGTCGTGGTTTCACTCCATCAGGCTGCAGGGCTGTATTACTGTCTCCTAATCAAGCATCCCCTCTAATACATGCTTGCATCTCAGAATCGTGCTCTTTTCCTCCTCTCTCCCTCCCAGAGAATACCCTAGCAAGTCAGATGAGAAGGAAAATCACATGAATGAAACAATGAAGGTGCAGAACAGCGCTGACCTTCTCCTGCAATGACACCTTCTGCCCCCTCCCTCCCAAACTAGGAAACCTGTTCTCAACAAAATGATGAATTACCAACAGCAAAAATAACCCTCCTCCAAAGCACCCGCTCCCCCACACCCTAAAACAGGGATGCATACATTAGTTGTTTTTCCTGAGAGTACCTTCAGCAAGGATTTTCCTCCCTACCTTTGTCAAAGCATAGCCTGCTTCCATCTCCATATGACACACCGCACATCGTGGTCAAAATAAATTAAGTAATCCTATCCCAGCACCTCGTATATATTGGTACTGCTACACAAAGGCACAGTATGTGGAAAGCGTGTTAAAAACTTCATGAAATTCAAGTTATAAAACTTTCATTAAACACATGAACTTCACCTTCTAATTCATTCATAAGAGTGGTAAATTCCTCATGGAAAAACATCAAGATTTGCTTGATTGCTATTTATGTGAGTGATTGCAGGCAACATTATCTTAGTACTAAATGCTAAAATACATCCTATCAGAAAATACCACAGACACCGACAGAGTGCAGATAGCATTTTCTGTTCTCAAAGCAATTTCAGGTAGTACCATGCTCTCCTTGGACTCACTATGTAACCCGGTCGAACTGAAAACAAGACACGTAGCACCAGTCCTACAGGGCATCACTCAGCTGGGTGCACTGAAGAGAAGGTAACCAGACAGGCCTGGCCACTCCCACCATCTATTCCTAAGCCCACCTGGTGGGTTATCCATCAGTTTTCTCCTTTGCAGCATCTTTCAAACAGAGTTTGCATCTCCAGACATCGCCACGCATCTCTGCAGAACTCAGCTTTCAGGACCACAACTTGTTGTGCAGGCAAAGATGCAGGCACGGTGAGGAGTTCCTTATTACACTAATACTCCATCGTGTAACCCACAATGACTTAACCAGCAGTGCAACATGGCCAACCTTTTGCAAACAGGCAGATGTTTCCTAACGGTAAGGTCGTCTGCATTCTTATTCCATGAATGCCACGACTTCCCCAGAAAACAAGTGATACACGTTACCATACCTTGGTTGTGCTCTGTGGTTTGCCCCTAGCGGCACTAAGGCCATCCCCAGGTACTTACCTGCCACATCCCAATGGCTCTAGGAAGGCCAAAGCACCATCACAAGTTAATGGAAATACATCTCACTCGTGGACATGAAATAACAGGGGCTGGTGATGTGAGCACTGGAAGCACAGGTGCATTCTTCACTATTCTTTTATGGCACTAAGCGCACAGTCCTTCATACGCAACCCACCCCAATCCCAAACACCTGCAACGTTCTGCAGTCCCGCTTTGTTGCAACCAACCCACCCAGTTAAAGATGGGCAGAAATCCTCTTGCTGAGATCCCCTCCCCGACCCCAAGGCACCACAGTAGGAGCTTGCCAGGTACTCACGCAGCGCAGCAAACTGCAGGAGGGGGCCAGGCAGCGGCGGCCATCTTGGGACCTGCAACAGAGGGAACAGAGGTGTTACTGCGGCCCTGCAAGCACTGCCATCAGGCACCGCCTGGCCCTGCAACCATCCCCAATGTCACCTTGTTTTAACAGGGGGTGCGTGAGGCACACAGCAAATCGGGAGGCGTGTGCTGAGTGTTTCAACATTAGAACCATCGAGAGGAAGGAGCTGAAGCAACACCTGCAATGCGCATCCATGAGTAACCACTCCCTTTATGCTAAAGCTTCAGGGGAAGAAAGTAAAATAAAAAAGCTTTAAAGCAAGTTTTCACACCTTGGTGAGGTGCTAAGAAGGGCAGCATTCGCAAGGCGACACTGGAAATCCAAGGGCTCCTCCAATACCCCATTTCTCCTCAAGCAGACACCCTCACGTTTCTGGTTTGTCAGTGAAGTGCTGCACAGAGCTCATCAACAGCAGTGCTACACATGCATCTATCTCTGTACCACAGCAGGAAGGACTGTAACAAGCAAGCATCCCCACCTCTGCTTTTGTGTTGTTGTTAATTTTGGGGGTTTTTTTGTTTGTTTGTTTGTTTGTTTTTCCCCTTGACTTCCCAGCCGCGGGCTCTGCTCGGAAGCACCTCGATAAAGCAGCGCAGCCCGACGCTGCCCGTTCCACGATGGCTCCGAGCACATCATCCGCGGGGCTCTGCGTGCCACCTCCCGGGGCTGCCGCACCGCAGCCATCGCCGCAGGAGGTGGGCGCATGCCGCACGCCCACGGCCACGCCGCCGCACTTCTGGAACCTTCCCGCGAGGCAGCGCCCCGAAACGCGCCGTGCCCCGCGACGGATGGGGCTCTGCGGGCAGCGCCGGCACCGCGCAGCCGTCCGAACGGAGCGAGATACGGGCGAGCGGCGAGATGCGCTCTGCTCCGCGCCTCGCAGGGCTGGAAGCGGCGGATGCGATGCCCGCTGAAGTTAGGGCGATTACAACTTAAGAAATAATACTCGGTGAGAAGCCGCCGCGGACCCAGCGGCCGGGGCACCTCCGCAGCGCCCGCCCCGCCCGCAGCACGGTGCGGCTGCCCGGCCGCCCCCCGCCCCGAACCCCTCCGCGGCACCTCCGCCACTTGCGGAAACTTTTCCCCCAGCCCCAGCGCGCAGCTCACCGGACCCGGGGCGTGGTGGTGGGGGGAGAAGCGGGGCCGCCCGCAACAGGTCCGCACCCCTCGGCGGAGGGGGGGACCGCGCGCACTCACCCGGAGGACCCCGCTGCGGCTCGCCCACCTGCGGGGCCGGGCGCGGTGCGGCGGCGAGCGGCGGCCTCCCCTGCTGCAGGAGGCAGGCAGGGGCGGGGGCGGCGGGGCCGTATATACCGGGCACCCCCGCCCCCGCGGGAGGGGAGGGGATGCGGGGGGGGGCGGCGCGGTGCGGTGCGGTGCGCGCGCACGGCGGTCAGGTGACGGGGCAGCGCTGCCACTGCGGAGCCGGGCGGGACCGACCCCCGGTTCCCCCCCTCCCTGCGCAAAATGGTGTTGGTAGGGCTGGGCTGGGGGCAGGTAGGGCGGGAGGGGGCCGGGAGCATCCTCCCTCCCCCCCCCCCACCCCATAGCTAAAAGCCGGTGAGGGGAGTTGTGGTGCGCACGCCCTGTGATGGAATGAGATGAATTAAAATATTGACCGGCCGTTGTCTCTCCGGTCCTTCCTCAGGCTGCTGGAGCTCAGAGCCCGGAGGGGGTCGTGGGCCGCTTTTCCTCTCGGGCTCCGTGCCCCTCTTCTGGGACTGCTGCCCTTCTGGGGGGCACACACTGCGGCCAGATCACCGCCTGCCCGCAGAAATCCGCGTGCTGGTGTGAGCCCCGAACTCCCCCGTGGGCGCTTTCAGTCTTCGTTCCGCGGCTGCAGCCTTTCTGCCCGTATGTCGGCTCTCACACGGGTGCCTGAGGCTCACGATGGAGTGAGGCTTTTTCCCTGACCACGCAGGTTCTCCTTCCCGCGGTCCCCGACCACGCTCCTCCCCAGAATCCTTGAAACTACAGTCCTGTAGCTTATTGCCATCCCGAAGCTGGGTTTTTCCTGCTAGAAATTTCTCACAGGAGCATGTCTCCCTGACATGATCCACTTATTGCCTTTTCCTTGTCAAGTGCAGGCTTGTTTTCCAATAGAAATAAAAGCAAAGAGCTAATTCTGCAATTGTGAGGCAGGCAGCGCTTGCACTGAAATCAAGGGGAGGCTTGTCTTGGCGCACAGATTGCAGGTTCGGCATCAAAATCGTTGTAATAAAACAGTCACAGAAGCAGCGTCTCCCACTTTGAAAATAAACATCTCTGCTCCAGTTAGGTGTTTGCGCAGCAACAGGAGGCTATCGATTTGGGAGAGCGCTCGGAGGCACAGGCACTCCCAGCCTTTGGTGCTATGGAGAGCAACGCTTTGCTGCTGCAAAAGTGCAGAGGCAAACATCTGTCCACAGTGGGGACCTCGGGCTGGTGGCCTGCAGAATGCTGGGGAATAAGGGCTGCAACCCCGCCAGTGCTGATCTGGAGGATTCTTATAAGAGGGAGGACAGGATTTTTGGTAATTGCGGGAAAATGAGAACAACCTGTGATACAGGGCAGAGATTTGTGTGCAGGCAATAGAGGGCATGCACAAGGATGAGGCAGAGGAAGGTTTGTCACCTTGTTTATGTAAATCTTCAGGATTTCTGTAGTCATGCAATCATCCCATTATACTCACGGCATAAGAATACTTGCAGTTATTTTTGAACAAAAGCTTCCAAGCGGTTAAATGACATAAAACACAAAATTGAGTCTTTAAACAGTGCTAGAAAGTGTTTCCAAAGAATCTGACTCTAATCCCAATAAATACCAAAGCTGTGAAAAACATAAGGAGTTGATTACTTTTGAGTCTTGTAACTTATGGTACGTAAAGAAGTACTCGTTTTCTGACAGAGCTCATTTTTAGGAGTTTAGTTGTTGACTTCAGTGGAAAGGGTCTGGGCCACAACTGCCTTAGTCCTATAGGAGATGGTGAAGTCCTTCCCACTGCATCTGCCCTAAAAGTCTCCTTCCAAGGCATAAAAAGAATTACGGGTACTTTAATAAGTAATAGTCACACAGCACCAACCTTTTCAGCCCCTCGCCAGAGAACATCTCTATCATAACAAAATTATCTCAACTTGAGTCCATGAACTTTTTTTTTTCCCCAGGGAAGTGTGAGCACAGTATTTCCTCACATGCACAAACAAATTTTGACGTAAAGGAAGCTGAAACAACACATCACTCAGAGAAAATCTAAGGCGCTTAGCCTTTAATCTGTTTAACATAAATAGCTGCCATAACTGCTGTGAATGGGGCAGTTCATCAGCAGCCCCTGGATGGAGGCTTGGAAGTCATGGTATGAAATCTATTCATCTTGCATCCCACATCCTGAAAAATGGCAATATACGTGTCTAGTGCTCTGAGATGTACCAATAAAGCATGGCTCTGTTAGTGCCATTTATGTGAGGAGCAGCTCGCTGATCAAGTGTCAAATATGGTTTAGGGGTATTTGGAGGGCACAGAACAAGTCACATAGTGCTGGGTCTGTACACCGGTGTCCAACATCTCCCGAGGGTCAGGAGAAAAGGACTGAGAGGACTGTGACTTCCTCCACCTGCCTTTCAACTTTTGGTCTAAGTTTGGTCTTAGACCTTTCAACTTCAGGTCTAAGACACAGAGTGCTCCTCCAGCTTCCCATGATGTACAGTGCTCACTATACGAAAGGGCCTTTGTAAGCTCCACAAAGCAAATGCCTCACTTGCACTAGAGCAGCGGGCAGCCTGCATGACACACAGCGGGCTTGAGAGCTCCCAGTATCATAAAATGCAATGCAAGCTGGCAATGTTTGCATCTAAATTGAGTGCTCTGAACAAACATTTTGGAATTGCTCATAAACAACAGGTTCCAGTAAAGATGTGAGTAATGCCATTAGTCATTGCAATTGGACCTTTCACATCACCATGGACATTGGAGGCAAAGTTCCCATTGACCAGCAGGAATAGGTTGGTTTTCTGATAGATTTACTGCCCTTACCTAACATGTTGAAAACTGCAGGGTCCATCAGAAGACTGTGTTGTGTGAATTGTTCTCATTAATAGCAGAAGAGAAAACCATCTTGCAACTAAGAAGCTGATGCGAGAGCGTTAATAAAAGAGCACATTAAATGATGGTGCCTCTTTTGAAAGGAAATTCACAGGCATCTGGGGCCATTACCTTTCATATCCTTGCAATTGGGAAATTAACCTTTAGCCCTTCTCCGTTGACCTTCTCTCTTTTCTCTGTTTCTGTAATTCATTCTCGTTTCCTAATGACTGGAAAAGATAGATACGTTTTGTGATTTATGCTTCCTAAGCTGCACTCTGCCTCCTCCCATACCTTCCCAAGTGCTGCAATGCTTGTGTTTGCTCAGCTATTGGTACGGTTGCAGCATCACCCAGATTTACTTCCACCTCATCCTTTTCAGTACCCCAAGTGAACTGTTTACACTTCATTTATTCCAAATCCCATGCTGTTTGAGTGGGCATGATGCCTATGGTTGACAGTTGGACTAGGTGATCTCGGAGGTCTCTTCCAACCTTGATGGTTTTATGATTCAATGATTTCATTGGGCCTGACCGAGGTATAAATCTGACACTCATCTTCCGCTGTCACCTGGAGGAAGGCAAAGCTCTTGAGGTGCTGGAGGCAGTAGATGGTCACTGCTTTCAGGAGAGGTTGGACCCTTTGGATTTACATGGGGTGATAGTACACAGGTAGGACACAGAGATACAAAACAAAACACCAGGAGAAAGGCACCTGTAACAGCTGTACCAATGGAGGGGGATGCTGTTCCCCTGCTGATCTCAAGATCATCAGATCAGTGAGTTTCAAAGGGTGTGAAAACACTACTGCTAAGGACAGAAAAGGTGGCTATAAAGCCAGCAGACACTGAACACAGCTCTTTTCAGGGCAGAGACCATTGTTCACAAAATTCCTGACGTGCAACGAATAGGCAATATTGGCTTTGTCAGGACAAGAAGAGCAAGAAGTGGTCTTTTATCCCCAAAAACGGAAACTCTGCCTGTGCGAGGTCTGACTGCCTTTGCCTGCAGAGAAAGCGAAAGCCCTGAGTCATCACGCTGACTCGCAGGCTGCCGGCTGCAAACCAGGCACTGAACTCCCACCTATGTTCGCTGCACATATTGCAGATGAAATGCTGCTGACACAGCTGTTTCACCACGTGCCAAAATTCTCCTACGGTTTTCCTTTCCGTGGGGCTTCCCCTTCTCTGCCTTGGGTTGTGTCTATGTTGTACACCGAGAACAAAGTCTGGCATCTCTTGTCCTCTGACTGTTGTGTTCAGGGGGCACTTGGTGACTTGTCTTTAGCCAAAATGCCTTTTTTTTTTTCTTTTTTTTTTTCTTGTTAAGATATTTTCCCTGCAGAAGCTGAAGGTGGGTTGAGTTCCAGGTCTCATTCTCTCATGAGGTGTGGCTGGGCCACTCCAAAGCACTGCCGGGTGCTCCCGGAGCCCTTGTTCCAGTCACACCAAGCATCTCTGCAGCCACCCACACAGCTTTGCTCCACTCTGGTCTTTGCTTTGCTTCTTGGGCCATCCTTCCTCAGGTCACAGCCACACATGTGCAGAGCAATGCTTGCCCCATCGCTGGGCAGCTGCTGCCTGTGAGCAAGAGCGCTCAAGGGACAGCATGTCACTGAGTTGTAATAGAAATAAATGCAGGCAGAGCCCCCTCCTGTTACCCACAGAGGCTATTTTTGGAGGAACTATTTTAAGGGTTGTTCCGGCGTTCCACATCCTGACATTTCAGCACTTTTACCTCACCTACCGTCTGCACTAATGGGTTTTCAACGACAGATCATCCCTATCAACCCACTGCAGTGATCCTTTATGCCCTATCTGTGCTATACACACCTTCTCAGCAGCACCTTTTATTTATAAAACAATAACTCCAGGAATAAAGGGACGTTCCCGCCCTCCCCCTGCCCCCAGCGCCTCAGAACTCAGGCATCCTTTTAGTATTCACTGCATGACGTCTGCATCAAGCAAAACACACTTTGTGCAGAAACTGTTTAATAAATAAAATTGAAAGGTGCTCCAAAGTGACCCACAAGGCAGGGGTAATTTTGTATGCTGCTCTTCATGCTTTCTCACTTACTTCTGCTGTTTACAGATTTTTTTCTTCATCTGTTCGCAGATGAAGATGTTTGAAGAGATGCTGATGTTGCCCTCTTCATGAATAAATCTCTTTTAAGCATGTCGGCCGGCACAATAAAAATTATCAAACAAATCAGAGCCTGAACCTTCAACCTTTTCTCATGAAAGCAAGCCTGTCCCTGGGCCAGCTCCCAGCCTGCAAAATGCTTTCTCCATAGCAAGGGCCACTCACGTGTGCTGCACGTACAAGGACTGGGGATTTTGTGCTGCAGAACTTGACTACCAGCCAAGGCTGGATGCAGCTCAGCAAAGGGAATCAAGGTGGATGTCAGGGACCAGTTTCAATTTCCTTTTCTTCTGCCACTTGGCGCAGGCATTTGTTGGAGGGGCCAGAGATTTCTGTAACATGTACTGCGGCTTAAGGTCCTTGTGGTAAGATGTGCTTCCAAATTCTGTGTGTGCGAGATGCCTCGCCTGCAACACACGGTTGCTCTGGGGCACTTATTCAGGTAAGGCCCATATTGCCTTGTCTACCATCTGCTAAGCTTCCCTTTTCCCTCTTGCCTCCAGTGGTGAAGTGGTCAGGTGTTGGGGAACTTGAACAGCACAGATTGGTTATGACCTATGTCCTCACCAGCTCAGCTGAACATGGGTGGGCTGAGCCCTTCCCCGTACAGGAGAATTGCCTTCCCCAGAGTTTCAGCCTGAAGAGCACCTCAAGCCCCAGCTGTGGAGCACCTTTGGCTGTGACAAGGGATGGCTTCAGCTTCCTCAGCCTTTCGGAAGCAGAAAATTCTGCTCCCAGAGATGGTTCCCAGGATTGTAGACCTATTTGGGCATGCTTGCCCCGCTGGAGCATGAACCAAACTTGTGGATTTTGGAGCCCAAAATTAGAAGTGAAAGGATGGAAAATATGTGTACTAGGAACTGTTTTTGTAAACGGGTGAAGTGTATTAGGTGCAATAATAAAGAATTAAAAAGTAATAACACTAACTCATGGTCTTGGCAGTCCTGATTCCCACTGTGCTGAAAATGGTTTCAATGTAAGTCTTTCATGTGCTGGAGCCAACCAGATAAGCAAAACTCTTCTTGGTATCTTCCTTTACTCAAGCTAGAATAGTCAATAAAGCCTTTGTGTTGTGCCTGGTGAGGAAATGACAAAAACAACTGTGTCTTGAGCCAAGAAAAACCTTGCAAGGGTAAAGATGATAGGATTTCAACTAAACAGCAGAAGTGCGTTTTGGTATGAATAACTTCATAGGCTCATGCATGCAGCAAACATGATGCTGCCAGCTAGTGTCTGTTGAGCGCACCCAGCAGCAGTGAGCAGTGTGCAGACACCCACTTTGACATGGTTTCTTGGTTAGTAGGATTTGAAGGGTAACCACATAAACACCAGTAACAATCCCATAACCATAAAAGGTTACTAGTTTTACAGAGCCTGGGATGTAAGGCAGAACATACAGAAGAAAAAAGGAAACAAAACCCACCAAGTGATAATTTGAACAGTTGTGGCTGATGGACACATGTTGGAAGGGAGGCTAATTGAAGAACGATATGTGCAAATATCTAAAATGTAAACAAGGGAAAGTCCCCTCTGTGATGGACAAACCAAATGCTTTTCACTGCCTCCTCTTCCCAAGTACTGAAAGGCCAAAATCTCGTGGCCGTCTTTTTGCATTGCTGCCAAAGATCTTGGAACACAGAAGTCAGTCTGGGAGCAGAGACATTAGAGCCCCTGTATAGGAGAGAAAAAGGCCCTCGGTTCTGGCTTGCTGACTGGAAATAGCTGTCTCCTTCCTGCGAGGGACAACGGGGATGAGGGCTTGAAAGACGTTTGCCTTGTGGCGATGGCTAAGGGCAGAAACTGCTCTCACCTCCCCTTGCTTCCTCTGCCCCTCAGCGTAACACACGTATCTCAGTGCGAAGCACAGGATGTTCATGTTAGCCTGCAGCATACTGTTCAGAAATGCTTTAATAATTCATTGGAATAATTAAAGAGGAGGAAATCCATAACTTTCTGTGGCGGTTTGCTCCCAGTGCTAAAAATGTACACCACTTTTGCCATTTGAGTGGGCCTGAACTCACCATCCAGTCTTTGATGCTTGCTGTCCCTTTCTTCCAAGAGATTAAAAGAGCTCTTTACTACCCAGCATTTTCACTCCCTTAAAGTGCTTATCTGCTCTCTGCCTCATCACCCCTCAGTCCTCTTTTTGATGACCTAAACAGATTGAACTCCCAGCCTCTGTCAGGGAGCAGCTCTCTGGTTGTCCAGTCATTTTGCAGCTCCTTTCTTTATGTGCTTGCTGATTTTTCAATATACTTCCTGGAAAATGGATGTCAGAACTACACTGTGTATTCCCCTTTTGGTTTCATCAGTGCTGCACGTGGATGTACTTTTAACAGGATTATTATTTTTTTTTTTAATAAACAGTCCTTTCTTAACTATTAGAATCCATGGATTTCTCTTAAGGACTTTTTCCAGGCTGCAGACTTCTACTTTCTAGGTGTGATCAGTATCTGGTTCCTCCAGATGTGTGGCATTTTAACTAAATAGACTCTCTGTAAACTGTTCCACTGGAATTTACATCACTCTGCTCGTTCCTGTGGTCACCTCATCTTTCTTGTGCAGATTTCTTCTCCTCAGCTCTTGAGGCTGGTTCATCCAGGCCAGTTGCACTGGTACTTATTTAATCTTAGTGCTTTAGTGTCTGCTATATTGTGAAAGACAGGGATTGTTTGAAGGAACATAGATAGAAATTCGTTTTTTCTTTATTCCTTTTCTCCTATATATGAGAACAGCTAGCATAGAATCATTAAACTATAGAATTGCAGAATGGTTTGAGTTGGAAGGACATTAAAGCCCATCCAGCCCCAACCCCCTGCCGTGGGCAGGGCTGCCACCCACCGGATCAGGCTGCCCAGGGCCCCATCCAACATGGGCTTGAATGCTACAAGGATAGGACACCACAGCTTCTCTGGGCAGCTGTGCCAGGGCCTCACTGCCCTCTGAGTAAAGAATCTTCCCCTAACACCTAACCTTATTTTCCCCTCTTTTATTTTAAAGCCTTTTTCCCCTTGTTCTATCACTATGAGTACAAAGTCAGTCCCCATCCTGTTTATAAGCTCCCTTCAAGTACTGGGAGGCTGCAGTTGAGGGCTCCTCAAGACCTTCTTTTCTCTAAGCTAAACAAGCCCAACTCCTTCAACCTTCCTCATAGGAGAGGTGCTCCCACCCTTTGATAATCTTCATTGCCCTCCTCTGGACCCAATCCAATAGCTCTACACCTCACCTTTACTGGGACCCCAGGTCTGGGTGCAATACTCCAGACGGAGCCTCTGAGGGCAGAACAGAGGGGGACAATCCCCACTGTCTCCCTGCTGGCCACCCCTCTGTTGATGCAGTCCAGGATGCTGTTGCCTTCCAGGTTGCGATTGCACACTGCTGGCTCACGTGGTTTGAGATCACAGCAGTTCTCTTCAGGAAAAGAGGAATATTTTATTTTGTGGAAAAACACGAGAGATAAGGAGGAACAAATTTTGAAAATTTCTGTTCTGAAAGCTTTTCAGATTTCACTAATTTAACCCAAGACATCTCTTCCAACACAGAGGAGATTATTTGAGCACACATGTTGGTGATTACACAGTCAGTGAAAGCCACACTTGAAGCAAAATCTTTGCTGGTGCCATTAGAGGTAATGGCATTAGGAAGAAATCCCAAGCAGGGATAATTGCTCAGAGTTCATCAGGCCTGGTTATGCAAGCTGAAGCAAAAAGTAGTGAGAGGGAGTACCTTGAAGGAAGGACGTTTCTTAATGATAGTTTTGTTATTCTATCGCCATCATACTTTTATTGGTTGTAAAAGAGATCTGTGCACTGTTTATTTCCCTGAACTCTGTACAAAAGGAATAAATAAAGCTCATGGAGCTGAAGTCAGGAAAGACAGACAGGTCAATAAATCAGAAAGTCATTAAGAGTGGGGAGAGATTTTGTGCTGGATTGTGAAATGTACAGGAAGCTGTTGAAGATTCTGCATACAGGGATGAGTCCAGTCAAGTGCATTTTAAAAGATGAGCCACTGCACTTTAAAGATTGATATTTAGTGAGGGGACATCATAAAAGAAGGCTTTACAGGAGTCATATTAAAGGCAGAAGAAGTAGTTGCTTGGCCTGACTGCTTGCTTGGTGATGGTGCGGGCTGGTTTCCAGAAGCAGTGGGGTTCACCCAACATTCTCTATGTTGGGGTGCCTCAGTTGCACGTCCTGCTGCAGCTGAGGTGATAGAGAAGGAGGTGAGAGGGCCCCCTGTCCCGAGCTCTGGAAAAGGAGAAGGCTCCTTATGCTCCAAAGTTCCTGCCAAATGGCTCAAGAAGTGTAAGCAGAGTGGATGGAGTCAGTGCTCAGGTTGTTTAGAAGATAGATAGGTTGGTTGTCAGCCCTACTGGAGGTGTCCCCCAGTGCCTGTACCACAGCTGGATGCTGAGGGAAGGCGGTGTTTGCAGCTTGCATGGAAATGTGTGGATGTGCTGCTTGTTAAAAGGAAATTGAAAGTGAAAGCCAATAGTAAAATGGCTGTGTTATGGGGGTTGTCTATAGACAACCTAAAAACAAACCATGGGGTCTCAGTAAAGATATTTCCAGATATCAGGAAATATTTAATAAAGGATGTATAGCAGGCTCATGCTAAACAGCTGGTGGAAGAGCTGTCAATGAAGTGCAGGTTGTATCCAAGCTGGTGAGACCAGGAAGAGCACCAGCTCTGCAATCAGATGCAAAACTGTAGTAGAATAGGCCAAAACAGATTTTGAGGAATAATTTACTGAAAGGCATAAAAACCAATAATAAGACCTTTTTAAACTACATCAGGCAGAGGCTGCTTGCCAGCGAACACATAGGCCAAGAGATGGCCATGATCTAATGGAAGCACTTAGAGAAAAAAGGGTCATATCAATGGAAGCAAATGAGACCTTTGTGCAGAGGAGATTTGGGAAGTTTCCCATGCAGAGCATTTTGTTACTGGGGGCTGAGCAAGAAACCACCTCAGACTGAACTGTCAGTAGAGGACATTTTAGAGCAAACTGATGGAATGAACAGCAACAGATCACCAAGGCCAGCTGGGGTTCACCCTGGACTCCCTAGGAGGCTCAATTTCAAGACTGCTGAATGACCAAGTGGGATGTGCAACCCATGCCTTCCATCAGTCATATAACAGGAAATGGATCAGTAAATAGGCACAGATTTTTTTAAAAAGCAAATTCCGGGAAACCACTGTTTAGTATGGCTGCCTTCCATACCAAGCAAATTGCTGGATGGTGTAACGAAGCAAAGTCCAGGCATATTGGTTGGATTGATGCAGGAGAGATGTGCTGCTCTGCAGATCTGTTAGAGACCCTCAGAAGGTTCTGTAAGAATATAGATGAACATGACCATCTCAACACGGTGCATCTGGCACCCCCAAAAGCTGATGACAGATCTTTCATCACAGTGTTTAGTAAAGAACCATAGGTACTAGTTCTACTCTCACCCTTGCGTATTGGCCTAGCTAAGCTCTGCAGGGGCTGTGGAAGAGGTGCATTCTATTTGCCCTATAGTGCATTATTTGTAGGTCAAGCCTCACCTTCAGACTTCTGCTGGGGCAGATGGGACAACAGGGTCAGTAAACTTTACAGAATCACAGGACTGTAGGGGTTGGAAGAGACTTCCAGAGATCAACCCCCCTGCCAAAGCAGGCTTCCTACAGCAGGTTTCACAGGTAGGAGTCCAGATGGGTCTTGAATATCACTGGAGAAGGAGACCCTGCAACCTCCCTGGGTGACCTGTTCCAATGCTCCGTCACCCTCACTGTGAACTTCATCATCATGAAAACATGAAAAGTAACAATCTGGGACAGACTTCAACAGCACCACAAATCTGAACAGCCTTCCACCTGGTAGAGAGTTTTCTACAGCTGCTATTTGAACACAACTTTCTAAACCACCTTTGTCCTCACCGTGCAGAAATCTCCTCATGTTGCTGATGATCCTCAGTCATCTCTGACAATGTAAGGCTTCTCTGCCTTACTGTATACTGCCATATACAAAATTATCATTTTTGTACTGACAGCCAGGGCTGCTGTGCCCCAAATGGACTGTACTGGCAGATAAAAATTGGAATTGTTCTTCTATTTGGGGATTTGTTTGCTCCTGCTTGGTAATGAGGGTAAAAGCCCATTGTTCAAGGTTATAAAATCAGCTGATAACTCATTTGCAGGGTTTAAAGAAATGAAATCATATGAAGAACCTGGGTGCGCATTTAAAACTAAAGTTCTGTTTTTGCATTCAAATGGTAGTGATATATAATGTGATGATTAAAATGGAAGATGAGAAAATACGTTGCTTTGAAAGTTTTAATCTGTTATTTCCATAGGAACATGTCAGGGAATCGAGGATACTTGATTTTCCTTTGTTGTTCTGCATAACTGAATATACTTGGGTCATTATATCTGAGTAATCATAATGACATTCTTAAAAACAAAAAAAGAGAGTGATAGCAACATATGATTAAGTGCGGCTTGTTTCTAATCTTCTAAAAAATCAGATTTAACAATTTTTGGAGTCCTTTTTTCCCATTGATGAACTGCAGATTTACATGACTAATGTCTATTAACACATGTAAATACTCCTTGCCTCAGTGGGAAGCGACAGTGAGAAAATAAATCCTGCCCACAACCCATTCTGTCAGATGAATCAAGTCTATGAATGGTGTTTTTTCCTAGTGGGGTATTGACTGGGTTGGGAAACACAGCAAACGTTTAATCTAATAGGTTTTCATCTCCGAAGGCAAATGTCAGCATCAATTTACCTCGGGGCTAAGTGAGACCCCTGGAGGGATCTTGGCTCTGTGCAGGGGGTCGAGGCATGAAGCCTCTGTAATGAGGGTGAGAATGGGCTAGCAAATGGCCAAGGGGTGTGAGAATAGGACCTGCACCAAAGTGGGACATTTCCTGCATGTGGAAGAGAAGCTGAGCACCTGGAACTGAAGTGTGCTCACCTGGCTACATGGAGATGCTTGCAAATAAGTTCCAGTCGCTGTTTCTCTCTGTTAATAAAGCCAAACAAGTACACACATCCTCGGCAGCAATCCATCAGACATGTTACTTCACATACGTTTTAGGAGTATTAGATAATGGAGGAATGTAACAAATAGTCATTTTTGTCTTTCTCTTGAATACCAAATAATGATTATCAGTATCTGTCTAACAAATAATGTGAATAATTTAACAAGACATTGTTACTTTGCAAGAAATTATATCCTGTTCCGTTAAGCTTTGGAGTCAGCTATTGTGCAAAGATAATAAATACATGGAGTAGTTACAGCAGTTATGTCCTAGAAATCTACTTCAAGTGGCATGCTGCATTAAGAAAAGCAGACCGTTTGGATTCTCAATGCACCGTGCAGATGAATAGCTAGAATGCATGTTATGGGCACAGTCTTCAGCTCTTGTCAGCTGGCAGAGCTCCAGCTGGTTCAGCTGTGCTCTCACGCACATTCACTGCTCATGCACTCTCCTCAGGGACCCGCCTTCTCACCTCCATTTCCTTAACAAAAACCTGTATGACCATATTGTGTCACTGTGCCTGCACTGCTATACTTTGAACTTTTTCCAGAAAAATCTGCAGATTCTCATGAAAACAGGTGAATAAGAAGGGAAGGGGAATCCTGATGATGAAGCCAGCGTCTGTCAGTGCTTGGTGTCACATCAGCTAGACACAGCTAGGAAATCCAACTTAACACTGTTGGTCAGCGAGCCACTTATGAAAACAAAAGCAAAAGCTGCAATGCTGGATCAAAAGGATGCCAGTTATCAGCTTCAGGTGGTGCTGAGGGAAGGTGTTGGCCTCCTCACAGAACGGGGCACATTCACCTGTATGCAGGGTTGGTCTGCGCATCAAGTCATTAGCAGCTGTTTGATTGATCTTTGTGGATTCCTGCATGCTCATTATTCAATCAATTAAAATGCCTTGGAAAATGTTATTCTTTAAAATGGCTGTTTAGGATTACAGAAATAATTCTGATTACAGATAACATTGGGGGTGTTGTATTTTGCCAAAAATTTCTGTAGTAAAATTCTCTTTTCTGTTTGTGAGAAGTTAGGAAAGCGTTAACTATTTGCATTAAAGTTTTCCGTGCTGGCTGTTTACTGCTCACAGATCTTTTTCTCAGAATGAAGCTAGGGAAAGACATACATCTCACAGCTGAGGTTTGAAAGCTGTGCACTACCCACGCATTGAGGCAGGGGCTGGGAATTCCTTTGCAGCCAAGACCTTGCATCAAGGACGTGATTTTAACCATCCCTATCCCAGACTTCTCTAAAGTACAGGAAAAAAACAACAAAAGAACAAAAAAAAAAAAAAAAACAAAAACCAACAAAAAACAAAAAACAAAATAAACAACGTGTTCTTATTGACGACTTGTCCAGCTGAAAATCTCCCAGGGGACAAGAATCACCTGCTGCAATGCCTTTTTCCATCTCCAGGACCTGCAGGACACACGCTAGGGACATCCAAGCCCCAGGGCACCGATGGCAGCACATTTCACATGATACCTCCTCATAATGATTGCATAAATGGGGTAACAGGCAGCATCTCTCTCCCGTGCTTTCAGAAGCTTTCATCCCTTTGCTGGCACCAAGAGGGATAGGCAGACAGGACTTGCAGCAGACACCCAAACCCATGGCTTCTTTTATTCCACACCAGTCCTTCCCTGTTTGTGAACTGCAGGCCTAACAAGGAACCTCTCCCACCCATAGCAATTTCCTTCTTGGCAGAGACAGTCTTGAGGTGTGGAGTTGACCACCTCACCCTAGATAAACCATGTTGTTAAAAGCAATGGGTTGGCATAGAATACGTAGCATGAGCTGTGGAGCAAGTGAAGGAGTTCTCTGCAAGTTATTTCTTATATCAGCTGGAGGAAGCATGGGTAATGCACTGGATGTGGTGATATGCTAGCAGAGAAAGCTTCTGCTACAGTGCAGCCAATCGCCCTGGAGGGATTTCACCTTAGCCTCTCTTTTTCTTTATTTTTGTTATCACAAAATCCCTATGTGATGGTGGAAATCTCCAGGAACAAAGCCTCTCAGAAATGACCATTTACATGTGGCAGTACTCAGCTTGAAACCTTGGAAGCATTTAGCAGGCACAGTCACATCTGAAATCAAGAGAAGCTATTTTCTAAGCATGCAAAGTGCTGTGGAAAGTATTATATACTATGAAATGATAAGCCCGAGGTATTTCAAATCTTCCACCCTGAATTAGAGGTTAGTTTTGAACGTACACTCCCTATGTCTTGATTCTCTGTGCACAACCATCTCCATTGATAATACATCTCACCAGAAGCACACTGGGAGTAAGTTAAACATTTGTGAAACACTGAGATCACACTGCAGCAAAGCCCAGGGAGATGCAAATAATGCTGTTTTCAGAGCAGGGTGTGAAAAGTGCACAGTAAATGAGACAGCCATGCATTGAAGATGAGGAGGAGCAGTTAATGAAGAATGTGTCAAGTAGAAAACAACAGTAGTATATTGAGATAATTAAGGATGCTTCATAACCCGCATACCCATACCCATACGAACTGGTAACAATTGCTTAGAAAAGCGTGCAAAATTAGTCACTCATTTAGAGATCTTATGCAATCCCTTAAGAAATTGTTCCAGCAACTGCAGAAGTAAGATCTGAGCACACCTCATTTGTCCAAGATGACACAACTGCATTGTGAAAATACAGCATGCCCTTTTGGCATTTGTATTTCGAAGAACACCAAGACACCGATCCTGGCTCTGCCAGACAGTGCCAGAGAGCGTCCTAGATATGTAGTTTATTGGTGTGTAAATGGAGAAAAACCTAAAAACCACATTGAGAAAAAAGGTCAAAGCTCTGTGGAACGGTATTGCACTATGAGGATACTATTTGCTTATAGGTAATTATGTTATCATTGTTTATAGCTCCTTTTGCTCATTTCATTTAACTTGGACATTTGTTATATGTAAATGAAAGAAAAGTTTCATAAGCAAAAGAATAAAAGAGGCCACTGGATGGATGTCTTTATTGGGATATGGTGGAGTTATGCCATGTTCTTTCCCGGTAAGAATTTCTTGTAGATCTGCCCACTGTTTTGATAAAAGGAAAAAAAATGAGGCATGTAGAGGACCTACCAGAATGACATCTTTTCCAATCAGTATTTAAGAGGGTAAAATAACTACTGACTTAACCCAGCTGACAGTCTCTCTCCAGTCACATATTTAGTCCACCCAGTAGAAGATGCCGCAGACTTGGGAGGCTGTGCGTTCCCACTCTCACACCAGATCTTTCCCTGAGCAGTGGCACATTGCAGAAACGCTACGTGGCAAAACAACAACAATGCTTTCTGGTATCTGCTCAAAATATACAAAATACAAATTATTTCGAAAGAGACATATAGTGTGCTGAGAAGCAGCATTCAATGAAGTAATTGGATGCAGGCATCTTTTCTTATTAAAATGGAGCAATTGTAAATAACAGAATGATATTTAAATTGAATGGTATGTGAGGGGAGTACGAGAGATTTACAAGAAGCATTTGTAATTGCATAATCTCTAAGTAGAAACCATACACATTGTAATGAAAAACACAAATGTATCTTGATATAAAATGGGAATGTTTGATCAGGAGGATGAATATGTAAAGAATAAGTTATTTTTATTGAAGAAGTTCCTGCTGCCTGCATGCAATATTCATAAAATGTGTTAAAAGTTTATAAACAGAAAGATATTTGCTAAAATACAAATTTAATATAGAAGGTGTATTTTAAATATTTAACAAAACGATTGCACTTCATTAACAGTATGCTCTTTATTTCTCAGATTAAAAACTCTTTTTTTTATCTCTCCCATCTTTATTTGACATAACTTTATTAGTTATTTGCTACACATGACCAGAAAAAGCTAAGGAGTGCTAATTATTTCTATAAACATTAAAGAATTCCAGCAGTTTGTGTTTCAAAGGTATTACACACATTTTGTTAACCTTGTTGGAAGAAATAATGCAGTGCTTCAGCTCCGTGATAGGGCCTATTCTCCCACTCACTGCCACAGGGCACTTGAGATGCAGTTCTGCCCTTTCTAGGCATCCTATGGAACACAGTGCTTGACACTGCCCTCTGGCACTGCATTGCACTAATAGGGTCACCTGCAGTGAAGGAATCCACCTGGACTTCCTGAAAGAGCTTTCCTGAATTTCTTTTTTCTTCTCTCAGTCTTTTTATTTCACATTAAGCCAAAACATCCGAGAAAATGTTGGTAAGGAGAAAAGGGAAGGGTGGGACTGTGTCAACTCTCACCTGGGAGAGATGGCTGCCTTGTGCTTTGGCCATCACAGGTTACATTACCAGTTTTTCTGAGAAAAAAAGATATTTTTCTTAATACTCAACCTCAACTTCCCCTGGAGCAGCTTAAGGCCATTCCTTCCCATCCTATCATTGTTACCTGGGTTAAGAGGCCAATCCCCACCTCACCACAGCCTTCTTTTAGCAGCTGTAGAGAGCGATCAGGTCATCCCTGAGCCTCCTCTTCTTCATACTGAACAATCCCAGCTCCCTCAGCTGCTCCCTATAAGACTTGGGCTCCAGATCACTCACAGATTTGTTGCTGTACAATCAGTAAGTGTACAATTAGTAGGAGTACAATCAGTACAGAAGTTAGGTTTAGTAAGATTATCACAGTGGAAAGACAATCAAAATAAATGGAAATGCTCACCAGTGTTGTAGGCTCACAGTAAACTCCACAAGAAGTCTCCAGAAGGAAACCCTTCTCATCTCAGTCGGCCTTTAAATGGGGTCTAGGAGAGGTGCAGCCAGGCTCCAGCCCTTCCATCGCACAGCTGAATCACCTTCACCTGTGCTCCATGGCTGACTCAGTGCTCGCCTCAGGTGATCAATCAGTGCTTCAGGCTGTGATCAACAGTTCCCCTACAGTTGCCCTTCTCTGGGCACGCTTCTGGGCCTTGATGTCCTTCTTGTAATGAGGGTCCCGAAACTGAACACAGCACTTCAAGTGCAGCCTCAGCAGTGCTGAGAACAGAGAGATGATCATCTCCTTGCTCCTGCTGGCTGTGTTATTTCTAATACAAGCCAGGATGCTGATGGCCCTCTTGGCCACCTGGACACACTGCTGGCTCATGTGCAGCAAAGTGTTAACACCCCATATCCTTCTCCTGCATGCAGCTTTCCAGCCACTCTGCCCTAAGCTTGTAGTAATGCCTGGAGTTATTGTGATCAAGATGCAGGACCCAGCACTTGGTCTCATTAAACTTCATCCCATTGGCCTCAGCCCATTGTTCCAGCCTGTCCAGATCCCTGTGCAGGGCCTTCTTACCCTCAAGCAGATCGACACTTTCCCCGGAACTTTGATGTCATTGGCAAACTTACTGAGAATGCTCTCAATCCCCTTGTCATCAAAGAAGATATCAAACAGGACTGTACCCAGTAATTAGCAGCCTATGCAGCAGCACAAAAGTACAATCATGAAAAAAGTAAAAAAGGAGCATTCACAACCCCCTGGCTATTTGCAGCCTGGAGGACAAAATGCTGTTCTGGCTGCTGTTGATCCCTGCTCACCTATTTAACAAGTGGGAATGACTCTGCCCCCTTAGGCTGCAAACCCAACAAAGGGCAGTGGTGTCTTTGAGGCTTTCCACCAGCACCTAAATGACACCATCTGAACTGAGCTAGAAAGTCACAACTTCAGCAACATGCTGCAAAGAAACTTTTAGAGAAAGGTTTAACACAAAACCAGCCAGGACAATCACTGCTGGGAAACTTCAGGTAGTGCCCAGATTCTGTATTCAAAGGTCATCTTTCCTGATAGCTCCACGAGGTTGTTTCTACTTTTCTGGTTGCACAAGACACCTATGCCATACTTAAGAGGAAACCGTTTCAGAAAATGGCTTTCAAGGGCATCAGTGCTCTACTTTGTGCTCTGGTGTGTAGCAAGGCAGAGCTCACGTCTCATTCCAGGCGCTGTTTTTCTCATAAGAGAGCAGGTCCCAGCTCACTCCCAAGAAAGCAAAGTGCTACCCACAGCCATTTATTATTTCTAACCATGGAAAAATGTGATAAACTAAATCAAATGATTGGAGAAAGTCCCAATTGCTCAAGCTGCATCACGTGATCAATTCAAAGACCAAGAAAGAGAACCGTGGTAAAAGCAGAGTCCACCATGGGTACTGGTAGAACGCTGTCAGCATCTGCAGTAAATGACTCACAGTCTGACAACTGAATTTATTAGAAAGAGACTTGGGCTCTGATGGATTCAGTCTTGCTGAAAAAGTAATGGATTTATACATCTCTTGTGAGCTTTTCAAAGCATTAATACCTTTTTTTTTTTTTTTTAACTTATTACCTTGATTACACTCTTAGATATGTACTGTGCACAACCATGGACCTTGCCTGATGCCCACTGCCAGTGCTGGGGGGAGGACTCCAGCTGATCACTGCTTTGTGTTTTCTGCTGCACGCAGAGAGGGCCTCCAGCCAATGTGGCTCTGTGTTTGCCCCATTTGTACAATTAGTTTAAGTATGTTTTTGTAGAATAATTATTTGAAAGTAGCATGTCTTAGCACAGGAGTGCTTTCTAAAATCGGGTGAGTTGAGCATGAAACGTCATTTGTGCTAATCTGTCTGAAACTGGGCAAGTGTGAAATGCAAATGTGGAGAGGAATTATCTCTTCTGCAGTATTATAGGACACGAAAAAATCTGTTTATTACACAAAATAAAACGTATTTGTAACAAAATCTTGACTTACACTAGTCCCTGGCTAAGTTAATGTATTATTAATTGTGCATTTTTGGATATAAATTGAGAGGGAGGAAGACAAACTATCTCTAGCACTGCAGCCACTTAACTGTAACAATCGCATTTTCTTTTTAATACAGTAAGTTTATTTTTAAAATGATCTACAGAGGAGCAGATGGGGGAAAAAATTCTCTCCACCAACACACAGACCATGGAGCAGTGCCTGGTGCCAGGCATGTCCACCTTGCAATCCTTTCTCCCTGACTCCTCATTATCTTAGGTCTGGCAACCAGAAACACAAACATCCTCTGAAGGTAAAGCCACTGTAGTGTTTGAGCTGGCATTGGTTGTCATAAACAACTTCCTAGCTGGGCTGCAGCATCTCTCCACGGGGCTGTCTCAGGGGTTTCTGTGCATCTGCAAGCACAGCATGTCTCCAGCAGCAGCGGGAAGGTAGATGCAGAGAGAGGAGGCCCTGGTCCACAAGTCCCAAGGAAAAGCTCTGGAATAGAATCATGGAATCATAGAATCATAGAATCACAGAATCATTGCCTGCTGCCTCATGCACACAGTTTGTTTCCCTGCTGTCAAGTGAACTCCTGCCATGCAGGTTGCAAAATCCCCACCGGTATCAGCAAGGATGGAGTTTCACTCCAGGCTGCATCGTCCTCATGTTTTCTCATTAATTATTGCTCCTGTGCTTTATCTGTAAAAGCACCAAGCAGCAGTGCATCAATCACAACACAAGCCTGAACTGCGGCTTCTCCATTTTGTGCTATTTCAGAAAATGCAGACTTCCAGGCTGGACAGTGCTATTGCAGCCGAACCGGTGGGCAGGCTGAAGCTGCTTATGCCCTGCAGCATGCCCTCTCCTTCCCACGCACATGCTGCAGCCAGCAGAAGGGTTGGGTATTAATGCCCAACATTGTTTATTCAAATTTTTAAACTCAAAAGTGTGTTTTTGGGTGACTAGAAAGAGTGTGCTGTCAGTCCAGGCTGCTGCTTCTGTTACTGTGTGGGGCAGTCTCAACACAGTAGGGACGGTCCTGGTGGGTGGATGCAGCTTTAGCAGACAGAAGTGCACCAGAAATGAAAGAAGAGTCCTGCAGCTTGCAGGTAAAAATATTTAATAATGGCAACTGCAGCACAGCAAATAGGAAGAAAACTGAACGAACTCTCGTCTTTGTCTGAGTATTATCTGCATCTGCTACCAACCTCTGAAGTCCATCATCACCTTTCTAGAGTGCACAGAAGATACAGGAGCACATGCATCTTAGCCATTAGTCTGTGATGGTGGAGGCATCCTTAACTCTTCTACTAAAGGAATTTATGTTGTAGTATCATAGAATTTTAGAATCATTGAGGTTGGAAAAGACATTCCAGACCTTCAAACAAGTCATGAGGTGTCCCATAGCATTGCCATGGAAGAACTGCATCTGCCTGAATTTGGAGAAAGAAGGGTAGGGGCTGGGGGAACTGGCTCTCAGGAAAGCCCTGGAGGAAAACATGCTTCTTTACCAGGCTGTTTATGCGTGTGCATCATCCCTCTGCAACTGGGCAGTTTTGCAAGAAGTGGATCACAGAGACGAGTGGCGACGGGGTGCTATTTGGCATCAGCAACGTTTCTGGGAAGATGTCTTGGGAGACGAGCATCAATGTGGCGGTCACCAGTGTGCTCAGCCCCTTCTGCCAGGGATGTCCCTGTAGCGTGGATACCACATCTGCTGGGAGGATGCTGGCCATGCCCCAAGCTCTGTGTCACAACACCCACTCCTTTAGGATGGCAATCAGGAATCCTGATTTGAAATCATCTTTAAACCACCTCCTTCAAGACTGCCCAGGGTGCCTGCAAATGCAGTAAACTGGATTCCACTGTAATATGCTTTTCCCCTAATCAAGGAAACATCACAAGGTCTGTTTTGGCCCTGAAACTACAGAGTCTGAGCAAAACTAAAACACCCGCTCTTGGAAAAATGCAGCCATCTCAGCATCTTAGAGCTATGTGAAGAATTTCATACACATGTTGGAAACTCATTTCAGTTTTATCTGTATTTCAAGAAGCATTTTGGTTGAATTTACCACTTCTGACCAGTGCTCCATCTTCACTGTGTACTTAGTACATGCGTGCACATTGGTTTGTTTCTAAAGGACATTACCTACCTAAGCAGCCCTTCAGTGGATGAGCCAGACATCCAAGCACTCTAGATGGAAATATCTGAGAAATAGTCCTGCATTTGAGGAAATGGAGATTTTTGAAGCCCTGACCCTTCTGCTAGCTGTCTGCAGGCTCCTGGGGCCATCACCACAGCCGCAATAAGGCTGGGTGTTCTACCTTTTGGACTAGTGAGAAGTGCCCTTTAAGGCAAATCACTCCCAATGGCTGGCATCTATATGGTTTAGAAATCATTCACCCTGTTAGGAAAAGAATCTGCTAAAGCAAATGCAATGTCTTCATCTGGCAGCATCTATTGCGGTAAAACTGTCTGTTCTTGGCAAACACAAAGTTGGCGGAGGCGTGGTGCCACAGGCGTATCTCCCCATCTCCCCATGGCCAGAACAGAGTCTGTGCTAAACATGAGACCAGCAACCTCATGCCTTGCACCTCAGCTGCCCTGTGGTGATGTCCAGGAGGAGAGAAGGGAAATCCTGATAAAGTCAACATGAAACAGTTTGGCTGAAAAAAGAATAAAGGAGTGCATTTATTCCAATCAGTGAACTGACCTTTGCAAAGGAGCTTGCCACTGGCCTGGGAGCGGAGGCACTCAGCAATGGCAAGAGGGCACTTCTCAGCTGGGAGGCCTTGGCTTGGTGTGCCTTTATCCCATGAAGGGATATCTCCCTGCATGGAGAGGGCTTAGCGCTTTCTGCTGGCTTTGTTATACTTTCTTCTTGAAATACAACTTTCAAAATGTGATTTTTCTGTTAGTATGTTATTTTACGTGCTGCACATAGCACTTGCCTTTTCTTTCTAGGATGACTTATCCATCCTGTGGCAAAGACAGTCCTAATTCCTCTCTCCTCCTACTTCTTGTGTTGAAGAGAAGGGATTTCTCTCCTGCCCCACACCAGTGTGACTCCATAACCCAGGACAGTGGAGGGGAACACATCCCTGTTTGCAGCACTTTTTCCATCCCTCTTCTCCCTCACTCTGCATGTTCCTGTGTGCTGCAGGAGCTCAGACTGGAGGAGCAGGAGCAAATGCTCCTGGGATCAGAGAATATTACTAGGTCCATAGCCCATTCCATCTGATGCTTTCATAGAATCACAGAATTGTTAAGGTTGGAAAAGCCCTCTAAGACCATCTAGTCCAACCTCCAACCCACCCTCACCATGCCCACTGACCACGTCCCTCAGTGCCACATCCACACGGTTCTTGAACATCTCCAGGGATGGTGACTGCACCACCTCCCTGGGCAGCTTGTTTCTGACCTCTCCCACCCCTAAACACTACATCTTGCATTTTCTTGCTCATGGCCTAATTACATTAATTTGGAATTGTGATGGCTGCCATTGCAGGTAGATGGGGCTTTTCCTTCCTTGGCTGAAGCAACCAGTAGCAGTGGGGTTCAGCCCTGAGCCCTGGATGCTTGAGGATAAGGTGGTGTTGGTCGCTGCCTTCACTTGCACGTCAGCCTGAAACTGTTGGTTCTTCCAGCGTAGAAGTTAAGAAACGTTGATTTAACCACCCAGATGGATGTGCACAGAGATAAACAGGAAATAGGCATCTCATAAGGCTTTTTGCCTCTGTAAATTTGATTTCTGATGCTGTTATGTCATGAGTCACCACAAGGAAGGTCTAGGATTTTTCTCACCACTTTGCATCACTCTTCCAACGCATCACTAAATCATTTTAAAATGCAATTTTGTTGGTCCAGTTGCCAGCAGGAAATCCAGCTTCCAGCCCCTATTGTTGCATCCCGCTTATCCTTCATGGGAGTTAAAGAGTGAACCTGTGCTATGCGTGCCAGATCTCTTAGTTTATCATTAAGCTGATAATACACTTCACTCTCATTACTATTCTATCATTAGGATCTGAGTGTTTTGAGTGTTTGACTAAGTGGCTGTTTTTTCTCCTCAGAGGGATATGAGATGCTGCCTCACAGCAAGGTGTCCTGAAAACCTTTTCTTAATGAACAAGTGATTAAAAGGCTTAAGTGCAAGCAAGCATCCAAAACACAAGCTGCATTATCACAGAGCGAGCCAGAAATAGGCTAACCCCCAGCACCACTGGGAGCCCACAGGTCCTTCAGCCAGATGCTCTTGATGCTCCCTGGCTTTGTCTCAGCGGTGAGCAAGATCCTGTGTGCTACCTGAGCTATGGCCTGCTCTCCACCACGGCTGGCTGGCTTGTCTGGCTTGTCCTCTGCCATGCACATCAAAGCCATCCCAGGGCAGAGCTGGCTTTTCCCCTGTTCCCATGCATGTTCTGGATTCTGAAGTGAGAGTCCCTGCTCTCACCAAGCCTGTGTCTCCTTTGGCTTGGCTGCCAGCAAAAGCACAGCCAGCGAGTGAGAGTGAGACAGGCAGTCCTCGGTGATTTGTACTTCTGTGCTATCTTTCACCAGGCCAGATTTTAATATTTAATGGGAGTACAAGAACATAAAACCTGGGCTGCAGCATCAGCATCCCTTCCCATGGAGTGGTGACAGCTGCAGCAAACAAAAGCACATGCCCTCTTGAAGGAGCATCAGCTAAGGAAACGCAAAATCCCTGGAGTGAAACCTACAGAAATCAATGGAAGTTTAGACAGCACTTGCAGCAGAGCTCAGATTTCACCTCATTTTCCCTGTGCAGTGTAAGTGCCTTGCTGGCATACAAGGATATGCACTCAGTGCTGCTTCTCAGTGCCCCATCACCGAGGCAGCTCATGCACATGTCACCTCACTTCTCAACTAGTTACCAGGTGAAGAGGGTGGAATGAGGTGTTTGTCATGCTGTGCCTGGGCCAGTGTGCCTCCAAGGCCCTGCAGGGCACTCACAGCCCAATAGGTCCCTTCTGGTGGCATAGGCTGTTTGCTCTCTGAGTGAAAGAAAGCAGAGGGATAAAAATAAAACCCTCTCTCTGACATCTGGTAGAAATTTTTCTTCCATTTGTTTCTATTTCTGCACTTTTCTCCTCCCTCTTGTTCCAGTAACTGAAACAGCAGCACAAGCCGACATTATCTGTCATTATCTAAATCATTTCCAGTGACACTGGTTCAATTAAGTGCCCCCACAGACGTCTTCATGCTCCCGAGAATGATGTCTCATCTCCTTACATCTGGAGAAGCTGTCTGTTGTGCCTGCATCAGCTCTGCTGCTGCTGGGACCTTGCTTGCTCGGCCAATGCATTGTGTGGTGGCTTCGTTGTTCCCTATTCCTCAATGACCCCAAAAGATGTGGGCACTTGGGCCAGCGCAATGGGGACTAGGGATTGGGCAATGGGTCCCGAGGAATTTTGGCAGAGAGGAGGGAGGTCAGAGTCGTAAGAGACTCAACTCACCCTGGGCCTTGCTGATCTTCTCCAGGGCTGCAGCCATGATGCTGGATCACGGGAGAGCGGATGATCCAGGAGAAATACTTCATGAACTCCTCACTCTGCTGGAAGGTGACGTGTGGGGGGATTGGAGGCTTGGAATTAAAAGCCTGATACCTTGCCAGAGAGATGATGACAAAAATCAAAAGGAAAAGCACATTTTATTTACAAAGTTCAAGAAGGGTATTACAATCAAGAAGAGGAAAGCAAATTGAGGCATTAAAATTAAAGCACTTGGTAGGAGCTCTTTGAGATGGTGGCTAGGAAGCATTTCGCTTCAGCTCCCTCATGACAGCACCATGCCCCCTATTTCTTCCCCTCTCCTGCCATGGTCCCAGGCTGCACACAAAGGCACTGTGTCAACTTGTCCCAACCTGCTGACAGCTGCCCATGCTGGAGCTGTGGGGCATCCTTTACTGTGGGTCCCGTTGCCATGACCTAACAGCAGCAAAGCACTTTGCCATCGGCCAAATAGAGATGAGCTGTGGACAGTGGGACCTTCTGATTAATGCAGCCTTGGGGTGGGAAGAAGGCAGAGGAAAGCACAGCTTGAAGTCAAACCCACTTTTTTGCACTCTTTTCATCACATTTCTGGGTGACACCTCACTTCCTCCATGCTTCCTGCTAAAAATCGAGAGTATGTTTATTATTCAGAGGGAAGTGGGGTGCCCCACAGCAGAGCTGGGATCTCCCCGCCACAAATGCTTTTGTAGTCATCCCCTACCCTCAGACAAGGAGGGCAATATTACAGTTACATCTACATTTCCTTCCAGCCAGGTGCAGCACTGGGGTGGCTGGTGTTGCAGGGCTGCCCAGAATAGCTTTGCCAAAGAAACCTCCTACCCCAGCTTGCATTCTGATTGCGGAGTCTGAAAGCCTCAAGGGCAGTGATGCCCAGCAGTTCTGTGTTCAGCATGATTATGAGGGCCCCAGGCTCTGTGCTATCAGTGTTCCCTAGGGCTGACATCTTGTCCCCAGCACCTTGAGGTCCCGAAGACACACCTCGTCTCACAGCAGGAAGGAATGGAAAAGCCACAGCTTTAAATAGTCCTCATAAACCTCAACCTGGCGAATTCTTGAAATCTGAGGTGTATTTCTTCAAAGGCACAGCATAAATATTTCAGTGATGTGCATCGTTCTTCCAAAATTAGTTATCCAGATGGGCTGAAATGAAAAACAAATACAGTGCTTTGCACAGCATTACAAAAAAGGAGTAGTATGAAGGACCCCCTTGTAGGCTGGGGGAAATAGGCAATTTAAAAAGGAAAAACAACTTAGCTTCTCAGCAGGAGAAGTGAGGCACTGGCTCAGCTCTCAGTGGGTTTCATTGCATGGGCAGGTCAGCTCATAGGGGCTTGATGAAGGCTCGGAAGGTTTCAGGAAAAGGCTGGTGTGAAAAGCTAAGCTGGAAACAGCTCCTCTATAAGACATAGACACACAAGAACAGGACTCTGCCCCATAAGGGGCCTGAGAGAAGGTGTGTGGGGTGCACCAGTGTGAGCAGTGGGAAACGGAATACAGGGAGCAGTTATTCACACTTCCAGTTCTTGGGAAGGGTGCATAGGTGGCATAGATAGGACTGGTCGTCAGCCCCCTGGGTGGGCAGGCTGTGATGCACCTGACAGCAGCATCAGGGACAGACAAGACATCTACTGCCTTGGCTGCTCCCCCTCTAGTAAGATCTGGTTTAGTTTTCCCATGAAGAGCCATTTCTAGTGGCTGGAGAAATGGAGAGGATGTGCATGCTCTTGTAAAGAGTAATATAGCTGAATAGGATGGGATTAGTAAAATCTTTGTCCACAGTAAACCATTTTTTATTATTTAATTTGGCTTTTGCCTGTACACTTCCTGTATTGTTACTTTTTGTTTGTATTTATAGACATTTTAATGGAACAAAGACAGCTGAAGTATTCATTTTTCTGGCAAATTGGCAGGTTTTTCCTGGTTCTCAGAACCTGTGCACAGATCTCATCTGGATTGAGTTTAGGAGGGGAGTATTTGGGTGAATACAAAGGATTTAAGAGAGAGCTGCTGCAGGAAAGTAACAGCAAAGTGAGGGGAAGCTGCCGATACATCGTGAGGGATAGGGAAGGGAAGTGGAAGGCCTGTGGGGTAACAACAGCCTTATCATGATTTTTAGCCTCAATCTAATTAAAGGAGATACATAATTAAAATGGAGCAATTAACCATTCTGTAATTAAATACAAAAATAATTAAGTCGAAATTGAACACGATAGCATCCAATTGTCAGGATAGGATTTATTTGTACTTTGATCTGATGAATTATTTTCATCGTTCTGCTGATTGCATTCCCAAGGAAAGAAATCGGTCCTCTAGGAAGGGCACACACTTCTAATTTGTGTTCTTCCAGCTCACCGAAAACCAAGCCCTGATACAACAGGTATACAAGAGAGGTCCCTGTTTGCACAGAGAGGGCTGCATTTTTGGCAGTGCACCAAGTATTTCATATTATAAGCTGTGTTTTCCGTCCATTTATTTTTCAACTCTTTGGTGAAAAGCACTTTGCTCAGTAAACTTTGGTCTTGTTGCTGCATAAATGATGTTGCTTCGTGTAGAAGCTCAGACTAGAATAAACACACGGACTCGAAGTCCATTGCAGTGTACCAAGTGAAGGAACAAAGTTACAATCCATTTTGATGAGTAGACTCTGATTTACCAATGTTTATGACCCTGCTTATATTTCTCTGTGCTTACCCGTATGGTATTTATATGCCTTGTTAGATAAGCCCACTGAAAAGTGAGATTACAACTGCCCTGTTTAAGAGTAGGTCGCTTATTCTGATGCCCTTGTGGAGATTTGAGTGCATCAATTTAGACTTCCCACCTTGAAGAGGGAAAAATCTTCTCCTCTTTCTCTGAGCTGACAGTGACAACTCAGTATCACTCATCTCCAAACAAGGGCATGTCTGGGTGCCTTGCTTGTCTTCAGTGGAGCTGTGGTGATTTATGGAGCAGCTGAAGTCATCTGGGCAAAAGACAATGAAGAACAGTTAGAAATACTGTAAGGAGAAAAATTCATCTTTCATTTGGACATTTTCTGCTAACAAATTCCCTGCTAGTGTGGGGACACAGGACATGAGCAGTGTCCTTCATTGCTCTTTACTTGAAGCCTATTGCTGTTTGTGTAGATTTTGGTCTCCTGTGTTGCAAGTCTTGTGCTTGCAGCAGTGATGAAGCGAGCCTCGTCTGGCATGAACATAAATTGGAAGTGCTGTGGACACTTCCAGGTGAAGCATCTATTTCAAGCAGTTGCCTGTAACCGAAGGGAGTGAGGATCTGTGGAGCTTTTTGAGATTTCAGTTTTCACTTTAATGAAAAAAAAAAACAACCAAAAAAACGCAGAAATGGATTTATCTGTGAAAAGAATCATCTTTGTTCAGATCACAGGAACAGCTAGGTTTTTCTGCTCATTGGTAATGGGATACTGGGCAAGCCCAGTGCCAGAGGAGTCTTGGAGAGAGATACAAACAAACAATACAGGCAGATGTTGAATAAGCTCTTCCTGCTGCTCATGTAACTCCTTAGTACTCAAAACTGCTTAGGACACAAAAACCAGCTTAGTGCCTTCTCCAGAACTTCCTGTCCAATTTAAGGAGCAAAGTTGATGGTGGGGGGTAATTAGTAGGAAATCTGAACTGCCGAGAGAAATCCAGCTGTGATAATGGATATAAAAATAAGTACGATGTTGAAGAGTTGTATAGCTCAGAAAATATCCATCACATAGTATATGTCATCTCATTGTTCAAAAAAATGATGGTCCTCCTCCACAAGCCTTAAAATACAACACTAATTTCCTTAATAGATGACTCTGTAAAGGATGGCAGAGAGGGGAAAACTCATAAAGAGATAAGGCTGAACAAGCTGATCTATAGGGAAAGATTAGTTACCACTGAGGTGAATGGTGGTGCAGGGAACAGAATTGCCCTCTCCAATGCGGTGAAGTATGGGGCACTGAGGGGCAAGGAGAATTCTCAGGGCCACGCCAGGCTGGGAGGTGTGTGATGGGAAGAAGTGGATGAGGCCAGACAAATGTAACTCAGGTGAGTTTCATTTATGGAGAGATTACGGAGAGATTCTGGTGAGCTCAGCTGGGTGTATGGGGAAGTCAATGTGTGCCGCTCAGTGAGGCTCACAGAGTAAATAAAGAAGTTTTATCACCGGTGACACCAGACTGCAGAGTCATGCCGGGTGCGTCATGGCGCTCAGAGCACAAATTGATCCAGCACATAAAGTCTCTCCAGAGGCAATGGTTAAAAGATCTTTCAGAGCAAAACAGAACAAGGGCATTGGGGCTGCCTTTTATGCTGGAGAAAAATACAGGGATCCAGCCAGTTCCCATTCTTTGTCTGATGGTAGTAGAGCAGAGCCGGATGGTCATGCTTTTCGCAGACAAGCAGAGAAACCCCACAGAGACAGAGACCAATCCCAGCTGGCAGTAGCCAGGCCAGCTCCCCTGCATCCTGGTGGCAAGGACAGGGGTGAGATGTGCCCTGAGACCTGGACGTAGGGACTGCTTGCTGCCCTCATCTCTGGGTAGGTAGAAGTGGCTTGTGGCCTTCATCTGCAGGAAGTGGAGGAGAACAGCCAGGCAGTGATTTGTGCCTCTCTGCCCTTTCTGTCTGGCTTTCCAGCTTCTCAGTGTTTAGATGAAAAAGAAGAAGAGGGGCAAAATGATGTCAAGATCTCAAGGGTGCTGGTCTCCATGTGGATGCCTGTTTCTCTCACTCTTGGAGGATGGTGTTTGCTCCGTTGGGTGTTGGAAGCTGCAGGGGTAAGAAGCCCACCAGGCCCCAGCCAGCCCACAGGACTGCAGTGCAGGAGGGGACCAGTGCTGGTGAACCTTAGCCACCTGTGGGAACATGGCCTGCAGCTCAGAGACCCAACAACCTAGTTTTCTAGAAAGGGAAAACAATTGGTCTCACTGGGTTGTCTGCCCATCCTTAGATCGCTAAGAAGTAGCTTTTCAGTCCTCCCTCATTTTTCTGTCAGTGCAGCATGTTTCACTCTAGAAAGGCACCTGAAAACCATTGGTATGCACAAATAAAAACATACACATGGACAGGCAGCAAGTGCAGGCGTGCTGTAGTCTCCAAGCTGAGAGATGCTCCTGCCAACCAGCCCCCACCGTCTTTAAGGATGCTGAGTCCCCTGGGATGGACAGAGGGAAAGGAGCCTTGGGAAAAAAGACCCCCAGTGCCCGTTCAGCCTCTAGCTGAACCTACAGCCCCCTCCTCTGTGGTCAGTGTGGATAAGTGCAGCATTGATTCATCACTTCAGGATTTTGAGGCAAACAGCCGTGCTGTGCATTCCCCACACAACCTTATCATTAATGTATTAAGGAGCTGAACAAGCAATAAGGGCAAATGGACTTGAAAACAGAGTGAACTGTCTCCACCCGGCTCAGCCTGATTTACAACAATTCTATGTTGGCAGCACCACCACAGCCCTTTAATGCCCGCACCTGGCTGCAACTGCAGAGCTCCCCCGCTCCTGGGGGGCCCAGCATTAGTCACCCTGGCAGTGCTGTGAACCCTCATTCTCTGCAAGGGAAGACGAGATGTAAAATAACGTGGGGAGGATTAACAAAAATGTGAATAGTCTGCAGAGCACAAATTGATCCCGGCTTCAGGGTCGGGTACTGTTTCAGATACCACACTGCTCTGCTGGACTCCATCCAAGGCTGCAGGGGGAGAGACTGGAGACAAGGACTGGAGCCATCGCGTTCGACTTGAGTCCTCGTTGTCTCTCTGCTTTCTGTTTCATCACCAAGGGTTGACCGATTGCTCAGCTATTAATTTTCTTTCCCCACTTTTTGAGTTTTTATTGCTTTTTAAGAGGTGCCTGCTGGTGACACCATTACACCCGCAGGGCAGCTGGGCACCGGTTGCTGGAAGAACACACAGTGCTGCTGGAGCCAAGAGGACAGTCTGCATGCAGCAACCAACTTTTTCCCACTGGGGGAGAACTTTTGGTCAGTAGAGCTGTGTTTGGCACGCAGGGGTGTTAGCATAGGAATCTCATGAGTGATTCTGTGATGGATCTGGATGGACACAGGTCTAGGGGGGAAGGCAGCAAAACATTTCACTGCACACCAGAGTGAAAGACCATCAGAGCAGTTAAAATTTACTTAGTGCTCCAGAAGTGTTTATGGCCCAAGTAAAATTTACCAGAAAAATGTCAGATGTCAGCGGATTGTATTAAATGTAAATATTATATGGCTCTTGGCTTCCATTCCTTATTGCGGCCAGGCACATAGCTCCCAGGGTTCCCTTGTTTGAGGGAGTGGTCCTGGGGGTGCTGCTGCTCGGTGGGTGTGGAAAGGTCTCGGTGTGAGCTGCAGCATCCTGCACTGCCCAGCCCCTCAGTCCCTGCAGTGCGCCACACTGGCTGTGCAAAGCACTCTGATGATGGGCATGGCATGCAGGGCGTGCACACTCCCAAATCCCACATTGACTATTGTGAGTTTTCCCCAGCAGTTCCTACTCAGTGGGGTACCCTGGTTGTTGCATTTTGGCTCAAGCTCCTGCTGGGAATGGGGCCAAATAGAGAGGGGCACAGTCGTTGATTATCCTTGCAGGGACAGAGGAGGCACCTTGTGTGTCATCCTGGGGGCTGGCCCTGCCGTGGCTGGGCACGGGCTCTGTTCAGCTTCCCCTGTTGAATTGTCCCAGACTAGCCCGAGAGACGCTTGGCACACTGACACCACTGCTGGACCACTAATCCATTCTGTTTGCTGTTTCACCAATTTAACAAATTACTGCTCATCTGGCCCAGCTGGCAGAACTGAAAGGCTCTCCTTCGCAAGGTGCACAAGCTATGACTAAGGGCTCGGCGCATCGCTTTGGCACAAAACCATCCCCAGGAGCTGCTGTGCTGCTGATGTCCCCATGTCCTGCATCCAGCCAAGCTGGGAAGGCAGTTCTGTGCAGTGCAGTGCAGCACAGCCCACTGCAGCAGTTGCTGGTGCTAGACAGCAGAATAGGTGCTCTGTGTTGTGCTGTACTTTGCTGTGTGGGTTACTCTGCTGGTGGGGAATAAGCACACACAGGAATTTCTTTTTGCTTGCTCTTGAGAACTTGAGAAGGGAAAAAACTCAACCCCAAACACTTCTTGCTGCAACTTCAGCCTGCAAGTACCATGCAGAACCACAGTGGATCTCAGCGTGCTTCACCCCAGAAGGATTTACTTTGATAATGCTGTTCCCACTCTCCCACATAGCCGGGAAGCTCACTGTACACAAACAAAAGCTGTGGTCTGGCCCATTCACCCTGTGAGATAAAGGTGATTCAGAGAAGCACTTCTCTGAGGAACACCAGAAATACTACAGGCTTTAGGATGATCTGGGTGGCCCTCGCAACAGCTTAAAATACACGTTTCTGGGATCTCTTTTGCTGAAAGATAGAAATATTTTTGCTGCTTGCTTCAAGCAGTGTGTTTTCTCTTTTGAAGTCAGGGGACTGTATGCTGGTATTGTCGGGAAATAGCTTCTGGAAAGCAGGTTTAATTCCTGTGGGTATATAAACCAGGATGATCTTCAAACACAAATCATATCATGTTTTCCTAACACAAGAGAGACAACCTACTAACAGATCGTTCCTGCGTATTCCAGGAAGCTGAGCAAACAAGTTGCTATTTGGAGGAGGGAGACATTTCCTGGATGAGCAGAATTCCTCTGCCCAGTCAGTGTTACAGATGCACGTTGCACATTTTGCTTTGAGAACAGATACCTCTTGTGCAGATGAAATAAAAACTCCCTAGAACCGTATAATGAGATAAGCACATGCAATTCCTGCTGATATTCACAACAATCAAGGCTTCGTGTGCTTATCAGAGACCTCAACCTTCATGAGAGCTGCAGAATGTTTAGTTGCAGCCTGACTGCTAAGAACTCAAGAATACAAAATCTATCCAAAGTTGATAAAATAATTGTAAGTGTTTGATTTTGGCTGTGTGTGAACGTGGTTGATTATCCTGCAGCAGCTGTAACAAACATGGGAGAATCTCCTACAGAAAACAATGGGTCTGCAGCTTGTGTTTTCCTGCAATAGTGCACAAGCCCTTAGGCTCAGGGCTTAGGAGGAAAACACTGTGAGCCCTTGTGGGTACCACTGCTCTCTCGGCGGAGAGAGAGCCTGTTTTTTTCTGGTCGTGTTTGACATATGCAATAAGAACACTTTGCTTTCAATCTATTCGAGCAAGCTCTCGCTGCAGCGGTGAGGAGATCTCTTTTGACGGACACAGTTGAAAGGTTAGCAGTGTTTATTGATTTAATAATTCGCACGTTCTTTCTCGACAGATTATCCTTCCAGAGACATTAGCGGAGGCAGAGCCCAAAAGCGCAGGAGAGCATCTCCAACACATTAGGAAGGCAAAGGACAGGGGGAAAGTGATAAATTGCCCTGGTCCTGACCTATTAAGTCTCCAGTGCAGATGGAAAGATAGAATAGGAAATCCATGTACCTGCTTTCTATAGAGGATGTTTATAATGATGTTGTTTATGTCAACCTTTTCTACTGAGGTCATGCATTGCTTCATGCTGCCTGTTGGTCAGTCAGTCACTGCAGGAGGCAGCAGGAGAGACCTCCACTCAGCACCTCCTTCCTTTGGAAGCTGGTAGCTCGCTGACCAGAGGAGCCATCTGCCCTTTCCTGAGTGAGGACACTGTGCTTTTCTAGTGGCACAAGTGGGATTGCAGCCCCAACATGCCATGGTCCTGAGCAGCAGCAGCCATGAGATGCCTGCAAACAACCTGTGGATTTCCCCAAAACGGGCTCAACAAGCCCACCGAAGGAACAAGCAGTCAAGCTCTACTGCATTGCTGTCCACTGACAGCCTTTTACAATTTTATGATTGATTTCAGGGCATCAGAATGAAGCTGAAGAATCATTGACCCAGAAATCTCTTCACATTCCCTTTCATCTCCTTCCCAGCAAAAAAAAAAAAAAAGGGTTGTTGCTTGCTAGGATGATGCTCCACACATCCAGGGAGTTGAACAAGCTCTCAGAGAGCAGGCGAGGCTGCATGACTGTGTAGGAAGCTAGTCACACTGTCCCAGCCAGGTTGCAGGACCAGGTGGGACCTCATCTCATTACCTGAACAGACGTGTCAGTTCAGTGACTTCATTGGATTGACCACAAATTCTTACCCTGACCACCTGAGTCCCTCTCACTGTAGATTTGTTGTTCTTCACAACAGTTTATAGCTGATAGATCTTCAGATTTAGAGTGGGACTGCTCCTGTACAGCACACCATGCCATGGGCATGCTGAGACCTTTAATGGGTTACTAATTACTCTGATTGCATGTCAAGACCGAAGAGGAGTTGTTGGATTATGAGCTCCCTGGCAGACAAGGATATACCAGTGAAACATTTTTGATGAATAATTCAGCAGGCAGGGATGGGAAATGAACAAGTCTTCTGTCTGCTGTAGGGAAGAAAACAAGGCAGAACACAAAGGAAAGGGAAGATGCTTCCAACACGGGAGAAGCAGACCCTTCCAGCCTGGAGTTCAAGCTGCACGTGGAGGCACAGCCAGGCTTTGAATGACTGCACGAGCACTGTGCCAACACTTTGCATGACTGCACCATACCTAGTTACAGAACAGTTAGCAAAGCGGAAGAAAACCTGTTGCTCTATAGCTATTGCTGTAACCAAGCAAAAGCTAGCAGGCTCAGATTGCCATGTGGCAGAAATCCCTAAAAGCCCATTCGCTTGGAAGAGTATATGCGTGTCACAACTAGCAAGCCACAAAAGCTAGGATAAAAATTTCCCTTTGGAGGAAAGTGCTGAAAGCTTTTTTTGTCCATTTTTGTTTAGTTTTGTCAGCGAAGTTGCAAGGTCTTGGAGCAGATTTGTTTCTCCAGTATGAGAAATGTTTTGCCAGTATGGCTTTTGCTGTTTCCAAACCAAAGGGGGGTGTACCAGCCTGTACTCGCAAGGCAGGTGTATTTGCAGTGGAAGCTGGTCTTGTTTTACAGGATGACTTAGAGGTATAAATAGCAATGCAAAACTTTCACCCCATTCACAGTGTGTGAACCCTGCGCTGTATCTTTTTGCTCTCTCTTTACAGTTTCCTGTTATATCTCTCAGATACAAATTTCATCTTTGCTATTTAACATCTGCTACCTTGAACCAAAGCAACAACAGCAGCAAATGTTTGTGTTAAAAATGCATTCCTCAAAACAGCTTTTTCCACACACTCTCTCCCTTGCTGTGCAAGAGAAGTAACTGAGCACTATCATGTGAAGGACTTACATCCAGAAGACTGCAGATATGATAGTTACTTTTCTGGCTAGGAGGGAAGAGATTGCTGTTAGAGCAAAGAGCCAGGGTGGAAAGAAATAAATGGAAAACAAATTTTGCCAGGAATGAAAGCCTTCCCAGTGTCCTAGAGCTTTGCTGGATCAATTCCAGGCAAATTCTCCATCCTTCAGGGCTTCCTGTGAGGCAGTCTTGCAGAGGAGCAGACTCAACAGGCTGCCTTAAAGCTCTCCTAGGTAGGTGGGTCTGTGTGTACGAGTTTTGGCTCTTGATTTGCACCATAATGAGGGGAATCTACACATCACCCTGTGGTAATGGCTCCCACAACTTGGGAGGAATGGCAGAGCTTTTGTTTTCAGCTCTATTTTCTCTCCCAATTAATGTGCATAACTCACATTATAGTTCCTCCTGTTGTTTACTTTCTCTTCTGAAGTCAAATTCAGGTGCTAGTTCATTTGTACAACACTGCCATAATTTCATTTCACACTTGAGGTCTTAAATCCAGGGCATGGAGTTCTTTTTTCCTAGGGAAAAGTAGTTCACGTGAGGAGATTATCCTAAACTCTATGCAGCTCTATTCATGAGCAACTGCAAAAATACATTTCGCAGCTTCATTTACAGTACTTAAAAGCCTACTGAAATAAAGACTGGACACACTTCTCCTCAGCAAGATTCAGTTTATTTGGTGAGCCCACTGAATCAGTGCATCACCTCTTGAAACCTTTCTCTTCCACTGCAAATCAGCCAAGCTGGCCATTGAGTGCCTTCTTAGCACAAAGAAATGGATTGCTGCAGAAAGCTGGGTTGCAATCATTACTCTCCAGCAGAGAGAGCAGTACGGATTCCTGCCCAACAGCCTCATGACAGAGCAAGGCGGGGATGTGGATGGTGGCTGGGGGAATGTTTGGGGAGGAGCACAGCCTGCAGCATGAGGTCATGAGGTTTGCTTTGTCTTTACCCTTGTCCGGAGGCTGACAGGCACCGCAAATGTTCTGAAAGGCTGTGGATCAATTTACCAGCTCTTTCTGGAGGATTTTAAGCAGACTGTTTAGGAGGTTGATGGATAAGGTGGTAAATGCATGCAGCTGCTGGTAGAGCTCATCTCTGTTGGTGTCAGGTGTGATCCAAGAGCCAGTAACAAGAGGGAGAGGACTAAAATCCAAAGCTTGGTTTCCACCTGCAGTAGAACCACAGTTTTTAGTCAGTGCAGGATTCTCACCCTTGCTCCATTTCCAAATACTGGAAGAACATCCGTTCTTCATACAGCACTGTACGCTTCCACCCTTGCTCATGCCCCTCAAAATGTGCATCCTGCCCAGGGACGTCTGTAATTTGAGTTAGCACGCTGTACTCAGCAGCTCTCCTGCAGCCTGGCCCCAGCACTTCACTTCCATGAACTGATCAACTCGTCCACCTCAGCAGGGCACAGACTCCGTGAGTGAAGTGCTAGCAGCACAGGAGCTGAGGAGGTCAGAGTACACCTCTTGTGCTCAAGAGTTGGATGTCTTGTTTTGGCCATTATAAAATGAATTGGGAACATTGTTCTGCCGACTCAGCCTGAGAAGTGCACAAGGATGCCATCAGCAAAATGTTGCAATACAGGTTTCAAGTCTGTTTTCTGATGATGTAGTTTCTGCCCATCTCCACAGTGAAATACTATAGGCTCCACAGCAGTTTTCTTTATGCTAAGCCTTATTTCAGCACTTTAAAAAGGAAATGATATTTCTTTTCCAGAGATGAAATTGACATCCATCCTTCCAAACGAGGCAGGACTGAAGCTTCAGCCCCTAATTTTTCTCAGTGTATAAATAAACTCTGGATAAAAGTTTTGACCTGCTCTGTTACTAAATACACCCTGCAGGACATGTCTGTAAGGATAGCAGAGACAATCACACGCGCTGCAGCTTAAACATACACAAAAATCCATTCTGCTGTAGCTGCATAATCTTTCCAAGGTTCTGATTTTGATCAGTTTGAAAAGATTCCATGCACGTGTGTGCGTTTAAGGGAGCACAAAGTCAATTGAACAATAACAAAATATTAAAGAGAAGGCTTATGTAAAACCTGGGCGATGCCAAAGTATTCGTGATGCAAATGAGCTTGCAAATACAGCCCATCTGCTCTGCTTCAATACTTTTCTGACAATTCACTGCCTTATTTATTTGCTTAAATAGTTTTCTGACCTTCCTCTTGCCCTCCTTCCCCAAGGAAATAACCTTGACCTTTTTTCTTTGCAGAGAGATCCTGATGAGTGGCTTCTGAAAGAATACACGCTGTAACAAGAACAGACACCACAGGCACTAGAAACCAAAGTAATCCCACCACAAGAGGAGCCTAAGTCTCACTAAGGATGGCAAATAGCCCTTCTGCTCCTGAGGGGAAAGGGAGACTCAGTTCCCCCAGGTAAGGCAGCAGGTGGAAAGGATTTAATAACTTAACTGATAGTTTAAGGGGATTCCACCCAAACCTCTGACTGCTTTTGCCGCTGTGCAGACAGACAGAAAGCTGCCCAGTTAAGGTGCATTAGGTAGTGGGACATCCTGCATGCTGTGTGCTTCCCTGGCAGGACTGGGGCATGCCGTGCACCACAAGCAGTGGGACTGAGCAGGAAAGAGGAGCAGAGCCAGGGCCATGCTTAGCTTGCAAAGTGGAGAAGAGGGAGGACTCGCCACCCTGGCAGAAATGTTTGTAAGAGTATAAAAAGAAGGAAGAAAACGCTTTTAGAAGTCTCACAGCTGTCACTGCTGATCTTGTATGTGACTCAGAGGGTAGACTGTACTCTATAAATGGAAATGGGTTACTTACAATTTGACTAATAATGTCTTCATTTTGCAAGAAAAAGTCTTTTGAAGAAATACTATAGTGGAGTGGCAAGCTGTACCGTATGTTCCTTGCTGCAGCTGACTTTATTATACATCTCTGCTCCACTTTAAACTATATAGCGCTGATTGCACTGTGATTCCTACGTGCTTTGCAGATAAAGTTATGGAAATATGGTTGCTTCAGATACAGCCCAGTGCTGCCTATACTGTTTCAAACCACGATGAGAGAACGCTCATTCGCTGAGGTTTCCCCTCCATTTACTGCCTCCAGCACCAGGAATGCTTGCAGGTCCCCCAGGGAGAGAAAGCACCAAAAATAAAATCCATGCCTGCTGGAGCTGCGATATGACTGCAGAGTGCTTTGTGGGACCTAACAGTCCAAAGTTAGTCCTTGAGTGCAAAGGAGCTCACTGCGGCCATCCAGGTATAGCTTCCAACGTGAAGCAGGCACTGGAGAGTCAGCAGAAAGCACTCCAGCCCTCTTGAAGCAGTATCCCTTAAAGACAAGGAAACACCTTACTGCAGTGTGCCTAATATCACCCTGAGAACTGTATATACTAGCTTTGTCTAGCAACTGGGTACCTCTCAGACTCCTATGGAAATACCAAAGCTCCACTAACATTCTGACACAAGAAACATGTTTCAAGAAATGTGTGGATGTGGCACTGAGTGACACGGTTAGCAGTATGGTGGGCATAGGTTGGCGGTTGGACTAACTGGTCTGAGAGGTCTGTTCCAGCCCTAATGATTCTGTGATTCTCTCATCCTAAGAAGGAAGCCCATCAGAACTCCATTAGAATCTATTCATGGCATCTTGGACATCCACTGAAGACCAACAGCCACCAAGTGTCCACTCAGCAATCAGCTTGGGCTATTAGTGCAGAGAGTGAACTGAGGAGAGGATGGCGGGGAGAGAGCCTGGGCAACGCCTCCTCCCTCAGCTACACTGGCTCTTGGAGGGATGGCTGCTGTAGCCCAGGCTCATCTCATAGTAGTGTCTTCTGCTGCACCACTTGCAAGAGCTGCAGCCTGAGCAGCGCCTTGCAATCATCTCCCCATTTAACTTTGGTATTGAGAGGAGGATGAAGCCACCCAAAATGCTGTGGCCTTGTCTCCCTGTTGCAGCCTGTGCAGCCTGAGCTGGCTGAGCCTGCCCTGCCTACGTCTAGATGAAGAAGCTGCAAGATGTCTATCTGCCTTGAAAGGCTGGCTGCTTAATGATATTTGCAGGGAAAACGATTTGTCACTGTAAAGCTGTCTGGACAGGGTGAGCCATGGAAAATGGCTGAAAAACAACTTTCTACTGGAAGATTTTGATGCAGTGTCTCTGGCTGCTCAACCAGAAGTGCTTCCTCACTGCCGCTTTACAAGTGATATTTCAGCTTAGAGCTGGAGGAAAGGGCTGTCAGTGCAGAAAACCTGTCTGCAGAAAGCAGCTGGCCTTAGTCCTGGGATGTTCAGGTACCTCAGAGTCTTTCCTGTCCCTGTGCCAGGCAGGGGAGAGGAAACCTGCTTCATTATCCTGAGAGCTCATCTCCTAGAAGTTTCCAGGAGCAGTAGGGAATGCTGCTCTCCTGCAGCATCAGCATGAGGAGTCCCCACATCCCTCACCCTCTGCTCCCTCCTCCAGCTCTCACCACTGCCCATCCAGTGCTACAGTGTGGGACTGCATGCTGAGCCAGGTATCCCCCCTGCTTTCTCCACACTCCATGATTTTGTGCTTTGTTTACCCTCCAGTTTCCCTAATTCCCCAGGCACAGAGGCTGTGTGCCTCCAGAAGATACCAAGCTGATGTCCTCATTGCTGCATCTGCTTCATGAGGCACGTTGGGTTTTCAAAGAGACTGCACTAAGGCAGAGGACTTGATCTCTCTGTGTCCTTCTAAGCAAGGCTGTCCTGAAAGGTTATCGTTTAACTCACATGCTGATTGCAGGTCATTTCATATAAGATGAATGGTGAACAAGCTAGAAAAAGTGCTGTGCAAGGTAGTAGGAAATAGTGGCTTACACACTGCAGTGTCGTATGCCTCATTCATATACATATGTATCAGCCCAAATGCCTTGTATTTACTGAACACTTTAAGAGCTGAGGAGCACACAGGCTAGAAGCTGAAAGGAAAATTTAGTATCACATTTAAATGGTGACTTGGGGACTTGTTGGCATAACTTCCAGTGTGCTGGCTGGGTGTGCACAGCAAGGAAGCTTCATTCAGAAGCATGGAGACGAGTGAGGCTCCAGGAGGGGGCAAGGCTGGGACTGGCAGTGGGGAGGAAGTGGCTTTGAGCTGGGATGGGTGGGTGGACCAAACCCATGACAATCATTACATACAGACCAACAAAAGACTCTGTTGTGAAAGAGAGAGGCTCTGAAGGAAACTGCACAGCCATCCCTCTAGCACCCTCATGGCTTTGACTTTCTGTTGCACAGCAATAAGACTGGGTAGGAAGGACCCCTCTAGATGGGGCCTGATGCTCCCAGCAGTGTGGCAAATGCAGCTCATCCAAAGTGCTGGTGGGACCTGAGCACCCTGCATTGGTAAGAAGTGACCACAACACCACTTTTCTGAGGATGATTTGCAAAGTCAATTTTTAAATATTTAGTAAATAATCTGCCTTCTAGAAAGAAAACCCAAAATGCAATCCAAAGTGTTTTCCTTCCTAGTAAGGAAGAAATATTCTGCTCACTTTAAACAGCAAGATGTTTCTGTCTGTTTTGAGATTATTGGCCATGATCTACTCCTGACATAGAGTAGATGTAATTTGATTGAAAAATTGCAAGTAATTAATGCCCATTGCTCAGTGTTTTATGTGACTATGTGCACACATTTGTTTTAATATACCTCAGCCAAACAATGGTAGGGGAGAATAGTCCTTATCTCGGTATCATCAGATTTCATCAAAGTACTTCTATTCCTGTCCTAATTTCTTTGATAGGCACACAGGAACTTGCTTAGACAAGGAAGGCAAATCCTATATTACTGGATACAGGATACAAACACTGTTCCTGGCTGCTCTACGTTATTATCCAAATATTTTTCTGCTTAAGACCAGTTCCAGTAGAAGTAGCTCATCAACAGTGAAGGGGAAGCCCCTGGAAAGTAATGGCACGGCTCAGCCTGGAGCTGACTCTTTTTGGTTAATCACCTCTTTTTGTGTGAGGAAACTCACACACTAAGAGAACAGGAAGCCTGCATTGTTACCCTGAGAGCTCACCCCTTACAAAACCTTCTCTCCCGCTCCCAACACCAAAACGCAGAGGCACATTTGCTGCTCTGTCTCCCATCATTGAGATATCATTTAGTATTAAGACACAGAGGACCAGGGGCCTTAGAGGCGACAAGGGAAGATTTACAGTGCAGTTGCTGTCAGCTGCTTTGGTCTAATTAAGCAGCTCCTGCTTCCCTGACACGGTTCCAGTGCGCTGGAGCTTGACTTGCTGGGGTTTAGGGAAGGCTCCTAGCCACTCGCTGTTACTAATGCCTTCGCCCTGCAGTGTGACCGGCTGAAATAAGCTATAAAACCTGTCACTGTGCTCTCACCCCTTTGCCAGCAGCTGATTCCTCCTTCAATGGATTCCTGGATGCCCCTACCAGCAGCAACACATCCCACAGGGCAGTGTGGCACATGTGGGGAGCAGGATGTGGGGCCACCACCAACCTTAGACTTTCTATGGAGATGTGGGCACTTCTCTTGTCAGAGCAGGCAAAAGGGTGCTGGAGGTGAAGGAGTGCTCTGGAGGACCCATCAGGAGGTCTTCTCCTCACAGCCCTGTGTTACTGGGACAGGGGTTCCTTGCCCAGTCAACGGGAGCTGCTCTGCCTAGATCCCAATTCCTAAATACTCTTAATAGAACCAACTGACCTGCCAGCAGCGCACAGCTCACTCAGCCTGCTTTTTCAAGTTGGACAGGTCACAGTTTAAGTAAACGTGTCTATTAGCCTCAGTTGTCTAAATTAGTTCTGATTACAGCTTATTATTTGCTTCTCATTAACAAATTGGCTGCTGTTAGTCATCAGCACACAAGCCACCTAATTGGCTGTTTGCATCATATGTTGTTCCCCCATTCCCTCATTGGATGAGCTAAATTTTATTAAGCAGCAACCTTCTTCCTCTCTGTTTGCAGATGATGCGCGAACATTCGTAGCAACTTGGCACTTCTGTTGTGAGATAATAAAAGAGCTTTTCAAAATGCCAGGAAAGGAAATCCAGTGTGAATACCCTCACAAATATTTACTTGTGCTTGTGTTTGCAATGTTTTATTGTGTCATGGATTTAATGATGCCATTTATCAAATAATTATGATTGCTCTCTTTAATGATTTCAAATTTAACTGAGTAATTTCCCCAAATATCTATCAAAATTGAAAGAAAATTTCAGTTCTTCTGCAACAGAGCTTCTGGTTGTGCAGCAAAAGAAAAAAAAAAAAAAGTATATTTTGTAAAAATAGGGAAAAAGCATTTGCATTTGGAACTTTACCACAGGTTCCTGAGCAGTGAGGATAAGGTGAATGTCCAGGCTCAGACCCTCTCCCTGGCAGTGGCTGAACATCTGCCAGTTGCAATGACTGAGGCTCTATCCATGGCCACTGGACTGAAAGAAAGGGGCTGCAAAGATCCCTCAGTATTCAAGGGATCCAACCCAGATCTATGCAAAAGCAGCAAGAAGGGGCTGTTCATGTTCTGAACGGATGCTTGGGGAGCTTCGGAGTGAGGAACTGATCTCCAAAATACCCAAGTTTCACTGGAATTGTGCTCACTCAGGCACTGCAAAATCACAACCTGGAAATTTTTAATCTTATTAAAATGGAGATGCTGCCCTCTTCCAAATTACCATTTTGACTCATATGCTGTACCAGCTCATATTCCCAAGCAACGCAACAAATGTGGATCTCAGGCAGTCACATTCCCTTCGCTACTTCTGAAGCACCCAAATCTTCGAAGCAAGAAGTATTTCCTCCAGCTGTCTGTGCATGAAGCTGATTTATGGCTAGTTTTCTGTTCAAACCACTGTAATTTCACGAAATGATAGCAGTATTGATTCCAGCAAGAGTTTCACTCTGCTGAAACTACCAGGGCAGAGGGACTAAATGGAGCCTTGGAGTGAATAATATAGCCTTCCACTTTATCAATTTCATTTGCTTTGCTCCCCACCTTCACTTAACAACCTACATCTCTTCTTTCCTTCCTATGTTTTCCTGTAAGGCCTTTTGCTGTGGCTCACAGATGTATGTAGCAGAGCGTATTTTCTTACCTGGGAACTCTGAGCAGCAGCAAAATGCAGCCTGAGGGATGGGCAGAGCGTTGCAATCTCAGAGCTGTTCACATTGATGCACTGTGGGGAGTTGTGTACAGAATCCAGAGAATTTGAGCTCTGGCCCTGGAAGATACTGAATTATGGATGTTATTAGTTAATTACATATATATATATTTTTTTAAATGAATGGGAGAAAAAAAATATTTCTGGCTTAGTTTTTCTTAAAGCAACAAGAGGACAAAAGTATTTGCAGGGAAGAATGAAGAAGTTCTCAATTGTGAGTCAGCTTCTGCTCTCAGTTACACTGATAGGAGAAAAGATAAACTTTTCAGAAGACAGTGAAAGTATTTGGGCATAAAATTGGTTTGAGGTCAGCAGTAAAACTACAAATACGCAAACACCTATGTAGGAAAGAAACACAGGGGTTTGGTGACGTTCCTGGAACAGGAATGAAAACTATAGATTAAATACGCACACATATCATCTGTTCTCCTTCTGTGCAGGTGTTGCTATGTTTCCATTTCTAAAACCAGAATGAAGAAAACAGGAGACACAAAAGCTTCAGTGGCACTCCTAATTCAGCCATAGGCACAGAAGAATGTCAGCATAAATCTGCAGACACCCACCCAGTTACTGAAACTGCTGCTTCTGCATTTACTTTGTGTAGTTACTGACTTCGAGAAAGAAGTTTCAGAAGACCAGAGGGATAGAAAGGTGTTAGGAATAAACAGCAAACAGAAAAACTAACAAAAGCATAAATATTTTCCTGAGCAAATTGGCTGCATAGATTTTATTTTTTATGAACACCTTCAAATCTGCAAATGGGCTACTCAAAACTCTGTAAGTGTATGATAGGTTCAGAAAACAAGATAAAACAAGAGGCAGTGGTAAAATCCAAGTGCTGATGCTGCCATTTGGAGAGATCAGAAGCATCTTGGAGCTGGGTGCTAATAAGGAACAGCCTCCAAACTGCCCCAAAACACCTGCCTGCACTGGCATTTTTATCTCTGAGCATCCTCAAGAGCAGAACACTTGCAAAAGCCACACAATAAAGCCCACAGAGGTGATGCTTCAATCAGGGCTGATACCACCATGGGGCCAGGTGTAGATGTGAGGCATCCCTGTGTCTCTGTGATGGAGCCCTGCAGCTCCTGGCTTGGAGGAGTAGCCACATTGGGATGCAGGGTGGAGAACACTGCTTGAGAGCCAAGCCAAGTGTGAAATTAATATTTCCTTTACGGTAAAAAAAAGAAAAAATGAAAAAAAAAAAAGAAAAAAAAAAAAAGAGAAAAAAAGATGACTAAAAAATGCCTGTAACATTGGAATAAATGTAAACTTGAGTTGGAACCAGGTTTTGAATCTGCTGCCTTGGCTGGTCCCTGTAAAACAGCATGCCACCAAAGAGGTCAGCACAAGCCCCACCGCTGCACGGTGACACCCCACCTGCAGCCAAGGTGGAACTGTAGATCCCGAGTTCTCAGCTCCTCAGAAAAACCTCACTGCAAAGAACAGAGAGAGACCACACTGCTCTCCAAAACCCCTGCAATGGATTAACTCCTGCCCCCACAGTCTGAGCACCACTTGCCAGGAACTGAGGTGCTAAGAGACATTGCAGAAAGCTGGCCTGGCTTTAAAAGGACCTTTCGTTTTCTATCCCATCACCTGTCAAGCTTCATAGTGGCTCAGCCATACCAAAGCACAGCTCTGCTTTGAGAAGCTGTGATCCCCTGCAAAGGCAGCAAGCTGCTCCTCCTCTCCATTACAGATCTGCTAGTTTGTCAAGGGAGAAAAAAAAAAAAAAAAAAGGAAGAATTTATTTTTTCCCTTTAGGTCCAGTTTCAGAGCCAGCACTACCAAGGCAGGAGCTGGACTCCCCATCACTTATCCCCATGTTGATGAGGGGGTCAAAGCTGTCACACAAGTGCTGCTGCAGGGAGGTTTTAGGTCTACCAGAGCATGATGCACTGTGTCTACTTCTCCAGAAAACACAGCAGTGGAGGAGTTTGGCAGGAGCAGGTAGCTGGAGTTAGGGGTGTGCGGGGGGTCCCACCGTATCTTGGTCCATTCTCCACTCTTCTCCTTCCCTCAGTGTACCCTGAGGCCTTTAAATTCCATGAAAACTCTTTAGAGAAAACAGTACTAATTAGAAGAAAGAAAAAAAAAACCAAAACAACACAAAAGAAGTGAAGGAAAATTTCCCCTTGATTGCTAATGTACTGACGGCAGGACCCCTCCTCTGCAGCAGCACTTAATCAGCCCCCAGCATCTCCTCATCACACAAATAGCCCTGATGATGACACAGCAGGGCCAGCTGGGTAGGGCCAGCTCCTGGTGAGTGCTGGTAGCCCTGCAAGGAACAACTTGACTCCCAGCCAGAGTCAACCATGTGTTTGCCTTACTTACCATTTGAGAGTGGGAGACAAACAGCAGGAGTTCAGCACTGACCACCCAAAATCATCCTGGCCTATGACCAAACTCAATCTGCCATTTTCTTGTCCCCTAAAAAGCTTACCATTGATGCTTTACATCCATATGGGTCTCTTTTCCTATTGTCAGCCAATCTCTCCAAATTGTGGTAGAAAGGCAGAGTCTTAATGCTTTCCTCTTAGCTTTTGTACCACAAATACCAGCATTTCCCTGTGATCATCAGGTAGTACCAGATTAAGGTAACTACCCTCCCAACTTTCCTGGAGGTTACATGATTGCTGTCCCCATCTCCTTGGTATAAATGCCTCCAGTTGCTCAGCAACCTACACACCCAGATTCAATTAACTTTGATTACAATTACAGCCAGAATAGATCAGCCTGTGCTGTCAGAAGGAAAAGTGCTGTAGACCTGCAGGATGCTGTCCCCAAAGGGCTGCTGCAGCCTTCCCTGTGAGCCAGTGCTACTCTCCTTTGCCTTTGATCATCTAATTAATAGATGGGAATGTGAAAATCATGGGATATAGCTCCACAGCTCCCTTAGCAGGCTTCCTGGCAGGGGGCAGCTCCAAGGACATCAATGGATGGTGGGTAGAGGTGGCCTGTCCCATGAGAATCGGGCCTGTGGGTGACTAAGCTGAAGGGTTATAGGCGTCTGGGTGATGCTTGTGGTCTTCTCTGATAAAAACCTAAGTGAACAAGCAAATTGATTGCGAAGCAGCACCCCTGGCAGTGTAGGGTTGATTCTCTGGAGGAGAAGGAAGAGGAAGAGAAGGAGGCAAAAAGGGTAGCAGCTTTCTTCTCCCCACAGTCCCCTGGCCAGAAGACTTCTGCCAATTTGATAGGTAGGAGCATCATTTATGGCAGGAATTGGCCAGAAGCAAATGACCGTTCCCAAGTGGGAGCAGGGAAGGAAGTGTGGAGGCTCATTATGTTTAATGTGATTACTCTGGACTTACAGCAGTGTATGCGACAAAGCAATTTGGCCTTCTCTGTCTTCTCCCCTCCCTGCCTCAGTCTTTGAAGATGGAAGAACCTGATTGCGCTAGCCCACGATCCAAAACAGCTCTGTGTAGCTTCTTGAATGGAGACACTGCTCACCTCCCACGGGCAGCAGTAACATGGGAGAACACATATAAATCAGCCCCACATTTGGCCAAGGCTGCTGCTCGGGGCTGTTGCTGCAATGTGAACACACAAACCTTGATGGCCAGCAAGGGCTTCCCTTTGCCCAACCCCACCACTGCACCTGGATGCCTTGGGATTCCCTGCCAAAGAGCCCTGTGTCCTGTGCGCCTCTGACTCACACTCCCGCTCCCTGATGAGCACATTTTGGTTCTGTGCAGCCTGCTCCGATCACTTGCCTCAGCATCACATGCCAAATACAACAGAGCTTGCAAGGATGTGGGATTTGTCTTTCCTAACCGTATTCCTTCTGAGAGAAGTCTTTGTATAATCCACCTCTCAAACAGACTATTTTAGGTCTTGCTGTCTTCCTTGTCAAAAAGCTGCACAAGACTTTTCCTAGGCTCGAATTGGACTTTCACACAGCTTAATCTTGGCTTTCTCCTGTCCCTTGCTGTACTCTTTGCAAACATCTCACATCTCTGCTGGGCATTTGTTCCAGGAAGCTGTCCTGTCTCCAGAAATGCAGCGTTGGTGTTGCCAGCCCTCCAGTTTGCTTGCATCCCCTAAGCAATCTGTCGTCACCAAAGTCCTGCTCTGTGTACACCACTCACTTTCTGATGATGAAGACAGCACTGGATGCTCAGTCCTTGCAGTCTGTCTGTGGCTGATTTGCCATCTCTGATCCTGTGTCTGATCCCGCTCACTACTTGGCTGGGAGCACCCAGAGCCTCCTGCTGTATTGGTGGCTCTTTGCTCTCGTGATGCCCTTGAGTGGTGATGGAGGCATCCGGAACAAGATGCCTTGGCTGTACCTCTTGTCCCCTCCCTTTCCTCAGCACTAAGAGATGCCGTTCCTGGCCATGCCAGACACATGTATTAGCTGAGACTGCCTATTGAGGCTGCTGTCTATCCTCCATTTCCCTTTCAGGCATGAGTGTCCCCAGCGTCTCAGATGCAGATAAACCCAACTTTGAGAATACGAAGGACTTTCAGTCTATTTAAATACTTATTTGCTAACACAAAAGTGAATGCCTTTGTAATTTAATATTCTTCTGGAAGTAATTGTATAGAAGTCCTTTGTTTCTTTTCCGACTGTCAGATTCCATTTGTTTAATTTTGCTGTTGTGACACAAAGTGACAGAGCCCATTCTCCATTTCTACAGATAGCAAAACTCCAGGATTCTTCTCTCTGCATGGCCAGAAATTTATGTATTCTCCCCATTCACTCGTACATCACTACTGTGGCAGATTACTGACCCCCTTAAGAATAAATGCATTTTAATACAGCTGACCCAGAAACCTCCCAAAGGGGAGATAAAGCGCAGCTCTGAGAACCAACTGACTTTGCTGTAGCTTGGAGAAGAATAAAAGAAGGGTACAAAGCTGGCATTGTCTCAGTGACACACCATTTCCATCGACGAGCCTTCCTCCACATCAACACTTCCTGCCTCTCAAATCCACCTTGTCCCAGGGTCGCATTCCCTGCTCTCTGGCAAAAAGGAGACTCCTGTGCGGGGCTCCCAACTACATTTTCTCAGAGACAGAGAGGCAGGGAGAGCATCCATCCACTGCAGGGCAGCAGCAGGGCTGTTCCAGGGGCAGCAAAATACAGTTCAAGGGCAGCTGCCATTCCGTATGTGCAAAGGTGGGGAGGGATGGGACAAGGTGGCTGCAGGAGGTGTGCTGCATGTGATGCTCCTATTGCATTAGCCTGGCTGGCAGCCTTCCTGGTGCTTCTCTTTAAAGATCATTTTTCAGAAGAAAGGAGAAATGCCATGAAATTGCAGATTCAACCCTCTTTGGAAGTGTGAAACTGCAGGATGCAGAAGAGAAATATAATCTTTCTCTTTACAGAAGTGTTGAGATATTTTTCTCAAATTTCATATTTTCTCTATGTTTCAACAAGTTTTTCTGAGAGATTTCTATAAAATATATATATTTATTATTATATATAATTCTATAGAATTTATAATTCTATAAAATAAAAAGGGATTTCTATAAAAAGCCTGAAGGACCTGCTCAGTCCTAAGTACCAGGGCCCAGTAACACTTGTCTTGCTTAGAGGTTTCCAAGTTGCATGTTTGGGTCCCTACAGGTATCTCCAGTTTGGAGACCAAGTCTGCAGAGTACTGCAAATCGCTCAGCAGAAATTTGTGTTGCACAAGGTGACCCCGTCCAGTCATCATGTCATTCTTCCACACTTCCCCAGGCATCTTGAGTTCTTGATCTCAAGCAGATCCTGTTGCTATTGATCTTCTCATGCAGCACTATGGGAGTTCCCGGGACAGTGCTTCACCCCAGTGTGCTCTGCATCCACCCTAAAAGGGACCCAGCCTTCCAGGGCAGCAGGGTAGGCTCCTCTGATTCACACTTCCCATCCACACTTGGGGCTGAAAGCCAAGAGGAGAGAAAGAGCTGAGTTTCAGATCTCAGGTTGATTTTGCAGCATGGGCAAAAACTGCAAGCCAGCTTCTCCTCTTGTTTGTAGCTGAAGAACATTTGCTCTGGAAGCCCTTGGAAGAAAATAAACATGGTGCAATACAGAGCTGTTTGTACAATCAGTTTTCTGTAAAATGCTTCACTTTAAATGTTTGCAGAGACCCGGGTGGTGTTGGTTGTGCATGTGAATTTAGGGATGGCACCACATTGGGGTAATTTTTTTACCGAAGCTTCACTGGGGAATAAAGCAGGTAGCAAAGAAGGGTGTGATTCTGAGGGCCTCGCTCCTTCTCTCCTGTACAAAGAAGTTCACGTGTATGAATATATATACATATATAGATGGGAGTTTATTTAGATCTGAGGCCCATTAGACAACCTGGCTTTAAGACCCATGATGAGATTAATCGAGCGCGGTAATTACACATGCTTGAAAATTACTCAACAATTATACTTGACGTTACCAAGAATTTCCATGATGAATTACCTTAGGATTTCAATTCTGAAAGAGGTAAGGACAAGGTTAACAGAGGTTCTAGTTGGGAATCAGTTGAGCACCACATAATTATCTTGTGCTTGTACAGGAGCTGCTACGTATTTACTGCTGCTAGAGATCTTCGGACTTGTTGCAATGTAATTATTTCTGTTTTCTATTAAATGGAATTAATTCTATATGATAGGTTGGGATTCCCTGCTAAAATCCATGTGGGTTTTTTTGTGAGGCACTAAGATGTGGATCAAGATGCCAAATGTCAGGCATCTATTTGAGGAATTGCCATGGAAGTAGATTATCTGTTTTCAGAAAGCAAAGTATTTGAGATCTTTAAACATGTAGCATATGGAGTCAAAGCCTTTAATGGCTGAACTATAGAGAAGATAGCCTGAAGTTGCACTAAGGGAGGTTCAGGTTGGATATTAGGAAAAAGTTCTGTTCAGAAAGAGTGGTGAGATATTGGAACTGGCTGCCCAGAAAGGTGGTGGAGTCACCATCACAGAATCACAGAATGGCCAGGGTTGGAAGGGACCTCAAGGATCATGAATCTCCAACCCCCCCCCCACCACAGGCAGGGCCACCAACTGCCACATTTAATACTAGACCAGGCTGCCCAAGGACCCCATCCAAGCTGGCCTTGAGCACTTCAGGGATGGGGCGTCCACCACCTCTCTGGGCAGCCTGTTCCATCACCTTAGCACTCTCATAGTAAAGAAGTTCCCCCTGACATCCAACCTAAATCTTCCCTCCTTCAACCTAAAACCATTTCCTCATGTCCTACTGCTATCTACCCTTTCAAAGAGTTGACTCATTTCCTGTTTAGGTACTGAATGGCTGCAATGAGGTCACCCTGGAGGTGATCAAGAACCATGTGGATGTGGCACTGAGGGACGTGGTCAGTGGGCGTGGTGAGGATGGTTTAGCAGTTGGTCTCTGTGGTCTTTCCAACCTTAATGATTCTATGACAAGATGAAGACTGGGCAACATTATTATTATTATTTTTTTTAATTAGCCTCCCAAAGATGTGCTCATGGTGGGAATGGGGTGGAGAGATGTCCCCTGCCCTATGGGGCTTGGTGTGCTGAGACTGCAGCACATATTAGGAGGTGTCCTGGTGCTGGGACAGGTCTGGCACCCTCCTCATGGGCAGAGACAGGTATTCAGTGGAGGTACATGGGATGGCTTTTGTCTCCAATGCCCTGGGAACAAAGGAGAGGTGGGGCTGAACATAATCTCTGCAGCACTTAAGTTCCCAAGCAAATATCTAATTAGAGAAACATTTGACTTCAATAATAAATGAGCAGAATATCAGGAGACACGAGTACTGGCAAAGTACTGTTATGGCAAAGTCTTGATAACAGGGCATTTTTTGGTCTGCCCTCCTATTTAAGATGTCCATGTAAGCGGAAAAACCACGTGTGCAGCTGCTAAGGGCAGGGCACGACTTTCCTCGCTCCTGCTCTAACAATTTGGAGGCACCCATCGGCAAACCCACCCTCATCAATTCTGCATCTTCCTGAAAATGTACTTTTAAGCACCTTAATTGCATTTCAGAGATAACCCTGCAGGCAAAGTGACAGGAAGAGAAACCATATGGAGCAGTTTGGCGGTTGGGCTCTTTGTTTTAAATCAATCAAACATCTGCGGCTAATGTAGCTTTGGGCTGCTCCTCAGGAAACATTAGCCCTATTAGTCTGGGCTGGCAGGAACACAAAATAATATATTTATGGACAAAGCACATGTGCATTACTGCTGGAGCGCAAGCAGAGGAGGAGGAAGAGAAGAACCATGGTCAGCACTTCGGCTTCTTGGGAGGTCGGCTCTGATGCTAACAGAGCAGGTATGCGGGGCTGGTCCTCAGACCTGTAGACCTCAGGGCCCACCATCCCAAACCAGAAGAGGAAACTCCACCAAACAAAAGCTTCTTTCCTTAAAATTAACCCAGTGGGACAGTTTGGTTGGCTCTGTACAGGCAGCAACAGTTGAGAAGCTCTGAGTGGTGGGGCTTTACTATACAGGGATTGTTCTGCTCATTGTTTACAAGTGGGGGCAGGACCACGCACACGAGGACAGGAGGGTGCGACTGGTTTGAAACCACCATTTCACATCCTATGAGGTCCCAACGTGGAGTGATTCCCCATATGGTATTCCCTTTCAAATCCGGACAGCCTCCAGGTGGTTTATCCCATTTTCTTCCCATATATTGACCCACAATGCAGTACTAGGGAGAAGGTCAGAAATGTCACACAGACAACTGCATGGGCATTTGCAGCCATAGCCATAAATGAAGAGTGAGAAGGCACACATCAACAAACAACCAGTGCCTTTCGATTTCTCAGACAAACTTTAACTGTGCCCCTTAGTGATATTGAAGAGATCAGACAACTACAACATTTTAACTAAACCTTTATTCCAACCGCAGGTGAGTCTGATTTCCAAACAGCACTCTACTTACTCCCTTTTAACTTCTGATGCTATCAAGTCTGGGCAGACTTGGGGGTCTGAGGATGCCCCTGCTCATGCGTCCCCATACAGGCATCTGGGTACAGGCATCTGGGCTCCTGCCCATAGCCCTTGCCCTGTCCTTCCACAGTCCTCACGCTTTTCTAAAATATGTGTCAGCTCCCAGTGTGTGACTGACTGACAGCCCAAAGGTCCCACATGTCCCCATTGAGGTGATACTGCAGAACAGGATGCAGAGGTGAATCAGTGTCATTCCAAGTTGATTTTGTCCTGCCATCAGCTGCTTGAAAGAGTTCAGTGCTGGACCGGTGTCTGAAATGAAGGTTCATGGAAAGGAAATTACGCAGGGCACTAACAGTGAAGAGGTAAGGTGGGCAGACAGGGGCTCCCTGAGTCTTTGGCCCTGATCATATGTCTCCACAAGCGTTGCACGGCCCATCGTCCTGGCATGTCCTTTGACCCAATAAGGAAGGCATTTGGCAATCCTCCCTTTTCTCGTGGTGCTTTCTGTTTGTTGCATCCAAACAGTGAGCTGCTCCATCTTCTCTCCAGACCTAATGGCTACATACTGATGTAAGAGATGTAGGGATGTAATCCCCTTTCTCCCAACAACACATGCCTTTCAAACAGTGCTGCTGTAGCAGAGGGGTGAAGTGGTTATTTTTTGATCTAACTCTGATTAGGGACATAGGATTTTGGAGTGACAGCCTGCCAGAAACACAGTGTTACACAACCACCCATCATCCAGCCCAGCATCCTGGAGCAGCTCGGCTTTCTCTCCCAAGGTCATGTTGTTATTATGCAGCTGCACCGCCAAGGCAGGGGCAGAAGGGGCAGAAGGACAGAGAGGTGCCCTGGGTGCCCCTGGCCATTCCCATGCCCCAGCTGGGCTGCATACGAGGGTGTTGTGCCAGCCCCCAGCTTGCGTCCTCAGCTTCAGCTTGTGCATAGGGCCTTACAGCAGGGCGGCAGCCATGATGGCTTCCCAGGCCCTGCACTGACTCACAGGGCAGTGCTACGCCAGAGATGACAGGGGGCTGAAGTCAGGGCCCTGATGAGCTCTCCACAGTTCTCTATTCATTCCGTGTGCCGTATTCTCCTCCTGCCTGTTGGCAGCATGGAGGGTTCATAAATGATGGTAATAAATGCGAAATGACAGCTAATCTTAATTGACCAAAGCTTCCCTCAAAAGCCTGGGTCTTGCCGGCTGTAATATGCTCTAAATGTAAAAATGCAAAGCAGGAAATTACATTGGTGCTTTCACTTGCCTTTAATTGCACGGTTTTCATGCTGCCAAGCAACAAAATCCAAGATGACCCCAGTGACTGGGGTCAGGGGATTACTTCCCTGGGGTGGGACCCCCAGAGTTGGGAATTAAGGATGCAGCTTTGTCACCAGCTCACCCGGAGCCTCACGTTTCTTGTCTGTGGGTGCTGGGGCTCTGCCAGGAGAGGATGGGGCCACACCAGGGTGAGAAGGGTGACCTGGAAGCAGCGGTGCTTTGCAGAGCCCCAGCCTGGCCTCTCCCATACTGTGCCAGCAGGCTGGGTTTGCACTGCGGCACTTTGCTTGGAGCATCCCGGCGACTTCGGGCCTCCTCCTTCTCCCGGCCCTGGCAGCATGACTTGCAGCTTTTCCTAAAACTGGCAAGCAGCCTCCTGCTTGAAGACGGGCAGAGAGTTAACCCCTTCCTGCCTCTTCTCCTCCTTGTCCCCCAGCGGTAGGAAGGACAGGGAAGGATGGAACTGCCAGCATCCCACCCTGTCAGCCCCAGTGATGGGACACGGCAGTGCCTGCAGCTTCAGGCTTCCAGGGCTGAGTCAGGAGATAAATCGTTGGCACCCGTTTTTGAAAGGGGCAGTTCTGGAGGGGCCGGGGGCTGTTGGCTTTAGGGAGAGGAAAGGTTTGTCCTTCACACTGTGGGGAGGAGATGGAAGCAGATCACAGGGCTCTGAGCTCTGCAGGAGCGCCAGGAAGTTTTGCTGTTTCCTAGCTCTGCGCCTACAGGAGCTGTGTGGCAGGGAGCTGGGCTTCTGAACTGCTTCCTGCCTTTGCCTGGGGCTTGCTTTATGATGTTCAAGAACATCATGTTTCTCAGTTACCTTTCAGAAATATTCTGATTTTATTTTTTTTTCCCCACAGGAATCTCTGCAGGTACAACAGCCTTCAGGGTGACATGCATCACAGCTGAGAAGCCACCCATTGGCTTTGCACTCCCGGTGCTACGGGTGGAGATGAGTGCAGCCACTAGGTAGGGACAGGAGGGGACAGCCACGGAGAAGGGGGAGAGGAGGAGGAGGAGGAGGAGGAGGAGGAAGGGGGCTGCCATGGGGAAGGAGCCTGAAGCACTGCGTCTGCTCTCAGCCACTCCTGCAGAAGTGAATCCCACTCCCTTCAGATTACTGGGAGATAAATTTAGAGTAGATCTGAAAAGTAATTTAGAGACCTAAAAATACCTCTCTATCAAGAGACTGGAAAACCAGGAGAGAGGAGGAAGGGGAAAAAGTGACTGTGGGGCAGAGAAAACAGCAAAAATCAATGACTGGGTCAGGCAGCCAGGGAAGAAACTCGGCAACTCTGGGGCAGGGCTAATCCCATCCCTCTGCCCCTCATGATGCTCCTGTTCTCACCAGCCAGGGATGTACCCATGACATGGGAGGAGGATGCTGCAGATGCTCCCTGAGCTGAGCAGGAGCTGCAGGAAGGAGATAAAGGCGCTCAGCTCGCCTCGTGCCCTGCTTTCATAATCTCTGCTTTTTAATATCCTGTTGAGACACAGGTGCGTGCCTGCCCCACCTGCCTAGTAGCAGAGTTCCCATTGATACAGTCCTGCTGGGGAGCTGGCTGTAGGGCTCCTGGCCCCACAAACACCCCTTCCTACTCACAACACACCTCTGGTTTCCCTGTGCCATGTAGCATCCTCCTTCACCCAAGCTGAGATACAGTGGGTCATGGGGACCTCACAGTGTGCAGGATAGGAAGGGTGCCCTGGGCATCTCCCGCCTGGATGGCATTGTAAATTAATTTAAATGCCACCACAAGCATTCCAGTATCCTGCAACACTCCATGGGCACTGCAGTGCTCCCTCCTGGCAGAAGTCCCTGCTGCTGGAGGGAGGCAGGTGTCCAATGGTGCATGGGAGTAAGGAGGCATGCAGTACTTGTCTCCCATTCATTATAGCAGCATCCTTTTATGATTAGCACTCAGGCTGCAGCATATCTTCAGCTTTCCCCTTGCACTGTGGATTGTGCCCTGCCTCTGTGTTGCTCCCGGTTTAATAATTCTGCCATAGCTATTTTTCCTCTTAACATCATGTGTTCTCATTCTAGGGCTGTAATAGTGTTGGAGGTCCATTTGTGTTCCCCTTCCTCCTCCCAGCATCCAGTCTTTCCATGTGGGATTCATTTCTGCCTCATGAAAAGGCACCAGAGCTGCCATCATGGGGTAGGGGCACTAGGTGGGGGTGGATGTTCACCCCAGCTGGGAGCTGGCTCACTGGAGAGCTTCTGCAGCCGTTTGCCTGTTTGCTACAGATGTGACTCAATGAGGGCTTGGGTCCGCCTGGGTGGATTTACATCTGCTCCCGGATATTGCCAGTGGAAAAAAAAAAAAGAAGAAAAAACAAATACAGGTAACCCGTTAGGATTTCAGCAATCGGGGGCTGCACCGTGCGCAGGTCCCCACCCCACACAGCCCACCAGCACGGCTTCCCACCCCCTACAGCCACAGAGCGTTTTCAGAAGGGTTATTTTAGCTTAACCCTGCATTCATCAGCTCATCTGCGGAGGGCACTCGTGAGGCAAAGCTGGCTGCTTGAGTGGCCACAGGTAGCAGCTCAGTGTCCAGCCAGAGCCAGCAGCCCCACTGCCCTGAGAGCCCCCAGGAGCACAAGGACGTCTCAGAGGGGTCTTTCCCTCTGTGTGTGTGATGCTGCACTCACCGGGCCGTTTGGCTCCAGCTTTAGACTTGAATGTGAGCGAATGCAAACGTCCTTAAGTGAGCTCAGAGCTACTGGGTATCAGGTGTGTGTTTAAATACAGGAAGCTACAAAGCAATGATCTTTCCTTGCTCCACGTACAAACAGTGATTGGCACGTGAATTAGGGGAACACAGAAGTGCAGAAATAGATTCATTAATTACGGAGATCCTGCCTGTGCAACAGCTTATTGCCAAAGCACATCGAGCTCTCAGTGTGCACTTGGGGTAACACTCTGCTCACATGCATTCAGAGTAATGCAGAAATCCCTGGGAGAGTGTCACTACAAACACACTGCACACAGGCTTGTTTGGTGCAGTCCTACTAATAGGAAAGAGCAGCAAAGTACTGTGACAAGTAGGTGAGCCAATACCTGTTCCATTCTGCAGGCATTAGGGAGGAGACATGTTGAGGAGTTACCTATTGGCCTCATGGCTCTGGAGACTCCCCTTGTAATGAATGTTAGCAAAATGGACATTTCTGGGTACATCTGCCTATGTATTGATTCTGGGGGGGTTATTATATTAAATCTTGTCTTACTTCCAGTCACAAACCTGAGTGACAGTGATGTGGAGGGGCTGGAAACCTGAGGAGCCATGAGGAGCTGTGGAGAGCACGTCAGCCAAACAGGCACATCCATGCAGCACAAACCTTAAACACGAGGCATGCAAAGGGTTAGGAAGGAATGCCAGCACTGCTTTGATGCAAGTGAAATGAGAAGACAGTTTCTCCTGTCTGGAGCCACAGCCAAGCTCCATGCTTGGTTCATACACCCAACTGCATTTTTATGATCAGATACAAACAGGGACTTTCTTGTGATGGTTGCAAATGTTTTATTATAAAGTCTTATCAATGAATTACAGCTCTGAAAATCAGTTTTTCAGGACTAAAATCTAATCTGGCAGGGCTCAATAAGTAACAAGACGAACTCAGCCATGCAAACAAAATATTACTAAGTTACTTTAATAAATTTTTATCGCAACAACCTTAGGAAGAGCGTGTCCTGGAAACTCAGACCGTTAATCTTGGATTTTTATTAATATTTTGGATATTTTTTGTTATGCTCATGGCCTCCAGTACAAAGCTATCTTCATATTGATACCAAAACAGGATTTTACAGCACTCTAACGAAAAAGCACCAGCAGTTGACAGCGTTCTGCACAGTGCCTTTAGGAAACTGCTCACTGTGCTGAGTCAGAGCTTCAAGAGAAACCTATTCTCAGCTTCTGGAGAAGCTTCTTCCCACCCAAAGGCCAAGCTTCCATGTCTTTTCAGTATGTGCCATTCATTTTCTGTTCAGATTATTTTTGTTTATGTTTACTACAGTAAGCTTTATTAGTTTATGTTGCATACAATAGAATATTCAAAAATCCCACCCTGATGGCCACAGAAGGGTCTAACAGAATCTTAGAATCATAGAACTGTTTGAGTTGAAAGGAACTCCTGAAGACCATCAAGTCCAACTCCCCTGCAACAGCAGGGACACCTACAGCTACATCAGGTGCTCAGAGCCTGACCTTGAATGGGGCACCCACTACCTCTCTGGGAAGCCTGTGCCAGTTCCTTGCTACCTTACTGCAAAAAACTTACAAACAATCTAAATCTCCTCTCTTTTAGTTTGAAACCATTTCCCCTTGTCCTGTCACAGCAGACCCTGCTGAAGGGTCTGTCTCCTTTCTTACAGCCCCTCTTCAAATACTGAAAGGCTGCTCCCAGGTCTCCCCAGTGCTCCTCTTCTCCAGGCTGAACAGCCTCAACTCTCCCAGCCTGTCCTTGTAAGAGAGGTGATCCATTCCTGGGATCATTTTCATGGTCTTATTCTGGACAGACTCCAGCAGGTCCACATCTCTCCTGTACTGCCTGGAAGACAACCAACAAAAACTTCCTTTATGTGTACAAACAGTATTCTGAACTTACAGCTACCTGTTGACAAATGTTTCCCTCTCCAGCATTGTATCTAACAGGAAACCCTAAGAACACAGAGACATTGGAAAGAAAAGCTTTACAGTATTTTTAATGTGTTTTGGGTGGCTTAGCTCAACTCATTCATTACTCTTAATTTCTACAGCTTAATTGCATAACATTTTTACAAAAGCAACATCATGTCAACATTAATCAAACACAACATTTTAGATTTTTATTTTTATTGTGCAAAACATAAGCAATAAGTCTTATTAATACAACAAGCTGAAAAAGCAAGGGATATTTCAAAGAATAATCATATTCACGTGCAATTTTTACCCCTACTTCCATCTTTTGATGCGGAATCCAGAATTCCCATCAGTAAGTGCTATCCAAATAGTTTGTTTCACCTTTTATTATTTGGAAGACAAAATGTATTTTTACATTTATAACAATCTAAGCAACTGTTGAAGTGTATAAACGCAAATCAGACATTCAAAAGTGTGAAAAAATACACACTGAGGGCATCCACCAAAAGGGCGTCATGGCCGACAATTCATAGCTTATATTCAAAAATCTGATATCCTGATTTTCCATTTTGAAGTCAAAATTCTAGCAAATAACATAGAAATTTGTTTAAAAATCCTGGTATCATCTAAGTGAAAAAGTAATTGAATATAATAATTTACCTTAATTAAAATCCCTAGCTTGCTAAGTGCTAGCAGTCACAAAGGCAGTCACGAAGACCGTTTGATGTTACATAGCACCATACAGACATCCATCTCCTTCAGAAAGAAACATCATGTTCCACTAGGAACACAATCTGAGTATTTCCTGAAGATTTTAGGCATCTTTGCCTGTTTATATCATAAATGTGTGCAATAGTTTCTTAATGTGAGCAGAAATGTACAAAATTCTGCTGAAACCTGAAGATGGTGCAATCACTAATTTGAATCCACTAGGTAGAAAAGTATCGAGAACTCTTCAGTAGTCAATTTAACATTCAAAAGCAGATCTATAGTTTCAAGTAAATCTGTCATTAAAAACAAACCACTATAGAGTTTGGCTTTAAAGTGACAAAGTCCTTTTTTTTTTTCTCTTAATATAATGTACAAAGCTTGTGAAGAATTAACATCAAACTAGAGTTTCAAAAAGATGCAGAGAGGTTATTATCTCTGATTTCAAAATACTCCACTATAATTACATAAAGAACCTCCAAAACATGTAATCATAATTTGTTACAGCGGTATCGTTTGTTCCAGTAATAATCCTTCCTATAAGGAGGCTGCTCATCAGTTTCAATGCAATGATCTGCTGCAGGTGCCAATTAGAGCTTCCCCCTGTGCCTGCCCTACTCCACATCCTGAATTTACTGGTAGAAGTTTTGTCTAAAGCAAAATGGAATGATGCTCACTTATCCAGATGACCGAGCCATAGTAAAAATCTGCCTGCCAGCTTCTCCAAAGTTGTTGGGCTTAGGCAAGTAATGAATCCTGCAGTAATCACGAAGTATTACAAATAGAGCAACTAACAAGCCATTTTCTGTACTTTAAATCACTGAGATCTACATAGAAAATCTTTATGAAAGCATGGGCACTGGTTGCATCGCTGACTCTTACAAACTAAGGCTTCTGTAAAAGCTGCACACATGGAAAATGATGCCTTGAGATAAAGAGAAACAAAATACAAGAGAAGAGAGATTTCCTAGTATTGAGTCCTGATTCCTTACGAATTAACATACATTTTTTCAGTGACAAGCACTGCTCATTATTTTGGCCCTGTCTCTCCTCCAAAATCAGCTTCATAAGCTGTTATCATTCCGGTTTAAAACAAACAAACTCAAACTCTTAAAATATTGCATATGGAGTTCAGGATTCCATAAACAAAATACATAACAATTTCATATTCTTGCTATGAAACATCAACTAGAAAATATGAATGTTTATGAATAAACAAAACCACAATTTATACATTATATCCATACTGATAAAGATCTCTGTGTTAGTGGTGAATTCAACATCTTTAGATAGAGTTCAACAGGTGAACAATATTCAACTGCATTTTAAAGAAAATTCCAGTTCAAAAAATCCTAAGTAATTTCATATATGGCAGACCAACAATCTAAAGACAAATCTCAAATACAACTGTACAACATTTGCTTCAAATCTACCTACGCCCAAAAGGCACTTAGTGGTTTAAGTGTGCAAATTGCTTCTTAGAAGAAACAGTGTGCAAACAGAGCCTGTTTCATTAGCTCTGCATTCTTTAGTCATTTCCTGCAGAGTATTGCTATTAAATGGTGCCTACGGTGTAAGACTTTAAGGGACAGGAGACAGTCAGTCCACAGAATCACAGATGTCTTTCACTTTCTGGTTGAAGTCTTCAGGCTGATCAGCATACACATAATGACCTGCACCAAGGATAGCCTGGAGGACAAAGGTGAAGAAACAGGTCAGAAGGACAAGAAAGCCATAAATGCATAAATAAATACTGAAACTGGGGAGGAATATTCCTCCTCGAAATGAATATCCCAAACTTGGCTTCTACACACTGCTACACTACTGCTTGGAAAGAGCAATTCTAAAACTGAATCTGCTCTATTGCACCCAGTGTGTGTTAATGGAGTTGGAACAACTGCTGCCAGGAGGTGGTACCATACAACCAACAAAAGACTCCAAACATAAGGAAAAACAAATGTTTGTTTCACCCGTTGAAGGAACTCTGCTAAACAGGAATAAAGGGTAAAACCATTGCCTTTTCAATTGCACAACTTGTTGAAAAGAAGATTCAGGTAAACACAAGTCCCTGGAAAACAAACCGAGGAGAACATATTGTACATATCAAATTTCTGAACAATTCATCTCTTCCATTCTCTGCTCAAACAGTTCTGCAAAGCAGCTTGCTAGTTCTTTAAGTGTTCAGAGAAGAGACAGCATCTAAACGTTTGTACTGCCTTATTATCATCAAAATTATATTAGAAAACACTGAAGAACATACTAGGATAAAAGATTACCAGTTCAGAGGCTTACATTGCTGAGGATTCCCTAGCCTTGTGGAAGCAGACTCCAGTCTTCCCAATGAAACAGTATTCGTAAAGCAGGGAAAAGTCAAATCCAAACAATGCAATATATGGAGAAAAATACCCCATATTTCTGGTCTAGATTATTTTACTGTGACTGTGTAAAAAAACTAAGGGCTTAAGTAACCACACACATTGTGTTACTGCATACCACAACACATTGTGGTTACTGCATTTCTGTTAAAACTAGCATGAAGCAAGTCATCATCATACTGTAGATCAAAAGTGCTTGACTATTTAAATTTTATAGTCAGTTTGAGATTAATTTGTATTTAAATCTACTTTTCTCCTCCCCCATTAAACATTTCCTCTTCAGTCACTAAAAGGAAGCACACTGCTTTAAGTATGACCAACTTACAAAAAACAAGAACAAATCACAGTAATAAATAATAGAAATAACATACAATAAAGCCCTGTGCACTCTAGGAAGTCTCAGCATCAGTGGAACCCCTTAGCTCCTACAGTGCTGTGAATGTCTTTCAGTGTCTCTATAATTTCCACCACTCCAATTTACCTTTTATGATCTGCATTCAGCTTAACCAAATTTTAACTTGGTGCACAATGAAGTTTTCTACAGTGCCGTCTAAAAGCCACTGAGCAGACTGGAAGAGCCTCCTGAATGATACATGTTAATCCTAGTTACGCATGGTATGATTCTTAACAGTGGGTTTCTGTTACAAGCCAATTCTTGGGTTACGCAGTAAAGCAGCACTTTTACATCTGGATGCTCGCGTTTATGAAATGCATTTATGCTCTTTAACGTGCGTAAGAAGCTCAGTAACGATGTCTTTTCTCCATGATCCAGCTCTGATGTCAGCTATATCAAGATTACAAAATTTTGTTTCAATGACTTGTCAAAGTTAATATCACATTATATATTTCTGTGCAGTTAGGACTAGACATCAGCAAGAAGGCAGCTGGCACACTCAGACATTTTATCACAGCACTGGAACATACATGTATATTCAATTCTCGTGTCTGGCAGACATGACACTGCACGAGGGATACTTCCAAAACGGTTTGTTTTCATAGGAATCAACAAAAACACAGTGTGCACATTGTATTGAGTTGCAGGCATGCACGTTTGAAATGACAATGTCATACCTCTAAATAAGAATGCATTAGCTCCAAAGACTACATCAAGTTTTTTTGTAATGACTTAAAGAAAGATGCTTTCAAGAACCTAAGCAACAGGTTAACAACCACCTTCTTAACAGAAATTGACACAGACAGGTTAAAACACTTTATGAGAGCATCCTGATTATGCCGTATATATATGTAGATACTCAGACTGCTATGGTTTAAAACAGACAGACAAAAATGTAGGTACTTACCAGTCACCACACAAACAACTTGTATTAGCATGCTAGAGCAAAAAAAAAAAGTAAAGTAGAAAAGTGATCTTGTTCAAAGACCTGATTCAGCTTCTAGAGCTTTCTTATCTTTTCTTACTCTGAAAAAACAGACTTCTGTCTGTTTTAAGTTTGATCTAAACTTTTTTTCCTCTTTTTCTGTTAAAGAAATCAGAAGTTATTACCCCAGGATAAATCAAAGAGCTATAATTTCCACACTTGGTGCAAAGATCACACAAATATGCTTTGAACAAATTCACACAACAAGCTAAGCAACTGCTTAGAACTTACTATTGTCTTCACATATGACTTTGGTCTCAGAGACTGGATAGTGCTGCCAGAATTGCCATCTATGCATGAACGCGCTCCATAAACCACGGTGATAGGAATGTCTTGATCCATCTGTGGAATCCGTTGCAGCATTGGCCTTTTTGCCCATCCATAAGGAATAGTCATGTTCTTGAAAGCTGTTTCACCACTTCAAGGCATTCAAAAAGAGTACAAGTAATTAAATTTCCATTATATCTGTTTTTTCTTTTCTCCTTTCCCTATACCTGCTTATATATTTCAGTATATGTGCCTTTTGGTAATACAGACAGAACAGTGCACGAGGATGGGACTTCTGATTGTTAAGGAACACAGGTTTGCAAGCAATTTTCAGTATAGATTTTTTTTTTTTCTCTCTTCAGTACAGGATGACAACAACAACAAAATGAGATGCCAATTTTTAAAAGTTTTTAAAGAAAAAATTTTATTAACTAAACCGTAACAACTTTTGGTTAAAAATAGCACTCAAATTCTCAGAACTAAAACATGGATAGCTTGAGAGAAATAGTGAACTGTGACAGCTTCTACATCTCTCACTTTCTGAAATTCATAAAAAGGGCAAAGGTATTTTTTGTCTTTAATCCATACAGTAAATTTTACGATTTAAAATAAGCGTAACCTGTTGCCATGACCGTCAGAGGGAGCAGCAGGCCACCAGTAAGACTTCAAAACACACACTAGGAAACTCGCACTCACCTGGGCGACTGTACATTGCAGTGATAGATGTATTCAGTCACAGTGTTATCATCAAACATCGATGCGTATTTTCGTTTGAAATCTGGTCTTAAACGCTGAACAAGGCTTAGGCCTGTCAAAACAGAACATGCTATTATAGGAGGAGTCAGCAGAGAAAACTCTATCAGACTGCTGAACACATTTCCTTACAATCCTTCAAATACACTCCATTGAAACTTGTGGCTAACTCTGATGACTTCTAAAGCAACACTTTATTTCACTGCTTGCAAATCTTAGGAAAACATGGTGGCAAATAGGAGCTAAACATAATTGTTCTGAAGGACTTTATGTTGCCCCAGCAGTGGGACAGTTCAATCCCTACTGAATACACATAGGGAATATTGCTGAATGGCCACTACAGCAATGGAAGAAACACGCAAAGGGGATCAGCAAAAGGACTGAGCAGACACAAGTTTTAACAGAAATGCACTCTTTCATGATCCCAGTGCTTTCCTTTTCCTTGCTCTGACAGCACTGGGTATACCAAAAGCATTTTGCCTTTCAGAACCAAAAGGCATTGTTGAAAAAGCTAGGCTGTTTTTCTCCAAATACAAGTCTGTACTCATCTTTTACATAACAGTCTTTTTTTTCTGAAGGTAGTTCATCTAACTTGCATTTAGGTGAAAGAACAGAAGTCCTTACACGATGAGAAGGTGTAGAAATTTTGACATGAGTACAAGACATCAGTGGTGGACTTGGTAGCATTGATAGTCTTGATAATCTTAAGGGTCTTTTCCGACCTAAATGATTCTACAATTTTATGATTCTATAAAATAAAAGATTCAACATAGGAAAGCTATTATCTACAAAATAAAGCTCCAACCTCTCTCAACAGCCAAAGAAAAGAGGCAGGTCCTTTCAAAGGCCAGTTAAGTTCCCATTCTAAATCACTTCCTTAAGAAATATGTCTCCTCTAACTGACCAGATAGATCTTTGGGACAAGAGCCTCACAAAAGGCCAATCTGAGTCTGAGAATATTATTTACCTCTACAGATGTTGGCTTACAGTTTACCAGTTGAGTTTATCAACTGAAAATACTGTTGTTAATCTGTGCAATTACGATGATGTCACTTCTTCCCACCTGTTGCTGGCCACAGGCCTGGCACTACTTACGTAGACCGTGTCACAGTAATCTATTCTTTTGTAATCTTGGGATTAGATTATTGCAACACTCTCTTATGTATGCTTTAAATCAATTTAGAAAATAAATACACTGCAAGAGAAAACAACTTGCTTATGAAACAGAGATTTACTTTCTGAAGCGATGAAGATTTTGCAAACATTCTGCAGCTTGCTTCACTACCTGTACTTTCTCTACAGTAAGTTCAACTGCCAGACTTTTGTCGTTTTCTGAAAATAAGCTAACTGGAAACCCCTCAAAGAAAATGATCTCTCAATTCTGTTTCTCAGGTTTAGGTATTTGCCTTCAAGCCTGATTAAATATCCATGTGATACGATTGTGATACCCCAGATAACCCCGGCCACGTGCAAGTGCCTAACTCATAACTCGGAGCAAGAACAACCAGCCTTCTGTTGAGGAGCAGACAGCTGTGCCTGCCCAGCAGTTCAAGGACATGTGAATGCAGAAGGAAACTTGCATTTGGTTCAATACCTTTACTGGGTTGGGTGTGATGCCCATCTCACAGCAATGTTTAAGCTACCCTTCCCTAAGAAATACGAATCACTTAATTATACATTAAGTTAACGATAACAAACTTTTTGATCAGCTGGAATGAGAAATAGATGGAAAATTTTGAAAAGCAGTGCTCTCAACTTCAACTTGTAAGCAAGGCTATGCTGGGGATACCTAGACAGTTGGTCTGTTTCCACAGCATGGTTTTAACTGGGTTTACTTGCTGTGGGAGACAACTTCAGCTTTAGATTCTTTCAAGTGGATTGATTTATGCATACATTTGTTACTGGATAAACTGCATTCAATCTGTGCTTATCACTCAATATTTTTCAAGTTTTTCCTGTTAACCAGATTAGAAAGTTTCTAAAGTACAGAACACTCCTTGTCAGAGAAGCTAATTTTGTCATCCTTCAGAAAACAGCTGAATATATCAGTCTACTTGAATTTATATTCTACAGAAAGAGATTTAAGAAACAGGTGTAGTTTAAGCAAGGCCTAGAAATGCCAATTGTTTCTTTTCAGACTGAACAGTAAAAATGACGATGAGGTGATCTGAAAGTTATAAATAACTTGTAAGGGGTCTGAAGGATATCTTTTTCCTAGCCTCCCTAGGTGATACTTTGGTAATGCAGAGAAATGAACAGATTACCATCTAACCTGTAGTAGGAAAACATGATGAATTTAAAATTTGATCATGCCTTTCTCCCTACCCTCTCTATAAACCAAATCTGTAGTATTCTCATCATCTCTGCCTAGTTCTAGTACGGGAGTATATAGAATTTATCTGTCTCATCAGAGCTGTTGCAGAGACATAAAAATAGGAAGGACAGGTTGCTACTGTAACACAGGACACTGCCGAGACCCACAAAATTTGCTAGAGTAATAGGAAAATGGCTGAAGGAAACAACACAGTTTCAACTTCTTTAAACTCAGGCTTAAGGACAAATGAATTTATGAGAAATTGCAGTCTAATGTTAAGCAAATTTGGAAACACTATTTGTTAGTCAAACTGCATCCATAAGGGAATCTAAAAAGACTGTAACTGAAGGCAAGCAGACAATCTCCCCACCCTACTGCCTCTTTGTAAGGCTTCCCCTGAAGATGTCCACATAATCTGCCTCATTCCAGATGTAGCCTGCATTAAGTGCTTAAATTATCATAAGATGTTTCTAACAGAAGGATCTTGTCCTCTTGTCTGTAAGAGTTTGTTTTTCCTCGAGCCCTCCCACCCTCCCCTCCAACTGCAGGTGATATGAGCTTGCAACAAAGCATATCTTAATGAGGTGCCTGCTCCTTGCTTATGCTTAAGGCAAACAGCAACAGTTTTAAGAGTAGCTGAAACTCACCAAAGGGTCCTGCTATCCTCAGCCCAGCTAACGGATTAAATGGACTCAGTATAGCTCCTAGTGCTTTGATCCAGATTGGAATTGGTCTTTCGTGTTCAGCATTGTCAGGCCTCTCTGGAAAACCCCATGGCTCCACTAAGATAAGATGTTTGACCCTGTTGGCAGAAAAGGTTCAGAGTACATTAATTTTCCTTTGAATGACAAAGCCAGGAACTTGCTATCTGTGTATTATGCAATCTGGTTTAGTCACTTCTGTCACAGCATCCTATTACCTTTCCAATCCTTTGATGATTTTGCATCTGAACGCTAATTAAAGAAAGATGGATTGCAACTAATTTTATATAGAAATACCAGAAACTTGGAAGCTCATATCAAAATAGTAACTCATTATTCAACAGATACCTACTATCACATACATTTGAGAAAAAGATGAGGTTTTTTTTCTGTTTTTAGAAATGGTCAGATCTATGCACTTGATCTACATTATGTGAAAGAGCAGTTTAATTTGAGCAAAACAAAGGGAACGGCACCTGTTTCATGTAAGTAAACATTTAGACATCTATCACTCTTTTCCAAGCCCTTCAAGATCTCTGTTCTATGAAAAGATGCAATTTATTTGAAAAAGAAGCTTATCAAAGCAAAATTTGAACTGGACCAGACAGATCCAAAAAAGTGGATGTTTTCTAAATGTACTGCTTTTAATTCATAAAATAAACACCAGAGAGACAATTTATAAAATTATAACCCAAAGGAATCTCAGCACAGAAGGTACAGTAGGAGCCTCCAGCATACACATTAAATCAATCACTTCATGCAGTGAATCCTCCTCAAGCAAAAAAAAAAAAAATTTGCCTTGGTGGACTGGAATCTTCCATTTCTGTTTAATCCCCTAATAACACCTTCTGTAACAGGACTGTCCTAGATACTGCTTATACCTGAAAAAGTGACTTTTAATGATAGTTTTGCATATTTAAGGTGATTTTGCATGCAAGCTCCATCATCTTTACTTTCTTCTTTGTGTTTTCCTTCTCTTTCAAAGCCATGAGATTAGGTATTTAATACAGCAGAGTTCTTAGTGGCTAAAACGGTTTCAGAAGTGATTCTGAAGGCTATTTCTGGACTGTAATCAGTTGGGAAACCAAAAATGTGTGCCTGAAATGAGGGGTTGAAAAGGATTAAGTTCACAAAGATGTTTCTGGGCTATCAGCTCAGCCATGAGCGTATTTGCACAAAGAAGTAAACAAGAATGCTAACAGAGGCCAGGGTAGAATTTAACTATATAAACCAAGCAGGAGAGATTAGAGGCTAAGGAGCGTAAGCCATGAGGGGCTGTCCAGGACAACAACACATTCTGTGCGCAAACTGTTCCATTAAACATAACACAGAATATGCATACATAAAAACACAGTAAGCTTTCTGTCATGTTTTGTTTATTAGTCATTTCCTTCCTTCTTTCGGTAATCAATCCTAAAACATAAATTGGGATAAGGAGAAGCTGACCATAAAAATCGTTCCAAAGGTAATAGTCCAGAAGTTACAATATCTGGAAATCATGACTCCTACATCACTCCGGAATATGCGAAACGGGAATCTTTTTGGATTAACATCCTCAGATGTCCTGTGCACAATCTGGTACAACACGGTAAATTAATGAATCATCTAAGCTTGGAGAAACTGATCTCCTTTCCTAACAATATGTAACCAGAATCCCTTAAGCCTCTAATGAATTGTTAGATAATCTGATTGAAAGCTGCACTATATTTATCACTTGATTCAATACTGCCTTAAGATCCTATCAGTCAGTGTGATAATTTGATGGTGTTAGCTTAATTTCAACAAAATATTAGCAGTTGAGAGCACAAAACACCCTCAAATAAATTAACTCCAACTTAAGCACAGTGAAGCATGAAAACGTAGAAGAGTCACTTTCAATGTAAGTCATCAGAAGGCTGAAACAATATCCCACCCCACAGGGATGGGACAGTGCCATTTATAGATTCTCCAGAAGAAGGGGTAAGAAACTTGGAAGCAATCCCTACAAGCAATTACCTTCAGTCAGCTAAAAGTTGCTTTACATCCAAGTGGATAAGAGGTTTACATTCTTATCCTAAGTGTTTTAGGAAAAAAAATATGCATGGATTTACTTCAAAATCTTCAAATGAGAGAGAAAGGTGTACATATGGCATATATTGATATTAATGTAAAAAACTTATTCTGTGTAGTATAGTATCTGACATATGATGTGAAAAATGGACTTACGTTCACATCTTTTAGCAAAAGTCCACTAAGCCTATCTAGATAAAAACAATGTCCTTTATTGACACAGAACAACCTCACTTTGTGGGATCCTCACTCACCTCTGCCTATAAGTAGGCTACAGTGAAAAAGAGGCAAATTATGAGCTCTGAGTAAAGAAATGAATTAGCTGTCCGCCATAATGTGGTGCAGAAAGAGCTGATGTGATGTAGTTAAAGCACTGCTGCAGCAGGACTGTTCTTCAAAGAAGAAATACGGCGTGGCATACAGACAGTTAAAACAAACAGCCATTAAAATTATTTTCATATCGTCCCATTGGCACCAGGCTGCAAGCCTTTACACATAAACCGCCTGGCAGAATTACATTCAGAAGTTTTGCTGTTATCCATAGCAATGGGACATTTGGCAGGAATAGGTCCACTTTGTGTTTTCACAAACCAAGGTTTGATCAGAGATGTCTCAAAGCATTCACACACAAATACGATCTTTGCCATTTAGCCTTATTACGTGGCAAGGGGGTACTGAACAAAAGCAAAAGATGAAGGAAATAAAAGAAACAAGTTTACTAATCTGCTTACTTCTATTCATCTGAAAACAAAGCACATGATTAATACTCTTTGCATAAAATTCATTATGAAGCTTTTCTTCGTTTTTACATACCTTGATGGGTATTTTAACGAGTAAGCAGCAGCCAGGAATCCACCCAGGTTATGTCCAAGCAAAATCATTTTTTCTAACCCCATCTCCTTTCTCCACTCTTCTATGGATTCCACAAACTGATTTTCTGCTTCCCGAGCATCAGTATCAAAGTGTGGCCTACTGCTTCGTCCAAATCCCAAGAGGTCGAAAGCATGAACGGTCCTGTTTTCACAGAGTTCTTCAAAATTGAGAGCCCACATTCCAACACCTCCTCCAAATCCATGGAGCAGAACAAGTGGAGTTTTACGTGAAAAGTCTGGAGAGAACGTCAGTGTCCATATTTTGTTTCCATTAGCTAGATACACATACCGCTTATTGTATGTGCTTGTAATACCTGGGAAAAGAGTGGGGAAAACAAATGGCACTGTTAGACATGACTGGTAAACTCCAAAGAACGTCCTATCAAAACCACCGTTAGAAACAGAACCTCCCTCTCAAAGCAGAGCCTACAGACAAGTATAATAAATAAGGGAACAAAGAACATCTATTTCTATATCTGCTAATTTCAGCAGAATGCAGAAGTTGTATTGAAAACCTTTTCTGATTACTTTAATGGAAATGTGTAGAAGATCTCATTATAGCTATAAACCTGACTTACATTTTAGCATTTTGTCCTCAGCTTCTTTAAGGTGCAGTAGTGACGTGGGGCACCACGCAGGAAGCCAGCTGAACAACCATCCTAACCTGTAACAGGAATAGAGAATGTAAAGTCCTTGAACGTGACAACCACGTCCTGCACCACGTAATGGATTGAAGAAATTTCTTTCACTGCTCTTCTTAAAAGAACCCATGTCTTCTGCATGTCCTGCAGGACAGCAGGGAGCCATAGGAAGAAACATACTTTCTCTTGACTTTTACCAAGTGGTGCAACGATCGGGGGTGTTCTCCAAACAGCACGCTGTCCCTCTCCTGTCTGCATTTTATCAGAGTGTACTCGTCTGTTTCTGTCAGAGCAGAGAACTGCTTCTGAGAACCTGGAGACAGGAGTCCTCACACTGACCCCATAAGTTTGGCAGGAAATAAAGCACAATCATTGGGGTTTCCATGCTCCTCTCAAGTTCCCCTGGAACTCCGCCTGTACACACGCTTCCTGGCACGAACCGACTATTTACAGAAAAGCAACCTGCCAGCTTAACCCAAACTAAGGTGCAGATGCTAAATAAATTTTTAAAGTGAAAAATAAACAGGCTTATTTTAGCAAAGCAAAACACTTCATTACAAACTTAGAAACAAAGCCACAGCAGAAAATTAAACAGCAAATTCCAGCACCCCTCACAGAAGTTCCTTTCCCAGCTGTCACTTACTATCTCTGTAGTACTCTCTTGACCATGAGAGAAAGGGAATGACTAAGCAAACAGGGGCTAATTTTTCCCTTTTTATAACATGAAATCCTCCTTCCCCTCATCTGACTTCAGAGTGGCTCAGACTGCCTTTCAGCACGAAGGTTTCTATATAGGACCTCAAACTACTCCTCATGGAGAAGAGGATGAGGACACCAAACTCACACTCAATTTTCTTTCTTTCGTGTTTTTTTTTCCTACACTGAATTGCTTTCCAGTTAGTTACAGCATTTTCAGGACTGTGTGCTGCAAGTATAAGTTGCGCAAAAATCAATGATAGAGACTGTAAGATTACCGATGTCCAATTCCTCAACCTTTTCACAATGCATTGATACCAACTTAGTGACTCAGCCCTGCAAGCTCCATTCTCCCACATGTCAGAAGGGGATTAGTTAAGGTAATGCTACAACATGGTTTTCTGGCATGGAAGAATGCACAACGCAACTGCAAACAGCACTGTACTTAAGGGAATTTAGAAAGAAAGAAATCCAGACTTGATCAAAAAAGGATTCATCACCCAAATGCCACTGTTACTCAATATTCTTTACTTTTCTGAGAAACACACTGATATCTGAGTGATCTGTAAATAGCCTTCCTAAACCATGGGAGTGTGGGAATCATGTTGACGGCACGTGGATGGAGCACTGGCAAGGTGAAGGCTGTGTGTTTGCCCAGATGCCTCCTGCAATCCGCGAATGAATGGAGAGCCAAGATTTGCTGCCATGTTAAAATAGACATCTAACATTTTTATGAGGTTAAGGCCGGCACCTGTCAAGAGCAACTTCACCAGGAAAAAAGCGTCAATTTTGAGTCTAACAACATTATGGATTGCTCTGGTAATTTATTAAACATTAGTTATGCCACCACCCTTTTCAGGATACTTATCAGCTAGTTACGTGCTGAACTACATATCCACATTCAGAATTCTCAAGTCAGAAGCACAAAATCCAGCCACTATTTCCCTCAAGCCAAAACAACACCAAATATTTCTTCTCAAGGAAACCACTGATTTAGCAAGGAAACATCTTTAATGATTTTTTTTTTTAAGGAAATGTTTAATTTTTACATGGCAGCACAAAGATAATGCAGAGATATGCTCACAATGAAGAAAAAAATGAAAACTACAGTCCACAGTTTCAGCATGGAGGCATATGAATACCCAAGGAAAATATTTCAGAATGAAAAAGTTTTGGCATAGATGCCCATTCTTTCATTTTGTTAATTATCAGTACTGGTTATAAACACTGAAATTTTTACCCAGAGGAAATCTTGGCAAATAAAGCTGGCAGGCTGAAATTTTTGCAGATGACATCAGGTTCACAGGAAGTGTCGAGTGCCTGGGGGTAGGAAGGCCCTGCAGAGGGATGTGGACAGGCTGGAACAATGCACTGAGGGCAGTGGGATGAAGTTCAACAAGACCAAGTGCAACCCCAGGCATTGCTACAGGTTTGGGGCAGATGGCTGGAAGACTGAGCAGAGGAAAAGGATCTGCAGGTGTGGGTTGACACTCGGCTGAACGTGAGCCACCATTGTGCCCAGGTGGCCAAGAGGGCCATCAGCATCCTGGCTTGTATCAGAAATAACACAGCCAGCAGGAGCAGGGAGGTGATCATCTCTCTGTACTCAGCACTGGTGAGACTGCACCTCGAGTGCTGTGTTCATTTTTGGGCCCCTCACTGTGAGAAAGACATCGAGACCCTGGAGTGTGTCCACAGATGGGCAATGGAGTGTGAGGGGTCTGAAGCACAAGTCTGATGGGAGCGGCTGAGGGAGCTGAGATTGTTCAGTTTGGAGAAGTGGAGGCCCAGGGTAGACCTGATTGCTCTCTACAGCTGCCTGAAAGGAGGTGTGGTGAGGTGGGGGTCGGCCTCTGCTCCCAGGTAACAGTGATAGGATGAGAGGGAATGGCCTTAAGTTGCACCAGAGGAGGTTCAGGTTGGATATGAGAAAACATTTCTTCTTCGAAAGAGCAGTGCTGCACTGGAATGCACAGCCCAGGGAGTGGTAGAGTCACAGTCCCTGGAGGTGCACAAGAAACATGTAGATGTGGAACAGAGGAACATTTCGAGAGGGAAACGTTGGTGGTTGATGGACAGTTGGACTAGATGATCTTAGAGGTCTTTTCCAACCTTAATGATTCCACGATCCTACAAAACACTCCAAACAAAAATTATTTATGTAGTTCAGACTTCCTATACTGGCTAAACTAAAAGAGCAAGATGGATTTCAGTTAAAACATGACAGGAAGAGTTTAAGAAAGAAAACGATTGGTTACCTGTATTTAAGACTTAATCCTTTGTTCCACTTCTCACCCTTCAAAAAACAATTGATCCCATTGCTGGATGTTCTCCACATGCAGAAAGAAATTAACTATTTTATCCATTTAATCACTTCTCTGCTATAGGCACACTCTGGCCTATCAAAAGTACCATTTATTTTGCTGTTCTAAATATGTCTCCTAAGAGCACACGAGAATGTCCACTTAGCTATTTTAATTTAATATCACAGTAATAAAAATGATAGGTCATGTAAGAATGACCTATGTATTAACAAAAAGAAGCAATAGTTCTTTCAAGACAGATTGCTCACCAGCAACGGTGGTAAGATATGAACGAAAACAAAGGATTCCAGCTGTAGTTTCACATTTAAAACAAGCAAGCCATCTACTGCCAGAGAAGGCAGACTCCACTTCGATCTCATCACCTACCACTTTCCAGACACTCTCCTTTCTGTCTTTCTTCATAAAGAAGGAAAATGCAACAGAGGAATCTCGTATTTTGAGGAGTTATGAAATCCACTGGGCTTAGTTGCTTTCTGCATCAAGAAGTGTGAAATAAATCTGGCAACTGTCAACCCACATTTCTATCACTTTACAGCAATTGTATGTAGCAGGAGTTGCATATCAAATTACTCAACTGCCCCATGACGGTCAGCTGTTGGCTTATTTGTATGAATAGACAGAGCCCACCACACCATTATTTGCTATGCAATGGAAAACTAACAATGGGAAAACACACCATCTGGTTTAATTAGAGAGAAACCCTGCTTAACGAAGTAAAATGTTCCTACTTTGCTGCAAGGCCCAGATGGTTGTGAACTGCTTGGAACAAGAGTCTGCCATGGAAGTTACATAAGACAAAAGAGATGTTTCTAACTTGAATTTTCAGTGTTAGGTAACTTACAGATAAATAGCAATCCTGCTTTGCCTCACAGGGTGTGATATTCATTATCTCTGCTATAAATTGACTGATTTAAATGTATTTTGCCAGATTGTTTTTTAGGCAGCCCCATTCACGCCGCTCTGGCCATCAGACAATCAGTGAAGGCCTCACTGAGGTGCACAGAGATGTTATGTGACATTTTCCCCAGACACATGAGACTGAGCAGAGCCCAGCAAAGCATACAGTCCAAGGGAATGCCTTCCCAAACAGACAAGGCCCAGCAGGCTCACAAATACACTAGGCTCATGGGAGAAGGCAGACCAAAGTTCCTTATCTACAAACAATACACCTGGCAAACTCTGCTGGTACAAATGGGCACAAGCTCCTAAAAATCCTTACAAGGAACGATTAGGAATGCTACTACTTTTTCCTGGTTCAAACTCAGTGCACTATTTTGTCAAGTGTCCTTCTCTGGAGATATTAAAAATCCACCTGGACACTTTACAGTGCAACTTACTGTAGGAAACCTGCTTTGGCAGAGGGTTGGACTGCATGATCTAAAACAGGTCTCTTCCAACCTCTACGGTTCTGTGATATGAAAGCATTCACCTTGCAGTTTTTTGAAGACAGGTGGAAAAATCTGTTCATTCAAACAAGATAATTCTAATTTGAGAAAACTGTGAAAATCTTATCCCGGTCAATGAAGAAGTACAGTGTAGGCAGTTTCTGAGTCACCTGTGAACTACAGTCTCCTTGACTGAGTGAATCTCATATGTAAGCGTGGCCAAGCTGCTATGACTAGAATTCAGATGGTAGAACATGTCATAGCAAAGGAGGCAATTTTTCATTTATAAAACGTACTCTATGCGTACAAGAATAAGAAATGATACGGATATTAAAAATAAGTAATGATTACTGCCTGCAGAAGTCTAAGGGGTAAAGAAGCATTTAACTATTGCGTAAAGGATAATACTTCTTTCTCTCTCGACTGTTAATTTGAATCAAGTACTTGCTGTCAGAGCACAGCTTAAACTGCCTGAGGGGAACTTTCATAACAACTGAGCATCAAGTGGAGGCAGAGGCACGGTAAGTGCGATCCACCCATCCACCTCCACGGATCAGGTCAAATCAGATGACAAATGTGGCAAATAGGCAACTCAAACGTTATCATTCTGTCAGCTAGATTAAGGCTATTGAGCTTGGTAAGAACCAATCATATGCAAGACTGCTGATGGATTTGTGTCCAGTTAGAAATTCAGTGTATTCCTCAGAAAGCTCATGTAAGCTTAACTACTGCTGCAGGACTGTAAACATGTATTGTTGTGCTGAGGTGTGCACTAAAAACAGCTGAGTCTACGTGACTCCTAGTTTCTATGGCAGATTGCAAAAATGAAGTTCTGCCATATGGAAGGTACTCAATGACTGTTCCAGCAATTGTTGTCCAAAATTATCTGGAACATATACACAGAAACAGCTCACTCACTTTTCAACCTTGTAACGTAGCTACTCCTGTTAGTTAGGTGTATTAAGCTTAAAAACGTTCAAGAGAGGCATTCTTCCCAAGTGCAACATTGTTGGAAGTCTACACTGAAAATGGGAAAACAAAATTCTGCGAGAGAACACCATGAAATCAGAGTTAAGCAATGCCATTTGCTAAAGGATTTGTCAAAAATTACTGACCCACTGAGAGATCTTTCAACAGTGTTGAATATAAAATCTACTTCTTGCTACCAATTTCGAAATTAGGAAGGTAATTAGAGCACCTGGTACTAATCAGAAAACAGGCACTGAAATATATATCAGCAACAGAAGTGTAGAGAACAGTTTTGTGTCATTAATATCATTTGGACTTGAAAATTCCACCAGGAAAAAGAGTCAGGGCTCAGCATTTACAACAATTACACAACAATTCACAAAGGATCAAGGGAATGTAACCAAATGCCAGAGCAGAGTGCACATCTATTTTTGTCTTACAACAAATGAATGTATTTAGTATTTTTAATAGATTTTCTGCAGACAATGTTGTGAACCAAGGTTTTTAGCTATGGAACAAGCTCAAAAGCTTAAAAAGGCTGAAACACTGAGTGAACTCCCTGTAAATTATTTCAAGCTTTACCCTTAAAGCTTATTAGATTCAAGCTGATCTTTCAAAACCCCTAACCCTCTCCTCTTCCGACTCTTAGAAGTAATTCCAGCTATTTATACGGAAGAAAACAACATCAAATGCATGCAGACAATTTGCTGTACTGTTTCTGCCTAACATCAAGAGGAACAGCATTTGATTTTCATGCCATCCTGCCAGCACGCTTGTTACGAACATCAGTTGATTTGAGCTAGTTCCAAATTAAAAGAACTGTAACAGAAAAACAAGAGTAAACTAGTGGTAAAATCACTCAAACTGCCTCCTTGCTTCTGCACAAAGTATTTTTGAAGTACTGTGCTAGCAAAGGAATTTAGAACTGCAATTCTCTTTTCACATCTAGATATAATAAGCACCAGCACTCCTCTACGTTTCTCAAGTAACTTCCTCACATTGAAATACTGTACTTCAATAGAACTAGCCATGTATGTAAGTACTGTCTTGAATTGAGGTCATAGCACTCGTGTTTTACTAGAACAAATCCTACATACTTATCATTAATTCACAAGCAATGGTCAAAGACCATCGACAATTAAAAGAAAGGAGCAACACTACTGTTCTGTTTTCAATATCATTTTAAACTGCATAGAAAAGCAACTCACCCAGTCCTTTGAAATGCTACACACTAAAGAGCCCTAGACAGAACCAAGAGGTGGGCCCAAGCCAATCTCGAGAAGTTCTACGAGGCCAAGCGCAAGGTCCTGCACCTGGGTCAGAGCAATTCCAAGCACAAATACAAGTTGGGCAGAGACTAGCTTGAGAGCAGCCCTCAGGAGAAGGATTTGGGAATGTTGGATCATGAAAGAATCATAGAATCATAGAATCACAAGGTTGGAAACAACCTATAAGATCAACCTGTCCAACCATCTCCTCATCATCATTGCCACCACTAGCACTAAACCACATCAGGCAGCACATTGTCCAGATGCCTCTTGAACACTGCCAGGGACGGCGACTCCACCACCTCCCTGGGCAGCCATTCCAGTGCCTGACCACACTCTGAGAGAAATAGTTCTTCCTTATGTCTAATCTAAACCTCCTCTGATACAACTTGTGGCCATAACTCGAAGACTCAACAGGAGCTGGCAATGTCTGCTTGCAGCCCAGAAGGTCAACCGTATCCTGGTCTGCATCAAGAGAAGTGTGACCAGCAGGTCGAGGGAGGTGATTCTGCCCCTCTGTTCCACCCTCGTGAAACCTCAGCTGAAGCATTCAGTTCTGGGGCCCCCAGCACAAGAAGGACATGGAGCTGTTGGAGTGGATCCAGAGAAGGGCCAATAAGATGAGCAGAGGGCTGGTGCACCTCTCCTATGAGGACAGGCTGAGAGAGCTGGGGCTCTTCCTGTACCTGAAGGGGGTGTACAGGAAAACTGGGGAAGGACTTATATAAGGGCATGTAGCAATAGGAGGAGTGAAAATGGCTTTAAACTGGAAGAAAACATATTCAGAATAGATATTAGGAATAAATTCTTTACTGTGAGGAACAATTTGCTCAGTGAGGCTGAGGATGCCCCCTCCCTGGAAACACTCAAGGCCAGGCTGGATGGGGCTGTGAGCAGCCTGCTCTAGAGGGAGGTGTCCCTGCTTATAGCAGGGGAGTTGGAAAGAGATGATCCTAAAGGTCCCTTCCAACCCAAATCACTCAGTGTACGATTCTATTCAAATACTACAAATGGGCAAAACAGGAGTGAAAAGCAGCTACCAATAATCACAACAGGGACAGAGATCAATGTATCAAATTTAGGGTAGAGTGTCAATTTAAAATAGTCTTTCACTAAAATACTCTAAGAATACATTGTAGTGGAGATCATATGGGTGCTTTAGTGAAAATACCAAGAGAGACCCATTTTATTTCTTTTTTTTTTTTTTTTTTTTTTTGAGGAGCAGCAGGAATAAGTCTGTTTGCTGAAAATTTTCTGCATTTTCCTCAGCATCAGCAATTATTATAAAATCTAAGAGGTGAGTAGGATGTGGCTTCTTCCATCATCACCATCAAGTTTTCAGAGCATATTCTGGTTTTGGATACTAAAATAAAGCTAACAGATAAAACTTGAAACAACTCGAAGCAAAAGAAACAGTCAAAGATGACACAATCAAATAGGAACTTGTGTCAAACTATCAGGGAGAAGTAGCAGGTTGACATCTGGCTAATTTATGTCTAAGTGTTAAATTATAACACACTCCACTTCCTCATTTTGTTAATTTAATGCCTTGCAACACCAGAATACTGAGTGCTGTTTATACGACTGACTGTGGCAAAAATTAATGCTTCTTTATTATCACTGGCAATGCTGCAATTGCATTTAAAAAAAAAAATCCTATTTGAAGACCAGAAATTTTCTTTCTCTCATACATTCATTATATCCAAGCCCCATCTTCTTCTCTGTTTACTCCCAGAAGAAGTTTCCTCGGATGCAGAATGTTCAACAAAACAAAAAACAAAACAAAAAAACATTGGTGAAGAATGTAATAAATCTAACTGGTGTGTGAACAGGAAAACCTGCTTTTAAAACCCCAGTAAATTGAAAAGTAAACGAGAAGAAACAGAACTAGCAATTCTTTTCAACTCAAGAAAGTTTTAGAATTATTATTTATTGGAACTGTGTGTCTCAGAATCAAATGTGGTAACACAACACTAAATGACTGATACTGAATATGAAATGCAAAATGCATCAGGCACCACCACTGAAATTAGGATGACTCTAATGATTGTGGATTTACATCTGTGAGCAGGTTCCAATTAGTTCTCCTGCATAGTTCCAGATGAGCCAGCAGTCTCCTTTAGCATTTCAACAGTGATCATTTAAAAACCAGGAATATTACAGAAGCAACCATGGTAGTAGTTAAGGCAGAGCTTAAGTCTTGCTACAGGGAGGACAGCTGGGATAGAGAAAAGCTAAAAGTAGAGAAGTAAGAAGCAAAACAGATACATATTACTAAAGACCAAAATAAATGTTCCTTCTGTTCAAAGGATGTATAAAAATGTAACTGTGACATTTTACTACGTATAAAGTAAAAACTATAAAGAAGAGCACATTCAATTGAAGATAAAGAATTATGTATTACCATAAAAAAGAACTGCAGTTTCCCAATTAAAATTGGAAAAAAATAGGAAATGGGAAACTACGCTTATCATGTGAAAGCAACACGCTCTGCATGAGACTGAGAACAAGATGTAGTAAATAAATATGCATTAGACTTTAACTGCAGTTAACTTTACCTAGGAAAAGTTTATCTCGGGTGCCAATCTGTTAAGACAAGAGCCAGTTTCTAAAATAGGAAAGACAAAACACACTGACACACCCAGGCGTCAGCCCATCTCTGAGAAGCACCTACTTCTGCATTTTTATTCCTGCTGGGGTTGGAATGAAGTGAACTGGGAGACCTGAGGCCTGAATCTTGCCCCGCTGCTGTTGCCAGCAGGTCACTTATTAGCATTCCCCAATTTCATCCAACAATGTGATGCTTGAAAAGAAACTATGATTGACAAACTGTTTTAAGCCAAATAATTACAGAGAGCCAGCTGTTGGAGAAGTGAAGCAGTTAACCAGCAGACCTGTGCACTAATAGGGTGGGGAAAAAAGGCCTTGGTCAGGTGAGGCGGAGGATGGCAAGCTTTAAGGTCAGAGAGGCCATGGACACACAGTGCAATACAACCTCAGTCAGTCTGGACTTAACTGGGCAGGGACGTCTTGGGAACAACACTGGAGATCTGACTTCAGGAGATCTTTAATTGTGTAACCAACAAGGAACCTTTCATGCAGCCTTTCCTTCCTGCCCCCACAGTGCACACAGCACATCCCTCTGTGCTTCCATTTTCTGAGCAAGAGGAACACACGCAGAACCATCAAACATACACAGTGTGTGTGCAGTAACTGTCATTGCAAGGGACAGACCTTCTGCATGTAAGCAGAAGTCAGATGCAGAGGCCATAACAGCAATTTGAACGAGGTATTTCAAGGACAAAAATTATGTACTGGTAATTGCAGACAAACATCAGGGGTTTTCTTGTTTGTTTGTTTGTTCTTTTCCCATAATCCAAGCAAAGCGTGATCAAAGAATACTGCAGTCCTCAGAGAAAGACCTTGAGGTGCATACTGCATACAAGACTCAGAGGTAAGAATTAGGATGTGGCACGGGAACAAAGTATCAAACTCTTTAACAAATGTCTGCTTACCATTTTCATGATGTGACCAAAAAAAAAAAAAAGTATTGAAGCGCTGTGAGTGAAAAGGAAAGCACTTTTCCCTTCAGATGACACAAGCCTGCACATGAATTCTGTTTAGATGAACATCGAGCCAAAGACACGCCATGCAATCCCATGTTGTGAAATTCTTGGATACTTCAGTATTATTAAAATAAAATGCTTTGAGAAGCTCTGCAGAATATTTCTAGGAAATGTAATGTACCCCAGCTCTGTTTCAACAAACAGCTCATGGTAGGTTATTGCAAAATCTTGCCACATTAGGTCAGAGGGAAAAACAATGCGTTCCTCTTGCACTGACTGCAACTTGAACTCTGTGTCCAGAACAGCCAATATCAAAATTAGTGTAGAAATACAGAAGCGAATGTTATTACTGTCTCTATTTATATCAGCAGTACTACGCAGGACAACCGATTACCAGAATCAACCTGAGAATGTAGATAAGGTAAAATGATAAACAACGAGCATTTTCTGGCTATTTCGGTGATGCTGAAGTTGACCATGATGCTTAAACACGCTTGAGCATTCAGGCTGTACCTCAGGCACATGTAACCTTGCTGGCTGCAGGAAAGATGCTACACCTGGTGACAAAGATAATGTGTGCAACACAGCTCTGCTGCTACTGAGGACTTACACCCCTCTTCCTCCTCCGCAGCAGGTTCACATCTGACAGGATGTGGCAATGACACAGCTGTCAGCTGTTTTCACAAACATTGTAAGGCACATTGCATGAAGAATTTGGGCATAAATGTATAATTGAAATAAAGAAAATGATTTTTTTTTTCTCTTGACATCCTTCAAATATTACATAACTTTCTGCTACTTCCATTTTTTTCACCCACCTACTGATGCACTCTTGCTGCCCTTCAGATATTGCATAACCTCAACATTTAAATACTATTTAAACCTTACTGGTCAGCTTTCTAATACTTCTTGTGTCAGATGTCTGCATTTCAGTCTGTCCCTGAGTTGGAAACAGAGTAGTAACAAGATCCGTACATAACAAGCACCTCATAAATCTGCACCACTGCCCACCCACACTCTATCCAGCTTATCTTCTGCTTATATGCACAACTTATATAACAACTTAAACAGGACATGGGTATGACTCTTTTTCCATAAAGAGCCACATAAAAAAAACATACATATAAGACTACCTAAAGCACACGATTACTTCCCTCCAAACATACCACACACAAACCACACTCACACCACTGCCCATCTCCACTCAAATGCAAGCGCACACTGAAGATGGATTGTTTCATTGCACACCATTAAAACAGCTTTTACATTGTGCTCCTTTACCACAGCCACCTCCAGGGCATGAGTTCCCTATGTCAGATTCCAAGAACTGGTATTCAACATCTCAGGCTACCTGTTTAGACAGCTCTTAGAAGTGCACAATCCCTCCCTTCCTCCTGAAACTGAAAGAACCTTTTGTATATGTGCCACACTGCAAACACTTCAGATGTCCAAAAAATACATATGTAAGTAACTTTAGAAAGAACTAGGAAGGTAAATGTAAAAAGCCACTGCATCAAGTGTCCTTTTATGGACAGCTATGATATAATTGATAAGCCTTTATGTTCAGTATAACATACTAAACATAATCAAGAAAGAAACTTCTGCAACAGCCTGCTAGCACGACTGACCCCATTTCTTTTTTCCTTCCTCATTGCAATACCTTTCTCCTTCTCACTTCAACATATGACTGGACTTTCTCAATGGCCACGGATCCTTCTGCTTTTTTTTTTTTTTTTTTTTTACAGTAAATATTTCAGGAGCTCCATTTTCCTTTATTTTCCATAGTCTCATACGACCCTGAATTTTCAACTACAATGCATTCAGAGCAATTTCCTACTCCACCATTCCTCACCATATTTCTTAGTGTCATTCAAGGTTTTACCCTTAAAACCCTCCTCTTTTACCCTCTTAACCTTATTCCAGAGTGACCTCATTTCATTACACAGCTTCCCTGACTCACAAATCTCTCTTCTCCAGTGACCTCTCCCTTGCTGTTCAACTTCTCATCTGGATCTTTCAGTGCCAGCATAAACTGAGACACTCACTTTTCCTCCCATGCCCTCTTCTCTCTGGCGGCCTATACAAATTAAGGAGAAAAACCTATTCTGAAAGACCAGAGTTGCAAGAAAATACTCAAAAGTTATAAAACAAGACAATTCAAATTTCCTCAACAAACAATTTTAATAAAAGACAAATATGAGAAGAAAAAAAAGGAGCTTCTTTAATAATTTATCAACCATGAAAGTTCCAATTCTCTTATTAATATTCAGAAAATGTGCAGACTGCAGAGATCCTCCTGATGCAGACACAGCTCTTTTCAAAGGGGAAGTTTCTACTGAGGCCCATAGGGCAAGCCCAATCAATCCAAATAAAATAATCCAACTCGCATCAGTCTTCTATCAGGCTCTGAAAAGCTTAGAGTATAGCCAAATCTTTGTAACCCTGGCAAAAGTTTGTGTCAGACAAAGATCCACAGTAATCATTATGACAGTCAATCCAGCAGCAGCTCCACAGCCGCTCACAGATCTGGAGTTGCGGCCCCACTTTCATTTCCACCAGACTATAGCTCTGCTCAATGACAGGTACTGGAATCTTTGGTAAAACACTCTGGTAACCCTTAGATTACAGTTGTCATTTGACACTTGGCAAGTCTGTCCTTTTTCCACACACTTAGCAGCAGGCTTTCTAATGCTGAGCCTTCAACCTGCTTGACCCCCAGCCAGTAATATCCTAAACATAAATTAAAAGCTACTGTATAATTACTATTTTTCTCCCAGCACTTCCCATTCTCTTCCTCAGCAGTAAGGAATGCAGCCAGATGACTGACAGACATAGTAAGATTTTTTATAAGGGATTTCTGTCATAACAGATGACTCAATCCGATAATCACTGAAGAAGAATGAGATGTTCTATGACAGGGAGCTCCAGGCAAGTCACTAAGAGTGTACAATCTTTGGTAACAGTACATCAACAGTACATGTACTGGCTGCAGTACACATAACACACATAACACACCTTAATCCTGGGACGGTGGTCAGGCCTGGTAGGACAGTGGGAACCAGGCTGAGTGCTGTACTTGGTCAATTGGGAAACAGTGGCTCCCACCGGAAAGGAACCACTAAAAGAATTCAGTGATGCTTAAAAAGAGGGGGAAAGACCTCCTGTAGCTTTCTGGACTGCACTGGTGTCATCTTTTCTTGTAACAACAAGTTTCAGGAAGAGTGGAGCAAATAATCCTTACCGTGCAGAGTCCAACCTGTGCTATTTAAACCTTATTAAACTGTGAAAGCAAGCCAGAGCCCAACTTCATGCAAAGATCTTGGCCAACATTGTGGCTTTCCAGCAGCTGTGTGCCAGCAGACCTATCACCTCATTTCCTGCTACGCTAAGGGCACTTGAAAGGGGGTAGGTAAGTGTACAAGCACATCTACCTGAAAATCCACTCCACAACAGTAAGTACACCCCACAGAACTGTAGAGGACCAACATGAAAAAATAAATTAAGAAAATGAAAAGAAATTAACAAATAAGAAATTATTCTTTAACTGACTGTCCTAAACATGAGTCAAGGATTCTTCAATAAACAAGAAAATCCAAAAAGTAGTCAGTACTGTGTAAAAAGAGGGGAGCAAATCATCTACTTCTATATGCTAGACTGGAAAAGCAGAACATGCTTGTTCTATTCCATAATGTGCTAATGAAGCTTCTGGAGGGGACGCTGAGAGGACATTCTTCCTCGTGCGGGGACAGGGCATGCACTGCCATGATCATTTTGTAAGTGAGATCTTCCTGATAACCACAGACTTTCCCTTCCCAAATTCATGCAAGGATAAAAGAAATCAAGCAATCTTACGGACACCTGAAAACCTCACACACACGCTTTGAGATGAGCACACAAATATAATGCAAAAGGCACTAAGCACTGAAGCTATGATAGACACCACTCTATCACTGAAAAGACAAAAGCATAGAAGAGGAGGCACCCATTCTTTCACTTCTTCCTGCACACGCACATTTATGCTTTCGTTGTCTCTGTAAAGACAGAGGCGGAAGGTCCCTGACCTGCTGCGGGACAGGCCTTTAGAAAGAGCCCCCTTTCTCCAAGGGAAGAAAGAAGAAACCAGCTTTCAGCTGTCCACCTGCATTTAAAAGCTAGATGATGTAACCAGCATACGCTTTACTATGATACCACTGAGAGCCGTCTTAGAATCAAGCATAAGTTCTGTGAAACCCAATAAATCATTCTCTTTTATTTCATCAAGCAGCTCATTTCAAAACTACAGAAAGAATTCTGCATTTAGATTACACACCCAAAGAACCAACATGCAAACAAGTTTGAATGATAATGAAAAACTAATTGTGATTACTGGTGTTATAGTAATAATTACAGTGTACAGTTCTTACATATTTTTCCAAGCTACTTCTTTGTGAGACGACATACCACACACAAGAAAACTGATGTTTCACTGAATTCTTTGTTTTAAAGAAAGTTATTACACTCATCTCAGAAGGAGAAAAAGATATTCAGTGCAGGGTTTTATTTCCAGATATGTACATGTATTTCATAGCTGCTAATACCAGTCACGTTTCAGCTATAAGCAGTCCTGCCAAATTCAGTGTGAGCTCTCAATAGTAGCAGAAGAATTACTGTAGCTGTGCCTCACAGGTAGGACTCTGCTTCTGCTACTTACACAAAGGAGGCTCAAGGTTGTGAACAAGTTCAAGCATTGTGAGAAAGTGACATGTTAACAAGCCATCACTTCTGCAGTGGAGGGCAAAACATTTCTTTCATTAAACTTCTCACTCTACCTTAGGACAACCTCAAGTAAAGCAACCGAGTCACTGCTATTCTGCCTTCACCACACTTAGGCAGTTACTAGATTTCAACGAATAGAGCACACTGCATGATGTGGTGAGTCATACTTTTTTTCCAAGCAGATAAAATAAACTTCCTATTTATTATTTAGGGTTTTAATACATACAGTAAGCCTTCCTCTCACTGCTACAAAGCCTCAAATTCAAAAGTATTCAACGTATTTCAATCACTTACAACTTTCCTCCAGATACAAAGTTTTGCTCAACTTGAGAAGTAGCAGAAATGCTAATTTTGGCTATAACTGAGAACAGGCCAATAAGAGTCTTAACAACCCAGAGTGCTAACATTCCATCACAGCTAATGTATTTTCTGAATTCGTGCAAAACAAACATTAGATTTTGTTCTGAGAAGTCCTAGAAGACTCAGAAATCTTCACTGAATTGGGAGCTTACTCTGAAAGACTCCACAATCAATCCTCTTAAAAGCTATCCTCCTGAGTAAAGCTTGTCAAAACTTGTCAAAATCCTCTCTGAAAATGTAGCCTATGATGTACCCTACCTCCAGATCATGCCGTATTACACTCCGGCAACCCCAGCAGCTTAATGCAGTTCACGGCACTCGGCACTCCCTTAGCAGCACTCAGTACTTGGTGTGATCGTACCAGGCAGCTAATACAGCTCAGGCTAACGTGCCAAGTGAACATATAAACACAACAAGTTGGGGCAGAGCTATTTTAAGGCTCTTACTCAGAAAACCTGTAAATCATCAACAAGAGGCTTTACAAGTGAGGTGCATTTTATGAATGTGAATGGATAAGGAAGAACACAGAACAAAGAAGGGAACTGAGGTCTCAGATGAGTGACGATGCAGAAGGTATACATAAAAAAATCTGTGTTATTAAAGACAAAGCTATTTTAAGTTTGAGGAAAGGAAGAAATAGCAGAGTTACAGACTAGATCAAACTGCACAGTGCTGAAAAGAGAAAGCTTTGAAGATCATGCTTGACAAGAGAGCATTGTGCATATGGTTGCAAAGGCATAACAGGGAGTTTGGAAAATACACATAGTCCAGTTCTGCTCTGCCCAAAGTGGCAAATCATCTAGGGTGAAATATCAAATCCCGAGGCTAGAAAAAAGGCTAAACAGAGACCAGGCAGAGAATGCAGATAGTCTGGAAGGGTGATAGAATAGACATGTAACATAACAACATGCAACCACAACATCCTGGATATGAAGTCATGAATGCACAGCAAAATTGTCAAGCAAGTTGTAAAGGAATTTTAAGCAGAATCCCTAAAACAAACAAACAAAAAAACAAAAACAAAAACAAAAACAAACAAACAACAACAACAAAACGGGAGAGAGAAAAGAAAAAGCAGTAAATGAGTTTTGGGGGATGAGGGGGTCAGACATTTCACACAATTGCCAATGAGATACAACATCTGATATTTGAAAAATGGAGAATTATTAGAATTTTGTATAAAAACTAGATACAGAATACACCTACACATCTGATAGAGGGGACACAGTGCATGTGTGACTGCAGCAGAGTTAGACATATTCTGCTCAAGTAATTTTGGGGCTAAAACCATAACAGAGTAAGAGACCAGCAGAGAGATGTTATGCGAATAAAGCAGATACACAGATAGGATATTCTATAGTAGGAAATAAGAGTGAAGAAAATATATTTGGGGCAATAGATGAGTACAAAAACAGCTCTGTCTTAGAAGCTGAAGGGTACAGAGACATAATTCAGACACAGGGAACGAGAAGGCATACGGCAGTAAATAATACACGGCCAGAATCAGAGCAGGGCACTGAGGTGATGATGATGGAACCATTTGTACAAAGAGACTAAAGACGCTGTGTGGACACGCATAACGTCAGATGTTGTGTGGGGCTACTTCACATCAGGCAGCGGGCTGACCAGCGGCTGTAATCCAGCAACACGCTGAGGTGCGAGCCAGAAGTGACACACAGCATTAGAGCTATGTCAAACACAGCGCAGGCCGACGCGCGGCAGTTACTCTGCTTCGAGCGTATGTTGGGACAGAGAAACGAAAGGAGTTGGCGCGGAGAGCTGAGCCGGCCGTCCAGCTCCGAGGGAAAGGCAGCCGACCAGCACACGGCTTTGTGCGCTTTCCCAGCCGTGCCCTCGGCTCCCTCGCAGCGAGGCTCACACGGCATGCAGCCCACGGCGGCAGGCTGCCCGCACCGCGCCCGGGCGGACAGAAGGCGGACGGACGGGCCGCAGCGGCGGGAAGCCGGCAGACGCGTCCGCCGGGAGCGGGCGGAGCTGACGGCAGCGGTACACGGAGAGGTACGGGCGCCTACAGACCCCCCCACAGCCCGCTCACCTTTCGCTGGAGGCCTCCTCCTCCTCGGCCATGGCGGCGGCAGGAGCTGGCAGCGGGGCGGCGGCCGGCAGCGCGGCGACGGACAGCGCGACGGCGGCGGCACCGGCCATCACGGGCCCCTCCCCCCTCCGCCTCCCCGCCCGCCGCCGTCGCCCGCCGCCGTCTCCGCCTTGCGTCATCGCCGCCGCCCACACCATAGAGCGGGGCGACGCCGGCGGCTAGAGCGGCGCTCCGGGACGCGCCTGGCGGGCTCGCGTCCCCGTACGGCACAGCGCTGGCTGTGTAACGAGGGGCAGAGAGCCGTGGGTGGGCAGGGGAGAGGTTGTGACCGTCCTCACAAGCATTTCGAACCACAGACAGAAACCTCAGCCCACAGAGATCAGCGCTGGATTTTCGAGTCGGTCATTTGTGCTTGTTTGCACGTACAAGAAGCAACTTAGGAGCTCGGGACGCCTCTCAAACAGCCAAGAAGAAAAGGCACAGAACGCACCTTGCGATTCTCCTTTTCGAGTGTTTTGAAGGACTTAACGCGGCCACGCCTACGGGCAGGAGGCTGCGGGGCTGAAGGGCTGCGCGCTGCTGTCCAGCTGTGCGCGCCGTGCGCTCGCTGAACCCCGAGCGGAGCTGCGAGGCGTTCTGAAGTGGGCTTACCGAACTTTGCAGCGGACCTCAGACACGTCAGAAGGACGGATGGAAGACTGAGTAGTGCACTGTTTGGTGTCTGGAATCCTTTGATCAAAGTTGCGATGGCAATTCGGTAATAGCTGAGATTATTCCCGGCTAAAACCATTCTGCAGTTTTGACAACAGTGATTGTTAAGGTTTCGTAATCTCGGCTAAAGTTTGCTTAGCTGTGTCACAGTGCTTTGGTAATCAAACATTTCTCTGGAGAGTTTTTGTTTATTATTGTTATTGTTTCTCTGAAATGTTGTATTTACTGAAAATACGAATACCTCTGGATGCAGAAGTATATGATCGCTAGCGAACATTTGCAGTTATGCTCTCTGGAATTTGGAAACAGCCTGAAACAACAGCCCTGAATGCTACAGTTTCTTCATTTCAAGGGAATGACACATTGAAATCTCATCGGTCAGATTTAAGCATGGTACATGCATGTGCTACAGGCAAACATTTCCTAGAATCATAGAATCACAGAATGGTTTGGATTGGAAGGGACCTGAAAGCCCACCCAACCCCAACCCCCAGCCATGGGTAGGGCTGCCAACAGAAGCTCAGCTGCCAAGGGCCCCATCCAACCCTGCCTTGAGTGCCTCCAGGGATGGGGCACCACAGCTTCTCTGGCCAGCTGTGCCAGGGCCTCACTGCCCTCTGAGTGAAGAATTTCCCCCAAAATCTAATCCCATCATCTAACATAGGTGAGGTTAAATTGAAAATTTTCCCTCTTTCATAATGATAAAATAATTTTATGTATATGTATAAGCAACATACGTCTGCTTCCCTTGATATCCCTACAGCTTCTTTTTTTTCTCCTTTTAATAGTAAATGTCTTTTCCTGCTAACATCAAAGGAGAACACAAGTTCTCTTAGCTGAGACAAGAAAAGCAATCCATCTGACCTCCCAGATTCTCCTTGCCCTGTACTGAGATGAAAAATCAATGTCTATGCTAAACAAAGACTCCAGATGACATAACAGAAGTCTTAGTGTCAAAGTCATCTTGCTTTGTCTTTACCTCAGGTTTTTTTGAGACCATTCCTATTAGACATCAGGTCGCAGTAACTATCATTATTCTTTGTTATTTAAAATTTGGAGCTGTATTATTTTCTATGTCAATATATTTCAAATACTTGGAACTCTCTTTTGTAAGTTCTACACTTGCAGTCCTACTTTTGATCCAACGTAAGTAGCTGCTTCTCAGCTAAAGCTGACTGACAATGAAACATGAAAATAGAGCACAAGTGTTTATCATCCACATTTTTGCATGATGACCCACTTAGTATCTTTCTTTTCCAAACAACACAGACAACTTGCTAAAATCTGTTTGATCAAAAGCCATAAGGATGGCTGACCACATCAAATATGTACACACTGAAGGGGAAAAGTTTGCTTATGAGTGTTTTTTATATGAAAGAGACAGCAGCTTGATAAAAGGAACATCATATACAGCGCCTGTTCTGATTTGCAAGCAACAAGTAAGATGGCAGCGTTCACACCAGATGCATCCTTGTGGTGCTTCAAAAAACATGTAATTTACTTCCATAAAGCCCCTGCAAGCTCTTGCAATCACAGGTTCTTCCTCTCCAAGTGTCTATTCCACATGTTCTCCATGTTTTAGGTCAGGCATGATTTCCAGCTGAAAGTTTGGACCTTGCATTCCAGGTAGCCCAGGAGATACATTTACTTCCAGAGCCTCTCCTGCACAATTTAGAAACACACCCACAGCAGTTGAAGTAGGAAGTTGTATAACTGCGAGAAAAGTCACCTCTGGGAAGGCCAAAAAAAGTGCTCCAAGAAGCAAATGTACTGCAGAGGTGGGTGATATGTCTTTGTTATTATATATCACTACCAGCAAGAACTGAGACCATGACAAGCAAGTGTTGCTAGCCAGAACTTCCACCTTGTACTTGCCTGTTCCATTGTGTATGACTCACATGTGATTACCCTGAAATTTCCTCCTGGATAGAGGAGTGGCTGGGAAGACACAAAATCTTCTGTTTTCAGGTGGGTGGAAAGGTGCTGCTTCTAAAGGTTCTGTGATTTTGTTTTCGTGAGTCATGTGTGCTAACTCTCAGAGCACACCTTGAGACTCTCAGCTGCATAAGACAGGGCATGTAATCTAGGCAGTCTCCCTGTGCCATAACCTTGTTTTGTCTTCCTCATCTGTGAATATGAATACCTACATAACCACACAAGCTGGAGCCCTTCAGGGCTTCTGGAAATGTCCATACCAAGCAAGGAGGCTGATTAAAACCACCTACTAGCAGCTAGCTGAAAAGGTCAGGGTGCACGTTAAATGAGACTGTCTATGAAACAGCAGATTTAGTGGTCTGTAGGACCAAAATGAAGAGTAAAAACAAACTTGTAGAACTGGATGCTAGGAGTCCCCTAAAAAGCTTGTATAACAGGTGAAAGGAAGAGTGAATTCACAGGAGCTTCCAGTTCTTTAAAGGAATGATATTAAAGGTAAACACTGGTATTCATCATGAGGGAAAGGCAGAAAGTGTATTTAAGAAACCAGCTTGGCTAAATTGCTCAAACCTAAGAAAGAAATGTGTTGAGGAAAAAAAATAAGTTATGATATTGAAGCTGAGAATAAAAGTATAACTGATGTAGAAACAAACAAACAAAAAACATAAAATGAAATGCAATTAGCAGGCTAATAAAAAAGCATGAGTCTAGAAATATATTGACTGTTTGAGGTAGATGCGGTTCTTCAGCTGGAAAGTGAGAAAACTAAAGGTGTCAGAAGGGCAGTACCTCCTAGAGCTCAGTGAAATTAGCAACTGATGCAATAACAAGAGAAGTTGGGTTTTAGCCTCAGCTAAGAAAAGAATAGAGCACTTACTCAACCCAGGTAATTTCAAATTGACCTCACATCCCTCTTTAATTTCATGCTAGAGTATTTAAAGATTTTGCTGACAGAATCTCAGTGTCAATAATCAATATATTTGAGAATTTGTGGTTTTTTTGGTAGGAAAGAGGGAGGCTATAGAGTGACAAGCACGGTGAAGGGAAGGGTGGAAAGAAAAGAAGAAATATGAAATAGTGGTTCAATACAATAAATTTCAATTCTTAGAAAAACAGTGAAATGAATATGTTTGTGCATTGTTGAAAAATAAGAGAATAACTGTCAGCAAGAAGTTATGTCTCAAACATCTAATTGCCTTTATAACAGAATGACCAATTCAGTGGATAGAGAAGAGCTACAAATGTGCTATATCTTGATTTTCATGTACATTTTAATTTGATTCACTTAAGCAAATTAATAGAATGTGTTCTACATTGATCTACAATTAGGTACTCACAAAGCTTGTTGGAAAACCAGAGTAACAGGATGGTGCTCTACCAAATTGGCAACGCGTACATCAAATGGGATTGCACAGATTCAGCACCTGGTGCCAGTCATTAATGACCCAATGGGTGTTTATAAAAGTGAAAATGCTTATTGGAGTCACAAATGTATCAGGCAGGAAAGGATTAAGTATGTTGGAGAACAGAGACAGAATACAAAATGAGTTTCAATTAGAAATATGAAAAAAAATAAGGGAAGCTATTCAAGTGAAACAGCTGTAGACCTAGACAGGAATAATTAGCTGTAGGGGAAACTGGTTAGGTAGCAGTTCAGTACAATAGAAACTCTGGCTTTGAGTGGTCACAAGCTGTGTATGAGTCAACAATGGCTTGTTGCAAAAAAAAGTTAAGCATCCTGCTGGGATGTATTATATGGATTAGAGTTTGCAAGACTTGGCAAGTAATTCTGCTTTGTTAAGCAGTTGTAAAGCCAGTTTTGAATGTTGCATGTCAAGAAGGATGTGGACCACCTGAAGAATGTCTAGATGAGAACAGACAGAATGTAAAGGAGCCTACAGGAAAAACTGAATGAGTAGGAGAAATGATGACAGTCCACAGATAAGTAAGAATTTATGCCAACATGGGAATAACTTGTTCAATTGGAATCACACCCAAGTTACTTTAGGTTAAACATTAGAACAAATGTTCTTCAAGGGAATAGGTGCTGGAAATAAAGACTTCTAGAAATACAGTCAGAATCTGACATTGGGGTTTTAAGAACAGGCTACTTACATATCATATTCTCTATAAATAGAAATTTCATAGGTGTAGTGGGACTGCCTGGGGGCAGGGAGACTAAGAACATGGTTTTCTGAGGACCAATTAGCCCAATGTTTCCATTGTTTTTAATATTTTTAATCAAGGCCAACTGAAGTGGCAGAGTGGTCTGGCATGGATAGGAGTCCTGTCCTGGTACCTCTCATCATCCCATCATGTGTTCTGGAGTCCATCCCACTCCAGTTGATAGTATGTGGAAGGTTTCAGCCCCCTAAAATCTCTATCAGGATTCCCTTCCTGGTTAAATTGTTACCTGTGAAAACAGTGTAGCTTCTCTGTTGTAATCCTGATCTCATCCTAACCCTCTTGGTTGTAAATAAGAACTTGTGCAATGTTTTGGAGTTCTCTCTTTACATAAAGGTACATTTTTCATTGTAAACGTAAGCCTTATGTTGTAATACGTGATTGGTCAACAATCTCCAAACATCTGCCTTTGGTAAAGAGAGGAACTGTCTTGTGGGTATCATACTTCATATGTGGCAATCTCTGAACCTGAGAATTTCCAGTCATTACTCTTGAGAAATAACTTCATACAACTTTTCTGTTTTTGAAATCATTATTTTTAATACTTTTCTGCTCTTGAAAGAAAATAATAAATGCCTAATGTTTTCAACCAGATTCATAAAAACTGGTATTTCTCCAGCCAAGTTCCAGTTATTTACGTATATTTGTGACTAAAAAATAATTACCTTAACTAGTAAAATCTTGTGCTTTATATGTGTCAAGAAAGCACTGAAAGCCGTATTTAAAGCCAGTAAAAATTTGGTTAAAATTTTTTCATAGTTCTTTCTTCTTTTGAGGGAAATTCTTCTTTATTCTCCTTTGTCCTCTCCCTCTCTCTCTCTCTCTCTCTTTTTTTTATAAGAACTAAACATTAGGATTCAATAAGGTAAAAAGAAATATTTCTTATTTATACTAATTCCAACTGGTAGTAAATAGAAGTACTGGTAGAGTGGACAATACTTACCTCCTTGAAGTTTGGCTTTTCTAGTAGAAATATAACTTTTGTAATGCTATCAAGAAGAGTAAATGCTTAAAGATGGTTTAAAAATACTTCTATATTCCCCAGTGGTAGCCTCTGTTACTGGCCAGATTCATACTTGCAAATATTTTTGTAATTAGGAAACCCAGTGACAGACAACCCAGTTGTATCTGTGAGACACTGTTTTCTATTCACAAGGAATGTACGGAAGTCCTACTTTATAGAAAAGATGAGATATTAAACAGTGGGAGGAAGATTGTTTCCTTACAGTCTGTTATTTTGACTTTCTCTCAGTGTCATACAAATATTTCTCCGTGGCTTTACTTTTCCCACTTTTTCTGTTTGCTTGCTAGCTTATTGCAACACACAAATACTGACTGTCCTTCCAAACAATACTCAGCTTTTGCATTCACATTCAAACCACAGCGCTACCCTACGTAACAGATATCTTAGTGACTACCTCAGCCTTGTCAAACATGTCTAGATCTCAGACAGTAGTTTTTTACTGTGTAAGTTACTGGTAAACACAAGTTTTGCCTGATGAGGAAATCCTTCTTCGTTTGTTATCTTCAACAGTGTCCACAGATCGAAGTCAATGGCTATTTCCCAGAGATAACAAATCTACAGAATGAAGTGATACTAAAAAGTAAATACATATTTCTGTAATCTTAATGTTCAAAATGCAGCAGTATACGACACCACGAATGTGGCATTTATGTCTTTCTCACCTGGTTGAAAACACTTCCAAGGGAAAAGTGCTCTGTTTCTTCCACTGATGTTTCTCCCAGGACTTCAGTAGAGGGTTGGTTTTGGGGCTGCTGCTTCCCATTCCCAACAGAATGGTGAGAATTTGTGCTGTGAGAGGCAGAGGCTGGGCTACAGCTCTTGCTGAGTCTTGAGACAAGTGGAATAGTTAGACAAATGACCCTGGTACTCTTGGAGGCAGCCTTTTGCTTTCCTGGATGATCTGAGGTCCTAATTCAGCTATTTCCCAGCTCACAGCTGCATGATAGGGGTGTGGAGTGCTCATGGAGTTCAGAGTTTATCTGTGGGTGGGAAAATCTGCAGCTCAATGATAGAAGAGAAGCTTCTGTGAATGGCAGAGTTGGTTCATCTGAGGTGGCAGAAACTCCACTATTACAACAAATACCGTCTGTGAGCACTCAATGGCAGTCTCTGTAAAAGAACTTTCAGTGGAGGGACAGGCTTTCATTTTTTCTAACCTGTTGGTGGAACAGAGTTATGCCTTTGGTGTGACCACATCTGTGCCGCATGGCAGCTAGCTGTCATTCACACCTCTGGCTAAGATCCTCTTTGGTGAACAAGTTCTTCAGCTGAACTGACTTTGTCCAAGGTGGGATGCCGAAGATCTTTTCTTTTTATTAAATTAAGGATTTGATTCTGCATAATCTACAGGAGTTTTATCATTAGCCTAATTTGGATCAAAAGCAGATCCTAATAGTGGTCTGTGAGACCCTGTGATGTTAGTAAATGCTTTCACATTGTACTCTTGTACCAACATCTGCACCCATCATGGCTTCCACCCGCATGTGTACAGAGACCTGACCGACTTCAGCTCTAATCAAGTTTCAGAAATAAAGCTGATCAAAAGTAAATTACTGGGCCAAAATCAGTTTTACTTTATGCTCCATAGAAATTTAACATTGCCCTGAAGCTTTTTTTCAGTTTCACCGTTGCCTCCAAGAGCAGTGCATTTGCTTCAGATCTCTTCCAGTTTCAGAAAATGTTCTGATCAGGCATCTTTTAGTTTCTTTCATTTCTCTTGACGTTGAAGTTATTTCACTAACCTTTATTTATCTTTGCTGTTGAATATACATTTGATTACTAAATTTAAGTGCTTCCCTTTACGTGACCTATTTCTTTTGAGTCTTGATGCTGTTGCTTGGATACACTTTCCTCTTCTAAGTGAGACACTAGGTTTCATCTTGCTTTTTTCCATGCTTTGGATGATACAATTGAATTGTAATTTAATACTTTTTTTTCAGGCTATTAAATGTTTTTTTTTTTGTCTAACACCTTTGACAAAAAGAGAACTGAGCTAGGAATATCTCTATGGTTTTATATACAGTATATTCCGTGCAGTATTGAACAGTTTGCTAGTCTTGCTTTTCTTTACAATCAGATGCAAAAAATGACACCATTACACTGAGTAATGACATATCACTACATAGACTGTAGGAATACCAATGTCTATAGATAAACAGATATTTAATTCAATTTCCTTTCTGTATTTGTGATGTGGCTGCAAGTTAATTCCTGGAGCATCCTGTACTATTTATCTTTTTGTTTTAATTCTAGATCAGTAAAAATAGATAACAAGAATAAAGTAAGCATTTCAGTAATAATAATAATAATAATAATAATAATAATAATAATAATAGAATTTTAATTTGGGCAGACGTATTCTTACTCCTATATGCAGTTTTACTTATACCATTCTGAAAAATGTGCAGTAGAGTATGAGCAGAGTGGGGATTCCCCATGCCTGGTGTAGGGAACCTGCTTTGGCAGGGGGGTTGGACTCGATGATCTCTGGAGGTCCCTTCCAACCCGTACAGTTCTGTGATTATGTGATTCTGTGAGACCTCCTGAAAGACCATCTAACTAATTGAGGCACGGCTGTTGTCTGTCAAAGGCAAAATACCTCACACCTTTGCATCTTTAAAAATGTCAGATGAGAAGGGATGCATGTTTGATTACTTTGCTAAATATTAAGGAAAAAAAGGTATTGGATAACTCAGTGTTATACATTATTAGTAGCTGCCCAAGCAAGAGATATGGAAAAGCTAAAAAATACTCACAAGATGTTTTTCTGCTATTGAGATGATGCTGATACCTGGAATCTTGTATCATACTGTATTAGCATTGCCAAGTGGATTGTTACCTTCGGTGTGAGGTTCTTTGATTACATCATCTTAATATTGCCGTTACTTGCCCTAATTCTGCCCTTAGCAATTTTCCTGCTTTTCGGAAATGTTTCAGAGCCCTGAATATTTTGTATTGGTGTGTTTCAAGCCTAGGTTAGTGTGGGTTTCAAACTACTCCAATAAAGTTCTGAAACCAGATCAGTTCTCAATGGTTTCAGAGTACACAACCATATTAAGAAAGGATGGGCCCAGAACAGCCTGTTCTACTAGTTGTTGCACAGATCTACATTTCCAGACACACACAGCAGGTCATGCTTATCTGTCATGTGGATAGCCATCTCTCTAAACACAATTGTTACACACCAGTAAAAGCACCCTTTCAGCTCAGTCATTTGTAAATGCTGTAGGGAGTGTCTTGTTTGTGCTTCTTGTGCTCTTGCACTGCTATAGTGACTACTTGTGGACACATGAAATAATCTCAGTCTGGAGGAAGGATTTAAATTCAGACAAGCTGGTTCAGCTGGGACACAGGACCAGCTCTGCTTGATACTCTCACTTGTGTTAGTGACAACATAAGTGAGGGCTGACAGTCACACAGTATTTCACAGCTTTTCCAGAATGTCAAGAAGAGCAGGCAAGTTCTGTCACAGTTAAGTGGGATATCGTAGGTACTGTTGCAGGTGTGGATTTAAGAAAGGATCCTTTCACATCTCAGCATTAGCCTTTATCACATAGTTTCCTGCTGCAGCACTGGGAACATGTGCTAGTAGCATAGCACTGCTTCTACTCTCAGAGACATCAGTCTTGTTTGTCTGTGAGGAAGTGGCTTTCTCTAACAGCCAAGGAACGTAGGTCTTTCTGGAAGCACTGCTGGCCCATCCCACTGTGTATGCTAGCCTAGGTTACGTGACCTTTGAGGGAGTGGGGTCTTGCCACATAGCTCAGTGCAGTCAGGGTGTGTACCTCCAGTGCGTGGCCCTGTGCAGAAGAGAGAAGACTCCATCCACCCCAGCACTGCAGTAAATATATTGGATTAGGTTCCCATGAGATGTAGGACCTTACATGCAACACCAGTGGGATTGCTGTGACTCACATACAGCTTTAAATACACCCACTTGCACCCAGGCTGGACTAAGAAAGATGCTCTGTACCCAGACACCTGTCGCTCTCGCTAAATCTGAGTTAAACACAGATTCTTGGTTACATAACATAACACCAAAGAAACAATTTTGTTTTTCCTAAAAATGAAAGGAAGACAAAACAGAACTTTCATTCTATGCTTTGTTCTCAGTACACACCTCTCAATCCCTCAGGAGAAAAAAAAAATTAAGGGCAGTTCTTGACTTTCACTTCAGTTGACATTTGATTTTGAGAATGGAGGATCTCAATGTATTGTTTTGCCTTAACTTATCTCACTGTTGAACAAGTATGAAGGAGCAGGCTCTCCTGCAGTTCAAAATGGGGCAAGAACTATATTAGTCTCTAGTTATGTCTTGACAAACACGAGACATCTGCTTCAGAAGGATTTAAATGAGAACAGAAATAGGATTCATGTTTTCTATCACACTGCATTTCTAATTATCGATTGGAGATGATTTTCACTAAAATATAGGCTTTTTAAAATTAGGTCTGGTACAAGCGTGCTTCAAATCAAATTATAGTATTATGTGCTGCAGAAATAAAAGACAAATTCAATGACCTTGATGATAAAATTTTTCTGAACAGACTTAGAGAGCTAAATTTTAAGGAGAGCACTTGATACTAATAATGATAAATTTCTAATCTCCAGTGAGGTAGAATTTATGGAAGAAATATCTCCCATGTTTCTAAACGTATGACTAGAGCAGACAGGTCAGGTTAAACATTTTTTCAGTTTCACCAGTGCTTAGTGTCCCCTGGCAGAATTTACCATGTGTCTTTATTAACCCGTGTTATGAAGGTTTGATGACTGGGCCACATGGGACTCAGATGGTGAAAAACTGTACCAGATTTTGTATTTAGGAAGAAACTAGCTAGATGCAAAAAGCAGATCAGCACATGCAGTCTTTTAACAATAACATATGCACACCTCCTTGTTCTGACACTACTTTGCTTGCTAGCCCTGCAAGAAGAGATCACAAGCAAAATAATTTCTCTTTTGACTCATCCACTTCAACAGCTAGAATTACTTCAGTAATTGTTCTGCAGTCTTTCACTGGTCATTTCAGATAATATTACTCTTCTCATGAGTTCAGTATTTTGTTCATGGTGTTGATGATTCCTAAGGGGCCAAGTTCCAATGGTTTGCGAGTTAACTTTGCAAAGTTTGGTGACTAAAATGTCCAGCTTTTTAAAGTAGGGAGTGATTTATTCAAGGCTTGTGATTTTTACTTTGATTTTGGAACCTTGGATGAGTAAATGCCAGTAGGCATCAATGGGGATTGTCTGAAAATGAAGAGGAAGCTATGTTTCTGAGTGTGTAAAAATAGTGTGCAAAATAGACTGACATCAGTAGTAACGACAAGCTTAGGTCTTCAGAAATAGGAATGAATGGAAATAGATATCTGCACTTTAATGGATTTAACTAGTTTTGCTATTTTCCAAGCAGTGGTGAGAACAGTCAATTGAATAAATGTACAGGTCATACTAGCGGACAGCATGTAAGCAGAGAAATGATAAACAGACTTGTAAATACATCATACAATGCAGCAGTGTATGCTGTACGAAAGGAAAACGGAGCTCAGAGTCTTTAGATTTAAACCTGTTGAACAGCTGTCAAATCTGTGATTGTTTTGACAGCAGCATGCCAGTGCTACAGCCCTTGCCTAACTGGATAAGCCAATGCATTTCCCCAGAGAAATCAGTTTATGACGATTTGAAGTATTGGCTATAAAGGCTTACACAACTCATCATTTCACAATCAAGAGCTCCATGAAAGGCCAGTTCCCAACTTATGCTTCAAGTACTTAAAAGTTAGAGTAACACAGACTGATACAGTGAAGATGTAGCATATGCTTTTTATCCAGATTCTTTCAGGAGGCTGTCTGTAAGAACATATGAAATATTTTATGAAGCACAATAAAAATCACCATGTGCACCGCTAATGTAGTCTGGAACAGCTGATGATATTACTGCTGTCTGGTTTTGGTTTGCTTGAAAGCCTCAATCTGCAGTTGTTCAGCAGCTGAAAAGCAGCTGAATTCAGGCATACAGGGTGAAAGACAACTGAAATGATTAACTTCTGCAGTGCTCCCAGGACCATTCATAATTCAGAGCCCTGTGAGTAGGACTGTAAGGAAATTTATCATCTTGTTACTTTTGGCAAATGCTACTCTGGAAAGGCTAAATACTAAATACTGACTTCCTGAACTTGCCTCTCCCAAACCTTGGATAAGCTCTTTCGCTACGTTCATAATTTAGCAACCTAGTTAAGAGTTAGCATAATTTTCCTCACTAAAGCAGCTCATCAGTCAAGGATTTCTCTGAGGCACATCTGGCCTAAAAAATACACCAAATATTTTCTGCCCAGGTGGAATAAACTTTGAATCTTGATGTCATTTAATTAATTTCCCATCAATTCATATATGAACAATGATTTATATATAATGTAGATTTTTTACCAGCTTTCTCTGGGTAATAATTTGAGAGCAGTTTCTCTTAGCTCTTCTAAGGCTTAGGCAGATTTTCTTTTTTTTTAATGCTATTTCCATGTGGTTTGACAGGACAGGGTTTGTTTGTTTGTTTGTTTGTTTGTTGCTCTTTCTAGACTGTCAGTAAAATTAGATATCTCTAATTAGCTTGACCCAGCAGAAAATGGAAGAGTTCTATCTTCGTTGTGCCTTGCAGTTTACAGTTGATCAGCATCATATTGGTCAGTGTTTATGAAACAAAGCTTCCATGCTTTGATGCCAACAATGCTAGGTCTGCCTGAGAACACTTATGTGGCAATTCCTGGCAGGATGTAAAAATTGTGCCAGATGTGACTTGAAAAATATTTTCCTCTCCATTTGCAGGAAAATACAAACATTTTAATAGTATTTATCACACTGTTGGAAAAATCCCGTATAATCCTGTGTAATCTGACCAGAAAACAAAACAAAACAAAACAAAAAAGAACAATTGAAGGTGGGTAAAATGTTACCAAATCTTGCTGTAACAAATACGTAAGTTTAATTACAAAAAATGTAATGTAATTACCAGTTAACTCTAAACTTTAGACGTCTCACCATCCATTTTACACTGAAATCAGTATGCCATTAGCATGTGACTGGGAAGAATGTGTTGCTGTTAATTGCTTCTTACTTGTTCTGTAATGCTTATACCCCTAAGTAAAGTTGAATCTTAAATGGTTATTCCTTTGTGTGACTTCAAATGAGAGAAAATATTCATCTCATTTATGTGTCAAGTGTGGTTGTCGTACCATGTCTATATGTATTTGAATTATCATGTTTGATGTATGGAAAAGTGCTTACCTTATGGCAGCTCTTGGTCTTATCTAGCCTTTGAGCCAATTTAAATCATGAAATTGGAATAAAGCAAAACATGGAAAACTACTTATAGGAGCTGGCAAATTGAATGGACCCGGAGAAGGATCTGATGAGTGCCAGAGTTGGTGTAATTATGGGACCTTAGAACTGGCAATGAGGACACAGAGAGAAGAGAATTGTAAATGTAAAGTATATGGATAAGATCTCACCATTTCAGTAGCAGTGAGATGCTGGATGGATGCCGCTAGTCATTGAACTATACTCCAAATGTGAGCATGATTTCAGTGAGGTGTAAAAGAGAATTTCATTTCCCAGTGAATGGCCTGTTAATTTAGTTAAGTACCATGGTAGCTAGTAGTCCAGGGGGAAGAGGATAAACCATAGAATAAAAATATGCTCCTGTCTTGAAATGTTGATGGATTCTGTTTTGTCTCTCTTGTATTTTTTTCTCCTTACTGTGGCTCATCCGTTATACTGTTGCTATAGTCTGCTTTGTGACTGACAGAGGCAGACCATGAAAATGCTATAAGCAACTAACAATCACAAGACTGGACTTCAGCAACAGATGGATGCAAGCTTGGGATTATACTTAGCTATAATTATAGTGCAGTTGGCAATTCAGGGTGGGCAAACCTGATCCATCTTTAATTAGCTAATCCTAATGAAAACACTGTAGTCACTGGAACAGAACACACTTGTTACAAGTAATTTACCTTTTGCCATCATGGTCAGACTGCTTCCACTGTGCCAGCAGTGTGTACTTATACACATTGCTCTGTAGGCACACCCGCCCTATGATTACAAATTCTGTTGTCATTTTGCAAAGGTGAGGTAATGCGGTAACCTTCATCAGTTAGCAAAATGTAAACCTTTTAGAAAGCTCGTTGTGTACTGGTAAGAATTCATTGCACAGCAAGAATGTGACACCTAGTGGATACACAGCATTTGAGAAATGCGGCTGGAATACTGACATTAAATGACCCTACCAAATGGAACAACAACTTTGCTGTAAGAAACGACAATGATTTTAAATGACTCTATGCATAGGGACAAAATAATTGGATAATGGAATGTTACTCTGGAAGCTTGAATGTGACGAAGGCGTCAGGGCAGATGTCAGGCCAAGAAAGCCATACAGCTCCTAAAAGACAGAGACCAAATCCCACAGAGACATTGGAAGATTCTGATGTGATGCACTGGAATCAGATTTCAAACAAAACTCAAGTATAAAGTGAGTCTAAAAATCCCCTTTGTTAAATGTACATCCCTGTTTTTTCCACACTATCTTTGCTGGAGGTGAGTTTTTGCAGTCAGAGACACTGAACAGTGAATAAACTGTACAGTTAGGCCACTGGGAGCCAGACTAGACTGAGATAGTTTGAAAAGTCCAATACATCCTGCCTGAACTACAGGTTTTATCTGTTACTGCCCAGTGCAGCACGTAGTACCTGGATTTCAAGTATTCACAGATCTGTGGTTGCCCAGATGCCCTACTTCCTTACTGCTTCAAGGCTATAATAGAAAAATTCAGTACCAGAAACTGACATTTTGTATAATCCCTATTCTCCTCTCTAAAATTTAAACATTTTAAATGCAAATACATTTCCAAATATCTGAAAAATGCATGCTGAATAACAGTCAGATGCTAGAGCAGGGATAAAGCTTACCCCTTGGCAGCTGTTACATGTTGTTGGTCTGTACATCGGTTCTGAATAAACTCTGAACCCGGGGGCTTTGACCTGCAGTCTCCTTCTCTTGGATAGGTACAAATGGAGTCAGCATGTGGGCAGCTGGTTTGTACTGCTCTCGTTTTACCTGATAAACCATTATGAAGCTGTGAGGGAATCCTCTTGTGCAGTTTCTTAGTGCTTCTCTGCTACAGATGGACACAGTGAAAAGGAATTATCAGCACAACTTTAAGTTGCACCAGCAGAGGTTCAGGTTGGATATGAGGAAGAATTTCTTCTGAGAAAGAGCAGTGAGGCAGTGGCACAGGCTGCCCAGGGAGGTGGTGCAGTCACCGTCCCTGGAGGTGCTCAAGAACCGTGTGGATGTGGCACTGAGGGACATGCTGAGTGGGCTGACAGACTAGATGATGCTGGAGGTCTTTTTCAACCTTAATGATTCTGTAGTTCTGTATCAGGCCGAAGCGCAGGATTTTTAAGCTCGATCTCCAGATATAAGCCTTGGCCTGACAGGAGACAACATGGGTACGAAGGGCGCGCAAGACAGAAGGCTGAAACGAGAGTTCACGCGGACAGAGCGGGCAGCACCGCCTCCGCCAATGGGAGGAGGAGGGCCGGCCCAGGCGCGGAGCCCGCCTTCCGGAGCCCGCCCCACCCTGCGGATGTGGCGCCGCGAGCCGGCGGTGAGTGGGAATCGGGTGGTGGGCCGTGCTGCCGGCGCCGCCGCTACCGCCGCCGTCGCGGGGGAGGAGCCTGCCCCCGTCTGCCCAACCCGTGAGGCTCTCGGGGCGGGGAGAGTAACGGGCTGGGGGTCCGGGCGGGGCTGGGGGCGGCTTCTTTTTGGCTGCTGCGCGGGAGGGGTCGCGTCTGTCAGCGCGCTGCGGCCGTGCTGCTCCTGGAAAGGAGAGGGCTGCTGAGGGAAGCGGGCGGGCCGGCCTGCTGGGCCGCCATCACACGGCGGCAGCACGGTGGCCCGGTGGGCTGGGCAGAGCTCGTATCCCGCTAGCCAGGCTTACCGCTCTGTGTGAGTCCCGCTGTGCGAAAAGTGCGAGAGTAGGGGTCCGACCGAGTCTGTGCGCACTGAGTCAAGCTGACTACTTCGTTATGTCCCGCTGACTCGGTGCTGGGTCTTGTATGTGCCGAATCAAACCGGGTTTGTGGTATCGACCTCGCAAGCACAGGTTTAAAGAGGGCTTCAGCGCACCTCTGTGTTTCAGAAGCAATCAGGCTGTGACAGCTAACAGCGGTCCTGCTCGCACACTGCACTGACCGCGGGGATTGCGGATAAGCTGTAGGAGCGAGTTTCCAGAAGCGCGCTGTGAGTGCAGAGGCCGTGCTCAGGCTGGAAGGGATGGCTGGAAGTTGGCTGGTGCGGGCCCCGCTGCAGCTGGAACACCCAGCAGTGCTCCTCTGACGGGATGTGCTCACCGATTACCGGTGCCTCTCAGTGTTGAAGCATGCACAGTGTGGCAGTTACTGTCTTTATGTATAAACGTACATAAAACAACAATGGAAAGTGAAGCAGAAAGGTGGAATGACTTGTCAGGGTGACGTAGTGAATTGCTGGCACCACGATTGCAATGCCTTATGGCGCTGATTGCATTTCCCTTTGTCTGACTCATTCTGCTTGTACAGATTTGCATCAGAAATCTTTTAAAAGTATTTTATTAGTCTAATGCATTTTCTTTAAATGTTTGCTTGCTCAGGCTGAGAGCTGTAAATCCAAATCACGTAATTATCACTGTAGATTTGTTTCTATAAAGAACTGAAGGCATAGTGTCGACTGAACAGTTCAGTTTGGTGATTAATATTATACTTGAATAGTCTGTGCTAATGCTTAGCACTTTATGACCGAACTTTGTCACAGAATGCTTGGCTTATAACTTTCAACAAATCTTTTAATTGCTGCGAGCATAATTTGCTTGTCTGTATGAGAAGTGCCCTGCTCACCTACCAGAGGTGCTTTAAGTTTCCTTGGAATACTTGGTTAAAGCTTCACAAGATTAGCTGAGAAAGTACCTCCATAAATGTATAATGTGTTTGCATTCTTACCAGGAAAAGCTTATTTACTTTAGATAGCTGTTTGACTAATGTTCTCTTCTGTCATTGTTTTCATTTGCTGATGATTATTATGCTGTAGGAAGTTGCAAGCTGGAGCTTTTATGCTAGTTCTTCCTTATTACTTTGTTTTTATGTATTTGTTTTCTTTCTCAGAATAACAGTTCTTTGCTATACATAGCAAAAACAGTTTCCAAACTTGGATAGTGAGATGTACATGGCCCAAAAGATTGAAAGTATCTTGCTAAGTGACGGTCAGGGGTTATTCAAATGCTTTGTAGTACTCTCTTCAGTTGGTCCACTTAAATGGTCATCTGCCACTGTGCTAAGACAGACGCGTGTAACTCACTGTAGTAAAACTTTACATTCTTTACATTCATATCTTTTATCTATATATAAATATAGATATATGCTGATATACTGTCATTTTTGTTTTGTTTTTATACTTAACAGGTTCTTAAAAGATGAAGGAAACCTGGTCTTTCTTGGATACTTTTGAGCCTAACTTCAGGCCTCTGGTAGTAATTGAGCTTGCAAAAGGCACAAAAAAGGAAACCATAGAATGGTTCACTAAAAGAATAGTGGACAAAAAAGCCAATGGAGGTGAGTATAACAGGATCTTCTGTAAAACTTTGTGATAGATTGGCTGTCATAATATGAAGACAGACAAAAAAATAGTTTTCACGTGATTCATTCACGTAATTACTGTTTAGCCAGTCCCATTCCATTCTTCAGTTTTGAAGTTGCTTGGTGTCATTTGAGAGTAGTGACGTAAGGTCATGTGCCTGCTGAAGTTTAGAATCCTTCCATCTTAGTTGTGAAAGAGGAGTAAACTCATGCAACTTAGATTTTTAGTAACTTAGTTACTTCCTGTGTTCATCTTCTAGAGTGTGTTTCTCATGTTGACTAAGAGAAAGTTGTAAATCTTATCAAATAATTACCAAAATGAAGGTGTGGTACATCTATTATTCTGCCTTCAAGCCTTGGCTTCATGTTGTAGAATAAAACTGAGTTAGCAGGAAGCAAATTAATCTTGATAAATTGAAGTTGGCTTTTAATTATCTTTTTTCTACCTTGTATGTTTTCACACAGAGAATATTTCATTTCTTGGTGTTCCAATATGCTTCCAAGAATTGAAGTCAGTTTAACTTTGCTTTGTAATCCTTTAGAATTTTTTCTTTTCTCTTGGAAAGGCACTGTTTATGACTGTTGTATCTGACATCTGATGGTCAGTAAGCTTTCTGCAGATTTTGGATCTGTGACTACAGACTTGCTTGGAGGCCTATTTCAGATGCCTAGTATTCTTAAAACTAATGGGACTGCAGAAGCAATGATTGCTGATGTGATGTGAGCATTACAGGAGTAAATCCAGACTGTCCTCATTCTTACAATTAATTTTCAGTGGACGCTTCCACAGAAGCAATACTACAGCAGAGGATAACCCTGCAAAATTCTGAGCACCATATGCTGTTGAAACCTTAATTCTTCATCGCTGTAAGGATACAGCTTCAGTGCTCCTGATGACTAGGGCCAGTATGATAGGTGTATGATACAGTTTTCTTGAGGTATAATTTTTATGCATTCTGTTCCTATTTTTCTTGTATTACTTCAAAGGTGCACAACTACTGATTAAACCGTTGGTTACAGAAGATGGAGATGAAAATATTTATCTAATTGGAGCTTCCCATTTAAGGCTGTTGCTGGGAGCTGAAACTGTGGGTTTGGTGAAGGAGTGTAATGATAATTCAATGAGAAGTTTCACATACAGCAGTAGAAAAACTTTCAAAGACTTTGCAGGTGAGTGTTATTAAACTTCTTCTATCATTACAAAGCTATGAGTACATTTATAATCAGTTTCACTATTAAATCTTTCATGTTTATCCCTTGGAGCTTTGTTAGGATAGGATTGTTAACGTAGCTCTTGAAAAACGGGGATTCATTTTGAAAAAGTTTTATACTATATTACCTTATTTTTGTATTCTCATCACAATTAGTTGTCTCAAATAGTTTATCGTTATGTTCGATAAACAGTAAAGAAAATATGCTGTGATAATTGATGTGAAATGCTTCCTGAAAAGCAGCAAGCATTTTTCAAGGCCATGCTGGATGCAGCTTTGAGCAGCCTGGTCTAGAGGAAAGTGTCCCTGCCTATAGCAGGGGGGCTGGAACTACATGATCTTAAAGGTCCCTTCCAACCCAAACCATTCTATGATTCTATGGTTTTATTCATTTTTAGTTTTCTGAAAAATACTTTGGGAACTGTATAGCAGAAATGGATATAGAGATTCTGAGCTTGGCAAATAGTGGAAACCTAACTGAGAGTCTTTCAGCAGGTCAACAGTATCTAGTATTTGCTGGTACACTATCCCGGTCTTCAGCAGTTTGTAATTCTTTGTGTTTGAATTCATTCTCTTAATTCACTTAAGTAGTCAAAAATGCAGTAGCAAATGTGTGCTAGTTATAGAAAGCTTCTTCCTATGATGTTCATTTTAATAAGTGGAGGTTTTGCTAAAAGATGTTTGTTGGACTGGTCTTTTTTGGTAATTTTTTGCTGCCTCGGTTGTCTTCTTATGTTGCACAATTTCTTACTACCTTCTTTTTTTATTTAGATGATAATCACAATTTCCTGACGATGTCAGAATGTCAGTATATCATCAAACATGAGCTTGAAAACTTGAGAGCTAGGGATGAAAAAATGATCCCTGGATATCCACAGGCTAAGCTATATCCAGGAAAATCAATTGGTAAGCAAGGTAGTTTGTTGTCTGTGTCTCAGCATCTTGACTTAGGGCAGTCTTCATGGTGGAAAAAAAGCCTTAATTTTCCTGCAATTAAGATAAACTCTTGAGATGTAAATCACACTACTAATTTATCTTGTTTTCTCAGATTTTCATGATGATGAAACAGGGGGCAATGAATGTAAAGTGTAACAAAGGAAATTCCAAGTAGATATTAAGAAAATGTTCTTTACAGTGAGAAAAATCAAGTATTGGAACAGAATCTTAGTTTGTGGGAATTCTGCCCTGGAAGATATTTAGATCTTAGTGACCTTGGACGAAACCCTGCACAGCTTGAATTAAGCTGGACATCCTTTGAGCAGGAGGTTGGTCCAGATGACTTCCGTAGGATCATTGCATCCTGAGTCTTCCTGTGAGACTGAAATTCTTGCTTTACATTCTTTTTAGTTGAATAAATTTTCAAGTAAGTTGATGTTATCTATTATTTTTAGTTGGTACCCAAATAATTTGTGCTTTAAAAAAAAAAAAAGCAAACGCCCAAACCTACTGCCAAACTGTTTTTTTTAACAAAATCTACAGGGGAAGGCCACAGGAAGTCATTGAGATAAATGTGCTCCTGTTCATGAATGAATAGTTTATTGATAGTAAGTTTACTTGCTTCTTTTTGGAGTGAAGAATGTTGGTAGAATGACATATGTTTATTATTTCCAGAGTGGATTTATGACCTGCAAGTGTTGGATAGAGCATGCCCCGAGTAGTATCGTTATGGTAGCTTCAACTAGTGTATTGATAGAGATGCTACGGTTTTTTAGGAGCCAGTTTCTCTTCTAGAATCCCAATATCATTTTAATAACCGTGTTTTTATCCGTAACTGTTTGTCACCTAAGAAAATTCAAGGGAACTTTAGGATTGGTAAATACATAATGTAACCCATTTGCTGATATCAACTTTCTTGTATTTGGCAAGAGTACTAGTACTTCTTTTTCCTTCTAGTGAGAAGATTACTGACCAATGGCATTCTAGTTCAGATTTTCCCACTCCATGACAGAGAAGAATTGAAAAAGCTCCGACACACCTGGTATGGCCGAGTCAAAATTGGCTATCAACCTTTAGGTATGTGAACACTTGCTCTGCTACGCATAAAGTGCAGGGTTTCTTCTGGAGGAATTTTCTCTTCAGTTGGTGTGAGAAGACCAAAGGTCCTTCCCAACTACTGCTCCATCATTTAGCCTCTATAAAAGTGATTCTCCTGTGTGGAAAGTAAGTATTGTAACAAGAAGTCAGTTGTTTCACTTGGAATTCACCTTGCAGTCTCCCTGTTTCACTAATAGTTTACCTTGGTACGTTCCCATTTCACTGAGTTTGCCTTGTCACCTTCCCAGATTCCCACTACAGTTCACCTTGTCTAATATTACCTTTCTGCCCAAGATGCTTTGTTAGTTATCATGGACTGAAGTTCGCTTAGACTTGCTGTTACTTCTCTTGGAGCCAAGAAGGTACTTTGTACATAGTTTCTTGACTCTATAACCTATCTGGACTTGCTGACGTGCATAGTCAAGGTCACTTCATCAAATTCTTCTTCATTCTAAGTGCCTGTAGGATCATCTTCTGCTATGATGACTAGCACTGCAACTTTTCTGGGATGAAGTAGGAGCCTGAGAGGATCTGTAGGCTGCTGTCTCTCAGTTCATAACGATTTTCTTTCTTGTGGCTGCAGAAGTTCTGTGCTATCTAGACCTTTGGCCCAAGCAGAGCAGTTCAAACACCCTGGAGCATGCAGTTCAAAGACCCCATGACTATTTCTTGTAATATTGAGTTTTAAAATTTCACCCACTGTTCTTCTGGGCAGCCCCCTGACAGAGTTCAGGACATGAAATTGGTGAGTTGGTCTGCTGATTCAGTGTCTGCACAGTTCCATCTTAGCAGCAGTCTCCTTTTAACAGAAGTGTCCCTACACATCAGCAAATCAGTAGTGGACCAAGGCAAAACTATTTATTTTCAAATTAACTTTCGGTATGAAGGCTCCTCTATGTCTGGGGTTGACAAAACTACACTGATTTGTATGCTTTTCAAAAGCGTGAGTTGTTGGTTGTTAGATTCATTTGAGTGGATTATATACACTGAGAAAGTTCAAAATGAAATCAAATTTTAACCTGACAAATGTGGAGAGAGTTAAATTTTGAATTTGCTGAAACGCTGTGAACTTTATATGAAAAAGAAAAAAACTAAGAGTTTGCCTGCTTAATAATCTCTTGGTCCAGCGCTTACTTGAGATTCTTCCTTGAGCTATAGAAGTTAAGGATCTGGCTCAATAATTCCTGCCTCCAGACTAGAAGATTCCGCTCTATACTCTTCTCTTGTTTATACAGGAGAGGTTCTTTTTGAATGACATCAAATACACAAAAAGTTTAAAAGTAAATTCTGCTAACCCTGCTAAATATGTACTAATTTAGGGATCTCTTTTATGTTGTGCACGTGGAGTGTGAAATGATGCTAGTGGTCTATACTGAAACTCATTTAATAATAAGTTCTTGATTAATTGAAAAAGATTTTGGCATACTGATTTTTCTGTTTGTTTGCCTTTTCCTCTAGCTTTCAGAGGCTTATCTGATTGGCAGCTATGAATTTCTGCTGCAGTTTTCTGTAAGCTGCATGCCATACCAGTATTCTGGCATTGCACACGAGCTTTTGATCTAGTAGTCTTTCATGCAGAACACAAGTACAGTGTCAGTTCACAGGCTGTGATATTTTATTATGTGAGTGAATACGTAGCGGTGATATACAACTATAAAGGACCTGGTCTTCCAGGGAGGCAAAGGTTAAAACAGATTTTAGCACTCTAAACTCAGTGTGCTAGTTATTTCTAAATCTTAAGAAGTGATGGCATGTCTAGATCGTGATGGGTAGCACTCTACAATCTTTTTGTTAGTGGTAATTTAAGCGAGATCTTGTTTTCCATGGAGATCGTGCATCTGTCGTGTCCATTAGGACTGCACTATCCAAACTTCTAGAACGCTTGAGCAGGCAACCTCAGTGAGCACGATTGTGTGTTTGTGTATTGATTTTCTGCTGAAAGGAATGTCTCAGCCTCTGTGCGTTTTTAGATGTGTTTAAGAACTCGGTATATTTTTCCGTCTATTCCTTTCGTTCAGTGAGGGCTGGCAAAGCACAGCTAGATCTTTTAACACTGTGCAAACTGAAACAAATTTGGTTCCCATGTCTACATATGCCGCTGAGAAACTTTAGAAGTCAGGTGTCACTTGACATCTATATAAATCTATAATATCACATAAAAAAAAAACCTTATATGCCACCCTAGCCGTTCCTTTATAGATTCTGTTTTTAAGAATGCTGGTTTTTCTTTTGCTCTGGGTACTGTAGGTATTGAGGTATTGGGCTTCCCTACTATCTGTGAATATGTATGCATTTGTATGACATAACGCAAATAACCTCCTCTGGTTTTGGAATGTAGGAGAGGGAGAAACAAAGAAACAAAAACAACAGATCAGAAAACATAAATTTGGGCAAGGGATTAATTTGTGTTCAAGTTTGGTATTTATTGTGCTTATATGTATATTGAGTATCTTAATGGAGACATTTTTCTCTGCAGATGAGATACGCTCCTACTTTGGTGAAACCATCGCTCTCTACTTTGGCTTCTTAGAGTATTTCACATTTGCATTGATTCCGATGGCTGTCATTGGAATCCCTTACTATGTGTTTGCATGGGAGGATTATGACAAATATGTAATGTTTGCCACATTCAACCTGCTGTGGTCCACTGTGATCCTGGAAGTTTGGAAGCGGATTTGCGCAGTGATGACGTACCGCTGGGGGACACTCTTGATGAAGAGGCAGTTTGAAGAACCACGGCCAGGTTTCCACGGTGCTTTGGGTATCAATCCTGTCACTGGGAAGGAGGAACCGGTGTACTCCAGTATTAAGAGACAGTTACGCATTTATCTGGTGTCCGTACCGTTTGTGTGCCTTTGCCTCTACTTCTCGCTGTACGTGATGATGATTTACTTTGACTTGGAACAGTGGGCTCTGGATTATCATGAGGAGAATAAGTCCACCTTCAGCAGCTTGATGCTCTATGTGCCCAGTATCATATATGCTGTCGTGATTGAAATTATGAACCGTATCTATAGGTATGCTGCTGAATTCTTAACATCGTGGGGTAAGAAAACTATTTATTATTCTTATTTGTACATTATAATTTAGAATCACAAATGTTTAGGACTTACTTTACTGTGAGGTAAAAGAGCTGGCCATTTTCACTTCTTTCTTTTATTCGGAGTGTGACGAGATAGCAGTTTCATGTTTGGTTTAATTTGGTCTGAGTCTAGCAGAAGGGACGATCGTGCCTTCTTCAACCTCTCTCTGATGCCAGTCTCCCTTCTCTGAATTAGTTCTTTCTTAGGCTACATTAGCCATATTGCTTGCCCAAGGGAGGAGGTGAGATTATCAGGGTAGGAGATTAGAGGTAGACAGCAGAGGAGACTGTCCTGGCACCTTTGCTCCATAGTTTGATGAATATATCTTTGTGTACTGATACATCATTGCAGAGGATAGAGGAACTGATAATAGAATAAAATCTAAAAACATAAACAAAACTGTCTTACAATAATGTTTGTGTATATTGTATGTATAATGAAAATTGAGACTTCACATCCTTATCAAAATATTTTCTTCTGGGCACTCTCATGAGAGAGTGAACAGATTAGGAGTTCATCTGGTTGTCTCCCACCTGACTTATTTCAGCTAAGATCTGACGTTAGCAGCTGAACTGGCAGAGCATAGGAAAAAATCTGGGTATGGAGACTGGCAACCAGGGAAGTTGCAGGGTCTGTGCATTGCCATTGCTGCTACTGAAGAAGTGGTGGTACAGTACAAATTGTTATTGCTGTGAATTATTGGAGGGACTAATCCTAATACACTACTACTAAAATGATTTCTAGGTGGAAAAAATGTTCCTGTTTTGTATAACAGTGTTTAGTACACTGTGTGTGCTTCTGCTATTTACTAATGAGTAATTTTGTTGATTTTTCTTTTTTTTTAGAAAATCACAGGCTGGAGTCTTCATATCAGAATCATTTAATTCTGAAGGTTTTAGTGGTAAGTAGGTAGCGTGAGGAGTAAAAGATTGTTTAAAAAGGGAAGTTAAGTTTTTTATTTGTATTTTCCCAGCATTCCTGCTTTGACTTTCAGTTTTGTTCAGTGCCAAATAATTTGATTAAACAGGATTTCTGTTGTGGTTGCAGTGACTGCTAGGCTGTATAAATACCTTGTTTTATATTGCACAGCTTAGTTGTTGTTTTTGAGTTGATTGTTCTTTCATTAGGATTCTGGATAAGTAATGTAGTCGTTACATTCTCTGGATATATATATATTTTTCTCTTAGTTGTTGTGGTCCTGGCTTCAACTGGGAATGATTCCTTCTGGCTTTTGCAACATTTTATGGTAAACTGTGTTTTAAGAAGTTCACACATTAACTTGTATTTGTACTAAGTTCAACCAGTTGATCAGAGGAGACTGGATATACTTGTCCATTATTCTGCTTGCGTACAGCTCATAGCATATATTTACCTCAGGCCTCTGAATAAGTTGCTTTTGCGTGCATACATATGTACTGTGAAGTGCATAGGAGGGGACTAGGTGCTTGTATTGGTTTTAAGAGACTGTACTGTAAATCTTGAGAAAAGTTCTCTGTGACTTATTTCTCATTTTAGTAGTAGGGAATATTATTCTCAGTCATAAAACCTCCTGAGCTGGTTAAATGTAAAGCTAACGTCAGGTGAGGAACAGTTATACAGATCTGAAGAGATGTCTTCCAACAGATAGATTTTGTCAACATTTTTATTTGAAAAAAGTCATCACCCTGACCTGAGATCAATGCCAAATTGTGGAAGATGAGTAGAAGATGACAGGTGTTTTAAGTGTTCACATTTCATAGTTCAAATGTATAACATGTTGTATATTGTGCTTTAGGAAGGCATTGAGGTAATTTAATGGAAATAGGAGTAGGATCAATAGGATCAGAATTATTTTTTTTCTGAGGTAGTTTTAAAGATGATAAAGACATTTAATTTAATGGATAGTTTGTATCCCTGTGAAATCAGAGTAACTGTTAGATGATAGTTGGCATTTTTTTCTCAAGCCATGAATTTCTACTTGCATAATAACAAATATTTTCATTTGCAGTTCAACTTCTTGAATTGTTTTGCATCTCTCTTCTACATTGCTTTTGTGCTGTTTGATATGAAACTTCTGAGACAGGTGAGTTACTCAAACACTAAAAACAGTGATGCAGCTAGGAAAATAAAGGATTGCTTGAAATAGCATTGATTTTTCAGTTGTTTTTCTAAATATGTGCATGTGTGTATTGTTGTTGTCAAGTTTATATTTTCTTATGAATACAGCTCCATATGTCAATTCATCTTGCACAGTTGCAGAATGATAACAGAGTAATGTAGAGCGATCATTTTTCTCCTTGCAGATGAGAAAAAGAAATTGATTACTCCCTCACACTGATGAGGCTGAGGAATTTTCATTTCCTCTTCCTTTATGCTAGAAAGTGTTTTTCTTTATAGTTCTTATTGAGAAGCTCCTGAGGATAGGAGTATTAAGTTTATTACTACAGTGAGAAATTGAAAATAAATAGAAACAACAGTAATTTGTCATTGGTATTTTAAATCAGTTTTCTGTTGTTAATACTGCTTGAAATGAAATGCATGAAAATCAAGTAAAAGTAATTATTCCTTTGACTGTAGAAACTTAATATGTATTTTTTTTAAGTCCATTGTTTACCTCTGTTAGTGATAAAAGATGTATTGTTAAGTGTTTAGCTTTCATTGGACTTTCTGTACTGTCTCTAAGACATACGAGGACCCACTAAATAGTTAATTATCTGAAGACCTATTTAGTTCTTTTCAGCACATTGCAAAGAATGGGAACCAGAGCAGCTATCCTTCTCACTTGCTATTGCTAGTTTTATTATGCTGGCTGCTTTTGTTGTGATGTAACATCTTACAGTGTTAATAGAACACACAAAATTGGAAATGATCACAGACTTATTGCAGGTCTATTAATTAATTAATATATATATTAATATTTTTTTTTTAGAGCTTAGCCACTTTGCTGATAACTTCACAGATCCTCAATCAGTTTGCAGAATCCCTGCTTCCTTACTGGCTCCAGAAGAGACATGTGAAGAAGATGAAGAAACACACACGTTCTCTGAAAACAGATACGGATCTGTCATTAGTGGAACAAGTGAACTTGGAGAAAGAAATGGGCACCTATTTTGTATGTTGAATATGCTCATATGTTGTTAGAATATATATTTTGCTAGGTTTTATGCTGCTAAAAAGTTGTTTCAGGTGAATTGTTGTTAGCTGCAATGTAGTACATTAGAGTAGAAATAGCTGTTTTATTTCAGAAGGAACTCTGAATACATGATAAGTATAGTTTGACCTCTTGGCAGCAGTCATAATGTTCTTTTTAGAAACAAAGAGCAGAGCAGAGTAAGGAATTGCTTGTTTCTCATTATAGAATGTGATAGCAATTGTTGCTTTTGAAACAGTAGATCATTTTTGTCAATTCACTGGGGGATAAGCTACACTTGTAGAGTCCTAGTGCCCAAATTACATCTTGCAAGGGAAGCCCTGGTGTCTAGATTTTATTCTTATGTGGTGGAACTTAGAATTCTTACTACTTACTGTATTGATCTCTCTGTTATATCGCCCAAACACAAAAAAGTGGGTTACTACATCCAGAGCAAAGGCCCTTCATTATGCTTGGAGCAGTCATCTTTTTCCACTATTGTCTTTTGAATTATTTTTAGCCCTAGTAGTAAGAGCTACATGGGCTACAAAACAAACAAACAAAACCAACAAACAACCAAGCAGCAGAAATGTAACTGCATGTTTCTTCTACTGAAAGACCTGGGTACTCCTGTTTACTTAAGGAAGTCAATTTTTGCTTGTCATTCTCTCTGTCAGCTGTTTCTGCTTTTCTATTTCTCTATCTCTGTCTAACACTCCCGAGAGATTTCTTGTTCTTTGGAGCTTGTTTACACCTTCTGGCTTGGTCCCAGAAGTGTTCCACTGGCACAACAGGTGCTGCAGTCCTGGAATAGCCCAACTGCTATACTTGCTATCTTCTACATTGCTCCTAATCCAGCAGTGTTTCTGGCCATCTCCTGTGCTGGACTTGGCAGTCATCATTCACAAAGGCAACATAAAACTACTCTAAGGGTTAAATTGGTGAGCACAGTAGCCAGTGCAACCTAAGAAGCAGAAGAGATCAACTCTTTAGGCCAGTACTACTGCTGAAAGCTTTTGCTTCTTGGAATTACGGCTTTGGCATTTGTGCTGTCTTCCTATCTCAGTTTCTGATGGCTCCATAGTCAGTAAGCACATGACAAACAACACAGAATCAGATCATCAGTTTTACCTGTGTTGTTTTTAGGATTTCCTTCTTACCAACCACAAAGTTTTAGGATGTATTTGTATCATCTTATTACGTTAAACTGGTAAGTTTTCTTGTAATAGGTCTTGCTTAGTATATTATTGTCCCCACCATACTGTACTTCTTGATTTGAATTTGGTTGATTTGTTTCACTGTATTTAACACATGTTGTGGAATTCATTACTTGGTGTTCTAGAGGAGTTGACAAAATGCAGTAGTGTCTATGTTAAGGCCTTATAGAGTGCCTGACAGCTTGTTCCATTGAATGCTGCAAGCATAGACACAAGGGATTTAATTCTTTATGCCTTTACAGAGTAAGAATTAGATGTAGGTCATGTACTTTTTATGTAAGAAGTAGAGAACATCAGAGTTAGAAATTTATTTTGAAATGTGAGAGTGCCATGAAGTGGGAAATGGAAATACTACCTTTGCAGCTGAATAACTGTACTAACGTTTCCCTAGGAGTGTTGGTATTTCTCACTTTATATCTGGGGAGGTAGATTGACACAGAGCACACCTGTCTTACAGTGGAGAGCACGACAGAAATCTTCAAGTTAGTGTCTGAACTGGTAAATCAGCATGGTCCAACAAGGAGCCCGAAAACGTGCCGGCACAGATCCAAGGGTTATGAATTGGCAGCAGGCGTCGACTTGCCTGACAGAATAAGCTGTGGCTCCTAGAGCTGAACTGACTTCTGGTTCTGAGCTGGCACATACAAAGCCAGTGTGGTGTCTGAATCCTGCTGGCCAGTGCCTCTTGCAGATCAGATGTATCTGCACCTGTTGTGTGGTCATACCTTGAATCATTTTCCAAGGGGAAACAATAGGTCAGTTGTGGGTTTATTACTTTGCCTTTGAGTTGCCTGCTTCATGCTTCAGTTTCACTCTGGTACACAGTGTATTCAACGCCTTAGATTTTAATTTCAATCTAAATGTTTTGATTGTGCTGTATTTGTGTATATAGTATACATGGTATTAGACCATTTGTTTGTAAGTGTTGAGCTGTCAGCAGAAGAGTATTACTAAAATTACATCTGTCACAAGGGGGAAGCATTTGACTATGTATAGTAACTGAGGAGTCCAGCAGGAGTGTTGACAGAATTCTGTGTTTCAGGATCTTTTCTTTCCTTTTCCTTTCTTCATTTACCCTTTAATATTCTAATTTCTCTTTGCCCTCCTTGCCCTCTCCCCTCACCCCCTTTTTGTGTCTCTCCAGCCCTTCAACTGATTTAAGGTATAAAAGCTTGTAGTCCTTATTTCACCTCTGTTTCTCTCCTAGTTCATTTTGAATCCTAGGTTGCTTTGTTGATTGTGTTTCCTTGATGCCATAGATTGTGCTGCTCCTGCGGCTAGGGCAACAGGAGGTTGATAATAGTGATAATAGCACAGTTAACATCCTGTCAGATGTTTCCTTCATAAAGTGGTGTAAGTCAAATAGGAGAAAAGTAAATGCTCGTTCTATTTTCAGACTGCTGTGCTGATAAGTCAGTAGGTACTGAGCAAGAAAATGAGAAGAAATCAGTGGAAATGCTGTGCAGTTACCAGGGGGAGAATTATAAAGTGACACATTGCTCCTTGCTTGAAACATGTAACTGATAGCTGGGACAAATGTGTGACTGCCACTCCAGTGAGTGATGCTGCACAAATGCCCCTAAGGAGGACCTTGCTGAAATTCAGAGTTCATACAGGAAATCTCTGTGGAAAAAAATCTCATTGAATCTAAACATTACACAGCTCCTCAAGGTCTCTCCTGCAGAGCAGGCTTGTTCGTATGTGAGATGTGAAAATGATCTTGAATGAGGAATGTAGCTAATGAGTGGCCCATGTTGATTTCTGAGCTTGCTGGCTTCTGCTGCCTGTTTGCTAGAACAAGAGCACCAGGTGCTAGAGGTGGCAGTTGGTTTAATTGTCATCAGCCAAAAGGTTAGAAAGTTGTGTCTATGGTGCATGGAACCAGAACTAATGTTAGATTTCCTGTACTGATCTCACTTACTGTCAAATCTTTATCGATAGTTTTGTTGGTTTATTTCATTTTGAGAGAGAAGAAAATGTGTGGGTCTGGATGAATACCAAATAGCTGTATCCTGGTTTAAGTAGTTTATGATATTTCATCACCCTTTGTTCAGAGAACACATTGAACAAAATCAACCCTTTTCTTTAGAAATTATTGGTTTATTCTTTGTTTTCATGAATAATTGCTGCAATCACAGAAAACTATTATTAATACAGCAAAATTACTATGTAAATATGTATAAAGACCTACATGTGAATACTTAATCAGCATTTAAGTACCCAAATTGTTGATTCAAAAATAAGGAGATAGATGCATTGCAGTTTTGCCAGAACAGGGCTTTTTGTTTGCATTAATTGTTCCTTTCAGAAGCCAGTGCTACATTTTGACATTTTAGCCTTCAAGTAGGCAATTAATTCTGACTTACTTATTTGAAATAGATGTGCAGAAATATTAGAAAAGGGTTGCCTGTTTGAAACCTATGTTTCTGTTTAGATCTTTCCTGGACAGTCTGAAGTAGTAGGCCTATTAGTAAGAGCATTGTGAGGAGAATGTTCTGCCAGTTACATGAATGATGCTGTTTTCTTGTCCTACACTGCTCTTTCAGTAGCTGTTTCACTAGAATAGTCAGGAACTTAGAGTGAGTCTGTTTATACAATTACTTGTATACTTTATGTAACACGGATCAGTGAATGTTACAGAAAGTGCATTAGGCAAAAGGAAAAACCTTGGCCTCCCCATATTAAAAAGTTTTGATTGTAAAAATTACTAGAGAGGCTGTCTTTTTTCCTAATGCTGGTCATTGCCACACAGATAATTTGACATGAGGAAGCGTGCTTATAGCTGTATTATTAATTCCACATCTTCATGTATTTTTTGTGAGTAAAAGTTGCTCTTTTTTTTTTTTTTTTTCTTCCTCTGTTTTCCAGGGTACTTTTGATGATTACTTGGAGTTGTTTTTACAGTTTGGCTACGTCAGTCTTTTCTCGTGTGTTTATCCGCTGGCCGCTGTCTTTGCAGTGTTAAACAACATCACAGAGATATATTCTGATGCTTTAAAGATGTGTAGAGTCTACAAGCGTCCGTTTGCAGAACCCACAGCAAATATTGGTGTTTGGCAGGTAAGCTTTGTTTCTTTTCTAGTCATTTATTATAAATGATGTTTCAGCAGATTTAAGCTGTGTTTCATCATCAGCTGCTTTTAATTTTTAGCAGGCACTTTGTCATCTTCAGTGTCCTATGATATTATCCCACTGTAGTACATTTTGTTAGGTTTTCAACCATGTGTAATTTTCAGTTGCCTTTGAAAAGAAAGTAAATCCTTTCATTACTACTTGTATGTATGTATGTTGTGATTCTGTTGCAATACTGACAAAGCAAAGCTGCCAGTACAGTACTGCCTAGTAATTCATAGCAAAATTATTCTGAAATTGGTAACCTGTGGGCTATCTCAGGAGCATGGAGCTCATCTCATGTAGTTTCAGAAAATTGAAGAATGATAGGTAAGTACTCAAAATCCTGAGTCATGCTTGGCTGTGTGCTCTCATGGGTACTGGTACTCAAGCTGACTAATTTTGAAATAGCTTAGATCTGTGTGAAGAGGCTGTACTTTTCTATAGAGGTGTAATCTACTTAAACGGTTTCACACTAGAAGTCGGTGAAGGATTTTCTGACCTCAGTTGTTTAATGATGTGCTTGTGCTGGCACCAGCTAGTTTGGGACCTCCTGAGTAGACTGTGTTAGTAAACTGATTCTGACCAATAAAAACTCTGCAGAACTCCTCCAAACTCAGAGGTGTTTTTGGTAGAAAGAATGGCCAGTTGTATCCAAAGATGTAAGTTTTCTGTAACAGCAATGTGAAGTAGGCTGGAGGAAGGGTCTAGGAGATGATCTTTACTCTAGTTTAAGTTTTCTGTTGATGCGTGGTGAAGACAGAGGACAGAATAGAGTAGTAGTTTGTTTAATTTGATGTTAGCAATCTATTTTACATGGGAAGTTAGAGCATTGGCTGAAATATTTCTGTTAAAGAAATACTGGAATTATCATGGGAGCTGAGTCAACAGCTTACTGTCAAGGAGAAAGTTACTACTGCTAATTCATTGTGATAATTGCTACATTTCCATTTCAGCTTTTCTCATTCAAGAGGAATGAGTAATCACTGCATTGCAAAAGCAGTTGTCATACTGTATTTTCAGGCATTTTGTGGGAACTCTATATACAAGAGCTCCTCAGACTCGCGTGTTTACATGTAAACCTTTCTTTCAAGAAATCCAACAGCTACATTCATCTTGAAAAACAGATTGCTATTTTAGAAAGGTTCTGAACCACTACATTTTCTGATCGCTTAGCATAAGGACGAAACAAAGCCAGAGTGCTGGGACTGTTAGCTCCTCTAGTTTTGCCTTTTTTCTTTTATTTTGGAAGAAATATGTGTTCAAGAGTAGAAGAATACACAGTCTTTTGTGTGTTCACATTGAGTCATGAAGATACCAAGGTTAAGATTGCTTTCCTGACCATGTTTTTTGTTTAATTTCTTTATTTCCTTGAGGATTATTCTGAATTCTTTCAGGAGGTGATTGGATATTGCCTCCATCTAGGATGTTACTGGTCTTTAAATACACATACACACACAGATGCATGAAATTGCAGAAAAATTCAGGGTTGCCAGGTGTGCTCTGTGGTATTACAAATACCCAACTTGTTGTGGTTGTGTTGTTGCCTGTTTTTATGGTTGACATAGTGTAGATGACTTGCCAAGCTAGTCTACATTATGGAAGTCAAAAGATGGAGAGAGGAAAAAAAAAAAAAAAAAAAGTAATGACTCTTCTGAGGATTTCATGGAGAGGGAGGGAGAAATTTTGTAGAGCACTTTGGGAGTAAATCCGAGATAATGGTCATAACTGTGAATGTGTTTGTGTCTTATTTCAGTTGGCTTTTGAAACTATGAGTGTAATATCAGTAGTTACTAACTGCATACTGATTGGAATGTCTCCACAAGTGAATGCCCTTTTCCCAGACTCAAAAATGGATCTTGTTCTGACTGTGGCACTGGTAGAGGTAAGTCTGACTTCAAATAGAGTTCAGATATATGTTTTAATAGGAAACAACATGAAGAACAGTGGAAATTAGACCAGTAAGTAGATAAAAATCTGCTTATTTTAAAAGGACTTAAGAGTTTTCCCTGCAAAGTGTTAAAACCTTGCTTTTTATTTTCTGTGTTTTCCTGTACTGTGAATGTTGTTGCTACACTTTTGCAATACGTTCTTCATCTGTATGAATGTTTCCCATAATGCATTATCTGAAACAAGTATGTGGAAGGACTAAGTACGAGTGATTGTAAGACCATCTGAGTTTTATGTTTTCCTAATTCTACGTAGTAAACACTTGAGTTTCTTTTCAGGCAAATGACTGGCCATTTTGCATCTTAACAGATTTTAGATCATTGTCCTTATGTATCTTTCTATTATTCCAATTTAAAAATGATGTTATTCTGATTTCCAGGAATATAGGGTTTTTTTGTGTTTATGTATAGTTGTTGAATTGCCTTGTAGAGGTATAGCCTCTATATTAGTTCTGTGTTGTTGTTACAGATGTTGTGGGTTATGCAGTAAATTATGTGCTTGCTTAAAGTTTGCAGTTAACTCTAGATCTTAATCACACGTCAACTGGTTTACTGAAGTTTGAGTCTACCTATAACCTGATGCATTTTTCTATTATGCATGTGTGGACATTTGCATTAGCCTTAGTGAAATGTTTGAATGTAAAACTGATTTGACAATTTAAATGCAGCATTTGGATGGTATGTCTGGAGAGGTTATGTTACAAAAACTATGTGGCTAAATGTAACCAGAGTGAAGTTTTAATGTCCATTTGGTCTCTGAGGAGGCCTTTGTCTCTTGATAGGCCATAGGAGAATACCTGCATTTTTTTCTCTCTCAATTTGAATTCTGCCTATCTGTGATCCTGTACCGTTGTGCGATTCCTGTGCTTTAATTAGGTAGCTCTTGGAATTTCTTTTAAACAGTGCATCTCAATCAATCACATTATCTATAAACTATATGGAAAGGAGAGTAAAACAAATAAAGGAATAAATGAAAAGAAGAGTTTGGAAAAATAAATGAATCCTGAAAGGAGAAATGGCAAGAATGTTCTTTTATATGAAGAAACAATTTGGACAAGGCTGCTCATCTAAAGCAAACTACACTGTGTGAAGGGACAAATGGAGGGCAATGCTAGGTGACCCAGAGAGGAAAGGCAGCTATTTGGTCACAGAGAAGTCAACTTTTCTCTTCACTTCCTTATTAGTACTTCATAGTGCACTTGTTATAAAAGATATATTTTTAAAAAATGGCTTAATCATAAGTGCCCAGTGTGCTTAATACTTCAAAGTATGCTGGTTTAATTTCTTCTGCTGTTTTTGTGTTGTTATAAACTACTCATTGTCTGAGAAATTCCAGACAAAAGAAATCTGCAGCCTAACAAGCCATGTGACTTTTTAAATTTTGTTGGTTATAAACAATTCCCAAACTGTTGCATTTGAAATTTAATACTTTTGCAGTCTTTGAGGGACAGAACTGCAGTGCTCTTGAATCAGAATTTCACACCTTCACAGCTTTGTTTTCTGAAGAGTCAGAGTAGTGTGGGTCATTCAGTTCTGCAAGAAGTTCTGTAACACCAGATACAGAGTGTTTGGAAGAGTTCTCCAAAGTGAAAGACATTCTAAATATCTATTTCTATATGTAGAATTACAACAGTGAATCCAACAAGAATAATTTTTCCTTCTGTTGAAGGCAGCTTCCATTGTGTAGACAGATGTGTTCTTGGTTACAGTAATAATTTTTAATAGTATTTGCATTGGAGGTATTTCAAGATAGAACACTGAGCTCGAAAGATAAAGGAAGGAAGGGAGAATGACTGGATGCTGTGGGACTGCAGTCAGTTTCATCAGCAGCATGGTTTTTGGTAGCTTAAGGAGATGGGTGTATTTTTGCCTTATCTTCCTGGGAATCTATTTTATCTGTTACACTGGCATTTTCTTTTATCTGGTGCATGATGAATCAGATCAGGGAACTGATTTGACAGAAGCTGTCTGATCTGGTTCACTGGTGAAAGGGAGAAGGGCAGAAACAGTTGTGTATGGAAGGCAGTGTTGCTCTTTATAGCAGTGGTGTAGGTTTCTGCTGGATTAAATTTGTGGAATTCAGCACCACAGATTCTCTCCTGTAAATCTTGCTTCATCTAGAGGAAGATACCTAACCTAAGAAAGCAATACAAATCTGATGTTATTGACACTATTCCCACACACCTTTGCTGTATTTATTAATGATTGTTGTGCATATTACTTGTGAAAACAATGTAGAAACAGAATACATTACACAAAGCCTCTAATACAAACCTGGTGCTTTTTAAGCACATCAGTGTCAGGGTAGGAAAAAATTCTGTTGCATGTGCCAGGTTGTCAACAGAAGAGGTTTTTAGATCGCTTAGTAGAGATTTTGTGCAGAAGAACGATAGTTACTTTACTTTCTGGTGTGTGCTGCAGATGGAGGTGAGAATTCTACGGTGTATTTGTGCTCTGTTGACAACGGTTTGGCAGGCAGTGTGAAAATGTTAAGGAATACAAGAAACTTACTTTTGTAGGTTATGTATCCTTTCGTGTGTTCAGTGGATGGGGTAACCTACTTAAATCTTAGCTGTCATTAAATGCTTTTATCAGGTTTAAGTCATTGAGACTCCAGTTGAAAATTTATACCTGGTTTGATGCAAAGCTAAACAGAGAAAGTGTTGTTCTACCAAGCAAAGCATAGATGGGAACAGTGACCTGAATTTTATTTTATTATTTTATTATTCCTAAAAGTGTTAGTGTTTTCTAACAATGGTACTGATATTATTTCAAATGAAAATGTGTTTACGTGGCAAGATTTGACATCATTTAGCACAGATGTGAAGAGGAATGTTTGATACTCTCTTAAGCATTCTATATCAAGCTCCTACAGGTTTGTGCAAAATAATTTTTTATTAACGATGCTAAATCTACTGCTACCTACATTTTATGGGCGTACATATTGCATCATCAACACAAGTGCTAATTAGATACAATAAATCAATATGCAGTTGATAATAAATAATACTAAGCATCAAAATAATAGCATTTAATAATATTGAAGTATTAGAACAGTGATTTTCCTTTTTGAACAGTTGACCTATTTTCATCAATCCAACATCTGCTTCCATGGCAACATAGTTTGAACCTGGAGCAGAATCATGAAACTCCCCTCTTTTACTTACGGATGCGTGCTAAGTGAGTGAAGCAAGTGCAGTTTTCAAACAAAGAAGTAGATACATGTTCTTAAAGTTGGAAACAGTAGGCCCTTATTATCATTCTTCTAAAAGAGTTAAGTCACATAGTTGGGTTAGTTCTTCAGGCTCTACTATAGGTACGTATTTTCTTTGTGAACCACCTGTGCAAAGTAAGAAGCAAGGTTAAAAACAAGGTATAACATCAATTCAGCAGCACTTTTGGTTTTTTCTTTGAAAATGAATGTCATGGAGCTTTCTTCTTGATAACTACTTAAAATTTATGAGTCTGAAATAGAAAGAAGAATGCTAATGAAACTGCTTTCAGGTCTACTCTGAGAGCTGAGTTCCAGAAAGCAGTTACATGTCCAACACTTAGCGATACAGTGGTTGTTTTCTGTTTCTGTTTTAAATGATCCACCAATAGGAGTGTTTGGAAACAGTGTCTGTAATATATTTATACCAATTTATCCTCAACTCCCATAGTCACTCATTTTGTATCCAGCACTCGAATGGTAAACTTTTTTATGGAAGTGAATGCAGTTGGGATGTTCCACATCACACATGAGTTTGGATCACACAGAGGCATTTGTGGATGAGTTTGGAAATGCTTAAGAGTAACAGAGGGCTATTTTGATAGCTGTAATATAAAATCTGACCTTATAGTTTACAAATATGATTTTGGGAAGAATATAATTACTTCTGGTATAGATAAAAATGAGTACCGTAGTGTAAGGATAGGGCTAGGGCATTTGTAGCAAACATGGCTTAATAAACGTTTGGGCCATAGGGATTTGATTTTGTAGAGTCTCCTTCTGTGGAGATATTCAAGACCTGTCTGGATGCCTACCTGTATGGCTTACTGCAGGGTACCTTGCCTTTGCAGGGAGTTGGACTCGATGGCCTCTTTAGCTCCCTTCCAACCCCTGTGATTCTGTGGAAGCTGATTTTTTAAAAGTTATTTGTTTATTTATTGTTTTTTAAGAAACTGCACTGGATGACATATTTTTTTAGAAATAAATTATGTGAATAGCATTATGGCAGGCTGTGACATGGTTCTGTGTTGGAGCCTTCCAGACATGTGAAGCAAATAGCTTCTTTCTGTGGGGGCTTCAGGAGGTTGGGATTCAGCAGCTGTGTAAAATGGCCAACTTCATATAGTAAAGAAATAGGAAGAGAAGTGGAGAGAAATGTGCCGCACTGGTGTGTGTACAGATATGTTATCTGTTGACATGAGTGGAATTCTAACAATGCAATGGTCAAGCGAAACAGCTGTGCTTTTTTTTTTTCTAAATCATTTCTATGTTTGTGACAGATTCTGGTTAAAAATACGGGAGCTGTAGTGTCACAGAGGGAATCGCGTAGTGATCTGTATTGGAAGGAACCTCTGAGGGTTGTTTGTTGTATTGTTCTGATGAAAGCAGGAACCTAGAAAAGGTAACTAAGCTAAAACTTGAATATTTCCTGTGAGGGAAAGTCCGTACTTATCTGGGAAACTTCTTCCAATATTTGATTGTTCTTATGGAAAATGTTTTTTTCTTATAGCAAAACAAAAACCCTCTGAAGCAGCTTGTGGCCCATGGCTTCTTGTGTTTTTACTGCACACCCCTGTGAAGAGAGCAGCTCCGCCTTCTCTAAAACTACCTGATAGGTGTAGGGGAAGACTGTAGTTAGATCCTCCCTCCCACCCAAAGCCTGCTCTTTTCTAAGTTTAGCAAAGCCAGTTCCTTCATCCTTCATGCGTTGGGTTCTTCAGCCCTGTAAGCTTGGTGGCCCTCCTCTTGGCTTCCTCCGGATTTTCAGTGGCTTTGTTTGTGCTCATCTCCTTGGAACTTGCTGTCAGTTGCAGTGGGTGTTCTTTCTTTGTCCTCAGCGCATTCACTCTTTAATTAGAGAAAATTAATGATCAATTTTGAAGACGTATGGACAACACTTAGCTTTCTTACTGCTGAAACTTTTCAGCAATAGTCTTCCGATATTTGCTTATCCATCTGCTTCCGCTTTCCTGTGGCAGCGTAGCCTTTTCAGACTGGTAATGCATATTTGCATGCATGTGTGTATGCTTGAGGGTGTTTCATTTGTAATGTCAAGTTGGAATACTGCTACTTCATTTGCAGCCTGAGTAGTTTGTCAGTTTTCAGGTACAAATACCAGTTCTCTTTACTAATAAGTATTTGATGTGTGGGTTAAATTAATTTCTGACTGACAGTTTGATTTGATGTAAAGAAGTTAACTGTAGAAAGAATGATTATCCCTGATGAATAAATATTGATTGGAAAGCTATATATGTGGTTCTTTTTCTGAAATGTTTAATTATAAGATATAAGCCTTACTGATAGCTTTACAGATCTCTTTTAGGAAAGTACTTAGTAGGTGTACTCATCCGACGTTTTGTTCTAGTAACACAGGTATTCTAACCAGCACCCATCTGTGCCTGCTATTGTGATGAAAATAGGAAGATGTAGGAAGAGTAATGGAAAAATGCACTTTATATAAATTATTAAATTATTTGGTTTATTGACATGTACATATGCAAAACAATTCTGTGTTGTTACCAATTCTGCATGCTAAAAAAGGTTAATCCAAGCCACTGGTGATTTCAATTAACGTATGGTTTCCATCTGAGAATCCCTCAGCAGCAAACATCTTAGTGTGCATAGGAAATCAAGTCTAAAAGTATTCTTTAAAAAAAGAAAATGTGCTTTCATTCTTAATAGTTTACAAAATGGTCATTTGATTATTGTATTTTATATTAGACTTACAGGTAAGCCACTGGAAGTCGATTTATTCATAGATTTGCAATTCTGAGCCATAAAAATAGCTTTTTGATGTTTAAATTTCGAGCTGAAACCATGTGGAAAGTTACTGGAAGATGCAGAGTAGCATTGGTTAAAAACAACAGCTGGGAGTTTCTGAAGGTTTCTGCAGTATAAAAATGAAGTGTACTGATCCTTCAGCTTACTTGACAACATTTGAAGACTAAAAATAAACTCAAATTTCGGTGTGCTTTCTATAAATTGTACTTTTCAAGAGGTTGTTGGAATTGTAGGTTTAGTTTGAAAGTGAAGATGTCAGATATTTTAGATATGTTAATATTCTTTTAAGAGGGGAACAGATTGCTTCTCAGATTTTTTTTCACCTCAGTGAAAGGTTCAACTTCTCAAGGAAGAAAGATTTATAGATTTGTCTATTTAAAATTCTATAAAATGCCTACTGCTGAACCAAATTCCTGCAACCACATCAATGAGGTAAAAAAAAATGACAGTTTTGCAGGCTGTACATGTACAAAATGTTTTTAGTTCCAAAATCAAACTTAATCACAGTTCTTTTTATTGCCATCTTGTGTAGCTTTTGTTGTTGTTGCATTGGAGGTTTTTTGTTTGTTTGTTTTCAATTAATGGCAAAATAAATGAAAGTAAACATGAATAAAGTTCTTAGACCTATGCGAGTTTGTAGGTGCTGGTTATATTTCCTAGCATTCTAGTATTATAGAACTGAAAATGCATATTAACATCTATTTATTCTTAAAAGGTCCATTGCTTTTTGAAATGTGTATTATTTTTTTTTTTTTTAAGAAAAAACTGATTTTGTTCCAAAAGATTGCTCATGCAGTATGTGCAGAAAATAGCGAAGCTGGGTCGGATCATTGATTTATCTAGGCCAAATTGCAACAGAGGACAAAGGGAGGTTGTATTCGTACAGCTAAGTATGTAGGCATGTTTCCTCGGAATTAGTTCCCACACTTTGTTGATTTATGGTGTGAACCTTCTTAAGGTTTTCTCATGACTGAAGATGACGTGGCCAGACCTGGTATGGAAGCGTGCAGTGCATTTATACAATGGCGTTTCCTTTTTTTCAAAGGAACTTGAATTATTTTATAGTTAAAAGCCAGTTAATTTAGACAAGGACTGTTAATATATCCTACCCTTGTAAGTCATTGCCATGTGTGTGGGTTCTACCTTGGATTTTTCTAGCTTTTCTCTGCTCTTTTTTTTTTTTTTCCAGTTGTTTTTCCATGTAAGGTCTTGTAATTCTAAATTAGATGCTGCCAGTGTGGGTGTGACGTGATGGTAGAGGTTGAGAAATCAGTGCCATAGGATGTACTCTAAGAACACCTCTTAGGAGAGGCAACAGTAGCAAAACAAGAATCCTCTTCTCTTGCTGTCAGCCAGGTGGGAGCACCAACAGGGGGCTGAAAAGGTATGAGGTGCTACTCAGCTAAAAGGCATGAAATTTCCAGAAGGACCACAGCAACATTTTAACACGTGTGGGGATTCCTTCTCTAATTTCAGCAGACGTGAGTGTGTCTTCTGGAATTGTGCTTCCTCATGAATTTAACATCATTTGGTAGTTCATACTGTAATTTTAAGCCATACCTATTATAGAAAGGCTGACTGAAGAACATACTTTGGGAAGTCTTCCAGAAAGAGCGTATTCCTTCATTATGCTAACAATGCTTCAGAGGCATCAACCTGGAAAACTAACAGGAGAAGACTGAGTAGGAATATATTTTTCCTTTCCTCCTGGGATTATGTACAGTTGCCAAAATAAGGCAACTTCAGAAGGCAGTATGAATAGAGAACAGATCTTTGGAGACAATTACAAGACATTTTAAAGAGCTCCTAAGAATCAGACATTCAGATCTCTTTAAAACCCACTTAGATTAATATTGCCCACAAAGAAGTTTCCTTTCATGTGTAAATGTTTTTTTCAGCTCAAGCCTGGTGGGGATGTATGGCTTCCTGGCTTGCAGTTGGGACTGTCAAACAAAAGACAAGTTAATACCTATTAATATTCGTTGTTTACCTTCCACTTGATTGTTTATGAATTACTTAATGACAAAATGGAGTATGAACATTCAGAGCCACTTGGCTTTACAGCTATCCCAGAGATTGGCTTAGTATTTCATGAAACTGAATTGTTTTGTAAATGATGTATTAATTGATTCAGTTAAACTATTTAAATAACTTTTTGCAAATGTGATACTCATAACTGTCAGAAAAAGCCTGGGTAGAGGCATCTGCTGGAGAGTACTTACAGCTATAGGATCTAGAAACCGTATTCCCATACGTCTGTGATGCAGTTTGCAACAGCATTTTTTAGGTATTATTTTTGTTACAAGCCTTCCCTTTCTAGGAATTGTGATGCTCTTCCCATTTCCAAAGTTTTGTGTAACTCTTTTGTCTAAGGAGGCTCTTAGTTTAAAATAAAGAAAGAAATAAAGGAAGCTCTGTGTACCATTTGAGGATAAATCCCATTTATCATTTGTATCTTCAAGATTACTGAGAGTAAAAATGAAGGACTTAGAGCAGGTAGAGGAATCCCAAGGTAGAAAATGCAGGTTTTGCAGCTGTAATTGCAGAAGAAATAGAGAACAGAAACTGAATAGAAATGTCTCCAGATGGCAGGAGAAATCCAGTCATCCTTGTGTTGGAGCCTCTGTGTTGTCTGTTAGATACAGACATCTCTCTTCAGAGAGTCTTCAATGATGTGATACTTTGGCTTGTATATTTTCCATCTAGAAACTTATGGAATAATTTGCTTTTATGCATTATTTTCTACAATAACTACTAGCAGAGTGTTAAGAGCTACTTTAGTATTAGTTTTACTGGCTTTGTTACACAGCTGCTCAGTACAGTAAATGTAATTAGTCATTTATTGGAAAAATGCAGCAGGAGTTATCCAATCTCTTCCAGTCTCTTATTAAAAATGTGCTAAATCAGTTGCTGTATTTTTCCCCACACCTCAGAAGTAGTTCAAAAGCATCATTTGCTTTTTTAAACTGTAGTTGTGTTAAAAAGAAATAAAATTAAATCTCTTTCATTGGGTAGGTTGGTTTTGTTATGGTTGCTCTGTTGTTTACTGGGTTTCTCTTAAGTGCTGAGAACCACCTGACAGGGTTAACTGAAACCTGATTCTGGAACTTAATTTCTGTAAGACAATGCAGCACTGGACTGAGAAGCTGCTGTATACAGACTTTTAAAAATATTCTCTATGCAAATGTTTTATTGAATGCAGACTGAAGTTGCTCATGAGTCATGGTATAAGGTAAATGTCAGAAGTGGGGTTTAATTACTTTATTTTTGCACTGAGTCTTTATTTTATGCTGGAAGGAAGTGTCAATCCAGAATGTCACTCTTCTGATCAGAAGATAGTGGCGTGATGTGTAAAGTTTCAGAGGGATTTTTCATTAACTGTGGCAGTGTGCAAGGAGCCTGGTATGCTGCTGCTTTCTATGCCAGTGCCTTGAATGGTGCTTTTGATGTCATGAGAGAATGCTAATGTGTGCCTGTAATCGGCTGAATTCCTGCAAAGGAGATTCAGTTAGAAGCTGCTGAGAATTCATAACCATAATATGTTTGATCAAGGTTAGTTTTAGTCAGAGGATTTGTCATAAGATATAAAGTGAGTGTGTATGACTGTGGGTGTGTTATGGGGATTACAGATAAACCAATATCAAACATGAGGGTGTCTGTTATTCAACCTGAAATGTTATCTTACACTGTTTGCAGTACTTGAGCTTATCTGCATCTCAGTTTTTTGATTGGGAGTTCATAACTGTTGCAAATTATTTTGTGTGTTTCAAGATTAGGTGAAAAGGGAATAAAGGTCATTAAAATGAATGTTTAATTTTTTACAATTATATATTATGAAGTTACTGATCTCAAATATTTTCTTGTTTTTCTAGCTTCTTAAAAGCTTCATTTTTTAATAAAAGTTGTCTGTACCAGAAGTAGTTGGTAACAGATAAAGCATTAATGCATCCTGAAGAACAGTAAGTTGGAAAAGTTGAGGTATTAGTTTAATATAACACTGGTTGCATTTGGCAGTTCTGCTTTGTTTCCTATGAGATTGTAGAAGCTACAGGGGGCAAGCAAGAGAAATAGAGAAATAATGATGTCTTTCCAGTGGTTTTCATGCCAATTTAAGTAACTAATTTGGGTAACTAAAGTACCTAAAGTAACTAAGTAACTAAAATACCTATTATATTCTTATTATTCCTATAAAACATACTACAGTGTGTTTATAGGGAAGATTTGAGGATTAACATTCCTTACATATGAGGAAAGAATCCAGTACACAGCTTATAAAGTGTTTCTGTAAGTGCTTTGATTTCTCTCTATGTTATTGCAAGAGACTAAAATCATTTTCAAGTTCTGTTTGCAAACTGTTCTTACAGAGTCAAAAGTACATCAAGTAATAAAAATGGTATGTGGCCCTATTCCTCCTTGCGAGGATTGCAGATTGAAAAGTGGCACTGGTATCATTATGTTAATGAATTCATTAATTGGTCTTCCTAAGGTTGGGTATGTCATAAAGTACAAGTGGGTCTGCCTTTTTATGACTTTGGGTTTGGCTTAAATGCATAGCTTGAAACCCCACATAGCACAAAATGTAACTGCTGATTTCCTAGATAGCAGTGACTGCATTTCTCTGACCTCTGCGTGGTCTTTTTATTGGTGTAGTTGAAATTACAAGTTCTGAATGTGCTGTCAGTTGAGCTTTGTACCATTCTATCTGCAAATCTCCTCCCCTCCCTCCTTCTGGCCCTGTTTCTGGAGGTGGAGTGAGTAACATTAATGGCAGACTGCTTTTCTCTGCCCCTTCGTGGTCATAGATTAATCTCTGAGTTACCTCAGTTTTAATAAAATAATAATGAAAATAATAAAACGAGTACAGCAGTGAGTCAAAAACTGTATGTTGTAAAACGTGTTCTGAAGTGCCAAAGTACATACAACTGTATGACACATTTCTCAAATGTTAGCCAGGGAAGCTATTTACTAGAATTGCCTTTCTAATACAAATGCTGAAGACAAAGGAAAAGAGATTGCATCTTCCTTTGCAGTGTCACATTGTATTAAGAACTGCAGCTGTATCATTGCTCAGCTTGCCTCTGAAAACGTCTGAGCTGCAGCGATGCAATAAGAGATAGGTGCATCATCTTAGAAGCTATAAAGTGATTCAGATACTACTTTTGATCCCACAAAGTAATTGTGGCTAATACGTAAAAAGTTGCATTGTGTTGTTGGTTTTTTTTTTTTTTTAATTTTGGTAGAAGACTTGCAACTTTTCTACCTCTCTTTCAAACAAAAGAAGCCTCCTGACCTATCATTTTTCATTAGAACATTGTCTAGAGATTTTGCCGTGGTACGGTAACATTAATGCAGTTCTGCTGGTGCAGCCATGTTCTTATGCATATATAATATGCAACATGCAGCAATAGATTAGATTATTTTTGTCATAAAGTCAAGATTTAATATGAATGTATCTTTTAAATTCATTGTGCCTACTACCATCTATAGCTAAAAGTATCCTTTGTCATATGTACCTTTGTAATGTGCTTCACATTGCAGAATTGTAGCTACATCTGGAAAATCAGTGTTGACACTGTGAAGAGTCTGAGAGGACTACTCAGTGTTTGGGTTTCTGCCTCAGGCCCAGGTCATCTCTGTCAAGATGGGACTCAAGTGTACAACATTCTAATTCTGCTCCTGTACACTCTATTTTCATCAGAAAACTGTGTTTTCTCTATGATAAACAATTAGTGTTATATCAAGACAAGTCTGTGTTAAAACGTGTGCATGAAAGGTAGTAATGACACAGAATGTTTATGTAGGCTAGACAGCTAATTACTTGGTTCTTGTGTTGCCAGAATTTTGTTGGCATTTCTGAAGAAGTGTTCATTTTATATTCTACTTGATAGACTGAGGGTGAGCCACAGTTTCCTGTGGTGACCTCTGCTCAAAACAGGAAGATTGGAGGTGTTTTCTTAGTTAAGGAGTGTTTTGTGAAGGGTGGCAAGTTAACTTTTTCAGCATTGTCTCCTTCATTCTAGCAGCATATGAGATTGCAAAAGCAACAAGGTGCTGTCAGTGAGCTGTTGAGTCATTAAAAATAAAGCAAAATCTCTAAATGTGGCCAAACACGAGATACTCTATTTCATTAGAACTGCTGTGTATGTACAAATGTGTACCAATTCAGAATGACTGAACTATGAAAAGAAATTGTGATGAGCTATCAATTTTAAAAGCTGTTCTTTCTTTTTGCGTGTCCAATTCCTTTGGACCATTGTTGGCAGAACAGCAATTTGCTGGATTGCTGCATTAAAGGAAGAAGGCAAGTATTTGAATCAGAGGATTTTACCCATACTTGCTAATCTAAAGTTCAGATATTTTATAGTATACTAGTGTTCTGTGGCGACATATTTAAGAGTGTTTGACAGTTTCAGGTCTGATAATATTTGAAGTGTATTTGCTATTTGAGATCAAATTTCTGATGCCTAGGCAGCATTTTACCAATCCAAATGTAAATCACTGCCACAAACACAGGCCAGAGTTGGTGGTGTTTCTGTTTTCAAGTCACTGTCTAGAGTTTAAAAATGGAGTAAGTAAGTATACATAAGGAAGAGCAAGAAAACCCAATGGCTTAGAATGAGAAGAAAATGAACATTCACTTTTGGAATGATTTTGGTAGTCAGAGGGTTAGGATTAAATGCCAGCGTGATGGAGTTCGTTATCTGTGCATATGCCTAAAATATTCTTAAAATCTGTAGAATTCTGTGATGTGGAAGATGTGAAATTACTTTTGTACCTTTGCTGACATTCCTATTCTCTTCCTATTCTTTGTTGGTTATGTTTCTATCCCTGGATTTAACAACTAAGCCATGCGCTCAGGCTTGGGATAAAATAAGTTTATCGCCTTGAATGGATAACTTTCCAAAGGGCTCTGCAGGTATGCCTTTAGTGGCTGAACTCTAGTTGAGAGGGACTATGACAATAAGATTTTATCTTGGAGAAGAGGTGACTAGAAATTCTAAATACGGTAGGAGTAGTGGTTGTTTATTCAACCACTAGAGGTCTTATTTGTATAACAGTGAAAGGTGTTCTTGAGAAGCTTGCATTGGTACAGCTTTCTGGAGATCCCCGTGATCCAAGAAAAACAGAGAAGGCGTATAGAAGTGTGACATCGAAGAAATAGATAACAGGCTCTGGAGTTAAGAATGTTCTGAACTAGGAACTTGATATTGCTGCTTCTAGATTCAGAAAATGAAATATTATATCTTAATCTTCAGCTAGACATAGATGCTGATTATAGAGTAAGACAAGACTGAAGGAAAAAAGTCTTTAGCCAAATTTGTTTTCAAAGAGTTTTGTCATTTATTTGAACTGTGTTTAAAGAACCTCTTTAACATAGCCATGTATTTTTGACATTGGTTGCCTTATTATTGTTTCTTTTTTTTTTTTCTTCTGATCACAGATGAACTTTTATTCATCTTTACAGTCTGTGCTGGCAAGCAAGATACTTGCTTGGGAATCTGCTTAATATGGAATGTGCATCATTGACAGGGCCTGTGAGAATCTCAGTGCAAATATCTTCTTTTTTCTGTTCACAGAGCCTGAATCATAAAGGCAGCATATAGCATTTCTTTTGGCACTTTCTAGGAGCCTTTCTTTTGTTTTTAAACATTATTTGGCAGTTACTTGGCTTGTCAGCACAGAATCTGTAGAGACAGCTTTCTTGAAAGCTGCTACTAGCTTAGGGTTTCACATGCATATGCTTTTAACTTTAACTTTTGCAAAAAGTTGGTCTGATTCTGTTCTTTTGTGTAGAGGTCCTGCAAATTTTGTTTAGTGAGTCTCAAAATGTGCAGATGTCATTCCACATCTTGAGCCTGTGGTTAACCGGTGTGGAATAATGTAGAAAACACGGCTTCACGTTTTCTCAGTTCTCTGTAGATAGAGTTTAAAAATAATTTTTGTATATTTTATTGGTTATATACCAAAGTTCTTGCTGGTGTAGTTATGCAGTGGGGAATCTAAAGGAAAGTTTGGTGTAAGAAGAAAAAAAAATATCACTTTTTAAAAAGCAAAACAACCTTCCTCGTTACTCCCACTGAAAATCACAGGGAAAAAAAAAAAAGAATAGTCATCGAATTTTTATTTCCATTTTGTTCATTGATATTTCTTTTTCGGAGGAAGCCATCTGTTTGGAGATCTAGCAGTCTGTACCACTACAGAATTGTATTTCTGTGCATGTAATACTCCTGCCATTTGGCACAGTGTCTTGCTATCGCAGTGCTGTGACAAAACAAATGGTGGCATGTATCTCCTTTCAGCACTGTCTTGGCTTTTAATGGCTGTAGATTTGTTGGTGGTGTTTTGTTGTTTCTTTTCCCCATTTACTTGCAAGAAGTGTAGAGAACAGTGACTTCTCTCACTGAGCATCTCTGACAGCTGTAAGACCCCCATGCCAAGTTCTGGTTCCCAAGCCTTGACCTCTTCTTTGGCTGCTCGTCTGGTCTCTTGGCTGGCTCCTCTGCTGGTTGCTGTGGCAGCTGCAGAATTGTCTGTGGAGCTGCAAAACTGGCTCATTCAGATTCTGCTTTATTGTTGGTGGTACTGCTTCTCTTAGCTTGGTGAGATCTGTATGTTTTAAATATATTTTGAGAATAAGAATTCTCAAAGCAGTCAAATTGCTGTGATACAAATACTGATTTTTAATTTTCCTGCTTTAAATAGGTGTTTGGTTCTGCATTACTTGGAAGTAAAAATACTCTGAACACAATGTGGCACAAAGAGCAGCAGTTTTTTCATCCCTGACATTTTTGCTTGGCACTAGCATTCTGGATAAAATGACAGTACGTTCATTGTATGAAATACTTCATCAATGCTGTAGATTGGGAACGTAGCCGAATTGACATTAAAGGGATACACTGACTAATTTCAAGTCTAACATGTAGTGAATGTGCTACCAATTCATCCACATCAGTACTCAGATACAGCCTAATCTGCTTGGAGGAAGGCGTGGTAGAATTTTAAGAGGGAGGGGAGAAGGCACATGAATGCAGGCTGCAGGGCTAGGCAGCGTGGTTAAAATTTGCTTTAAGTGACTGAAATTTGTAAGAAGAAAGCAAAGAACAATATTCTTTAAAATTCTTTCTTTTATCTCAACAAAAAGTGAAATTTTAATGTCCAACAAAATTGTCTGTTGAAATGTAGTATCTTTAAAGCCAGACTGAATGGTGAGAAAATAGAAATACATGACTAAAGACATTAGGGTGAAATGGCCGTGACTTCAGTGGAACTATAAAGCAGGGCCAAAATAAGCCTTCAGTGAAGATTACATGGTTGCACTTTGGCAGAGGATGGTGCAGGATTTTAAGCAAAGCTGCTGTAACTAGATAACCTCTCAGTATGTTTATCACAATGGCTGTGGTTCTGTTTCAGAGCGGAAGAGACAGTCGTAAATACCGAGTAGAGGAATGTAAACTGTTTCTGAGCATTTCAATTGAAAAGATGAGAGGAGAAAATGTTTTGACCCTAACTGCTCACAACATATTAGAACATATGCATTCTTCCTCAAATCACTCCGAAATAGCTATGAAATAAACAAAAAGTGATTCAGAAGGGCCAGTCTCCCATCTTTCCAGAAGGAACTGAAAAGATATTCCTTATATAAAGAATCATCAATATATATATGACAGTCTGGGTACTGATGAGTTGGATTTGGGTAGTTGATATGCTCATGTGTTTTAGGGACTCGCAGCATTCTGAGACGGTCATTGGACTGATTGCATCTGTGAAGAGGTGTAAAATGTCAAATATTTCTGTCCTGATGCGGCCTCAAATCCCACAGTTTTGGTCTCCATTATTTGTGAGTCTGATTTGATATGTGAGGCGGGTTGCTCTCATCTTCTTGTCTGTGAGAAGAAAAGTGGCAGCGTATTGCTGTAATGATTTGTAGGAGAAAATGTAGAACAGCTGGGTAAGAATCCAAAGCAACTTTGGTCTGCAAAAATACTTCCTCAAAAAGAGGAATCACGTTCTGTTTACCAGGTTTTTCATTCCTGCACCATTTACTGACGCTACTGTATGCAGAGTTATTACTCCTTGCTCCTGTGAATTGGTGAGAGATCAAGTTTGTCATGTTCTCAACCTCAGTAGTTCAGGAGAAAGAATTTATTAAAAAAAAAAAAACAAAAAAACAACACACACACACACACACACACACACACACACACAAAAGTTCAAGGTTTAATGTATGTGTGAGTCATTTCAATACTTGGAGCTTTTCATAAGGAGTATCTGGTACATAAATGTACTGCTGAAAGTTGGAGAAAGAAAGACAGGCTTTGATCTGAACCTATTTGGAATTAGTAGAACAAATTAGCATATTGGTTAATAATTTGCTGTAATTTTTAAGACCTCTGTTAATTTTCTAAATTTCTCAAGAAGCATACTGTTATTTACACATGTAAATTAATTCCATAATGTAGCAGTTTTCCAAGTTTTACTACTGTATAATCAAGATGCTATAATTGCAATATAGTTGTTTAATCAACAGATATCAAGATGTTGTAATCACAATATAATCGAGAGAATCAAGCAAGGTAGACAATGATCACAAAGAGAATAAGCGGAAGAGCTTACCCTTCGGCTGAGCTCACCAGAAGACACCAAGAGAAGGGATCTCCAGAAGAGATCCTTCCCCTCTGGTAGCCAGCTCTTAAATAGGTCTAGGAGGGGTGGAGCCTGGCTCCACCCCTTCCGGCAGCACAGGTGAATTGCCTTCACCTGTGCTCCTCTGGCTGACTCATGGCTCGCCTCAGGTGATTAATCAGAGGTTCAGGCCGTGACTCAGCAGTTCCCATACACTCCACCCCTTCACGGCGTGAACCACTGATCAGGTTAACAAAAGGGTGAGCTTTCCCTAATACAGAGATCCGGTATATCGCGACGCTTATACAATTTTATCGCGACGTGTGTTGGTACAGTTCAAGACAAGTGATGATTAGTGAATGTCCATGTTCTTCTATGGGCCAGTACTCGATGATGTGACTGGAGGCATGAGGTCCTGAGGTGCAGGTCCGTTCTATGTCCCATCAGTCCCATGCAGACCATCACCGGGTGTTGTACGTGATCTGACAGCAACACTGGAACACTTGATGGCGTTTTGTTCCTTCCGGTGGTCCTGAAGGCTCACAGACTCACGGGGAGTAATACAGATGTTTTACAGGTACCAGGAGGGGAAGGTCTGCTCTCCAGGGCAAGATACAGGCCGTATTTCTGTCTTGGGTCAACACTTCCGCTTGTACGGGGGCACGTCCTGGCCGCCTGTACCACACCTTCTGGCCGGATATCTGCGGCTGCATAACAATATCAGGCACCAAAGGAGGTGTCCTGATCTGCCACAGGGACACGATGGGGGTCCCTTTAGCAATAAAGATCGGAGTGTTGACCACAATATCAGTAGGCCATGTACCTATTACTGGAGGGACTACTGAGCCTCCCACCTCTAATAGTCTCCCCCAAGGCGCAAGTAGGCCACACCACTTGGGTCCTACTTGCACCTTCCAGGGCCATTTTATTTTATGGGTACCTGGCTCTAAATTTTCAGGGGCAGGGAGCAGAAGATTATTTTCATTACCAATCTGGGGTCTTACCTGATGATCAGTGCCCGTAATTTGGATCCTAAGCGGGGTGGCCCATGTCGTCTGCAACATTCTCAGGGCACTGGGTCTGCCGTCTCGAGGTCTTTCATTCAGGTCCCGCAGGGTTTCATACAGTCTTTTTGTCCACCCCTGCAGGGACTGGGAGTCTGTCTTCAGGGCAGCCTTAAGAATACCATTATAACGTTCGATGAGGCCTGCCCCCGTTGGATTATATGGCAGGTGGAATCGCCATTCGATGTTATTTTCTTCTGCCCAGCGCTGTATCGTTGCACCAGTAAAATGAGTCCCTTGGTCGCTCTCGATGACTTGCGGTGTCCCGTAGGCAGACATCAGTTTAGTGAGTGCCTTGATGGTATATGCCTGGTTTGCTTTTGGTACTGGATAGGCCTGCAGTAGCCCACTTGCAGTATCGACACAGGTCAGGGCGTATCTTGCCCCTTCGGAACGAGGAAGGGGCCCGATGTAATCGACCTGCCATCGCTGGAGAGGATTGTGTCCCCTAGCAAGATGGGCTGTTGTTTCAGGCAACGATCTCGGTCTCATCTTGGAGCAAGCGTCGCAATCCTGGCATGCCTGGATGATATCAGATAGTTGTATGGGCAGTCCCCATGCTTTAGCAGCTGCCCACATTGTCTTTTGTCCAGCATGCCGTAGCTTCTGATGTAACCAGCGGGCAATGTTCTCAGATGGTGAATTCTCAATCCATCGAACTCGGGCCAGTGTGTCGGCTTCATCGTTTCCCGGTGACTGTAGGGGCTGATGACCAGAAACATGGTAGACACGTACAGTCCTGTGTTTGACCGTATTCCATATATCTAACCACATGTCTTTGCCCCAGATCGGTCGGGCATGGATAGTCCATTCCTGGGTGGCCCACTGTGCAATCCAAAGAGTGAGCCCCCGGTACACAGCCCAACTATCTGTGCAGATGTTCAGGATACCATCACCGGGTTCCTTGGTTATAACCATCCACACGGCTCGCAGTTCTGCCCATTGGCTGCTCTGACCATCCCCCTCATCGAACCAGATTGTCTCGGTGGAAGGATGATATGCTATTGCTCTCCACTTGCTCGGGTTGCCCTTGCTGGACCCATCTGTGTACCAGGCATCTTCAGGGATAGGATATTTTCCCTCCTGAACGGGACTCTTCTCTGGTGGAGCGACCAGTATTTCTTTTGGTGCATCACTGTGATACGTCACTGGGCCTAGGATCTTCTGGAGTTCTTCTTTCAAGGGTGATGAAGACAGACTGCTCCTTTGGCTGAGATAGGCGACCCATCGTGCCACTGTTTGTGCTTGGGCCACCCCTGTCTTAGGAAGGTGGGTCAGATCTTTCACCCACCCCTGAATTGGCAGAGTGGTCTTGACTATAACTGCAGCTGTTTGAGTTATTGGCTCTACTGCCTGTAATGCCGAATAGGCAGCCAATAACTGTTTTTCAATCATACTGTATCTTTCTTCTGCTCCGTGCCAAACCTGAGACCAGAAACCAATGGGGGTCCGAACAGAGCTCTGGCGTTGCCACAGGCCCCAACCGAAGCCGTCTTGGGTAACATGAACGTCCAACTCGGCTGGGAGGGTAGGATCGAATATACCCAATGCCTGAGCTTGTTTAACTGCCAATTTCGCTTGTTGGAAAGCATCCTGTTCAGTTTTCCCCCAGTCCCATAGCTGCCCCTTTTTTGTGAGTCTGTATAGTGGCCGTAGCAGCTGCGCCAGGTGAGGTATAAAGGAACGCCAATAACCCAATATACCTAGAAACTCTTGCAGCTGCTTTGATGTTGTAGGGACTGGGAAGGCCTGAACCTTATCTATGACAGCACTGGGTAGCACTTTGGTCTTTCCTGACCAAACCACCCCCAGGAATTTTACGGACAGGCCTGGACCTTGCACCTTTTGGGGATTTATAGCCCATCCCCTCTGTTGTAAATAGGCAGTTAATGAATCTGCTGCCTGTCCTACTGCCTCCAGTGAGTCGGATGTCAACAGGAGATCATCAATATAATGATATAGGTTAACACCATCAGGTTTTCTCCAATCAGCCAGGTCACGCGCCACTAGATTGTGACAATACGTTGGTGAATGCACGTACCCCTGTGGCAGGACCTGAAAGGTCCACTGCCTGCCTTCCCACGTAAACGCAAACTGATCTTGCGATTCCTCAGCAATTGGAATACTGAAGAACGCATTTGCTAGATCTAGGACACAATGATAGGTTTTTATCTCCCTACTCAATGTGTCCATTAGGGAGGCAATATTGGGTACAGCCGCATGAATAGGCGGCGTGACCTTATTTAATTCTCTGTAATCTACTGTCATCCTCCATGTGCCATCCGACTTTCGCACTGGCCATATGGGGGAGTTATACGGGCTGTGTGCAGGTCTTATAATACCCACTTTTTCTAATTCCTGCACCGTTCTCGATATTTCATCTTGCCCACCCGGGAGTCTATACTGTCTAACATTAGTAATCCGGCGCGGTTTCGGCAGGCAAACAGGCTCATGTTTCGCATGGCCTCTTAATATTGCCTGCACCGCCCGGATACTGATACATCTTTGTCGAAGCCTGAACTCTCCCACAGTTGTTTGGAGAGCCAGACCCCATAGAATATCTATGCCCAGGATGTATTCTTGGACTGGGGCGATAGACACCTTGTACTCCCGGGGTGGGAGACGCCCAACCCCCAATTTTAACCATGTTTGGGTGACAGGAATAGTCTGTCCCCCAAAACCACCAATCATCACTCTGTCACCATCAAATTTTCCCGGATCTCCATAGATAATTGATGTTTCTGCTCCTGTGTCTACCAATGCCATTACTCTCTGAATATTTTTTCGGGACCAATAAATTGTTAATTCTACATAGGGCCTCCGGTCCCGTCTGGAGGCCCTACGGGGACTAACATCCCTTGTCACTCCATGAATTGGGCCTAGGGCCAATTCTTTTGCTTCTGATGGCTCAGGCATTGTGGCCCGAGACACCTGAGGTGGCTTCTTTTTTCTGTTTGGAATAATAAAATCTTCTAGGTTCCATGTTGTTGTTGGAACCCTCTCTATAGCTCTTACCCTTGATTTCTTAGGGTAGCTCTGGAATTTTTGATTGTCCTTTAGTTGTCTCCAGAGCTGGAGAAGGACATGGTTGGGCTGGCGGTCGATCTTAGCAAATTGGACCCCAGCCCGAATTAAATCATTAAACATTTGTTTTCGGGATACCCTTATGGGTCCCGATGGAGGAGCTCGAGTAGCCGGCATTTTGGTTTTATTTACCGGCAGGACCTCTGCTTCCTCCAGAAACCGAATATTGCGCCTAGTCCGCAGGCGTTCTGTTTCTCCCAGGTCGGCAACTAACTGGGCAGCCTGCTGGACTACGGCTTCTGATGCTACAAGGGGATTCAATATGGAGACTAAGGTGCCATACAGATGGGAGGGAGCTTGTTGTAAAATTAAATCTCTCATCCCTGCTGAAAATTTAACCATATCAGGGCCATCAAATGTATCTTCATAGATGGCCTCTCTTACACCCAGTTCGCGGATATAGTTTTGAAGGTCCTCCATGGAGGACCACATGCCTGTATGTAAAGGTATGTCTGATTTATTTGGCCATACCATACGGCAGGCTGCCATTAACCATTCTAGTATGGAATGGTTTTCATCACGATATTGATTACCTACATATAACCTCTGTCTGAGAGCAGGATGGATGGTCATGGTGGCCAACTTGGCTATTTCTGGGCCATTCACCAAGACACTTTCTGCCCCAGAATCCCATAGTCTCAATAACCAAGCTGGCACACTTTCTCTAGGCTTCTGCCGAAATCGTTGTACTAAGTCCATTAATTCTGTTGCCGTGTATGGCCGTGCCGTTACATGTAAATGAGTCTGGGCAGGGGGCCATTGATCAGGCGGCACCCCTGCCGGTCTGTCCTGTACTTTTTTTGTTTTCTGGGTTACAACAGGACGGATTTCCAGGGGATCAGTCAGAATAGGACATTCAAGGTCTGATTTGGATTTCTTGTTCTCCTGATCAACGAAGTCTGTTGATTCAGGAGTCTGGTCATCATTTATTGAAATACTACGAATTTGGCCTATGGGAAGATGTAGAATTGGCTTCTTCCCTGTTAAAACGCCAAGTTCGTGCTCTAGCTTTTCAACGCGGTCTTTCAAAAGCTGATTTTCCGTTTCTAAAGTATTATTTCTTAAGTCCGCATGATTTAAGGCAGTTAATAATGGCCATGCCACCATGGAGGCAGCCAGTTGTCTTTCTTTAGTAATGAGGACATCCTTGCCAAGTCCTTGAAAATAGTCCGCCATGCGATATGGGGAGATATTGCCCATAACGCGTAAGGGACCCCATTTTTCCATGATAGTAGCTAACTCATAATAGGGCGATCCCTCAAATCCTGGGATCTGCCCTGGAATCATTTTCTCTAGAGGAGTATTGTTCTCCCCCTTGACCCATTTATAGAAATTCCATAAAAAAGACATGATGTTAATTTCAGTATATTTGGCCTGCCTGGCTCGCCAAGTGTATAATCAAGATGCTATAATTGCAATATAGTTGTTTAATCAACAGATATCAAGATGTTGTAATCACAATATAATCGAGAGAATCAAGCAAGGTAGACAATGATCACAAAGAGAATAAGCGGAAGAGCTTACCCTTCAGCTGAGCTCACCAGAAGACACCAAGAGAAGGGATCTCCAGAAGAGATCCTTCCCCTCTGGTAGCCAGCTCTTAAATAGGTCTAGGAGGGGTGGAGCCTGGCTCCACCCCTTCCGGCAGCACAGGTGAATTGCCTTCACCTGTGCTCCTCTGGCTGACTCATGGCTCGCCTCAGGTGATTAATCAGAGGTTCAGGCCGTGACTCAGCAGTTCCCATACAACTACTTACAGTTTAAGCGTTCATAACAAAAATGAGAAAAAATACTGTAAATGGAAATGCTGAGGGTTTTGCTGTAAGTGTAAAGTTTTATCTAGAACTAACTTACTGTTGCTGATTCATGTCTCCCAGTGAACATACAGTTTAGCAAGACTTTGAGAGTTAAGTTCTGACGCACACAGATGTTTCTATTAGCCAGCTCTGAATGTATGTTCCCAAGTTAAAATTTCATCCAGACCCACCCCCAGATCCATAGTTCCAGACGTTCCCTTAATAACCTAAACATCGATCCACTGACTTCTAGAAACCTAATCTCTGCTTTTCAGTCTCTGTTGGTGCATACTTGAATGTAGGTTCCAGTTTATATTCTATTCTGTATATGCAGATGCAGCAGAAAACTGCCTTTATTTTGCACAGGAGAGGCCTTTTTAATGCTGAGTACCATAAATGCTGGGAATTCTTTTTAAGATTTCTCTTATAACTGAGATATGAGGAGAATGCTACATTGCTTAAAGAATTTTCCTTTTCTCTTGCTTCTTCATTCCGGTGTTATTGCCTCATGCTGCCTACCAGAGTTCATTGGCAACCAATTCTAAATTTCTAATTTCCTAATTTTATATACTTGCCATCCTTTTCTTCTGTTATTTGGTTGTTTAGTTGTTGTTGTTTGTTTTTGTTTTTTGTTTGTTATCAGTGAAATCCTATTAATGACCTATTTTTATCTGATAATTGGTTTTCCTGCTTGAGGGGGTCATGAATTGTAAATGAAGGTACTGATTTGCCTTGTCCATCCATGATGGTTTTGTTTCCTGATGAACTGCTGTATTGTTTGGTAAAATGGTTTATTTTAGAACATTAGCTGCAGATACTTTGGGTCAACTGAATTGCAACTGAAGGAATAATTGTAAGGTAAAAAGCTTTCAGAATTTGGTAATCACGAAGTGTGATAACTGATTGTAGTATATGGTGTTCTTCTGTTCATACAGACAGAAGTTGGTTGCTCCAAATCTAATGCCATCTATTTATTTTAATGGAAATTACAACAGATGAAAAGAGTAAAATGATGGTATTTGATAGAGCAAATTCTCAGCTATAAAACAATAGTTCTGAACATAGCCACCACCATTAGCTATTGCATGTGGGTGAGCTCATTGAGATGTTGTTCATTTCTTTGTGTGACAGCTGTGCGTGGCTGCTCACAACATGGCTTGTCTTTCTCTTTCCATTGCTGAAATGCACCTTGCACCACCTCCCTGTGCTCACATCCACTGATCCACTGTTCCATCTCCATAAACATTGAGTGAGAATCAGTGAATGTCATTGGGCACCATTTTTTCCGCATGGAGGAATTCAGTTCCACCCCATTGCTTCATCTGCACTACCGTATCAGACACCATTCTGTCAGACTGCCCTCTGCTGCCATCTGTCACATAGCAACAACACGTAATGGAATGCTGGTGGGAAGGTTCAGCCTCTGCTGCCATACCACCAACATCCACCTCTGATGTCATGGGCCAATGTAATAAAACAGGAGGCATTACTTTCAGAGCAGTCCTCATACTGAACAGGATGTGTATTTTTATACAAAAAATATTTAAATGAAATATGTACTGAAATTGGTTTAAACCATAATCACTAATTCTTGATTTGTGAGTTGGAGAACTGAACCTGAGGAATGGCATTGTTTTTAGCAGAGCAAAGCATTAGTCTACATATCTGTGAAATAAAAATGGGGAATTGAAATTCCTTGTTCACCTCACTGATGAAAGAGAAGTGTAAATACCTTGTTTGGAATTTGGTCAGCTTTCTATAGCTAATGCTGCTTCTTCCCATAGATTGGAACTTTCGCCAAAGGCAATCATTATTTCCAATGTTTAACTCATGCTTGCTTCCACCAGCAATAAGTCTATAGGCTGAACTAGTTTTTCTGAATGCTTCCATTCCATAGTCAGAGGCAGCATTGCTTCTTACTGGTTGTGAGAGTATTTCTATATCTATGTCAGTCAAAATGAGTTACTGTAAGTTACATATATTTGCTTATCTAACTTGAAATCAAGGGCGTACGACTTTCAGATTCTGTACAGGTTGTCTTGGAATAACTAACATGAAGATATCCTAGCACTCCTGGGAAATTACTGTAAGGAAAAGCTCAGAAAAAGGCAGTGCTGAAATACTTGGAAAATGTGTAGTGATCATCTACTGAAGCGCTATGCAGAGCGTGACCCAGGTGATTTGTGTTACATTAATGACTGTAAGAGTTGTGGCACAGAAGCAATGTAGTGAATTTACCTAGCTGATGCATCCTCTAATTTAAATCCTGAGAATAGAAGTTTGCTGTTGCATGGAAATAATTTATTACAGTGCCCTTTAATTCATAATACTATTTTGAAAGCTTATTTGCACCAGATACTCCTGTCCAAGCAATTTGGCAATGTATTTATTGGAGATGCAATTTGATCATGCATTTGAATTTAAACCTCCAGCACAGAACTAGTTATTTCACATATTGGATCAAATTCACGTTTGATCACTGAAGTGCTCTGTACTCTGAAGTACTGTGATTTTACTGTTGATAAAAATGTTTGTGAAAAGATACACAGATAGAAAAGGATCATTTTTGTGATGAACTACAAAAAAAAAACCTGTCAATGCTGCATATTAATGAATTGTCAGCCTATTTTACCCTGACTGAAAGGCTTTTCTTTCTTTTTTGTTTAAAATTGCAAGAATTATGTTAAAACTTGAGCTAATTCAGTTGTGTAACAGTAATCGATACTTTTCCAAAGTGCTGTACTAATGTTAGTTTGTTTAAACTGCAAGAAACATCCATGAGCTGGATGTATAGATTGTCAAGCTGATGGTTAAGTAGCCAAGGCTAATAAAAAAGGGAGGTGCTATGTTTACATCTTGTTAGCAAGGAGAAGTATAGCAAATGGGACTGAGGAGGCACTTCATGGGGAAGAGGTCTATATATGGGTTTTCTCCCTAAGATACAAATTGGAAGCAATATTTGATCTGTAGTTTTTATCTTTGATTTCCTGACTGTGTTTATTCCCTGGATTTTCTTGTACTTGGTATTTTCTAACATACTAATGCAAATCCATTACTGCATTCAGCACTGTTTTGCTGAGTGATGATTGCCTGTGCGAACACAGGAGAAAAGAGGTAGTGCATTCTCATTAGCAGCGTGTTCTGTTTTGGGTACTGGGGGGTAACTCACAAGAAGCTTTTTTTTAAACAACTCTTTCAAGTTCCAGTTTGTCATTTTACACTGATGACTCCTCATTTTTATCTTCCCACATAAAAAAAACAGGTCAGGTTTTGTTTGAATCGGACATTTCACATCTTCTGTAAAGTACATTGTTGCATATGTTATTTTGTTGTAGCAATTTGTTCTTTAAGCATGTCTCTCTTTTTGAGGCACTCAGTTCTTCCTGGAGCACTTTTGTTTCTTACTCAATAACCTTGTGCCCTTTGAACTAAGTTCTTCGTTAGCTATCTTGGCTTTGTTTTACAGGGTTCATTAGGGTACATCCAGGAATACATCGTTATCATCACTGGCAGTGTTGTACTGCACAGGATTGTTCGTCATCTTTGCTCAAAAGATGGCTGTTTTTGTCTTTCATCTAGAGTTATCTCGTAGCTCTTTTTCCAAAATAACCTTGAAATCCAGGAGGTATGAAAATACATAGTTAAGTGGCTTTTAATTTTACCTGAAGAATGTTAACAGTTTAAAGAACCTTAAAATTGTGATTATAAAATTAAAGAACATGTAACTTTGTTAAAATTCTTTGTTTTAAATAGCGCTGTTCTATATTAAATAAATTCCAATGTTATTTACATCTTTGGCTGCAAAAGAATCTTAAAATGAGAGAGAAACAAAGTTTGTCTGGACAAATGCCATTACGTGAAAATTTAAAGCTCTCCTCTTTTGCTCTGGTTTGTTTCTGCTTTCTAATCTGAGGAAGCTGGATTGATACCACTGTGATGATGCAGTCCGTTAATTATACTAGCGTGCTGCATGGATCAAGAATCTAACAGGCCTCAAAAGCAACATAAAGGCATCTGCAAGAAATTATGTTGGAATAACCCTGGCTGTTTGAATTCATACTTCATCCTGTATTAGTGTCACTTCATGATTAGACAAGCACTTAACATTTATAATATGCATTTTGTTATTTGGGAAGTTGCCCTTTCTCCCTGCTGAATTGCCAGGGTATTCAGAGCTCAAAACAGTTTCTTCCTGTTTATTGTTAATTGTTAAATTCTGCCTGCATTTGCATTTTAGCCACGTTCAGCTACTAGGTTTTTGGTTTAGAAGTTCCTTAGTATTGGTGGTGGTGGGAAAGTGTGTGTGTGGATTTTAGTCCAGGTCAGTGGAAAATGTATTTGATAAAGGATAATCTTATGGAGTGTTTTCTGTCAGCACTAAATGAAGGAAAAAAAACTCAAACACATTGAAACGGAGAACTTCTGAATGTTTCTGGAAACTGGCTTCAGTTGTAGAGTTTTTGAAAAACAAAGGCAAATTCATACATGTTTTCTTTTTTTACCCCCCTTTCCCCCCAGATGTAATTTGCATTCCTGCCCACAGATGTTTCCCTAGTGACAGGATGTTTGGAATGCAAACAATAAACTCAATGAAATTTGACGTAAAATAGTTTTAACAGGTAGATATTTATTGTCAGCAATGACAAAAGTGTGGCTCTGGAATAAGGAAAATAATGACTTTGGTCATTGAAGAAGGATGAGTCTGTAATGGCTTGAAGTCAGAGTCATCAGAGCCCTTCAGCAGAGTTTTTCAGCTGATATTGAAAAACTTTTTGAATAGACCAAAACCTGTCTTACTGTTGTGTAGACGCATACTGGTTTGCAATGCAGAAAAAACTTGGCTGCTGCCCCTTTGAATAGATAACACATTTTAAGTGCAGAATCATGCTTAAATCATACATGAAGGTAAATAGTCATCCTGTGCACATCACCATATTATCCCAGCAGCTCGGAGATTCCCTAACCACAAGTAAGTGGTCTGACAGCGGCCAGCGTTCTGGGTCATTTTCCCTTTGCAGGTGTGTTTTCTCATGTTTATTAAAGGTATGTGGAAAAAAGTATGATGATGAGTTTAGAACTTGGTACAGGGGAATAAATGTATTCCTTCTCATTATCTGATATGTAGTCATGATAAATGATAATGTTCTTTTGAATGCTTTTATAATGCAGCTGAGATGCTATTTTGGATTCCCAACTGTGGGAAGCAAACTTTGGAAAATATTACATAAGCAGACGGGATGTCTTTTGCTCTCCTTTTCCTCTGCTTGACACTGAACTGACTCTGTAAGTCTCCTGTGTATACTCAGAAGAGTTTTGAGCCAAATATTTCAATATTTATATCACATGCAAGCAAACAAAAACAAACAGAACAGGCAAAACAACAGAGCCAGGAACCCCAATGGGTTTAATTTAGTTGCTCTCTTCCTCTGCAGTTCAGGTTTAATATATTCATATATTTAAGCATAGATTAGTCTTTTTATCTTAACATCTAGAAGATATTTTGAGAACTAAATTGTTGTGCAAGCTCATCTTTTTTTGAAGGAAGCTAATGATGAAGCAGAAATGCTAGCTTTGATCGGTACTGTCAAAGCTCTTTTGCAATAGTTGCTTAGAGGTAATATGTATTTTTTGAGTATGTAGTTAGGGTGAGTCCCATGGCGAGGGATGTTCATCTACATATAGAGCAAATTTAATGGTTTAATAAAAAAGTCTTTTGATGAACAGATTTTTTTTTTTGTCCATTTCCCTCGAGTGGTGCTGCACCGTGGTCAGGTCTCAAGGAATAACTTATATATGTTTTCAGTTACATTTTTCAAATTGTTTTATGGACAAGAACACAAATCCAAAGATACAGATGCAGCCTGTGGCATGAGAAGCTGTGAAGCAGTAGTTTGCTTGGAGGTATGCTGGGGGAAACTATCGTCATCTACTTGTCTCTGCTTCCTCATTGTAAAGTCAGGACATTGGATGTTTATATGTACTGTTCTGAAGTAACACAACAGCATTTATTTTCATAATCTTCTGAAAGCTCTGACGTTCTTTAATTTCAAAACCCCTGTAAAGTGGGCAGGGCAGAGGAGGAAGGGCTGTGGAGGAGACTCAGAAGGTGAGAGAAGAGATGAGGATTTCTGGGTAGTGTGCAGCCTGACGCTGCCAGCACAACTGTCTCCAGAGTGCTTTGGGTTAAGCAGGGCAGGTGTTTGTTTTGTTTTTGCTGAAGGCAAAACAGAAAAGTTCATCTCTTGTAGAGAATGCAGTCAAAGGTCTGAGTACAGAGCGTGGATTTTGGGAAAGTCTAGATGCTGGTACAAAGCATGTGATGAGGAGGGGAAAATAGCACAATCAGAAGCATCTGAATAGAGGTGAAAGAGGCTTCTGAGTTCTCTCTGGAAGGGCTGGGATGGTTGGGGGATGAGTGTGAGGAAAAAGGCGTAGAGTTCATTTTTATACACTTAATACTGAGTTCTTTGAAATGCACGAGGCTCCTCTTGAGATCTCAGAAGACAGGCTCTCAAGCCATTTTCTTGGTCTCTGGCATCTTTTTGATTTTTCTAACTTTGTTGGTATGGCCCTGAAGCAGTTTCTTGTCAGATAGTGACAAACTATTTGTAGTTATCCACCTCTCCTTGCTGTTAAAGGGAATAATTTGAGAATGGCTTGTAACAAAAGCTACACAAGGTGCTTGGGTGAACTTCTCAAAAAGCACCTTCTTGATTGTATCAGTGTGAGATTAGGAATTGCATTGACTGCTTTTTTGGTGTGTTTATGTGCATAAGGGGATGGATGCTAAAAAATGCATGAACACATGCAAATAGTGATTTGAGCAGTTGTAAAATAGTGGTGGGCAGTTCTCAGGTCATCTCTCGCACTTGTCTCTCTGCAGGAATATTCAATAGTAGAAAAATCAGTTACTGATTGCATGTGATAAGACAATTCTCTCCCATATATATCAAGCTTTAAAAAAGAAAAAGCTGCTCTATGTAAATATTTTGAAGCACTGAATTGTGCTAGGTGGATATCTACCTTACATGTATTTTTCTTGCAGTTTAACAGAGAAGGAGAAACTTTCAAAGCACTACATGGTTATTTAAAAAACTGTATTAAGCAGTGGGGAAAATGCTTTTTGAGATCTTTGCTGTTTTATGTCTAAAGGGACATGAAAGGAGATGAGAAATAACTGTAGTGGAACTTTTCTCCCACTAGTAATCATGCTAGTATGATTAAATGGTGGTCCTGGTGCTGTGCTTTTCTCTTGTTTTGAATAGCAGAAACGCATTGGTTAATGAGGGCCATATGGGAACTGTTAGGTTACGGCCTGAACCAGTGATTGCGCACCTGGTGAATGGGTGTAGCCAGTCCTGGGAGCACAGGTGGAAGCAATTCACCTCTGTGACTGGAAGGGATGGAGGCTCCATGCCCCCCTAACTTCATTTAAGGGCTGGCACCTGCAAGGGAAGTATCTCTTCTTGGAGACTGCCTCCTTTGGAGTGTTTGGCAAGCCCTAATCCTCAGGAAAGAGTAAGTAATTCGTTCTTTATTACTGGATTGGGTGATCTAAACTGGTTTAAAGCAGCTCTGTCTACTGCTGCCTATAATTGCAGGAGCTTTTTACGTACGTTGGTAATCTTATTTGACTTTCGGAAGGAAAAGTCTCATGGAGTAGTGGTAGAAACAACAAACTGTTTTAGAATGTTTGAGTATTGCTTGTGTACCTGTAACATCTGTGGTGCGCAGGGGGAAATGCAAGACAAAGTATAAGTGGCTTTCTCAGAAACACAATGAAAAAAGAGAAGTGAATCTAAGTTGAGTGGTGTTGTTGGGTCTCTGAAGAGAATGGTATGAAAATATTCTGAAACCAGAAACATGGTGACCTTCTGTAAGGTCTGGAAATTCAGACTGTTACTGCAAAAATTGAGGTAAATACATTAAAATTCCCAAGAGGAACCTTTATTATGTGATTCGGTTACATAAAATACATTCCCTTTTATTATAGGCACTAGCATTGATATAAATCTTACAGTGCTTTTGTATATAAACTGAAAACTTTGAACTGCCTTCCTTGTGAACGGCTGTGGAATTAATTTCATGCTTATCTATCCTTATCAGAGCTTTGCTTGCAATAGTAACTCTCTGTTTGCTTCTCAATTTTTGTTGAACTTGTGTTCACTTCCTTCAAGGGGTTGAACTTCAAACTCCTTGTTACTTTTTCTCTGTGCTCTACTCCCCAAACTGCATTGTTTTTTTTTGTGGCTATTTCTGTATATATCTTATACATTCTGACCTTCATAGCTTATCTTACCTGACATGTGAACTTTCCCTAAATCCACAGAGGAGCATTTCATGTACTGGTTTCTTAAAGTCTGGTAGTTATTCAGTCTGTACAGGAGTGATGCTGACCACGGTGGTATTTTGCCTAATTCCTGTAATATTGCCACGGAATGAAACATCCAGTAACTAACAGTGGAGAAGGAGCTTTTGGAGTGATAGTTTGTGCTATCTGTGCTGAATAGTTGAAAGGAACTCAGTCTTACAAAGAGTGATGTAGCTTACTGCTTTAGACTGCACTACTTACGTGTTTTTGGCAAATATCCTACTATTGTACAGACTTCTCACTTCATATATTTATATATATATGAGTACTCAGAATTCTGTCACTTTTTAGAAGCTCTTCTTTCATATATATCGTAGAATAATGACTTGGTTTGGAAGGAGCCTCAAGGATCATGAAGTTCCAAACCCCCCTGCCACAGGCAAGGTTGGCAGCCACTAGACCAGGCTGCCCAGGGCTCCATCCAACCTTGAACACCTCCAGGGATGGGGCATCCACAACCTCTCTAAGCAACCTGTATTGGAGCCTCACCACTCAGTAAGAATCTTCTGCCGATGTCTCATCTAAATCTCCCCTCTTTTAGTTTAAAAGCTTTCCCCCTGGCCTATTGCTCTCTGTCCATATAAGAAGTTGATTTCCCCCGTTTATGATCTCCCTTTAAATATTGAAAGGCTGCAGTGAGGTGTATGACTTCTCTGAAGATGGTTTTTGCTTTAGAACTGTGTTGTCCTATTTCTTTGGAAGATAAAGATCCAAATAGTGTATTTATGGCATAGATGTTCAAGTAAACAGGCAGATGTCAGGCAGAGATTCTTATTTGATATATGGAAGAACAGAGGACAAAACTTATTTTTTGCAGACTGCATTTGTGAACAGTGTACAGGTCAAGTACTAAAAATTGCTTGCTCATCTTTCAAGTTACAAGTGAAATAATTCAATGGTAGTTGTCAGAAGGGAGAAACTGATCCATTTCATTGTCTCCTTTTATATTAGAATATTAAAAAAAAAAACAAAAAAAAAACCAGCATTATAACTTCCTTCTGTTTTCAGTGTGGAGGCTTTCTTCTGAGAAAGAGATTGCCGAGCAGAAATTTGAACGAGACTTAAGAGACTTGTTCATTTGAATTTGTGGAAGTGTGCAGATGCTTCGTGCATAGCACACGTAACTTCTCTGCCTTTGGGATGTGTTTGGCTTACTGCAACTAATATAAAACTCCTGAGTTGACAGATGTGGATTTTTTCAGTTTATAATTACAAATGCAATTCAAACTTCAGTGTGTTGGAATGATGCTTGTTTGGAGCTTCACACAAGTTTTGTCTTTGCAGACAACTAATGACAACTAATTTTTTCTTTAGCTGTTGATGTATCAATTCAGGAAAAATAAGAAAACAACCAGTTCTAGAAAGTGTATCTTTAGCATGGGGCCAGTTAATTTAAAATTCTTATCTAATATAGTATGAGTGCTTATTAAAGCATGAAGTAATTTGGCGTAAGAGCTAACTTATGCTGTATTAGGAGCCACGTGGTTATTTTGCAGCTAAGTATTATTGCTTTCTCTTGCTTAAGAAGATTATCGTCTTTCTCTTTTAAAACTGTATCATCTTTCTTGGCTAAAGATAGAAGGACAGCAATTCAAACTTCTGATGAGATATGTGAGTTCTGTTTGCTTAATAGAAATAAGCTTAATAGAAATTTAGTTGATGTTAATTAAAAGTCAATAGAATCAAGTGCATTTACCCACTTTAATGCTACTTCCTCCCCACAGTGGTAATTCACAGATGGATCTCATTGCAACAAGATCGACTAATGGAGATGACAAGAAAATGGTGGATTTTCTTAAATTGGTTATGCTGTTTTCAGAAAAAGGCCTCTGTATCTGTTATTCTTTCTAATGATCTAAATGCCTCTGTAATGTGCACACAATTGTTACCGCTCTTTAAAATCTGAACATTTGGCTTTAACAGAGCTATAGAGTAGTTTTTCCAATTCTAGGCTTATCAGGCCCTGTGGGTCAAAACGAGCACAGCTGATAACATGCTTGGATAGAGCCCTTCTGGGTGGTGCTTGGAGGCTGTGCCTGTGGCATGTGCCTGGCAGCTGGTAAACCACTGTCACCAACAGTGCAGTAAGAATTCTTTTTACACAGTGCTGCTTTTTGTCATTCATACATTCTTCTCTCAAAAACAGTTGCATTATAATTAAGCAAGATGCCTAGAGATAAATAATAGGTAAGGAATTTAGAAGGTACAGAGACCAGTGTATTTATTGAAGTCATAAATGTCACACATATATTTTGTTACTGTTCATTTCTCATTACCTACAAACTTAAGGGAAGTTTTCCATAGGAAACTTCAGCTAAGGTATTGTGGTTTTAGAGAAGGAGTGGAGAGTGTGAACAAACGTATAGGTTTCCCTGTATGAAAATAGGGTCCTTCAACAGAAAATAACTAGTTTGTGTAGAATTATGTGAACTGAGCGGATTGAAATTCAGATCAGATATTTCTGCTGATAACTTACAGGCTTAGGAATGAGGATTTGTGAAATGTTGTGGGAATGGCTTTGTAATGGCTTTGTAACTAGCGTTGCATAAGATTGTTATATATATATATATATAAAACAACTATTATATAACAGTTATTTTATATATATGTATATATAACAATCGTACTCAACACCAGTTACAAGGTCATACAAGGCATATATATATAAATAAGATGTACATGCATGTAGGAGAAAAAGCACCACGTTCTTCACCGTTGTTCATTGTTTCTTGGATTTTCATTTGTTGAGGTTTTTTTGTAGCATTGCATGTTTTTCTTTGCTGTGGAGAACATTCTCATCATCTGTACCCCATCTGACTTGAGGTTCATAATGTCCATATCCTACGCAGGCCTGGGTCCATTGTTTGCAAAGGGGACGTATTGAGTTAAGCATCTATTTTTAGATAATGCAGCGATAACTACTGCAAACTGTCTTTTTTTTTTTTTTTCCATTAAAATCAATGTATAGAGATGAGACTTTTGAGATATGCGTTTCTATTTCTGAAGAACACTGCAGTGCTGTGAGACATCTGATGTATGATTGACTACTTCAATTAATTGCCTTTGCTTTTATTTTCCTAGGTTTCGGTAGCTAATAAAACGTAGTAGAATATGTTGGTTGTAGAGGTTACTGAGAAAAAGGCCTTGTAGCAGGAGGCCTCAAATTTCATTTGAAATGATGTTGGTAGAGATAGCAACTTGCGTATTTGTGCCCAAATGTTAATGTGTGTGGTTTGGTTGTGGGGTTTTTTTGTTCTTTTTTGTAACGCTGACAATTCATGTGCTGGTATTTAAGAACTCCATTTATAAGTTCATAACCTATTGAAAAGAAATAGTTACTGGAAAATCTGGATCTCAGGACTTCATACTGTCTTCAGAAACCAAATATAGACTAGCTTGTAGCCAGTAGTAACTTAGTTAGAAGAAAGCTCTTTATAAAATAACTCGTTTGTCAAATTAAATGCAAGTCTGCATTTGCATCTTCAAATAGGCAGTTTCTTGGAAGCAGAGGATAAAGAAGATACTGAAACATCTTAAGTTTTGTGACTTAAATGCATGTTTAAAGGGCAGTACTAATCCAGACAGTCCATTGTTAACTATTGAAGTTATATAACAGGTAATTTGTGTGTTAGATCGATTTCCTGCTCTGTTATTAGCAGCAGTTATATGTTATGAAATAGTAAAAACAACCAAGGATAGAATTAATGAGCATATGGAAAATGCTTGCAAGAAAAAAGTGAACAGATATTATCTTACAGTATTTTATAGTGGTATAAGAAAATGAGCCCGAGTTTTAATCCAGATGGAAAAGTAATAATTGTAGCCTGTTTAAACAGTGCATAATGACTACATGGACTAACATCTGAAAATCCGCAATAAAAATATCTCCAAAGGATTGAACTGTTCCAGATGTTAAATCATTAAGTATGTTTCTACTTTTTATGCTGTCATTTTTATGACTGATTTATTCCATAACTCACTGAATTCTGAGAGAAGTGAAGACAAGAAATGGTTCAGACTGGCCTGAACCTGAAAGCAAAGCATCCCAGAGTGCCCAGGGTGAGAGACTTAACCCCGTAGTTTAATTTTCTTACTGGGCAATTATCTTAATAGTTACCTTAAAGGGATACTGTGACACATCATAGGTTGAATTCTTTTGAGGTATTTGAGTGATCCCCCTTCCACTAACCCAGGAAGAATGGAAGAGAACTATTCTTAATTATTTATTCCTGTGAAGGTTATCTCTAGTTACTTTCCTGTTCTTCAAGTAAGCATGGCAAGGCTCTTACAGTTCTGTAATGCTGCTTCTAATATAGATTTAATGGATGAGTCAGTCTCCTTACCTCTACTGAAAAGAAGATGGCTCATTTTCCCAAGACATTTAAGGAAGGTCATTGATGGCTTTATGCAAATTCCAGGTCTTGTATTTCATGAAAAGTTTCTATCTGTAGAATAAGCTGTTCATGGAAGCAGCACTTAGAAATTATAATTTTCATTCACTGGTGCTTTATTACATATTCTTGATCGTTGTCACAATTTCCCAGGTTAAAAATAAAATACCTGTGCCAATTATAGCTGCATACAGTGCCACCTGAATTCTGTTAGGGAGCTCCAATCTGTTCAGTTTTTCTTCTTTCCTCCCTGATTGCATCTTGAGACACACTCCTATTTTCCTATTTGTCTTGCGTGTTGATTTCTCTCATTCCAAATTTAGGAGATGCTAGCACCCTTCTAACAGGAAATATTTCTGTTACTTTGGTGTTCAGTTCTGCTTGCCCATTAATCCCTTAATTTGGGAACAGAACAAAGAATGGAGGTCTTATTTATCATAGGTCTTTTAAATCATTCCAGGAAGTAATATTATAGGTTCTTATACACTCACATTTTCCTCTTGAAAATATCCTCTGTATTTTCTAACAGAACTTCCAAAATATGTTGGGAAGTGTCAGAACCCTTTCCTTGTTCAAATGAATGTAAGGTACTGAAATGTTTTTGGTATATAGTTGTCTATTAACTGCTGAAGCTGTGTGCCATATCAGATGTTTTCTCATGTCTCCTTACACTCTGTATAAGTGCTTCTTGATTATTATTATTTTTTTCGTGCAAGTTATGTAAATCAGTGGAATTTGTGCTTAGGCCATTTACTAAGTCCCTTCAAGGTAATGCCATCTTAAGAGGGCTGTCAGATAAGGTATCTTTTTGGGTGGTTTGATAAACTTAGTTTCCTTTGTCTTACCTTCAGTAATGGCTGGCTGCCTATGATTGAGTTTACAGTTCATCCTATGAAGGGTCTCATCTTCCATCTTAGTCCTCTCTGTGGGCTCCACGTCCTTTATTTGAAGCTCTTTTCAAATACTCTGAGGAGTTTGATTCTTTTTTTTTTTTTTTTTTTTTTTTTTTTTTTCTTTGGTGCGGGAGACCTGGGGGGGGATGGGGGAGAGAATACAGGTCTTTGGCTTAAAACACATGTGCATAAGGTATTACTGTTCAGATAGCTGTAACTTATTTCATAGAATCATAGAATGGCTTGTGCTGGAAGGGACCTTAAAGATCACCTAATTCCAACCCCTCTACCGTGGGCAGGGTTGCCACCCACTGGGTTTGCACTGAGTATTTCTAAAGATGCTGGGTTTCAAGTCAGAACTGCTCTGCTTGTCTTATTACTGATGTGACTTCTGTTGCGTGTTTTTTAGTTCTTTTTGAAGATTTAGTAGCTGAGCTTACATAGAGCATACTCAAGAAGAAAAAACTACTGAAAATTATACATACTTGTACAGAAATAGTAAAAACTGATCCTTGGTACGTAACTTCCAGTATAAATCATCCTTCCAATTCTTAAGAAATTGCCTATTTTGAAGTTGACTTCCTACAATCTTTTGTCATTAAGTTTAGTTTGCCTCTAAGTTTAGGCTTTTTTGCCTTTGATGTCTCATTTGCATGCTTTAATCTGATTGCCCTTTAATTTCTTCCTTAATAAATAGGTCGTCTTTACTTTGTTCCTGTGTTCCTTTGATTATTCAGATGGTCCATCTGTGAGCTTTTCCTGCTTCTTGGTATTTTTCCTTAAATGGGGGACACTAGATCTATTTTTATTTTCTTTTTATGGGATGAGAATGCGTAGATGTTCCTGCTCTTCTTTGGCTTGGTATGTTTTCACTTAAAATTGCTTTATTGGTTTATAACCTGCTATACTATATTCTTTTCAAAACGGAGTAGCTCTTAGAAATAAATTCAAAATACTTTCTGACACCAGCCTGAAAAAGATTTGGGTTTTCCAGTACTGCTCTCAACCAGTACCATAGGCTAAGGCCCTCTGTTTACCAGGGAAGTAGAACACTGGGCTTCACTGCTGTACAGTGCGGGAGATAACATTAAAATAATTATTAATCAGTACCCAGATAACTTTCTCAAGTTACCACTTGTTAAGATGTTGACTTCCCCCATTCTGTTGCTGATCCTTTAGACCATTTCCAGGTGCAGTGCTTCCCTTGATCGCTCTGAAGAGTCCTGAGTTATTTTGATCATGTGCATTTCTGCGTCAGTGCAGAACTTGCAATTTTGTCGATTCCTAGATATGGCCCCAAGCTGCTGAAGTTCAAGAAGTGTTTGTGCAAGACTCTCAGATGCAGTGTTTGAATTTGGGTTGGTGCCGTGTGGAGCTGGGAGTTGGACTTGATGATCTTTGTGATTCCCTTCCAACTTGGGATATTCTGTGATTCTAACGTGTGGGTGTTCAGGGTTTTTTTGCAAGCTAGACTAAAGAAGTGTTGTACCTGAACTGAATGGTTAGGATTCTCAGATCTTTCAGTGTAATGAAAGTACAGTTGATGTACCGCCTTTAATATATCAAATATTTGTTAATGTGGAATTGCTTTCACAAGCTCTGTAGTCAAAGCCTGGAGATTAGAGTGCAGGAAAAGGGAAGTAAGAGCAAAATAAACACTTAACTGCTTAACCAGTTTATCTAGAAGTTAAATGGTGATGAAATTAAGTAAAAATATATTGATATAACCTTTTTCCTTCCTTTTGTATGTTGCCAGAGTTTTTAAAAAGAAAAATTCTGTTAAGGAATATATGGACTAAGGACAATATTTGAGCATGCAAAAATAGAGCTTTGAGTCATTCCTTACTTTATAACTTCATCTTTCAATTCTGGAAAACACGAAGAAGTGTTAACGTAGGTGCATCTGTTGTCCTTCTTTTTATTCTGCCACTGCATCTTTAGTCAGAATTTGGAGGATTTAAGGTTATAAAGGTGAATGAGGTAAACATTTAATGTTGATGTAATTGTTCTTCAAATGGTTGTGCATGTGTGTATCTACTGAGTGGTTGTATGTGCTTGTCAGGTACTTATCCATGGAGGATTTCTGCCTGGTTTTACAGGAAGTAAGCTGTGCCTTATGCTCTTCACTAAATGTCTAGATGATTAAAAAAGTACCTTCTGGGCTTCAGTTCTCAACTGACTCTACATTTTTCTCTTGCTGTCTACCAGCAAGGTATCCTTCCAGACCTATTAAACTATTTGTGCAGAGATTTCTTTAATTGCATGGAACTGTATACTTCCCAGTTTCAATTTTGGGTGGTTTTTCCCTTCATGTTTTCATTGAGATCACCTGTTCTTTTTAATGTTTTCCATATGTCGCTATTGCTGAAGCTGCTGTCAGTTCCTGATTTACAGCTCAGTACCATTTTGCAAAGTCAGTAAGATAATGGGTGACTTTTTTATTTGGGAATGATCTGCATCATCAACTTCAGTCTCTGGGCTGGAGAGATTGATAATTACTGAAGTATAGTTATAGCTTGTTGTTGTTGTTGTTCTTGTTTGGGTTTTGTTTCATTTCTTTCTGGGAGGGGGAATAAATCCAAATCATCTTACCCCAGCAGTGAGATCTTGTTACTGTGTGCACTTAAAGAACACAGAGGATAAAAAATATATGTAACAGAGTGCTTCTTACAGCGTACCAGCCTTTTAATTTGTGATGCACATTGTATCAAAAAGCTAGTTCCAAATTTTCTATGGAGAATTGTCTAGAGAGAAACTGTATAGCAGGATGAAACAATGCTTTGGAGTTTGTGTTACTCCTAAACTAAGAGCCTAGAGCTTGGTTCTTGTGTAAAACCATTAAGTTGATGCAAGAACCATTGCTTCTACTTCCTTTTGTGAGGCAAAATGCAGATTCTGAAATTTCACCAATGAATGAATGACTAAAAGGACATGACAGCTGAAAAGGCTTATCGTTCAAACATTCTATTTCCAGAACCACTAAGTAAATACATAGATAAAAGGACCTGAGAATGCAGTAGGTGTATTACTCAAACAATTTTCCAGAACTACCTATGAGCTCTCTCAACTTGTGAACCCATAACTGTTGCTGTCCCTGCTGTCTGCAGGGGGTTCTGTACTAGGGTGCCGGCCCTTCCCCTGCGTGTGCCTGGTGAGAGCTGCAGGTGCCAATGGGGCTGTCCATCAGATGGCTCCAGTATGGCTGCTGCCTGTGGGTGCTGGGGAAGCTCCTGCTGTACTGGACCAGCTGTAAACCTGCGTCCCATGTGAGGTGGAGGAGCTGAAGTGGCAGCCAAGGTCTGGCTGCTGCTCTGTGGCAGAGCTGGAGCGGTGCTGGCTTGGGTGTGACTTTCTTAGGGTGTTGAGTGGCGGGAGTCCCATGGATGCCGCTGTCTCTGTGCCTTCTTCCTTTAGCATTGCCAGCATGCTCCTGTCCTGCCCGGCAGTTCTTCCCTGCATGGGCTGGGCACCTGATCTGTGCCTCAGGTGGCCCACATTCAGGTCTCCCTGCAGGGCAGGTGCAGCCACTTCTCATGTCCCGAGGACAACTCCTTGCTGGTAGTGTTCATCTCTCTTGAAGTGTGGTTGAGAGTAGAAGAGCAACTAAAGAATGCAAAGGAGAAGAGTTAATTGCTGTCAGTTTGTCTCTTGCTATTTTTCATTCCCAGGAAGTAAGGCTTTCAATTGCTAAATACAAACGTGAGTGTTAAGAAAGTCTATTGGTCAGATTAATCCTACAATCTGACTAAAACAAGGTATGTTGCAAATGTGTTTAACTAAGTAGACTCATCATATCCTGATTTCCTTATCTTTCCATTCCATCATTTCAAACTGGGATATAACCCAGGTTAACCCATGTTTCTTCTACTCAGCAATGCTACTTCTAAAATACATGTAAATAGCCAGGGAAAGAAATGAAGATCAGAATACTTACTGTCACCCTCATCTCCTTTGTTACCAAGGCTTATTTTATTGGAACTTCCATCCCTCCCACTGGAATGTTGTGAGAGTTGGTTGATGTGTGGAGCACATGATGTATCTTTCTGTAAGCACCAGCTGAGAGAGGTTTTTTTTGTAGTCATGGTGTATTTTGGTGAATCCATACAGATATGGTTGACAAATGAAGCTTTAGTATTTTCAGCTGAAAAAGCTCTCAAAGGTCCTTTCCTTCTCTGTACTTAAACCTTAAACATTTCTTCATCGATTACAACAGTTTCCACTGTGATTCCACCAAATATCTTAAGTTGGTCACTTTTGACCAGTCACCAAAGTTTCTGTGAAGAGCTGAGGGCTGAGGAGATGCTGGCTTTGATCTCATCAGGAGAAACTGAGATAAACATTTGCTTTTCTCTTCATCAGAAAAAGTTAGTGAATCCTTTTCTTCCTTCATCCATGCTGGAGCAGCATCCCAGGCTGTTCCTTAATCCTGTCCTGCAGGATCAGGAGAAGAGGAGCCTGAGGACTCAACCAGCTTCTCTGGCTCAGGAACACAAGATATTTCTGATTCAGGTAGCACATTTTTTATTTTTGTCTCCGTTTGACATGCATTTTTGCATGTAAGTATTTCTGCAGTGAACCTGTCTTCATATTGCCAGTCAGCAGGTGAAATCCAACAGTACTGGGGGTTCTGGGAGATGCTCAGTTGTCACCATGACATCCATGTGTCATCACATGACATTGCTGTGTGGCTTTCAGGGCCTGGCTAACTGGAGCAGCCAGAGCAGATGTCACTGACTGGCACTTGCTGCTGGTCCTGCACAGAGCCACGGATATTTGAACTTGAGTCCAGAAGCAAATAAACTTGTATTTAAAGGGGATCACTTGTCACCTAGACCTTGCATCCTCCTCACTGTGTGTTCCCTGAATAGCTCCCTTCTGGCCTTCCTACTGCCCTTCTGAGGGAAGAGGGTGGAGGGCAGTCAGTTTCCCAAGCAGTGTTAACAAAAGCAAATAGCAGTATCTTCCCAGTTTGTCACCATTTCTTGCAAATGCTCTGTGATTTCAGTAGCAAGGCTTCTGCAATGGAGTAGTAGCTGTGTACTTGTGATGTTCTGCAATGTCAGCAGTCTCCCAAAGGCTGCTCTGGAGGTTTAACTAGAAAAAGACACTATATGCATTTTGCTGATGACGTAAACTGGAGATGTATGTCTCCTCCCTGGTATTTGTTTTTCTGTTGAATATTTTAGAATTTGGAAAGCCTGCTAACAAGATCAGCCTTTTAAATAAAGCCCTGTAGTCCTGTGTGGAGCCAGGAGCTGATCTTGATGATCCTTGTGGGTTTCTTCTAGCTTGGGATATTCTGTGATTCTGCTTTACTGTTTTTTTTTCTGGAATTTAGTTCACTTCCTTTCCAAACCAACATCATCTGAATATTGATTGGTGCTGTGCAATCATGAAATAGTTCATCTATTGCTGTAGGAAAGGGTGACAACTGTCCTTGCATGGTATCTTTGAGCTCTATCACGTATCTGAGTTTTAAGTCTACTTAATTGATATCATGCTGGTTTATTTAGTCTATATAATAAAAATGTTATGTAAAAACAGGTTGTGTTTTCAGAGACAGTAAACATACTTCATCAAAATAGCTGTTTTTTATCAGCCAAGTTTTATGATGTCCTCGAAAACCAATACCCAGTTAATGTGATGCATGTTACATTAATGCAACTTGATTGCTCCTAATTCTTAATTGTTGGTGTTGATGAGAACTTTTGGCTTGGGTGTGAAATTAGCAGTGACGATATAAACCTACTGTGCTGTGTTCTGTGTCTGTATCACGTCCTTCTTGGGGTAGTTCTGTGTATACCCATTCTTTCTGGTCTTCCATAGGTTGGATGATGTGCCATAAAGACGAACGCGTTACTCAGGCATGAAATGATTCAGGAAATTGAGTTGTGATTGTAAATACCTGGGGGGAAAAAAGTGGCAGTGTAGCAGAAACAATGCCTGGCCTAGTAATAGAAACCATCACCATAGAGACAGTCTTCTTGTCCTTCCTGTTGGGACTTGGAAATTTGCATACAAGAGGGTTGTGAGACTGTGTGTAGCATGCAGAGTGTGATTCTCTCGTTAGTAGGTACTTCATTATTATGATGGGCTCACCTTTAGCTGTGCTCTTCTATGGGACACTAGTATTCAGTTAAAATGGACTGATGAAATTATCAAATGTAGAGTGCTACTGACAAGTAGCTCTTGATTCTAGTACAGATTGCTCAGCCTTTGCATGATCTATGGCGTTTTGCTTTTTGTGATTTTGTGCTTTATGTTAACTTGGAAAATGGGAAAACCAAGACTGCATTTGTATTGAAGAGGATTATTAGAAAGCTAATAGAAACAGAACAAAAGCAGAAATGGCTGTTAATTGTCAGCATCAATTTATCTGTCATCTAGAACCCCTTGTTTTCTCTCAAACAGCTGAAACAATTACAATGGAATGTGGGACTGGAAAAACTTCAAGCCCTAGAAGGGAAATTAAAAAAAAAAAAAAAAAAAAAAAAAAACCACCCTACTTTTATCAGTATTCAGCTACCAGAATGCTTGTAGAATAAACCGTGGTTTTGACATTCTATTTCTGTTACATGTGGGGAAAAAAAAAAAATCGGTTGGATTTGATGCCAATGCATTCCCAAGAACGCATTATTTAAGTATGTGAAACCATGTCCTTTAGATATGAATTAAATAAGCAACTTTGTGTATGCAGGTAAATTATATCAAAAGAGGGTTTTTTTCCTTTCTATAAAAAAAGTAGCTTAAACCCTTTCTCTGTGTTGCATGATGAGCTTTTTTTTCCCCTGCTGTGGCAGGTATATGTGCCAACACAGACAAGTTATTAGAAGTGCAGTACACATTTCAGTATTATTCAGAAGCTCTTGTATTACAAATACTAAAGAATTTTTAAAAATACTTTAATAGGCAACTTGTCAAAGTTACTCTTTACGTTTGATTGCTATATTCACTTCCGCATTTACAGCTTTTTGTTAGATTGATAGCAGATATGATGCTGTCGTCAATTGTTCAATTCTGTGCTCACAAGGCAGGGCTGTCTGGACATGACTACTCAGCATCCCAGCAGGCTTAGAAACCTTGGACTAATCTTTGTAATGACAGTGAGATCAATGCTGCCGTTACGGCTGCTGAGTGCATTTGAGACATAATAATGTCTACACCATACTTACCAAAAGAATTCCAGAAGCATACTGTATGAGGTGTTACTGGGTAAAACTTTGTATGTTTGGAGGGTTGCTGAACTTAAGAAAAAGGGGAGGGGGGGAAGCACTTGCTAAATTAAATGTCTAGACTCTTGTCTGCAGCAATTGATTAACTCTCACCTATTTGTATATTCATAACACACGTTTTAGCAGCATCATTTTTCTCAGCTGTCACTTCATGGTAACAAAGCAGCAGCAGTGCCTTAGACGTGGCATTTATACCTACTGGAACAACAAAACAAGCAGTCATTCCCTATTGTACTGAGGTGCTTTTGCCTTTCTGAATGAAGAGAGGGACCTTTATCTTCTTAAATATTTTTTCCAAGATTAAAGTAGGTCGTTGTTTCTGTTTTTCAAGCTGGTATGTTTTCACTTACAACTTCAGACGCACTTTGCTTGCTTTATTAGTTTTAAATCTGCTGCACTGCATTATTTTCTAGATACAGTAACTCCGTCTGTGCTGCTTGGTTATGCAACTCCTTCCCTGACCTATCTAGCAGCTAGTGAGACTTGGCTAGCAGCATTTCCTCTTGGACGTTTCAGATGTTGATGCACGGAAGGCACTCTTAAGATATAAATGTGAAGCACCTTCTGTCAGCCTGAAACTCTTTCAGAAGCAAGAAAACAGTCCCAATTGCTCTAATACTATTCATGATGGGGGCAAAGTAAAACAAAAACTATTTTAAAATGTGAGCTAATAAAATTGTTTCAAGCAACTGACACCTGCATACATGAAGGACTCAGTAGATTATATCCCATGTGTTATCTAGTTTTTTGTTCTCACTTCTTTAATATTACAAAATGTGTCACGAAGTATCTGTAACACTTGAATAATACATAAAGACTATTCTATGTTAATATTGTTTTGGGATATCTGAAAAGAAAGCCCTAGCCTGTGTGTTTATCCCTCCATTACTGAACAATGGAGTAAAAGGAAATGGTAAATGCTAATTCTTCTGAGAAATGGAGTATTTTGGTTTCCTGGTGAACGCAGCAGCGATTGTAATGCAGTCCTCCTCTGGAATAATAACTGCTTTTCCTGAATCTTCCCTGAACAAAGCTCAGCCTCTTCTTTTCAATGGAGACTACTGCAGTGGATTGTGTTATTAGTTTTAAATTGGTTTAAAAAAAAAAAAAAAAAAAAGCGGGGAGAAAAAGAAATAATCTTCTGTGAAGAGAAGGTCATGCTTGCGTGGCTCCAATAATTCTAACCTTTCATGAAAACCTTTCATGAAAAGGTGTGCATTCCAGCCTCATGTCATTAAATGTGAAGGTTTTGATTCTGCTGCCAAATATTATCAGTGGATTGCTGCGTATAGATATTTTGATTTCAAGAATCAGATGTAAGATTAAGCCTTAAGTAGTAGTTTGGGATTGCCGTAGAAAATCAAGTGCACAGCACTGTGAAGGTGAGTGTGTGTATGTCAATGTAAGGTGTTTTTATGGTTATGAAAGAAGTTGTGGGGTTTGTTTGTTTATTATCCTTGAAATACAGAACTTCATAGGGATTGGACTCTAAAGTAGGCGTGTCCTGCTAAGCATTTATTTTGACTTGTGGCTGCTGCGGATCAGAAGGTGTTGTTTAGACTGAGAATTATGTATTTCCCATCCAGTAAGTGCTTAATCTGAACACCTGATTTCCTGAGGGCTGGCCATGAGTGCCAAGCCAGATGACTTCAGATTGGTCTGTGATTCTCATCTTTTTTTTTTTTTTTTTTTTAACAGAGATAAAAATACAAGCATGAAATAGAAATGTTGCTAGGAAAATAAAATTCCTGTCTTGATACATAAAATATCACAAAAAATTTGTAAAAAATCTAGAAGCAAAGCAGCTGGTTCAGTACAGGTTAACTGATTTCAGAAGCACCTGAAAGCAGCTGAGATCTCTGTTTCATCATCATGACAATTCATCAACTGTTTAGATTAAGGGAGATGCTGGTGTCTTTACTTTGAATACATGGAGCCTCCTCTGTATCTTTTAAAGCCAGAAGGCCACCTTCAGGTGAGGAGCTCTGTTTTTCAGTGATGAAAAGCACCAGAGCTCCTTGAGAAGTGCTGCTTTTCATTTGTTCTATTTTTTTAGCGTGGCTTTGCTTTTGTAAAATTAACCTAACAATAATAAGCTGCTGTATCTCAAGTCTAGTAGATATTCATCTTTCAGCATGTGCTGAGATGGAGAGTTGAAGGTTTGACTGCCCTGAGAGGAGCAGAGATGGCAGAAGATTTGACAGGGGGGACGGGAGGCAGTGTGGGCACGGCATGTTATCTAACACAAGGAAAAAGTGATACTGTTGCGCTTCTGCTGCAGGGACCAAGTGCTAGCATCTAGACTTACTCCCTTCACAGGAGTATATGCAGCGTCTCCATGTGAGACAATATTTGTTAGAGCAGGCAACCTTAAGAGTCTATCTTTCTTGTTTGGTATAGAATCACCAAGGTTGGAAAAGGTCTCTAAGATTATCTAGTCCAACTGTTCACCTATTGCTATACTTTCCCCCTAAACCATGTCCTTCAGCACAATATCTAAATATTTCTTGAACATCTCCACCACCTCCCTGGGCTGCCCATTGCAGTGCCTGGCCATTCTGTCAGAGGAGTATTTCCTAACGTTTCCTGTCTTCTTGGAAGATGTCAGTCACTTGAACTTGCTCACCGCCCCAGTTTCTTGATCTGGATGGTACAGACAATGGCTGTAAAATATGTGAAGCAATAGTGTGCACGTGGTGTAGTATGTATGTTGTGAACTTGCACTGTCATGATTTCTCACCCACTCTTTGGTTTTAAGGTGAAGGTCTAGTCTTTGCATAATTCAGATGAGCTCATTAATTTTATCCTGGATGACTTTGTTTTTGGTAGGATGTCACATTAGTTAGACTGTGCTGGAGCTGGAGCACACAGCTGCCTTTTTTCTCATTCAGTGATGACAAAGTCAATGCGGCTGAAGTTACATTATCTAGTTCTGACTTCTGTAATATTATTTAAAAGTGTTTCCTTGTGTGTTTTGTAAATCAGATTATAAAATATCTGCAATTGTTTAAAGTAACTAGGTTTAAAAAAAAAAAATCCTCCATTCTCAGCTGCTGGGAGAAGATGAAAAAGTCTTTGCTGCATTCCCTGCAGATTGGCAGAATTTAGATAGAAATCAGTCCTTTTAACCAAAAAGTACTTGCTGTACAATCTCAAACTGGAAGAATGAGTCAATGTTAGAAGGAGCAGAAGAGAAAACGATCGATTCTGTAATAATGCTTTAATGAGCAACATATTCTCCTCCATTTGTTTGAGAGAGGTTGAGGAGGTGGGATGGAGTGGTCAGGCCATATATGTGTTAGTGCTGTGGTGGCCAGGCTACAGACATTAATCCATAGCTGACTTCAGAAGTTGCTTTGCCACCCTAATATGCTTTCTTTTGTTAACATTGATCACTACCGAATGTACATGTTTAGCTTTATCATTAATGGACGTGTACTACATAACTACAAAACTTTGAGCTGCTTGCTTATCCTTAAATACTTACTGAGTGTGAACTACTACCCTGGAGATAACTCTGATAGGTGTGTTTAAATGAGAAGTTAAGATTTGAAAAGTTTGGCAAGTAAGAAGTAAACTTAGATTTAGTGAAAAAGTAGAAGGCGAGAGCAATATATTTGTGCATATTTTGTGTGTATGGCTTGTGGAAGTTCTTGTTCCCAAGCTTTCAATATAGTATCAATAATTAAAAAAAAAAAAAAAATAGTAGTACAAATTTTTTTAAAACACTTCATTAAAACATTTTTCAAAAAAACTCTTTTAAGCAACACAGTAAATGCAACAGAGTGCTGCACGTTGCTGTTCTTGTGGAAAACCAGACGGTCTGTGTGCATGGGTAACTGCAAGCTCTGTTTATATACACCTGAATGGCTTATTTGTTTTTATTGCCTTGAGTGGTGTTTGTCCAACATGAGTTAATTAAACTGGATAAAAGCATTTCTGATAATAGAATTTATTAAGTTAGAGGCTTCATATGTACCCCACTGTGACTTTGGACTGGGAAAAAGCTTTCATTTACAGTATGACCTGATCCCATAGGAAGGTTCTTATTAGCCATTTGCTTTGCATCAGCTTTTATTCTTTCCAAGGAATCACTGTTATCTTTTTGCAATTACTTGTCATACTGTGAGAGAGCCTAGAGTATGGATTGGTGTTTATTGTAGAGATTAGGACAGACAGAAAGAAATTTGCTCATTAAAAGAGTGTGATGGTTCACTGAGCTCTTTCTGTCTCATAGGGGTCCTATCACACTTGGATAAAGCTGTGGTTTGATTCATGTGTAGTCATGGTAAATAGCATTACAGTTCCAGATTTCATCATTGCCTGATGATAGTCTCAGATTCCTCTGAGGCCTACTGGTGTGCAGCCAAACCGAATATGCAGCGAAGTGTACGATTTTAAAGGGGCTTTGCACTTTTTAAGGGGAAATTCCTGCTGGGTACAATATGCTTTATGCTTGAAGTCAGATGGAGTTACTCATATAAATCTGTGGCGTGTGCAAGGCTCTGGTTTATTTGATTTTCTAATAGTAATGTAGATAGATCTTCAAGAAAATAAATGTGCGTCTGAGAAGATGCACGGGTGAGAAAATGAGATAAGTGCTTACAAGCTTTATCTTGTGTTTTTTTTTCGTGTGCCTGTAGTTGAAACCTTAAGTATTTTTAATTGTTTTCAGTGTTTTCTTCATACTAAGAAGTGCATACTGGAGTCTTAAACTACAGTCCAAGTCTTCGAACATTTGTTAGGAGCCATAATACCTTTTTTCCTCTGATAATTCAGTGCAGAATCCTTTGAACTTTCCTGACCCACAAAATCCTTGTATTTTTTTTTTTTATTATTTAGAAATTCTCTCCGTCTATGAGTTTTACATTGTATAAGATAAAAATAGATTGACAGCATCATACAAACTAGCTAGGAGCTCCCCTAATAGAAGCAAATAATTTTTTGAGAACAGTTGAACCAGATCTGTGCCCAGAGTAAGATTTTGCTTTGGCCCTAAGATCCCATTTTATCTTTCTCCATTGTAACTCTTGTTCCAGTAAGGTGCTTAAATGGACTACTCAAACGTGAATTTCCACTCTGTATTGATCTTGAACGTAGATAATACTTAAAGCAGTCATTAATGCTGTTCTTCTGCATTTTTTCATATTTTAAGTACTTTTGTTTGACCACAAATGCATTTTCCTAAAGATGGTCCTTCTGTCTCTTTGTAATCCAGTGTTCATGACCTTGCTGTATCAGAAATGTGGCTGTGAGGGGAGAATGTGTGTTTGGCTGAGACACACACCTCCTCAAACTATTTGCATTAAAAAATAATGACTTATGTAAATGAAAGATAAATTTTAAAAACTGTTTTGCTGTGTAGTTAATGCTGATTTTATTTTTGATGTAGAAATTAATATATTTCTGAATTAATTGGAATCGTTGCATTTTGCAAACAATGAGATGACAGCATAGAATGAATGTCATTTTCCAGCTTGGATGTATGTTCAGATTTGTGTTTGCGTGGTGTCTCTTGAAACATGAGCATTTTTTAGTGAGATCTGCAGTGTCAGGAAGGACAAAGAGCACAAAAAGAATAATATTTCTGAAATTATCCATTATTCTCATGGGAACTCGTGGCCTCATTTACAGAAGTGTAGTGATATTGGCTTATTGACCTGAAGCACTTGAAATAAATGTCTTAAGCATCTCATGCAGAGTTTGGATTCTCTAGCTGAGCTATCTGGGCACTGAAGTGTCACTGTAATAGCTCATAATATACAAATGTTTAAAATAATAATAAAAAAATTCTCATTCTCAAGAAGTAGAAGAGCCATAGGATTAATGTAACCAATGCACTGGCATAATTGTACATCCGGATTCTTGATAAGGCTTATCATGAAGTGGATTTAAAGACTTTCTTTTCTTAGCATATTTAGTAGTATTAAGAAGGGTGTCTGAGCTGCTGAAGAAGGAGCTTTGTGTAATTTTTATTTCTTTGGCAAAAGTCAGAAAACATGAAGGAGATTATAATTTTATTCTCTGATAATCCAGTGATCCTTAATCATCATATAGTAATTTTAAAATGGTTGAAACTGAGTGCTTCAGAACACGTGTGGTGATCTTTCCTAACACATTCCTCAGTATGTAGTCAGTATTCCTTACATGGACAACAGTAGTTCACAGGCCTTCTTGTGAAGGCTTTTACTTTCAGAAAGCGTATGTAAATGTTGTGGGTATAGAAGATATGTAGTAGTTGTGCAGTACTTATCTTTACTCTATTCCGTTCTCTTGTTTTGAGAGAAAAATACGTATTCTGAAGAATGGATCCATGTGTAGTGTTACAAACAGTGTCACATCTTCAGAAAAGTCTGTGTTTTTAAATGCTGATACTGTGCAAATAGATAGAAAGGGAAGACACAACTCATGGAAACAATGTAAGCCATTGTCCTTGTGACTATGAAGTGCTTCCAATTTATAAAAATTATTGTGGGAAGATGAATACAATGGTTGAAATTTTATATTTTTCTAATAGTCCTAGATGCTAAACTGTTAATATCTAAGATCTGGAGTGGGCAAGGACATTGCTGTGTGGGATGCATATGATGGTCTTGTGCACTCGTGGATTACATGGGCTGGCACATTTCATTACCTGAAATCTGGAAAATTACCCATGTCAGTTGCTGTATTCTTTCCCTAACATCAGGTACGTAGAACAGAGCTGGGGGCTCCAGATGCATAATACTTCAGGAATGTTGATCCATAACAAGAATCATTGCCATGCATTTTTCAAAGGCAACATGTTGAGAGCTGCTGTGCAAGTTGCAGATGGATCAGAGAAGCCCAGTAATTCATCCTATTAAGCATATCCTCTTGCTAAAGGCACACAAAAGACCAGTGCAGCAGCAAGCTCTCCTAGTGATAATAAGTTTGACAGTATTCTGAAAGCATGAAAAAACTATATTAAAAATAAAGGTCAGTTTTATATATTTAAGCTTTAAAAATAATGAAACATAAAGGGAAAGATATTGAATAGGCCACATGAAAATAAGATTGTTGGCATGCTGGGGAATAAAAAGAATTGAAAGAAAGAGATTTGAACTTCTAACCCAGCCACAGATAAATAAAATGTGTTCCTCTAAAAGCAAAACATTCTCAGAAGGATTACCCTTTCTAACAACCAAGCACGTCCTTAATGAGATCAAGTAGTCAACTCTCAGAACTGGATAAGAAAGTACCTCTCTGATCAAACCTACTGTACCAGGTTTGTATTGTAAAACTGACCTTGTTTGTATGTCATGCTGATAAAGTTAAGGAGACCTTACTATAATTATGTTCTTTCCTCTAGAAAACCTATTTTAGATTTCTTAAACATGCTTTGTATCTACTTGAGGTAACCCAAATTTATAAAAAAAAAAACCCACAGTTCATGTACTTTCTAAGTCTTGAAAGAGTAATTGTGCTAGAGTCTGGCTTACATCTTAAGAAGAATCTGGAGTCTTCCTGGTCCCAAGATGTTTTTTTTGTTTTGAACCAACTTACCTAAGGCCATCTTGTGTGCCTGAGAAGTCAGGTAAAAATAAGGAAATGTAACGTGGCAAGGTGTAAAGTTTCTTAAACAAAAAAATCCCATCCCTCCAAAGCAATAACAGGCTTCTAGAAACCTGAGCCAGGATCGGTTATGGTGTATTTGTAACTGGTTCAGTGATGCAATATCTGAAATATTGTAGCAGATTTTAAAAGAATAAATTATAATTATTTAAAAAGTTGTTTGCATGAACACTTAAAAGCAGTACATTTGGCACTTCTCTGGTTCATGTTTGGCATCCCTATAAATTCTGAAAAGAACCCAGATCCTTTTTCAGGCTTGAGGTGACAGGTAATGTGCTTGTTCCCACTGAAAGTGAGCAAAGCAATGTAACTTCACCTTGTTTGTCTGCTGACTAGTGAAAACATTGATGATGCTTGTGAGTCCTTTGTGGCTCAGGGCATTCTATGATCAGTGGTTCTGAACTTCTTAACTCTGTGTTGTGAGCTGATCTTTTTTTTAAAAATACATAAATAAAATCTTGAAGAAACGTCTTCAAAACTGGATTTGGAGTAGAGAGTTGTGTGTAAAACCAGAGGTAGCTGTGGGAGAAATGAGGGATAAATTATAAGATCTGCTTGGTCAGATAACTTACTATTCATGATTAAGGATAAAAGCTTGGGTGTGTGTCATATCTCAGCAGGCTGTACTGCAGATGTCTCTCTCATTTTCAGAGTTGAGAAGGGTAGCTGCACTTGTCTTCTGTGCTGAGTGTTTATTCCCCCCTCGCAGTATATTCATGTTGCAAATACAGCTTTTATTAAATATTAAATTTTTATTCAATAAAAGAAGTTGTTACAGGCTTTCTGGAACTCAGCCCCACTGAAAGAATAAACTCAGAAGTACATACAAGAGTAGGTGTTGCTATCCCAGTTTATGTAAATAAATACATACATATTTAGATACATACATATATTAATATACACTGCTTACTTCTACTACACTATTTAATGAAAGAGGTGACTTCTAACACTAAGAATACATCAGAAAAGTATTGGTGCTAAGGAACAAATTGCTAATGATTCAAACTACATTTAATGTGAAGTTCGGAGATTTGTTTTCTGCTATTTACAGTTCATAGTAATAGTCCTTTATTAGCCAAATGTCAGAAGTTCTGCAGCTTTAAAACATAGAAATAATATTGCGCTGTTCTTTCCCACAGAGTCTGGGCTCTCCTTGTTTCATCATTTTCTTCGGTAGCGCGACCAGGTCTTGTGTGTCGTCCACATCAAAGGGGTCATCCATGGCAAAGAATGATCTCTTTCTTCTTTGCACATCCAGATGTTTTGTTTTGCATTTTCGTTTGCCTGATGGTTTGTCGGCCTCATCCTTTCTTAGCAGCGGAGGTTTGGGTGGGCAGTGCTGCTCAGCCGAAGTCAGGGCTGGAGCAGAGCTCGGCTGAGCCTGCTTTTTCTCACTTGCATTGTTGTTTGGAAGACTATTTTTGGGCAGAGATGTTGGTTGAACAGGCATGGCTCTGCATATCTTCTTGGCCTCTGGCAGAGATTCATAAAACTGCTGTCTGTCTGCAATGTTCTTACGCTTCCCATTCACAGGTGGATGTGGATGTTGCCTTTTATCTCCCACTGGTTGATCTGCTGTTTTGAATATAGAATGGCCCTTTGTATGGCATTTTTCTTTTGATTGCTCTCTTCCCTCTGGAGCCTGGAATCATAAAATGATTGCATTGCTCAGGTTGGAAAATGCCTTAAAGATCATCAAGTCCAACCGCAACCCAACCATACTACCCTACCTCTAACAACCCTCGGCTCAGTCATGTCCCTGAGCACCACATCCCAATGGCTTTAAGTAACATCCAGGGATGGTGACTCAACCACCTCCCTGTGGAGCCTATTGCAGTGCTTAACCACCCTTTCTATAAAGTTGATTTTCCTGATATTCAACCTAAACCTCCCCTGGCGCAATTTGAGGCCATTTCCCCTCATCCTGTCAGCAGTGAGGAAAGACCAGCCCCTCTCTCTGTGCAATCACCTTTGAGGTATTTTAAGAGAGCAGTAGGGTCTCCTCTCAGGCTCCTCTTCCCCAGGCTAAACAGCCCCAGTTCCTCTACTTGCTGCTCGTAGGGCATATTCTCCAAGCCCTTCACCGGCCTTGTTGCTCTTTGGACCTGCTGCAGCACCTCAGTGTCCTTTCTGTACCCAAACAGGTGCCCAAAACTGAACACAGTACTTGAGGTGGGGCCTCACTGGTGCCTTTGGCCTTCTGGGCCCCCTGGGCGCTCTGCTGGCTCGTATTCAGCTGACTGTCCATCAGTACAGCAAGGACAGTACAAGCCTTTCCATCAGGCGGCTTTCCAGGCTCCCCCTCCCCCAGCCAGTGGGGCTGCCTGGGTTGGTTATGACCAAAATGCAGGGCCCCACACTTGGCCCTGTTGAAACTCATAGGGTTTACCCCGGCCCATCGATCCGGTCTCTGCAGGTCCCTCTGTAGTGCCTTTCTCCCACCCGGCAGATCAGCACTCCCTCCCAACTTGGTGTCGCCTGCAAACTTAGTGAGGGTGCCATCGTGGATGATGCGGGGCCTATTCTGTTCCCCATCCCTATCTACCAGCCCCTGGCCGAGCTGACTCTGATCCGCATGTGGCTCAGTTGTCACACGCTTGAATGGGTCACATCCATGACCAGCAGGTCACAGTTTGTCTCACCGGTTCACACGGCTTGGGTTTCTGCCCTTTGTCGTTGGCAGTCCTTAGTATTTACCTGCTTGGTGGTGATGCGGAGCCTCATGAGCAGCACGCACAGCTCATTAATTTCCTCCTGTTGGGTGTTGCATGTTGGTGCTGTGCGGCCTGCGTGGTGAGCCATGGCTTTCATTCTAAAGGCTTCTTGTTCTATTTTGAGGTGTGGGGCCAAGCGGCAGCAGCAAGGCTGCCCTTCGGTGCCCCCTCTTCACCTGCAGTGCCTTACAAGCGTTAGCAGGGAAGAGGTGTGCGTTTGTTTGGGTGGGCTGTTGCCGTGGCCGGGACCCTAGTGTGACATCACTGTGCTGTCGCCAGGGGCAACCCGTGCGTCGTCCCACCCGTCTCTAACTGCCCTAACTGCCCCCGTCTTGTCTAGCCCCATAAAGTGTCACGGGCTTATCCCTAGATCTAAGTCGGTGACAGGGGGCACAGGCCCCGGGGAAAGGAGAAAACAACGAAGCCGTACTAACGGTTTGCCGCGCGACCCGGCCGGCCCCGGGCCGCGTGCGCTCCGGGAGAGGGGGAAGGGCAGAGAGCTAGCAGATAGTTTTAACGAAGCGAAAACACAACGGCAGCGATCTGAGGAGGAACGATAATTTACTGAATGTAACCAAATCGAACAACACGAGAGAGACGAGAGTATGCAAAGTGCGAGTCAAACCACGGCGGTGCGAGGGAAAGCACGTGCTTTGCTCCGCGGCGAGCTGAGACGGCTGAGCCGGGGCAGGAAGGAGAGGCGGACCCTGGGGTCCTCCGGAGCTTCGCCTCGCTTCCTCTTCCCGCCAGGTCCTGCGGGGATGCCGCCCCTCCCCTCTCCTCAGGATACTCAAACTGCCCATAGGAGGCAGTAAATGGGATCAGAACTTTAACTCTTTAACTCCCCCTGCTCCACGTGATGTTCTGATGTGGAATACTGACATCAAAAAATCACCAAACCACGACAGTAAGAGTTTTGTGTCAGGGTTTACAGTGTCAAAAGGATCTGTCCTAATAAATTTGTCCCCCCTTGCTGAGTCAGTGAGGAGCTCTGTCTCTGGTTTGGATGTGTTGATCTTTTGCTCTTGTAATTTACCCCCGGTTCAGTGCGATATCTCATAGCCCACCTCTGCCTAACAGGAGGCTTCTGATTTCCTTGGTAAAATCCCTTCCCATTCGATGCTAGTAATTCTCTGGTCATCCAAAGTTGGACTGCACTGTGAAGTCCCGGCTTCCAGTCCATCCTTTGTTACAACTGTCTTTCTGTCTTTCTTTGCTTCAGTGTCGTGTTTTCCTTGACAGGAAGAGGTGAAGTGCTGCTGTGTTTCAGAACTCCCAAGTGGTGGATGGGCCACAAGTGGCCTGTGGAAGAGATACTTCTGCTGCTGTGGTCTACCATGGCTGGTGTCCTGCGTGTGCGTAGAGAGGGAAGGTTCCAAAGCTGCTTTATTTTTTTTTTGGAGACACACTGCACTGGTTCCGTAGTGTTTGCATCATTTCTCCCTGTTCAGATAGTGACAGAAGCATTTGGTTTGTGTGTTGCACTGATAGGAATGACTGCAACAAATGCAAGTAGTGACAAGTTTTGCCCGTTCCACTTTCCTTTTTTATTCTTTCCTTTTCTAAAACAACAGCAATGACAAAAAGAATAAAGTAGAGTGTTGTCTACAGACTTAATCAAAGGTATCAGAAAATATTGCTAATTACTGCCATCATTTTCATCCCATTATCAATTCCCAATGATCTGCAAGCCCTTTGAGGCTTCTTAATCTTGACCTGAGATCGCTCTGAGCGTATGCCCAGCAAAAGGGCAGTCAGTTTGCGTTTCCTTCAGTGAAATACTGTGTTCAGTAGGTGCTGTCACGTGTGCTGTGAATGCCACTGAATGAACAGCGCGTCCCTTCTGGGACTGATGGACTTGGCTGGGATGAATCCTGCCACAGACTTTGGTTGAGAAGGTGTTGAAAAAACAAGAGTAAACAACGAAGACAATTCTAAACTCAGCATTCAGATGCAGTTCTAACCTCTCACGCTCTCCAGTCACTTTGTTCTTTAATGCGTCCCCCTCCATGTACATATATGCAGGTGTGTGTTTTGTGTTCCCTGTCTCTGTGGGCTTGTGCCTGAGGTACCTGTATTGTAGAATTTTAGTAGCTAAAAAGTCACACGGCTACCTCAGCAAAATGCCAAAGTAGAGTAAAAACTATTGGACCGTGTTTTCTTTTCATCTTGAACTTCTGTAAAAATCCCAGGCACTCATATTCAATGGGAAGACCTCAGCTGTAACACAGGTTTGCTATAAGTCAGAGAGGAAATGCTTTAATTTTTCTGAGTTTCTTTCTAAATCCGCGGGATGCTGAACAAAAGCGTTGCTGCGGCTCAGCATTGCCGCTCGCTTGTACAGGATTTCAAATAAAAGCAGTACATTTGGCACTTCTCTAGTTCACGTTTGGCATCCCTATAAATGCTGCAAAGAATCCAGGTGCTTTTTCAGGCTTGAGGTGACAGGTAATGTGCTTGTTCCCACTGAAAGTGAGCAAAACAATGTAACTTCACCCTGTTTGTCTGCTGACCAGTGAAAACATCTTTTCTGACTTGAGAGAGCTAGATATCTCTGCTAATGTGATTCGTCATAGGAATGGATTTTGAATTGCTATTTATGGTGAAGCCATCTTGCCTAACCCAGAATGATTCAGTACTGTTAGACAGTGGTAAAATTCTTCTGAATTGAAAGGAGAATAAACTTTTTCTCCTTGTAATACTTTCATGTCATGCTAGAAGGTCTTACTTCTGAATACTCTTTGGCTGACAATATGTTTTTTTCCTGCCTGTGTTTGAAACGTGCTGATATTTCTTCTCCCTGTTGAAGGAGGTGGTAGGAATGAAGTGATTTAAGAACATGTTGCCTGACAGATGTTTTCCCTTTTGAGAATTGTGGTGACAATTCAGTGTTAGAAGATAATGCTTTGTTATCTCACACAAAAATCCACACCTGCAAGTGCAGCCAGGTCTAGTTCTTACATTGGATATGTGGGGAATATTTATTTTGTACAGAATGATGTGTATATTTGAATGATCACAGAGCTCTTGTCAAGAACATTAATTTAATAAAAAAAGAGAGGGATCATGGATTTCTTCTCTCAAATGGTGTCTCTGAAAAGAAGGACAAAGTTGCAGCAAGTAATGCTGTAAACAGTGGAACATTTTGCTCATGTTTTGGCTGTTCGCTGTGCCAGTTTGGCGGTGAATGGACTTAAATCCATGTGGAAACTGGTCAGGAGCAGTGTTCCCTGGGTTCGGTACTGGGGCCCATCCTGTTGAATATCTTTGTTGATGATGAGGGTATTGAGTGCACCCTTGGTAACTCTGCAGGTAACACCAAGTTGAAGGGAAGTATTCATCTGCCTGAGGGTAACTGCTGGGATCTATCTAAAAAGTTTCCCATCTTTCTGTGCTTCAACTGTGTTGAAGTTACTCAGTGTCCTGTTCAGGCTTAGTCCCTGGTCCAAGGTCTTGTCTGATGTGCTTGAAGCCTTTTTTTTGGTGCTGTAGTGGGAATTGCTACTTAATTTCTTTCAAATTAAATGTAGCTTTCACAGCTGAGGTTGTTTCAGCCAGAGGATGAATCAGCTGCAGGTTCTTATGGCTGATTATCCCCCTGTGATAGTGTTTCATGGCAACAAAGTGATGCCTAGTCCTTCCTTTAGGACCCATATGGTCTTCCTTTTGGCCTCTTTATTCTAGGATGGTAAGAAATTGTGCAATCTGCACTTTACCAGAGCTGTTATATTGAGAAATTTAAACTGATTTTTTTTTTTCTGTTCTATCTATAGTTCTGAAGAACAAACTGTCAACTTGTGGGGAGAAGCAGCTAAGGAATATGTGATTTGTGATGTGTGTTGCTGTGTTATCATTTTTGCTAGTTTTCCTTTTTCCTTAGATATCAGAACTCAACTGAGAATCTCTTTCTAATTCAGACATGATGGTTTTGGGAATGTCCCACGTATCCACTGAATTTGTCAAGGAGTAATTGTTGGGTTGTGCAAATGGAAGTTGTCTACTTTCGAATGGCAGTGCTGCACCGGAGCAGTTCTGTTATCCCACTGTATAGGAGTTATTGCTTTCCAGTCTTCACACTGGGATTCACGTTATCACCTGTGTTCTCAGCTGATGAAATTGCTTGATGCCTACCATCACTAAGTACTGCTGGTGTTTTTTCCTCTCTTCCTCTCTCTCTTTTTTTCTATTTGTCTTCTGGAGCACGCACCTTAAGATAGGCTTTGTGTTCCTGCAGTTCTGGCAGCATTTCATAGCCTGCTTTAATGGGAGTGCATGAGACATGCGGACACTGAAAAGCTTGATTGTGTGGGTATGGCCTACAAGGGGGTCTGCTTTAGTTGCAATAACTTGCTTCAGAGTAGATTTGGCTCACAGGTGAGGGCTCTTTTTTTGTGAGCTTGAGTAAACTAGTTATGTTTGAACCTGGTCAGCAGCTGAGGTCAAACTGAGGGCTGTGCTGTGCTGCACAGATCTGCTATGGCAATAGAAGTTGACATTAGAACTGCATGACTAGCTTCTAACAGCTTTGAAGAACTCTTTTATAGCTAAGGCAGGTAACATTCCAAAAGAAATAAAATCTGATGTGATTCTGTGAATACTCATTCACAGAGAAGACAGATAAAGAGAGCTTGAGGACACTCAGGTCTTTACTTTTTTTAATATACCATTTTTATGCAGGGTTTTTAGGGGTTGGAAACATAGCCAAACACCTGCTGCAATGTTTAATTAAAATAGTTCAGCTGAATGCAAAGCTTTTCTTCTGACCTTTATTGAAAAGCAAAAGGATGGTTAGAGTTCGCGTTGTATTTTTTTTTCTAGAACATCACCTCTTTACAGGAAAAATGAAGGCAATGAGTTTCCAACATGGAAATTATTAATTATCATGGAAATTATTTTCTTCACACAGAATAGCATTGTTTCAGATCAGCGAGTTCTATTTGTGTGCATTTCAATTAATTTGGTTTCATTAAAGTTGCATTGGAATAGAGACTAATTAATCTGCAGCTCACTTTGTAATATACTGCAAGGCCATTATTTTTCTCTGGTGACTCATGGTTGTGACATTTTGTTCATTATTTAGCATTGCATGACTCACCTTTTGGTCCAGATTTTAAAAATGTGCTGTGTCCTGCTAAACTTACTCGCAGGTTTTAAATACACAGGTCACTTTTTAAGGAAGGCCTCCTATTTGTTTCTGTGGAAGCTGCAACAGGTAGAGCACACTAACACTACTTGGCAGAGGAAATTCTCAGCTACAAAAAAATAAGTTTTTCAACACAGTCACCACCATTAGCTGTGCATTTATTCCCATAATGAGCAAGAGCCTGCATGCTGCACTCTCCAGAATCTGCACCAGCAGCTATGACCCAGAGTCACTCTGTGGAAACGTACCACCCAGCACACCTCACTGTGCTCACATCCACTGGATGATCTCCACGATGTTCAGCAAGCATCAGTGAATGTCAGTAGGTGCCATTTGTTCCATGTGGAGGAATTCCACCCATTTGCTTCATCCGCACTTCCACGTCAGGTGCCGTTTTGTGTGACTGCCCCTCTGCTGCCATTTGTTGCTCAGCAGCAATATGTGATGGAATATTGGTGGGAAGGTTCAACCTCTACTGCTGTACCACAACATCCATCCACCTCTGATGTCTTAGGCCAATATAATAAAATAGAAGGCTTTACTTCAAGTGCAGCTCTCATAGAAGTAGAGGAAAGTGTGCTACTTACAATAGGATGAATGTATAGAAAAAGCTGTGTGTTGTGTTAAAATTACTAATATTTTGGATAAAACACACGTCTAGTGTGGTGAAATACTGTTTTGTTTAAACTATGTTTACGCAGACATAAGGTCTGATTGTCAGCACTCCTGTGTGGAGTCAGGAGTTTGACTTGATGATCCTTGTGAGTCCTTTGTGGCTCAGGGCATTCTATGATCAGTGGTTCTGAACTTCTTAACTCTGTGTTGTGAGCTGATCTTTTTTTAAAAATACATAAATAAAATCTTGAAGAAACGTCTTCAAAACTGGATTTGGAGTAGAGAGTTGTGTGTAAAACCAGAGGTAGCTGTGGGAGAAATGAGGGATAAATTATAAGATCTGCTTGGTCAGATAACGTACTATTCATGATTAAGGATAAAAGCTTGGGTGTGTGTCATATCTCAGCAGGCTGTACTGCAGATGTCTCTCTCATTTTCAGAGTTGAGAAGGGTAGCTGCACTTGCCTTCTGTGCTGAGTGTTTATTCCCCCCTCGCAGTATATTCATGTTGCAAATACAGCTTTTATTAAATATTAAATTTTTATTCAATAAAAGAAGTTGTTACAGGCTTTCTGGAACTCAGCCCCACTGAAAGAATAAACTCAGAAGTACATACAAGAGTAGGTGTTGCTATCCCAGTTTATGTAAATAAATACATACATATTTAGATACATACATATATTAATATACACTGCTTACTTCTACTACACTATTTAATGAAAGAGGTGACTTCTAACACTAAGAATACATCAGAAAAGTATTGGTGCTAAGGAACAAATTGCTAATGATTCAAACTACATTTAATGTGAAGTTCGGAGATTTGTTTTCTGCTATTTACAGTTCATAGTAATAGTCCTTTATCAGCCAAATGTCAGAAGTTCTGCAGCTTTAAAACATAGAAATAATATTGCGCTGTTCTTTCCCACAGAGTCTGGGCTCTCCTTGTTTCATCATTTTCTTCGGTAGCGCGACCAGGTCTTGTGTGTCGTCCACGTCAAAGGGGTCATCCATGGCAAAGAATGATCTCTTTCTTCTTTGCACATCCAGATGTTTTGTTTTGCATTTTCGTTTGCCTGATGGTTTGTCGGCCTCATCCTTTCTTAGCAGCGGAGGTTTGGGTGGGCAGTGCTGCTCAGCCGAAGTCGGGGCTGGAGCAGAGCTCGGCTGAGCCTGCTTTTTCTCACTTGCATTGTTGTTTGGAAGACTATTTTTGGGCAGAGATGTTGGTTGAACAGGCATGGCTCTGCATATCTTCTTGGCCTCTGGCAGAGATTCATAAAACTGCTGTCTGTCTGCAATGTTCTTACGCTTCCCATTCACAGGTGGATGTGGATGTTGCCTTTTATCTCCCACTGGTTGATCTGCTGTTTTGAATATAGAATGGCCCTTTGTATGGCATTTTTCTTTTGATTGCTCTCTTCCCTCTGGAGCCTGGAATCATAAAATGATTGCATTGCTCAGGTTGGAAAATGCCTTAAAGATCATCAAGTCCAACCGCAACCTAACCATACTACCCTACCTCTAACAACCCTCGGCTCAGTCATGTCCCTGAGCACCACATCCCAATGGCTTTAAGTAACATCCAGGGATGGTGACTCAACCACCTCCCTGTGGAGCCTATTGCAGTGCTTAACCACCCTTTCTATAAAGTTGATTTTCCTGATATTCAACCTAAACCTCCCCTGGCGCAATTTGAGGCCATTTCCCCTCATCCTGTCAGCAGTGAGGAAAGACCAGCCCCTCTCTCTGTGCAATCACCTTTGAGGTATTTTAAGAGAGCAGTAGGGTCTCCTCTCAGGCTCCTCTTCCCCAGGCTAAACAGCCCCAGTTCCTCTACTTGCTGCTCGTAGGGCATATTCTCCAAGCCCTTCACCGGCCTTGTTGCTCTTCTTTGGACCTGCTGCAGCACCTCAGTGTCCTTTCTGTACCCAAACAGGTGCCCAAAACTGAACACAGTACTTGAGGTGGGGCCTCACTGGTGCCTTTGGCCTTCTGGGCCCCCTGGGCGCTCTGCTGGCTCGTATTCAGCTGACTGTCCATCAGTACAGCAAGGACAGTACAAGCCTTTCCATCAGGCGGCTTTCCAGGCTCCCCCTCCCCCAGCCAGTGGGGCTGCCTGGGTTGGTTATGACCAAAATGCAGGGCCCCACACTTGGCCCTGTTGAAACTCATAGGGTTTACCCCGGCCCATCGATCCGGTCTCTGCAGGTCCCTCTGTAGTGCCTTTCTCCCACCCGGCAGATCAGCACTCCCAACTTGGTGTCGCCTGCAAACTTAGTGAGGGTGCCATCGTGGATGATGCAGGGCCTATTCTGTTCCCCATCCCTATCTACCAGCCCCTGGCCGAGCTGACTCTGATCCGCATGTGGCTCAGTTGTCACACGCTTGAATGGGTCACATCCATGACCAGCAGGTCACAGTTTGTCTCACCGGTTCACACGGCTTGGGTTTCTGCCCTTTGTCGTTGGCAGTCCTTAGTATTTACCTGCTTGGTGGTGATGCAGAGCCTCATGAGCAGCACGCACAGCTCATTAATTTCCTCCTGCTGGGTGCTGGATGTTTGTGCAGTGCCACCAGCGTGGTGAGCCATGGCTTTCATTGTCAAGGCTGCTGTCCTGCAGCAGCAGCAAGGCTGCCCTTCGGTGCCCCCTCTTCACCTGCAGAGCCTTTCACCGGCAAGCAGGGAAGAGGTGTGTGTTGGTTTGGGGGGGCTGTTGCCAGGGGCAACCCGGTGCGTCGTCCCACCCGTCTCTAACTGCCCTAACTGCCCCCGTCTTGTCTAGCCCCATAAAGTGTCACGGGCTTATCCCTAGATCTGAGTCCGTGACAGGGGGCACAGGCCCCGGGGAAAGGAGAAAACAACGAAGCCGTACTAACGGCTTGCCGCGCGACTCAGCCGGCCCCGGGCCGCGTGTGCTCCGGGAGAGGGGGTAGGGCAGAGAGCTAGCAGATAGTTTTAACGAAGAGGAAACACAACGGCGGCGATCTGAGGAGGAACGATAATTTACTGAATGTAACCAAATCGAACAACACGAGAGAGACGAGAGTATGCAAAGTGCGAGTCAAACCACGGCGGTGCGAGGGAAAGCACGTGCTTTGCTCCGCGGCGAGCTGAGACGGCTGAGCCGGGGCAGGAAGGAGAGGCGGACCCTGGGGTCCTCCGGAGCTTCGCCTCGCTTCCTCTTCCCGCCAGGTCCTGCGGGGATGCCGCCCCTCCCCTCTCCTCAGGATACTCAAACTGCCCATAGGAGGCAGTAAATGGGACCAGATCTTTAACTCTTTAACTCCCCCTGCTCCACGTGATGTTCTGATGTGGAATACTGACATCAAAAAATCACCAAACCACGACAGTAAGAGTTTTGTGTCAGGCTTTACAGTGTCAAAAGGATCTGTCCTAATAAATTTGTCCCCCCTTGCTGAGTCAGTGAGGAGCTCTGTCTCTGGTTTGGATGTGTTGATCTTTTGCTCTTGTAATTTACCCCCGGTTCAGTGCGATATCTCATAGCCCACCTCTGCCTAACAGGAGGCTTCTGATTTCCTTGGTAAAATCCCTTCCCATTCGATGCTAGTAATTCTCTGGTCATCCAAAGTTGGACTGCACTGTGAAGTCCCGGCTTCCAGTCCATCCTTTATTACAACTGTCTTTCTGTCTTTCTTTGCTTCAGTGTCGTGTTTTCCTTGACAGGAAGAGGTGAAGTGCTGCTGTGTTTCAGAACTCCCAAGTGGTGGATGGGCCACAAGTGGCCTGTGGAAGAGATACTTCTGCTGCTGTGGTCTACCATGGCTGGTGTCCTGCGTGTGCGTAGAGAGGGAAGGTTCCAAAGCTGCTTTATTTTTATTTTTTGGAGACACACTGCACTGGTTCCGTAGTGTTTGCATCATTTCTCCCTGTTCAGATAGTGACAGAAGCATTTGGTTTGTGTGTTGCACTGATAGGAATGACTGCAACAAATGCAAGTAGTGACAAGTTTTGCCCGTTCCACTTTCCTTTTTTATTCTTTCCTTTTCTAAAACAACAGCAATGACAAAAAGAATAAAGTAGAGTGTTGTCTACAGACTTAATCAAAGGTATCAGAAAATATTGCTAATTACTGCCATCATTTTCATCCCATTATCAATTCCCAATGATCTGCAAGCCCTTTGAGGCTTCTTAATCTTGACCTGAGATCGCTCTGAGCGTATGCCCAGCAAAAGGGCAGTCAGTTTGCGTTTCCTTCAGTGAAATACTGTGTTCAGTAGGTGCTGTCACGTGTGCTGTGAATGCCACTGAATGAACAGCGCGTCCCTTCTGGGACTGATGGACTTGGCTGGGATGAATCCTGCCACAGACTTTGGTTGAGAAGGTGTTGAAAAAACAAGAGTAAACAACGAAGACAATTCTAAACTCAGCATTCAGATGCAGTTCTAACCTCTCACGCTCTCCAGTCACTTTGTTCTTTAATGCGTCCCCCTCCGTGTACATATATGCAGGTGTGTGTTTTGTGTTCCCTGTCTCTGTGGGCTTGTGCCTGAGGTACCTGTATTGTAGAATTTTAGTAGCTAAAAAGTCACACGGCTACCTCAGCAAAATGCCAAAGTAGAGTAAAAACTATTGGACCGTGTTTTCTTTTCATCTTGAACTTCTGTAAAAATCCCAGGCACTCATATTTAATGGGAAGACCTCAGCTGTAACACAGGTTTGCTATAAGTCAGAGAGGAAATGCTTTAATTTTTCTGAGCTTCTTTCTAAATCCGCGGGATGCTGAACAAAAGCGTTGCTGCGGCTCAGCATTGCCGCTCGCTTGTACAGGTTTTCACAATTACACCTCATATGTTGTTTGTGGAGCATTGCAGTGCATTCTGCTGCCACGATACCAAGCACAAATTTGTGGTCATAATTTTACCAAAGGAAGGTTATGTATTTTCATACTCTACATTTTGCTTCTGGTTAGAGCAGCAGAGAATTCTTTTCATCTACAGTTGTCCATCAGTTTTCTATTTCTAACTGTCGATGTAAATACTAACGGACACGGACGTAATTCCAAACAGGCCAACAGGTCATTTTTTGAGAGAGAAGTCAGACTTTTGTAATCCCATGCCCAGTGTCCCTGATCCCATGAAGTCCTTAAGCACGACTTTAACTCTGAGCACATTGCAGTCCGTTTGACTCGAGAAGACTGCCTGATCTGCTTGGAGTTGGGCACACGCTAAAGTATTTCACCTCCATGGCTGCCCAGGTTAGTTTGCATGGCTGTCTTTGGGAAGACTGTAAGATCTGCTGTTTCAGAGCTAAGCTGATTTTATCTGGTGGAGAAGAAGAAAGCTTTTCTTTTCAGGTTTTCCCTGAAAGGTTGTGCACTTAAGATTTGTTGTCAGAAGCGTCTGGATGTGACTCCTGCTGTCTCTGCCACTGAACTCAGCAGGCCTCTAGGATGCACTGGCGTGATGTTTGCTAAGTTCTTAGCACTGAAGGACAAAACCATTCCTCCGTTGGTCAGTACGCTTCCGCTAAGGACAGTCTGATCTTGTATTTGAAAGATGGCAAGACTTGTGATGTTGTGAGTATAGGGGAAATGCAAAGACACAGCCCGAAGCAGCGATTGAGCACCCGGTGGGAAGGCAAGGCCAACCCGGAAGAGCTCTGGTGCATGTAATGCAGCTGAGTGAGAGGAAGGGGCAGAGCCAGCGTGCAGCCCTTTGCAGGCCTGGTAAGAGTTAAGAGTGCGGGCAAGGCCATCTCTTGCTGGAGATCTCTGAAGCCTTCCCATGGTAAGCAGCTCTTTTCCTTCAATTCCGTATTTGCGGCTGCTGCTTTTGTTCTTGTTCTCGCTTACTGTTGCCAAAGTCTTTATTTCCCCATTATTATCATGGTACTTTCTTTACTTACTGTTACAGCATTACAAGTGGGCACTTGCTTCCTTGGTTTTGGTTGGAGCAGGGGATATTGAGCCCTTTTCTGCAGTCTGTCAGGGGTGTGAGCTCATGAAAATGTTGCGGCTATTAAAGGAAGCTTTGAAATACTACATTTCAGCATTTTTACCTTTGTAAAACAGTTATGAAGGTAGTCAGCTCCTCATTAGGCAATAGTCATTTACCTTCTACCACTTACCAGAGTTAAGAAGGAAAGCTGTGCTTGTCTTCTGTGGAAGGCAGTTTGTCTTGGGCTCTGTCCCACTGATCCCTTGGGTGACTGCCCTGGAGACTGAGTTAGAGTAGTCTTAAACAGGTAACCCACTCATCTGTTCCAGTCTCTCCTATTAGATTCTACTTCTTTGTAATACTTCAAGAAGTAGATAGCTGAAGGTGATAAAGTCTCCCTAGAATCTCCATGCTGTGTTGACATTTTTCTGTGCTGCAATAAATAAGACCATCAATGTTTAAAAGAGTTTAAATTCAAATGTCAATGCAGCATTACCTTTTCCTAGCATAAATTGAATAAAAATGTCAAATCGAGAAGTCTGATGATTGTCTCAGATTCAAATACATCAAAATGTACATGCATGGTCTGACAGAGCTGTCCAAAACTCGCTTGGCAAATACCTGTGCACTTTGGCTTTAACTAAGGCATGTGCTGTTTGAGGCAGGTCCAAGCTCAAGAACTGTGGTGCCTGCTTTAGGTGAGAATTTCTCCTGAGCTCTCAACTGACTTACAGTAATTTCAAACTAAATGGCAGAAGTAATGCTTCTTGTCTCTGTATCAATCCCTGGTCATCCAGTTGTGGAGTGAATGATGAATTTCAGAGTCCTGAGAAGCTGAAATCCTTAGAGTGCATAATTACAATGTCTGTAATTTACTTGCATTTTTATCATGGAGAAAAATGTATGGCTTAGAGGTAGAAAGAAGTATAAATTTTGTAGATTAATGACAAATACCAAACTTTTTTTTTTTTTTTCTTTCCTTGATGTGGAACATGAGGCATTTTGACAATAAACTATACCTGTCAGAACAGTGGCCTACGTGTAATGCTAGCAATCAGCTAAGAGGTCCTTCATAAGGCTTGGTATTAATCACCCTGTCGATTTGAATTCTGTGGGCATCCTTCTTTCCAATTTTCACTTGGAATTTATTTCAGAGCACAGTCAAGGCTCTGCTATTCATTACGTTCAGCATTAGCTAATTTGGCTTTTGGCATCTCTTACCCCAGTTCCTATTAAACACTTTCATAAATTGAGATAAGGGTTATGCCAAAACATTTGAGGATTATCAAATGGTTTCATAGAGATTGATGCATTATCATGCTGGTTTAAAGACTGTTGGGTTGCTGTAGAATTAACTATTAGCAAATACTTGAAAGTTCCAAGATAAATTTACACCTGCAGCATTTTTTCACATCTTTACAATTGACAGCAGGAGGAAACAAATGTGAGAAAAGTTGTCTTAGAACATTTCTGAAAGGCTCATTTGTGTACTTTGCATTTTTATAGAAGTTTTTAGGAGACCTACCTCTTAACTATTCCCTAGGAGGAAATTGTGGAGGACTTTGTGCATCTAAATCTTCTCAATAAGACTAATGAAACCAGATACCTCTTCAGTTCAGTAGTGCCTGAATACAGTGGATAGCAGCTGTGGTTGAAACACGAGTAACTAATAATCTATAAATAAATAAAAAAATCATGGTTTTGGAACTAATAGAAAATATGATGGTGCTATAAGAGGAAAAAAATTCATGACTACACAACTGATTGGATTACTTGTGCTTTCAACTTCGCTAGGCTGTGCATTGACAGAATGTAGTTACTTAACAGATTGATGATTTATGTTGAAAGTTGTCTGGCTTAAATTTTCCTAAGGCTTTCAAATAACAGCACCGTGTTTAATAAAGCATACCGGCTTGCTTTACTTATTTTCCAGCTGGGCTCTTAGAGTATTGTAGAAAACAGTACAAAAATCCACAAGGGTAGAAGAGATCATTCCCCATTCCCTGTTCATGAGCTCTTTCACAAAGACATTACGTAGATGATGTCTGAAATGTCACCTTTTTTTTCTTTTTTTTTTTTTTTTCATTTCCTTGCTTTGCTTTGGCTGTAACTTGCTGAAAATATGAAGGCGTAAGGCCAAGACTGGACTGCAAAGAGCTGTGTGTCAGTCCTGCTGGTGCAACAGGAATGAAACAAATACTGATTCTCAGGGTGTAGCTTCATACTTCTTAAATGATAGAAGCATGCCTCAAAATGGTATGTCATGCCTGGTATCTTTTTCAGTGTAGAGTTGTACTTGTAAGGTTTTCTGCACTAATTAACAGGTGGGAAAATGTAAATATATGGGTGCTTTGCAAGGCAGCATCCTTTTTCACTGCAGGCTGAAACTTTCCCTGCAGGACTTGAAGGAACTCATCAAGTGCAAGCGCGTGAGCATTGCCTGTCCTGAGCATGTTCCAGATGAGAGCTGAGATGGATGTCAGAGTGTCAGACCTAGAGAGCAAAAGGCATGAAGTCTGAGACAGAGTGACTACAACTTGTTCTCAGGGTCTCCCCTGAGTTTTGGCAGCAAGAAGGAGAAAGCTTATACTTGCAATGATGCAGGAGGGATGGGTGATACTTGGTTAAGGATAAAAAGAAGGTGCATGCAAATCAGGACGGTTGTTTGGGTTGCAAAGATGTACATGTGTATGTTTGCGGTGGGAAAGACAGCCTCAAACTGAATGGGAGATGTGGAGAAACCTTGAAATAGAACCAGCATGAAATAACATCTTCCTTTTTTCTCATTCTCGCATCCCATATAATACTGATGTGAGGTTTTAAAAGCAGCAGGAGAAAGACTTTTCTTCAAGTCCTCTTGTGATGATTCTGCCCCGTTAGGGAGCTTCTACTGAAGCCAGTTCAGGCTGAATGGGAAGGAAAGTTTTTTTCTTTTTTTTTTTTTTTCTCCAAGATTTTTCTTTATGTATATTGCAGAAATATGTTCTCGTAAATTTGTCTCATTGATTTTAAGGACAATTTAATTTAGTAGAACTTCCTGTGCTTTATGGAAATTTTTCTTTGCCTGTGTTGGTCCAATGACAGGGTTATTTTTCCTCTTCCTATTTTTCCTGCTCTCAGAAGGATACAAGACCCTCTCAGTTAAACACTTGCCACAAAAATAGATAAGTTTATCCTTTGGTCTGTTCTTTGTCTTTGATCTTGGCTTAGTTTAATGTCAGAATACTGTGATCCAGAGTGCTAGCAAAGACTCTAGTGATTTCCCTGTGTTTGGCTCTGACAGTAACATGGTCCTGCAGTGGTGCTTTCTTTTCCCTTTGTGAAGGCGTTGTGCTTGTAACAGTGGAGAACTGAGGCTGAAAGTGGTGTGTTGGTTCTCACGCAGAGTGCCTTCTCTACATGCAGTGAGTAGTCAGTGACCATCTTGTCTCTTAGTGCGTACTGGGCATAGGTTGGACTATGTGCAGATTTCTGATTTTAATTGATTTTTTGAGAGTAAATATTAGATTCTGGAGAGAAAAAAAAAAGAAAGAAAGAAAAAAAGGAAAGGGATGTTGTTGGATTTTGTTACAAAATTTTCTTGAAGTATTTCCCAGCTGACTTTGCACTGCATTGAGTAACCAGCCATGCAACTACTGCTTTTGCTCTCTTTTCCCTTTTATTTTTTTCCTTTTCTTTTTCCTCCAGTTGAGTAGATTTTGACAGGACTCGCTGCAGTCAGACCACTGTAGAAATCAAATCAGCTCTTCAAAATTCCATGAATTTACCCCTAATTTGCATTTTCTGTTTTAGAAGAGAGAGGGTTGGGGACACGTTGCTGCAAAACACAGCTGCTGCTACTTCTCTTGTCAGTAGCTGCACACAACAGAATAGTTCCTCCAGCTCTGGAAGCACGTGGCACAAGACCACAGAGTTTGATGGCACTGAGTTTTCCAAGAGGGACAGACTCTGGCTGTTTCTCTATGTGCCCATTTGGCAGATTGCAAAATGGAGGGGGTGGGGTGGACTTTGCTGCTGGCATCAGGGAGCTTACAGCTTGTGTTAATGTTATCCTGGGTTTTGCTCATAGTGAAATAGTCCTCTTGAAATTGTTATGAAGGGCATGTTCTTGGAAGCAGCGCTGGTTTCTGATGGCTGCAGTGAGAAATAGCAGTTGGCTTTGTGACCTGGTTTAAAAAGATGCCAAAATCAGCTCTGTGAAGTGATTTTAGTATTGGTTGGATACATTTACACTAACTGTGTAACAACTTTGGATAAAATAGTGTTGTCTCCCTATCATACATCCATACGAGCGTTAATACAACGTTTCACTATGAAGGATAATTTCGCTGTCTGTTCTGGTGATTTATTCTGTTCACATAAGGCATTTTTTCTTTAAAAGCAGATGGCTCCTTTTCCTGATCTGATTTATGGGAATTAATATATAACAGTATTAAAAAATCACTACAAAATAGGATGATAAAATGAATACAACTACTCATCTCCCTACTTTTTCTTCAGTTTCTCTTGGATAACTATTTGCATTTCCTGTCAGTTAGCAATTCCAAAATGCAATAAAAACTGCTAATAAAAATAGGTATGTTTTCTTTTCAAGGGATTGTATGAGTCCAGTGACCAACATTCTTAATTTCTGCCAGTCACCTTCCCAGTTTTATTCATTTTACTCCTACTTAGTAAGTAAGAGCAGCAGGAGACACTTTGGGAGTCTGTATATTTCTTAAAGATGTTACCAGGCAACAGCTGCTGCTCTCTACTAAGTTCCACTTAGTTTGCTGAGGTCACAACCTTGTGCACTAAGACATCCCACTTGGTTCTGAGCAATTTATAACTAATAGAGCTTTGTCCATCTAATCCAATCATTTGGAGGGCACAGGACAAGCAAAATAAGAACTTTTCCCCATTTGTATTTCTACTGTGTGGCTTGAAGGCTTTCTGAATTGAAAGCTCTGCTTTTATATTTAGGGCTGTTTAAAGGCTATCAATTGTGCTAGAATGAAAATTCACTTTTCTGGCAGAGAATGTCAAAAGCTGCAGATAACAGGTACATTGCCAAAGCAACCCAAACAAACACACCAAAAAAGCTTTGGAGTACTGCTTTCTGGGCGTTGTTCAGTTGATAACACAGCAATGCTCTTCATATGCTGAAATAGATGAAAACACATTTTTTTCCTCCTATTTAAAAAAAAAAAAGGAGTTTTTAAGGGTTAGCTGCAGCGTTTTTGTTGGGAGACCGTTAAGCTGAGTGGGGGAAGAAAACTTCTACGTGAGTAGAAGAGTGTTTTACTGTTGATGTGGCATTCTAAATAATATGGTATTACACATTGCATTACACAGCAGGCACTTTAAATGCTTCATTAACCTCTTAATCTGTGCTCAGGTTCTCACTGATGATGTATTACTGTCCTGTGTATGTAAATGTATTATATACACGTGTACATAAATCACTATGTACTGTGTGCTGTAATTCAGTTTCTGTGCACCAAAAAAAAAAAAATTTAAGAGCTACTAGTTTTACTGGAATAACAAATACAAAATTAAATTAGAAACTTAGAGAACGCAGTGAAAATAGCATTTCTTTAAAAACTAAACAATGTATGTTCATATTCAGATTGTGAATGAATGTTAATAGAAAAAACATGGAGTAGCTGAGGCTAGATGTGGTTATTGTATGTTATCTATGTACTTGTCACAATAAATGTTTTTACATCTATTACAAACACTTCCAAAAATATGCACTTTGAGCTTCAAGCTCTGCGGAATAATATTTTTTCTATCTTTTTCTTTTTTTCCAGCACTTGCTACTAGCAATAAAGTTTGTCATGGCATTTGTAATTCCTGATAAACCAAGAGAGATACAGATAAAGCTGGCCAAATTGGAATTTGAATCACTAGAGGCTCTCAAACAACAGGTAAGAACTACCGACCTATATAGAAGCTTTGGTGGCCTGAAGGAGAGCAAAATGAGAGAGATTCTGCTTTAGTTTTAGGTGAATAAATACATAAATCCTGGGATGCTGAGACTCCTTTAGTGCTGTATTAAGCACATCCTTTGTCTGTGTGCTCCAGGTGCTGCTGTGTAACCTCTGATCTGTGGTATTTGTGTAGAACTGGAATGTCTAACGTAGAAGCTTGTGACAAAATGATCTCTTAGTTCTGGGCAAACCAAGTCTGAAAACAATGTCCTGCCTTTTCTAGTTATAAAAATCCAATTCTCGTGTGGTGGTTGAACATCACTATTGAGGTCAGCAATGTCTTTCATAATCAGCCATAACAAATAAAATCTAGATTACAGTTGAATGTAATGCTTGACAGTTTTTTTTTGCCTTTTCTAGTACTTCGGTGTGAGGTTTCCAGGAGCTAGTCATGGATCTTCTGTGCTTTTTAGATGATCTTAAAAGGAGCAGGGCCACAATTCAATTTCAGTTATTATTTCTCTGATTTCATTTTGTAAGCAGGCAAAACTAGGTCATCCACAGGAACCTTAAGCTCAAGTGAAGACAGTCACCTTTGATTATGACATTCCAACTGGAATATATACTGAGTCTCTTTCAACATGAGTATATATGTCAGCAGTCAGGGCTTAATCTGAATTTCAGTAAGAACCAGAAGCCTGGCAGTTTTCATCCATTACTTTCAGACTTCTTGCAGAATTCAGGAAGAATATTGGCTGGTTTTTAGGTGCCTTGGTAGGTACTTTAAACACAGAAAAAATCAGCAAACAGGAATACCTGTTTAAAACAACAGACATAAAAGTCTGAGGTAAATGTGCTGTGGTGTCATGTTGCAGAGAAAATGGTTTATATACTGTTCTGGAAGTGTGTAACACTCTTAATGCTATCCAGACTCACATATCATTGTGTTTTTCCATGCGAGCTTTACATTAAAAAGTGATCTCTGTTCTTTTGTTTGTTTTTTTTTTCCAAAGCTTTTAGACCCCACTGTCTTGGGATATAGCTATTAGAAGGATGCTAACAATATCAGACTGTAAATCTCTAAGATGCCAAAATAAATTATTAAGCTCTGTATGTAGTGTTTAGAGAGGGAACCTAATGCAGCTGCTTTGAGCTGTTGTATTGATTATGTTTGGGATCCTTAACTTTAGGCAGGGTGAGCACTTTCAGATTTTCATTTATGCTAAGATAATTGCTTTCTACCTGGTGTAGTTGAACTGTAACTGTTCTGTGTTCAAATCCTTATAAAGAGTCAGTGTCTGTTTGAAAAGGATTTCAGGGAGTACAGTGTTCCAGCTCACTGATAGAGACTAATGGTAATCATTAAAGCTTGTTAACTCCTATATGATGAAAAATGCTGTAATTCAAAAACAACATCAACAAAACACCAACATTTTACATGGGAGTACGAGCACTGCTATTTTGAAGTTCTTTCCAAACTGTCGATAAGAAAGGTTTTTAGGTAGTTCTGAAATGCTTCTCTTAAACGTTTCTTCATGCGGTTTATGTTGAGACTGTTGAATAGTTTGTAATAATTTGATTTATTTTGAAAATATTTTTGATACTTTCAGTGTTTGTGGTCAGTGTCAGACAAAATCCTTGAAACTTTTAAATCAAAACCGGGGAATGTGCTCCACTGTGAACTTTGTTTCAGGTTTCCCACTTGTCCTTCAGGCTGGTTATACTCTTACTTTTTTGGGGGGAGGGAAGGGTAAAGCAGAGAGTAAACTTAGCACTTCAGCAGCGGATTCAGGAGACTGTGGTGTGAGATTGCTGGAAGAGGAGCAGGAGCAATCCTGATCGCAATCCCTAAAATTCTGTCTGCTGTTTTGGTCACTTGGAAGGAAGCTTGGATGCTGAGCTAGGAGAAATGGTCACCGTCAGCTACTGTGGTAAACATTGTGATCCCTCATTGTCATGGTTTTATGATTTTTGGTTATTGGTATTCCACATCATAACATCACATAGTGCACTGGAAGGAAGCTAACTAACTCTAAAGGAGGGTTAGACCTGCACAAGACCTTCTCCCTTCTCCCTGTAAAGTACATGCTTTACAGCTGTACTCAGTTATGTTGCATCTATTTCTTGCAAGAGCAGAAGCATGCTATGTTATTTGGTCTAATTGCTATTTTAAGGAAGAGACCAAATAGTGGTGTGCTGCAAGCAGCAAGAGAGCACTGGGTTCATTCTTGGGTGGTTCAGGAATGACCATATTTGTAGGGTTAGTCTCAGTGCTGTAAAACTAGTATGAGAACTGTACAGCTAGCATTTTTAGAGCAATGTTCTAGTAACATTGAAAGCTACATAAGTGTTTTGGCTTCTGGACAGGTTGAAGTTTAATGAGTAGACAAAAGAGTTCAGTGTACCCAGGCAAATCAAATGAGAAATAAATTGAAGCAGAATAATTGTTTGTGTCACTTTCATGCTCGGTTACTTTCTGAGCATGAAATACAGAAAGAACTCTGAAGTATCTTTTTCATATTGCTGTTTTTTCAGGAAAAAGTAATCTTTTAAATAGTGAGGAATGGTGTATCTTTTCACAGAGTGCAGCTACTACTCAGTTCTGAAAGCTTTTTTATGCAGTGTCTTCCATGGCGGTCATACCACCTGCTTATAACTGCTTAATGTTCTACAGTGTTCTGAATCTCCACATCAGTTACTTCAGTGCTTTAGACTGTGTTTGTAGTGCCCCTAATGATTTCCAACGTAACAAATAATAACAACATTTCTAAAGCAAGGGTAGGTGTGTGACGTTCACTAAGATTTCCCCAGCAGTGTCATCCCTTTCCTGAAAGTGAGCCTGGTGGTCTCAGTCCCCTTTCCAGGAAATACAAAATCCAGAAGAAATTGTGACTGATCACAGCATCATCTCTGACCAGAGACTTCTTTAAAACATGACAGTGCATGAACTAGCTTTTCTGTTTGGAAGGGATGATGAGAGAATAGGCGGGGGCCTGCTGTCTGCCTAGGTGCAGTTGTATGGAGTGCCTCAGCTTTATCACCCTGCTTTTACAGGTATTCTGGCATGTGAGAGTTACTATTCTCTCCAATAAAAATTGCAGTTTCAATGCTTTACGTTTGCAATTCACTGCACTGTGGCAGCTCTAGTAACTGCTGAGTGTTGTTCTTGTTGACAGCAGTGGCTAGACCTTGCTGTTTCCCCTGGGAAAGGTTCACACTAGTGCTAATCACATCTTTTCTCAAGGGAATACACCGAAGTTGAAAGTGCTGGCCCTCTGGCCACTGGCCTTAAGCTTCTGTGAGCACAACTTTCTGTAGCTCAGAACAAACCACAGAAATACTGCTAACTTAGATGTTTCCCAGTGCAAGAAGACCCTTATGCTTGCCTGTTGTACCTCTTCAGAAAGCTGTTCTGGCAGAGGTTTTCCACTTTAGTAAGCGTCATAAGCATGTCATGTGTCTCAGAATGAGGCTGTGGCTGTGATGGGCCAGCAGAGCTGCTTGAACTGTCAGTGAGCCACAGAAATGTCCTTTTTTTTTTTTTTTTTTTTTTCTGGGAGGAGGAGAATGGGAACCATTTTTAATCCTTAACACTGGGAGAGTGCGAGTTGTGAGTGCTAAACATCCTGCTATTTTATTCTGCAAAATGGGAACTGGAGGCAGTTTTTTTTGTAAGGCAGCAACAAACTCAATGGACTACTGCCTCATTCAGTGTTACGGTTACTGGAATTAGGGGGCTCAGAAAAGGATGATCTGTAGCTTCAGGACTGCCCTCAAAACGCCGCTGATCCAAAAAGCAGAAGCTTGTTCTGCGCTTCTTGGCACTGCTGAGCGAACACAAGCAGTCAGTCAGGAGAGGTGACTGAAAAGAGTTCATTCAGCTAGTCAAGAGTTTGGAAGGCACCTATCAGAAAGCCTGTTGGAAAGCCTGATGAAGTTCTGGGTAAAATGGCGGATTTGATGAATTCAAGTTAAAACAGAATGGGGTGAAATAAAGCACCTGCTTTATGTTTTTTGACCAAAAAGTAAAACAACAAAGCCAGCCTTAAAAATGGTATTTTTTGAAGAAATGGAGTCTCACTTTTTCCAGCTTTGTGACTGCTTTCTTTTAAAGGCCCCACTGGTTTTTGCAACTAAATGTAACTTACAGTGGATGTGAAAATAGAACTGTTACTAATAATTGTTGTTTGCTGGTTTGGGTTTGTTTTTTTAGAGCCTGAACTTGTTAATTTAACTTTGCAAATGCAATTTTTCCCTAGTGAGTAGTCAGAATGCCTCCAAACATTTCTTAATGTGCCATTTGCATGTGTTTGGTAGCTGCAGGGATATAATGCAAATGTAATGCAAGATTAATTATATTTTCATACACAGCTCTTTAAACACTGGAAGTCTTACACCCTTCAGGAGTGCGAGCTGTATTCAAACAATTTTGGCAATGTATCTATGTTTTGAATATCAATACCTTAGTGCTGGTCTTTTCTTTGGAAAATACTTTTCCTATCAAAGTGTCAGCAAAACCAGAATGGTGGTCCTTGAAAGAGAATAATACAAAATCAGAAGTCCATAATTAATTTGGGACAAGAAGTTTTTGTGTTCTCTGTTACGGCTTTTCAGCTAGAAGTGAAATTGTACCAAGTCTTCCTATTTCTGAGCTTCTCTAGCTTCATCTTTTCCAACAATCCCTTCATTCTCTGTGACTGTTGCCAAGGATGAAACTGTCCATTTGGTTCTGTAACAGTTAAGTCACTCTGGAAAGGTGGCTCACTTGAGCTTTTTCAAGTCTGAGCTAGAGCCTGGTGCTGGAATGAGTATCAATCACTTCAGTTATCTCTTTTTGCCTGTCAGCCCAGATCATTGCAAGGTGTGATCTCAACAAGGAAAACTGGAGTAAGGGGATAGGATAAATCTAGGTTAAAGTTGTTCCTGCTGAAAGCCTGATGTAACCGCAGCATTCTTGTAGTTTCTGAACCCAGAGGGGTTCCCAATTATATGTGAACTGGCTTGAATACAAGGGAAGAGGTTTTTCCATTTTCCATATAAATGAGAGTGCATGGTGAGATTTGATTTCAAGAACTCTGTTAACCAGTTTTCTAAAGGACGTTCACGTGTCTGCAGTTGCAGGCTTTTCAATAATGGATGCACCATATATTGAGAAGGCAAAGGAGTACAGCAAGAGACAAAATGAAATCTCGTGTCAAAATTTCAGATTTTCTTTTTGAGACTAGCTGGAAAGCAGTCCACAGAATTCCTTAAAGAGGGGGAAGGGAAAGGGTGTCTGTGTTGCTAGTGATGGCACTTGCTCTATGACAGTCTTTGCACATGCTGTACAGACTGATCATGGCAGCTCTAAGAGGAAGTTTCAAATATGATGGCTATTGCCAATGCAGCCATTGGGTTTTATTTATTTTGAACACTGGGTATCTCTGTGCTTGCTGGTGGGGCCTTGAATATTTGTAATTTTTGTTGCATGAAAAATAGCACGCTGATTTGTATCTGCCACCTCAATGTGGTGGCTAATAGGTATGCCAAGTAGGCAAGACTTTTCTATGTATGCATTGACTCTATTTGTTCTGAAGTGGAATGTATTTTCTCATCTGAATAGCATAAGAATAGCATTATATTGTATGTGTAAATTTTGTTTTGATTGCATAGTCCCCATGAATAATAAGTTATATATATGACTTAAGTTGCATGTATTTTGTATGTGTGAACAGTCCTTAAGCAGATATTTTTTCAGACTTTCAATGTGGGTTCTTTGTAAAGGTGTTAAATGGACCATTGCTTTTCTCACCTTCTGGAATCTAATTCCGCACCTTCCCCCAGCACCTGAAAGTTTATGTAGTTGAAAATACATTGAGAGAGATGATTTTCAGATGACAAGATGAAGGTGAGCAGTTATATTCATTCTGTATTTCCCCATTTTGCAGTTTATTTTGTTGGCATAAGCGTGTAGGTCAGAGGGTGCTGTGTTTGAACAGGTAGGCCATCCATAACATTTTTTTTTTTAAGTTGTGCCATACATGTGCAAAACAACCAGGCATAAAAAATATCAAGTACATTAAGGCTTCTCATCTAGTTGAGTTAGGTGGAATTGTTGCTTGCTATTCTCCAGTGCTAGACAAAAACAACAAAAAATAAGGTTGCCTTGCAAGAGCTCTCAGGCTTTGAAAGCCTCTGACTCTTGAGGTGTCCTACTGGGACACCTGCCTACTAGGCCATGCAAAGGGTTGGCCCTTAGTCAAATTACTGTCCCATAGCAGCTACTCAGGCCCCATAGCTGAGTAACATACTGCATTAGGGTTTTGGCTTGGCTTGGGCTTCTTCCTTGAGAAAAGCATAGTGTGGCCCAGTGACTGTTATTAGAGATTGCATGCATTCATTCATAAAGCAGGTACATCTTTGGATCTGTGAAAACAGATGAATGCTAGACCAGATTAGAAATGGAGTGCATGAGGAATTGCTGTATTAAGGACAAAGCAAACCTTTATCAGAGATGGCACGCTGTATCTACCTAGCTACAGGTGCCTAGGAAAGAACAGGAAAACATGGCAGGCAGATGTTGTGCATCTTACTAAAAGTCTCCAACCTTTCAGTGATCTTTAATTCTAGTTCCCTAGGCCTAATCAGTTCCTTTGTATGTAGGAATCTTCAATGGTTTTCTATTCCATGATGTTGTGCTTTCTCCTTTTGAACCATTTTTAGCTTTAGCATCCACAGTGTCCTTTGGCAAGAAGTGCTGCAACTCATTATTCTTGGTGTGAAGGACGCGGGTTGATTACTTGCAGCTGACTTAGCATATTCTAGTCAGATTTGGTGGAAAAATTCATTAGCTTTTACATATGACAGGAGATGTTGGGCTGAATTATCGTTGAGGTCTTTTTTGACTTCTGGAATCTGTGAATTTGAATTTCCATGATTTTTTTAAATGGGTTTTGTGAAAAATATTACTGCCTGATTTACTTTTAACTTTCTAATGCTGCTTGCAAATTTGCTTTAAGACAATTAATCAAAACATGTGCTTCAGGGTTTTAGCTAACTCAGCTCCCCTTTTCCTATGTGTATAAATGGCCAAATAATGAGAAGTGATTCAAAGAATCCTCTTGCTTGGAGACCGTAATACCATTCTGCTAGCACAGCAGGAGCCAGGCAGATGTCCACATTTAAGTAAATCTATCAGAAATCCTTAGAAGTCTGAATTTTGAGTTTGTTGTTTACAGTGAGATGAGATAGGCAGAAGTTGGTGGTGGTGGCTGAGCTCATGGCCTGTATTCAGATCGTGGCACAGCATAACAAATGACCTTCAACTTCTTTGTAGAACAACAACAGAAAACACCAGAAGAAGCCATTAAACCTGAAGTCATGATTATCACCTGGGACTGGAACACTTAAAAGTCCACCTTCCAAACTCCAGTAACTTTATAGTGGAAGGAAGTGTTGTATCAATCCTTTCTGCATAACGCTTGTTACATCTTTCCCTTTTAACTACTGTATTCCTTTATCTTTTTAGCAACCTCTTTGTAGTCACAGTATGCAATCTTTGAAAAAATGCAACTGATTACAGGGAGCCACTTTTTTCTGGAATAGGTGCATTTAGAAGTTACCCTCCATCTGCTTTTGTATTGCATGCATAATGTTTACCAGCAAACAGCAATCATAGTGGGCAGCTTTCAGGGCAGAACTATTGCACTAAGATACAACATTTCAGAGTCTGTTTTAATGCTAAAGCCTCTTAGCTTTTTTGGGTTGAATTATCTTGCGTCCTCCGTGCAGTGTTTTTGGACACGCTCCAGCTAAATAGTTTTTGTGTTCTGCCAGTATAAATATAATAATAGTGGTGCAAGAGGAGGGTGTTCTGTTATAAGAATGTGCTAGGAGTTAATACTTCTGTTAATCAGAATGTGTGCTTTCAAATAATTTACTGTTGCAGTTTTCTGAAAGACTACTTTTACATATTCTGTTTTCTGAAAGGTATAAAGAATTCTAACCAAACACAGCTGAAAAAATTAACCTTTGTGTGCTGTAAAAACAGTCTAGAAAAGCCAAATAGAACACATTCCTAAGAGCAGAGTATCTTATTCTTGTGCATGGACATCAGTCAGGAAGAATAATTTGTGACTTTGAATGTATTTGCAGGGGTATATATGAAAACATCTAAAAAGTGGAGAGCTTCTGCTGCTTGCTGGTGCGATGCCGTCAACATAGGTAGTCTGGGGAGGCCAGGGGGTGGCAATAGGTTGTTTTCTAAGATTCCTCCTTAAAAGGCAGGTAATGCCAGGACTGAAAAGCAGGAGCTGCTGGGAGGAGATGCTGGGCTGTCAGCGTGGGGAAGTTACATAAGGCGCATAAGCCCGTTACATAAAGGCTGCCTGCGCTCGGGTCACTGCTGCTCCTCTGGGATGAGCTGCCGCTTGCCTGAAGCCGGCCTGGTGAGCACGTGTGCATCTGAATCTTTCCACAGCAGGACCAGCAGCTTTACATGAGAGGAACGTATATGTTCCAAAGAAATGAGTGGCCTGGAAGAACAACAAAATCCGTCAAGATAACATTCAGTTAATTTCTTGAGTCAGTTTAAAAGAGCAGCTCATCTGTAGAACCTCATCTTGCAGGGGAATTTTCTCAGTACTGTTTGAGATGGTGAGGAGTTTTTAAGCCCAGCCAAAAGGGACCGTTGTTCTTGTACAGATGTATTAAACATTTCTTTGCTTTTAATTTGCCAAAAAGAATTGTACCTCAGCTTTTGTTAGCTTTTTTATACCGTTAGCAAAATGTGAAGATTTAACTAGAGTTCACTTGTAGGGAGGAGAATGGATATTTCTCTAGGGGGAGAAAAGCAAAGGTGAGGAAAATCTGCTGAGGCCTTTTTTGATTCATCATTATTTAAGAGCAAGAGCAAAAGGTGTTTGATGATAATGAACATGACTCTCAGTCTTTGGTCAGATAGCAGCACCTTCTTGACAGTGTGCCAGATCTAATTTCTGTTACAAGTTAAATGGCCAAGATCACTGTATTCAGTAGTGGTAACAGGTGATAGCTCTACAAGATGTTCTCTTCTCCTGAAACTGCTGGAATGATAAGAACTGAATATGCAAAAACGTTCTCTTCTTACCTCTGGCCTTGTCTCAAAATATCTTTGAAAAGTCAGGGGGGTGGAACACTCATGGCATGGGATCTTCACAGAAAATATTTCTATCCCAGTCTTGTCGAGCACCAGTGCATACAGAAGTGACATCCTCTTGTATCTTCAGGTTCCAGAGGCCAAGCACTAATGGAGAACCATGGTGGCCACTTACCAAACAAACAGGTTAGCAGCAGAATCCCTTCCTCTCTGTCCGGAAATGCTTTGCTTTGGACTTGAGGGTGTTCAATATCATGCTAAGCTGAAGCCTTCGTACCTGTCAAACATCCTGTCAAACTAGATGAAATGCTTTTTTTATTACAGAGATCTTTTGGATGTTGTATCCTGCAATCATACAAGCCTTGAAATTCCTGAGCAAACAGGATGTGCCTGAGGCTCAATGTCCCTGGTGCAAACTGTGCTAGTGCTCTGCTATAGGTCCAGCCTGCAGCCACATTGCCCTGCCGGACACTGCTTCGCACGATTGCATTCACACCAGTATTGTTGTGTCCAGCATGTGACAGTTGGGTTAACGCAGCCCACTGTCGGAGCTGGGGTCAGTTCAGCTATAGCTCAGAACTTCTTGTCAATCAAAAAAAGAAAAAATTTATGCAGACTACCTTGCAAAGTAAAATGAAGGCAGCTCTTTCTGTTGGCAGTCTAACGTTAAAACCAATCTCCTCTGGCAAACATCTGCTGTTTGAGCAGTTTTTGGCTGTTGCTAAAGCAATCATAGCTTCCCATTAACTTCATGGAGAAACATTTTGGAGTTTCTGCAGTCTGCTTTCCTCCTTCAGTGCCATGGAACTTGCACATTTCCTGGTTTCTAAGCACCTTCTCTTTTGCTTTGTTAGCATAATACAAACTGAGTTTTCTCCTCAAGGAAAAAAACTTAAATCTGTTCTGACTTCTCGTATCCAGGATGATTGCCCTGTGAAACCAGCCCACAGTCTCTGTGCTGTTTAAATGGAACATTTCTCGCACACTTCTGGTCCACACGATAATGTGCAATTGTTTGGGGAATAGAAATGATGTACCTGCCATACTAGTAATGGGTTGTTCTTCAGGACGTGTTGTCTGCATGTATCCTATGATGCACCCTAATTCTTTGCCTCTTCAGAGTTGTGCAACTTTCTGACCCCTAATTGCTGAAGAAGTGAGCAACTGGTTGTTCCTTCCAGAGCTGGGACTTAAGAGCAGCCATACCATTGTCAAGTGTATCACAGCAAAATCCATTCAATATTACTTTAAAAAAAAAAAAGTACAAAGCAAATAATGTTTCTTTGGCATTTAGTTTGTAGATTAACAAGGGGTAGTAGCATTCGCTACATGTTCTGGTTCTGTCGTTGATCTGCTGGCAGACTGTTACTGACAAAGAGTACGTGACTATAAAATAAATGTAGTTTATGGGGGTTATTAGGTATTAAAATGGTCTTCTCTCCTTCTTGCTCTAATCTGTCGTATTTTGTACCATTTTTTTTGTCTTATTCTGACTGTTTTAATTTATTCTTAAGGGATTCTTTTGCTGATTCATTTTAGTGTGCAGACTCTCTCAGTGTTCTTGGTTTTGCGTTTCTTTGTTGTACTTAATGTTTATAGCCTCCATGGGAAAGACACCATCAGGCTGTAAGGCAGTGAGTTTCACAAACCTGATGTAATAAATGCACTCTTTGCCTTGTTGCAGTTCACCCTGAACTCTCATCAGCTGCTAGGCACATCTAGTCCCTATAGAGTGAGTATTTTGAAAACATCCATTTGTTTGCCACTATGAATGTTCAATAGCTCTACACATGGTGACAATGGAATTAATCCAGGAAAAGAAATGGTCTGAAAAAAGTCATTTAAGTACCCATGCTAGCCTTGCTCTGCTAGGTAGTTTGTTTATATTGATTTTATTAGGATACAAACAAAGAACTAAGGAAGAAAAGAACCCATTCTGTTCACTCATCATAATACTCAGTATTTCAATAACATCTCCCAGCCTCTCAAATGGATTAAACTGCATTTACTTTACCCTCATTATACGCACATTTTGGTTAGAGCACTCAAAATACTCTGCTGTGGAGGCCTTCGTTTCAATGAGAACAGAGTGTTCTGGCTTGAAAAGAAAGCATAGTGAAAACAAAAGTGTGAATGTTCAAACCTGGAACTGAAAGTTGTGGGGAGGTGGAAGAGTGACAGGAAAGGTGCCTGTAAGATGTGCTTCATTTGTTTTTTAATTTTACACAGATACCAAAATCAAGCAATTACATTGTCTTCATAGTAAAAAAATGGAGTGATTCCTGCCTTCATCTGCTGAATTGTGTTAACTCTGAATTCTCCTGTGTCTATTAGAAGTGCATAGCATTTCCTAATATGCTGAATCCTGTGCCCGTATACTTGTCCTTATCCATAACCTTTATGTACACATGTTAATTACGTCCTTAATGTCCTTTACTGTTGTGTTTTGGTGATACTGAATCAGCCTGTCAGTGACAATTTTGGTAGTAATTGTGTTACTGAATCATTCTGAGGCTCTTTTATTGGACTTCTATTTATTATTTCAGGCTTTTTTTTTTTTTAAATATTAATTATTCCCCCTCTGGGTATATATGCAATTTATGTCCTTGATGCTGCAAAAGCTTATGTGGAAATAAGGTTTTACTGTATGGTAGAAGGTTGTGCTGTTTGATTAGAAAGGCTAGGCTGGTCATGAGAATTTTTTTTGTATATTTGAATCTGTTAAGCCCTGAAATATTAAAGTGGAGACTGGTTTAATTTCACTGACGGGGAATAGGGAATGCAGATGTGAGCAGGCCCAGCCACTGAATTTTTTTTAAACAGCTGAGTAGAAACCATGGTTTCTGAAGCCTGGGTGATGATTGAATGCCATGTGGTTGTGCTTTGTCACTACTCCACTCAAAAAACCAAAACACAACAACCTACAGTAGTGTGAATCTGTAAACACTGTGAGGGAGGATAATGCCATTTTCCAAACATGGCTCAATAACAACAGAAGCATTGTTGTACAGCTGCAGTAAGCTTGAGATTCGTATTGCTTTGAGAAGATGCGTGCTATTGGATGAAATTGTTGCATTTTTGTGCTCTCAAGGTGCCAGCTGCTTTGTCTGTTGTGTGATGGACAGTATTTCTGTACTGTCTAAGGACAGTCGCGATGCCTGCTGTATCCATGTGTACAGATCCTTGCCATACATCCTAAATTGTTGAAGTGAGATGCAGAAATTTAAGATACTCTTGTTTGAGAGGAAGAAAAGCTGTTTTAACAGTATAAAACTGTTACAAGAAGGAGCATATATTTACATAGCACTAGCATTTGACTAACACAGCAAAATTGAAAGTAAAATGTAAGTACAATCTCTAGTGAAAGCAAATAAAGGAAAGAAAAATCCTCTCCTCTGTATGCACACTAAAAATTATATAGGTACAGTGGGAGATTTCACTTTAGATAAGCTAGTTACTGAGGAAGGTGAGCAGATAAAAAGAGATTCCTTTGAAAGATAATTCAGCCAAGGAACAAAACTTTGAGTTGCAATTGATGTATGCCAAAACATAGACTTCCTTTCTGTTATGTGCATGCAGAGAATCTGGAGATGAGTGCCTTAGGCCAAAGTGTGAACATCTTCACTGGTAGGCACTAGCTAAGACTTTGGTCCATAAGATCAATTCTGCTTGAAAATGAAAAGCCTTATATTTTGACCAAGCGAGGGACAAAATGAGATCTGTCACAGTTTATCGAAGCGTGAATAAGGGGCTTATTAACACAAGGCTGGATTTGAGCTTCAGAAAATATATCGTCCCTATCAAAGATCCTGCTTGGTGGTGTCTCTTTGTGTCTTTTATTAAGCTGCGTTTAAATAATGTGACTTAACTGGTATAGTTGAGTGGAATGTCTATAAGTGGTACACCTCATCTTGTGTCCTTTTATCTAAACAAACACATGTGCTTAAAAATAGAGAGCAGAGGTTTTTGTTTATCCTGTTTGTTTAGTTGTGTTTTTTTTCTTAATTTTTAATTACTTAATAAATATCTTGGTTGAATTTAAAGAGCACTAGGATCACAATTATTTTTATCTATGTATTTGATTGTTTGTACATAAAGGTTTTTCAGTTTTCACTGTTTGCTTCCTCTATTATCCTAATCACCCGTTTACACAGAAGGAAAGTACGTGATTGAGTTTCTTGCAGAACAGTAGTACACAAGAATAGAGTTTACTAAGAGTGGTGGAAATAATTTAAAAAAAAGGTACATTCTTAGAAGAATGGAACTAAGAAAGCAGAACAGTTATTATGAACAAACTCCTCTGGTTCTACTCTCAAAACTTTTATACCTGTGACAGGTAAAGAATTAGCAGTTGGAAATTTGACTTCAAATAGACTGAATTCCTTTAAATGAAAAGGATAGACAGTAGTCTTTGTTTCCAAGGCAACGCTCAGTTATCAAACTGAGGACGTGGAAGATGCTTAAGTGACAAAGCTTCTGAGAGCAGCTTACTAAAGATAAATTTTACATTCATTCAGAATATCCGGATGACTTTCATAACGTGCTGTACAGTGTTCAGTACATCTTCACTCAGTTGGGAGAAACTCATTTCTTAAAAGTATATTCCCCACTCAGAATCAGTGTCTGCAGTTAGTGCTGCATGCTTAACTTCTCTCTCTGCTACTAGACAGGAGGTGATATCTATAGCTAAGTTTCTCTAACGTTTTCAAATACATTTAAGTACAATATAAGAAAGATATAAGCAAAAATTAGACTCCGGATGATGTAGTGAAAAATCAGGTATTTTGGCAGATTTAATTACCTTTAGTTCTAATGAGCAGCTTTCAGCCCCTCAGGAAAGCATCATCGTGGTGACGCATGATGACTCACTCATACCTGATCATGGTTTTGTGCAGTGCCCTTTATACATCCAAAGTGATTTTATTTTTTTTCAGTACAGCTTACAAATGCTTGTGAAGAATTATTAATGTCAATGTGGCAACATGAAAGAACAACAGTCTTTGAGGCAAAAAGTTGCTAGCAAACATGGCATTTCTCTGGTAAAGGGATGAGAAGAGTTGCTTTCCTATGCCGTAATGGAGGGGGTGGATGAAAACTAGATCACAGCAATTTTGTAAGTCGGAAAATGTTTAGTTTCATGCATAGGAACAAGAAAGCAAAGAGAATTACAATATAGTTGAGGGGACAAACTGGAATGGTTAACAATGACGTATTTGTGGGATCTTATGGTTTGTTTTGTTGCTGTTTTTAGTGTAGAGAGAAAGGGATGAACGCAGGTATAAAGAACTGGGACAGAAAAGATTCAACTACCATGGGAAGAAAAGAATTTGTTGTTGGTACAGGTTACATGTTTGCGGATGATTCTTTGCTGTTTAATTAGACATTTTATTTTATGAATGCACACGTTAGAGTTCTTAACGCGTTTTTATGGTTTCTGTATCTTGTTTGTAAAGCAAACAGTAGGTTTGGGTAATAACGGTACCGAGGCAGTGCTATCAGGAAGAAGTGATTTGCTAGATAATGTAAGTACTTCTGCAAGTCCTATGTGATAGAATTCTCAAATTACAGTTTGTAATTCCATAAAGTTATTAACTTGAAATTGTAACCTATTTAATTCTTTTTAAACAGAAAATAGTGGTTTGTTTCGGAGCTTTATTAATCAGCAGCTATGCATCTGTGAGAGCAATTGTTGTAATGACTTTGAAAGCCTCAATTGTTTTCTAAAATATAGGTAGTAAAACCTGTGCAGCTTTCCCATTGAGTCTAAAGAAATGTACAAATCTGTTTCACTTCATTACTTTTTACAAGTTGAGAAGCACAAAAGTCTTCAGCCCAGCTCCGTTAAATTGAAAAGCCTTGTGCTCCTGGGAGATGTAGCCCACAGATTTTATCCCTGTGAGGTTTTCTTTCAAAACATTTGGTGTTTTAAACAGACCTAAAACTTATCAGCCTTATTCACCAAACCTGAACTGGGGACTGAAGGCTTTGTTAATGGTGTATAGTGATTTTAGAGTGGGACAAAACAAAGAAATAGTGAATTGAAGGGACTTGCCGAACCATGCTTTCTGCTCTCTGTGCTCTGGATCAGCGTGTAGGGTTGCACTTTGGTTTTTCCTTTCTTTTCTTCCATTCCTCTTCAGTATTCCTGCCTCTGTCTCTGGTAAGTTAGATGATACTCAGTGAGTGAGGCGGCTTTACTTAAAGTTCTTTCCATTTTTGCTGTTCTGTGGCTAGCAAGTACTTCCTGCTTAGAACCTAACTGTTACTTCTTGAATTACATTTGTTGTTTCAGATACACAATTCCTTAGGAAACATCATCTGTACTTAGCAGTGTAAATTAAGAGTTGTCTCATCTGTGAGTATATGGTCGGACTACGTAAGTCTTGCATTTTCAAAACTGTTGCTGTACTCGCTAATTTTGTGTTATTTCTCCAATGTATGCTGAGTTCTGGAGGTGTAGATTTTGCCAAAATAAGATAAAATAATGAAATCAAAAGCCAAATCTAAGGTTTTTAGAAATAATGTAGCAGATTAAGAGATGCACAGTGGAAGTTGCACACTGCAAATGATGCATGGCCTTCACAAATCTTCCTTTCAGGGCTTCTTTAAGAATTGCGTGTGCTAACTTTATTTTAATTTATCCTATTTTTTAGACTCTCCACTTTACAAATCTAGTATTTTATTCATTAATAAAATCTTAAAGCATTTTAAGTAGTAGTTAGCAAGAATTATTATGTAACAAAGTACAAGAAGTTAGTAGAGATCACGAGAATGACACCACCTGCATTCAGTGAAGAGCCTTTTACTATTGAGTGATGCAATTGCCAAACACAAGGCAGAATTAATTCCATTTATTAGTGTTAATCTTGAGTAACTTATATAAGGCTGATATTTAGGTTTATCTCCTCCATAGTAGTCTAGGTACTTATAACTGCAAATGATTGGAAAGATACTCATTTAATACAGCAGTGAAGTACCATGTGTTTGCTGCTGCTGTGCTGCAGAGAAGATCTTGTTAGAGTGGTCTCAGAGGAGACAACGTGTGCTTTTGCATTCCTAAAGCTAGCTGACTAGATCTCTTATGCTGAAATCGTTTGGAAATGCATTTGCACTGTAAATCCTCTTTTACTGCAAGTTTCTTCCAGTTTGTATGTTGTACAGAATGATTGTTTGCAGTATAAGGGAATCAGTAAACAAAATGCTAAATTACTTTAATCCTGGGAGGCTAGATTCCATAGTAATTTAGACTGTGATGACGCAGCTGGATGTTTAATGTACTCTTCTAAAATGCTCTCTAAGAACTGCTTGTCATCAGTGGCTGTCTCATGCCCGTCGGGTGCTGCATTTGCTGGAAATAAAGCGGTTTGAGTAGGAAGATGCGTAATTATTACCAAAGTTTATCATCAATTTACTATATACATGGAACGTGAAATGCTTAAAATATTATAATGCTTACTTATGTGATATTCTTTCTGCTGTGTGTAGGTACTGCATTGTGATTTACTTTTGTAGCTTTTTATACTTTCCTGTTTCAGAAATTTCAAAATTGTGTAGCGAAAAGGTTTACGATGGCTTCTAAATATAAATGAACTTAAAAATAAATCCTGCAAAACGGCAGCGATCCATTTAATAAAATACCCATTTTTGTAAATGCACTGAAAAGAGTGGGTGAAAATACTGTGACACATCATGTGGGCTTAATCTATTTCGTATAAATTTGCTGTGAAAGCTCTAGTTCAATATAGATAATGTGCAATCTGTTCTAAACATCCAGTTGTACAATAAGGGTAATTTGTGGGAGACAGTTATGGATCTCAAGAGCCCTTTCATCATTCGCAGTATTGAATTAATCTCCTAAACGCTCATTCAGAAGGTGCCAGAAGACTGCTCTGTTCGGTTGCCATGGCAGATATTATTCTTCTGGCTCCTTGGAGAGCGAAATTTCTATAAAGCGTGAGTGTTTTCAAGTTTATCAAAGCAGTAAGCTGTAGTTACTCTGCTTTTTGTTGATGCTGCTGACAGTTTCCTTCTGTCGTATGTTCGCTTTCGTTTGTTCAAATGTTCTAAACTTTCTTTCTTTTACTCACTCTCACTTGAAGGGAGCATATAAACAGGAGAGGGAACGGCTGTTTATGAGGGTGGATAGTGACAGGAAAAGGGGCAATGGTTTTAAACTGAGACAAGGGTGATTTAGGTTAGATATTAGGAGGAAGTTTTTCACGCAGAGGTGGTGAGGCACTGGAACAGGTTGCCCAAGGAGGCTGTGGATGCCCCATCCCTGCAGGCATTCAAGGCCAGGCTGGATGTGGCTCTGGGCAGCCTGGTCTGCTGGTTGGCGACCTGCACATAGCAGGGGGTTGGAACTGGATGAGCATTGTGGTCCTTTTCAGGCCATTCTATGATTCTGTGATATGATTCATAGAACACTAACTTTCATTCAGAGATAAAAAAGGAGAAAAGTTATTTTGCATGCAGCCTTTTCCAGATACATCTAAAAAGAAAGGAAAAAAAAAAAAAAAGAAAAAAAGAGAAAAGAAATCTGAAAATTCAATACCTGTATGCTAGGAGACAAGTGAAAATAACAGAACTGATAAATAGAGGTTGTTACCAGGGAGGGGAATGAAAATATTTTTCTCAAGTGTGTACAGGGCAGATACCGTGAAGGAAGTGGGCCTGGTTTCATGTATGCTGAGCTTTTTGGTTTCATGTACTCATGTTTCCACAATCTGCTTATGAGTAGCAGGAACCAATGAAGCCTGGTTTCCTCAGGATTTATGTTCTGTCTACATACAGCTGTACATACGGCTTGATTAAACATCTGGCAGCCACTTACTGCATGGTAGAAGGAATTGAGTTACAATTTCAGTGATAGGCTGCTGGTTATTTCTCTGATTTTCAACTCACTGATTTTCAGAGATGATAAGGTAGTTACTATCCTTCAGACTTCTGCAAATGGATGATTCCTGTTGAAGTGGGCCAGCAGCTCAAAGCATAAAGCATGGTCTGTTCATGGCCCCTGCACTTTGGACATCTGACTCAGGTGGCTTTGAAGAGACACACTGTCACTGTGGAAGCTGCATGTTTTGGTAGGCAGTTATTAGCCAGGACTGAAATTCAGACGCTATTTTGAGCTTCAAAGAATAATTAATGTTTGTTTTGTGGAAATGCATCTTGTCAACTCAAGCAGCACGGTGATGTGTGATGTTTGCTTGTCCAGCTGCTCATTACACTGTGGGTGCCCAGGTGCTTGGAACGCTTGAGCTTGACTTTTTTTTTTTATGTTTTGGTTATTGGAGGTAATTATACTCAGTATAAACCTGTCACTAGGGAGACTAACTGGATAGCAAGGCATCACAATTTGCAAAGAGCTGCTGGCCTGCACTTAGCCACATACCCTCAGGAAATTCTACTGTAGCCCTGATATGGGAAAAATAACCTTGTTGTTCACCACTGTTACCAACTCTTTCGTTTAAGAGACATCCAAAATCCAAAGCTGTTTGTGGCAGTCCTGTGTAAGCTGTTCAGCTGACAGACTCAAATCTAATTCCTAATTGAGTATGAATGTGTGGGAGGGTGCTGCTTTGAGTCTGTGACAGTGTGAATGATCATGTGGACAGGCACTGAAGGGAGAAAGCTAAGCTACCCATTAATAATTGCAGTTGTCAGAAGTGTTTTGTTAATATGCATATTTACCGTCTACCTTCTTGAAAGTCTATTCCTGTCTAGCATGAGGCAACAGGGCATATGTAAACTCTGAGTGTGCTGGATGAGCAAAGAAGTATTTAGACTCTGCATCTTGTTATTCACACGCAGCCTCAGCGTGAAACTGCTGGTTGTCTGGTAAGAGCCCTCCCTAGAAGGGGAGATTTGTTGTGTTTGCAAAATGTTATGAAAACGTAAGAACAAACCTGAGGGGAGAGCAAGTATTTAGAGAATGGAGCAGGATGATACGTTACAAAGCGCTTGGAATGGACCTGCAAGATGCATTCATTACATTTCCTCTTTAAATCTGATTTACTTCTGGAGAGGACTGGGGAAAATTCCACTCTGTACAGAACAGCACGTAGTTCAGCCTGCCAGCAAATCTGCTGTAGCCCATCTCAGTGAACAGCAGCTGAATTATGGAACAATCGAAGTGTGAAGTGATGAAACAAAGAAAAATGAGTAAAAGAAGGTTAGAGAAGCATTAGCATGAGGGTTTTTCTGTGTGTAAGCAGAAGAGGGAGTACATTAGTTGGAGTAAATGAGGCCTGCTGGTTGTTTATGAATGATTTTTTTTTTTTTTAAACCTGAATGTCTGTGACAGCATATGAATGTTGCCTATCCTCTCATTCTCCTGTGGTGCATCATGTCCACAGTATTTCTGCTGCATTTGAAGTCTAACATGGAAAAGTAGCAAGGCTCAAAATTTGAGTGATGCGAGAGGCTTTGTGTTCAAAGCAAGATAGTTGGGGTCAGGGGGCATGTCAGAGCTTAACTAGCACGTAACTTCCTGCTTGGGTAGTGTGGGGAATGTCTTAGATTCCTGTTGTCCAGTGTGTAGTTAATTCATTATATGCTGTTTTGTAAAAACAGCAAGAAGTTTATTTTTCCAATGTGCAATTGGCCTTTCTGATTATTTGTGCAGAAGAAAGGCTGTTCTATTTTGAACAGACTATAAAGCACTGAAATGTAGTCTGACGTGATGTAGAAAGCAGACATTGCTGGAGTTCTCCTATCCTTCTTTACCTGAAATATGCCTCAAACTGAAGTGTTTGACACTTTATTTTTGTCAAATCAGTGTAAGGTTCTGCCAGGAATGTTCTGAAATCATGAGGTGTTTTGCAGTTTCCTACAGCCTGGCATACATAGGCATCATTGCATATAGTATCAGACTTGGTTTTGCCGTGTTATGAAAGCAATATTATGTTGTTGTTAAACAAAATACCAAAGTTTTTGGCATGAAGAGAAAATTTGCAAGAAAAACTAATTCATTTTTGTACATAGAAAACATTATACCATTAGACAAATAGCTTCATGCTCAAACAAAAGAGTAAGTTTTTCTGCCTGTAACTCTCAGCGCTGGCTCTCTCCGATATGCGATTACATGAATTGCAGGTAATGTGGCACGCAGTGATAGCTGGCTGATATGCAGAGAAGAACACTTTCAGAGCAGGGCTTTTGGGGAGATAATGTCTGCTTGTTTCTGAGAAGCAGTCTGTTAGGAAGTTTCAGGAGCACTGTTGGTCTTTGCATACCAAAGCGTGCCTTTCTAGATGCCAGCTCCTATAAAGCAGCTTAGAGAAGCCAGGAGGAAGATAACTGCATTTAGGTCTCTGGTCAGATACTTTTGTAAACTACATTGTATTTTAAAGGTTTAGTAAAATAAATGGGAATTAAATGGAAAAGCAGGCCTGGAAATGAATAGGTTATCAGTTCAGGTACTAGGTAGTATTCTTTTTTTCCTTTTTCTATTTAGTTTCCTATTGACAGCAAGCAAAACTTTAGGAATCATTTCAAAGCATTGTGCTCTTCTGTAGTTCGCTATGCTGTTCAGCCAGTAATAGGTGTATTGTGAACTGCTCAAGGCTGTATCTCCTGCAAAATGGATTGCAGAGGAAAAAAGAGACTTGCTTTCCTAACAAGCATTTGGAAAATATGAAGTTTAGTTGCTGTTTCTTGGTGGGGTTTTTTTCCCTTTTTTTTCCCCTTGAGATTTCTATGATATTTTCTTGTGATTGCTTTAGTTCTTGAACCTTTGCTAGAGATGCATACCGCATCCATGATGTTTTGTTCTGCTTGTCTTGTTTGAAGGAGATTGAAAGACTGTGGAAGCCCAGAGATGGGGTTTTTGCAGCATTGTCTTAAGGTTATGGATTTTATCAAAAGCTAGAGTACTCCCAGGTATATGTAATCTAAAGGAGAGATAAACTTGCCAAATAAACTTTTTGTAGCTCCTGGTCCTTCCTGCTTCCTTCTGAGGGATGCTGTCAAGTTTATCAGTCTGTCTCTTGAAAAGGCTCAGTCCCCCTAGCTCACATTTGATAACTAGCAGTGAGGTGAGATCCTAATGGAATGCAAGACAGATGGCTTTGGATTGATGGAAGTGCTGTTGAGCAAACCTAGAACTGAGCTAATCTGCCAAGTTGAGAAACTGAAAGTGAGTAAATGAGGCTCTTATGCAGTAAGAGGACACCTTTCTGCAAGGGAACTTGCCCAGAGTTTCCCTTGCTTGTTTATAACTCAGTGATGTTGAAATCATCAGGCCAAACTATTAATTAGTTCATCCAGTTACTTTCTGGGAGTGATCGTTCCTGTTGTTTCCAAGAGAAGCTTAAGAAATAGTAGAGAACATAGGCAAAAGTTTAGAATAATTGTAAACTGAAGCAGTTTCCTACTTTCTGTATTAAGTAGTATTGGGCTCATCTTGTTAATCAGGTGAATTTGCATATCTGGTTCCAACACAAGGTTATTTTAATGGTGCTGTGAAGGTACCAGTTTGTCACATTGAGATCTCGTATGAGATCATTCATACCAATCTTAAATTCTGTGCTGGATTTTCTTCCCCATTTTTTCACTGATAAGCACAAATCAAGAAAAGATTTTCATCCATTTGGAAACGAAGGGCAGCAACATCTTTTTAGTGGAAACCCTGCCAATTCCCTAAGAGAATCCAATATTATTTGTGCTTTCTGCCACAAAAAAAGATCAAATGTACAGTCAGGAAGCAGGTTCAGCAAATGGCAGTTTCAATAATATGTTTCTTCGAAAAGTTGATAAAATTGCATCAGGTGGAGTGCCTGGGGTGCTTCTGAAAGAGGCTTTGGCCTCTTCAGTTACACAAACAGTCAGAACCACTGCTAAAATATATCCTTTAAAGTTGAACCAGGAGGAGGATGGGCAGTTAGTGGCAAATGGCAAATACAGAGGAAGGTTGTATGATAGCAGCATCCCCACTTCCCTTTGCTGTTGACTCAGAGACTTGCAAAGGAGGCTTGTTGCTGTGATGAGTGGTAGCACTAGTCTGTACCTGGGGCAGGACGAAGCCTGGGCTGCTGTTGCTCACTGTGCCCAAGGTGACTAATGCTTTCTTGAGAACTAAAAGAGCATGAGGAGAAAGGGACAGAAAAACTGGAAAATGCAGATTTCTGTTTCTTGTATGCCTTTACCTACTGTCTTGCTGCTGGAGAAAGACAAGAAACAGTCACCACACATAAGTCTGGCAATTCTTTACTGCCATCAACTCATTTCTGAGGTTGGCCTGTTTCAGCTTTCAGTAGCTGTTCTGTCACAACACAGGAAATACCAATCTGGAGTTTCTCTGACTGATTTGCCAAAGTCAGAACTCCAGAACATAGGGAGGTGGGTACGGCACTTCCCTTCCCATTTGTACTGGCTTACGTGGTGCTGCTGCTTCTCCTTTGATTTCAATCCCATTGTTCCGCCCATATTTCAGCATAGTCTTTGAGCCAATCTTGCTTCATCTAAAGCTTTTTCCTGTTATTCATACATTCTCCATTTTTACAGAAGCAGGGAGCAAATGGAGTGCTGTGTCTATACCAGACTCTCTTACAGCTTGCTGGTAGGAAACTTGTGTGGAATACTTGAGATATGTACTACTGAAACACTGTCTTTCAGTATAAAATATGCTTGTGCAGCTGTGCATTTCAAACAGGACAGGAAGCCCTGAGATGAGATCAGGAGTAAATTGTCATTTGTGACTGTCCTTAAAAACTGTTCACATCACCTCACAGGTTGGCTGTCCTGACCAAGGCTACATCTGCTGAGAGACACTTTGGGTCATTTTTTATTTATCATGCCACTGCCCAATTCCTTTTCATGTTAAGTCTTTAATTGTATTTTTTTTAATTTTTTTTACTGGATGCTTCCCTTTTAATTTAACAGTAATGAGTGATAACTCCAAATGAGCCTCACCCTTCAGCTCAGCTGCCTGCATTCAGTTTTGCTGTGGAAGGGGATGCTGCAGAAAGTTGTACAGAAATTCAGAGTTCTCCTTAACGACATCTTCAATGTCAATAACACAATTCAAGCAGTAAACATCAGCACAACTACAGTCTGGGTTCAAATGGTATGGAAATGGTGGGGGGAAAAAAATTTCGGGTTGTATAGTTGCATGAAACATTATAATGTATAATGCATGATACATTATATATATAATATATATATTATATATATACATATAATATATATGTATTATATACATTATACACTCTCTCATTACAGTGAGAGCTGTGAGACAATTTGAGGAGGATTTGCATAATAATCATAGAATGGTTTGAGTTGGAAGGGACCTTTAAGATCACCTAGTTCCAACCCCCTGCTATAGGCAGGGACACCTCCCTCTAGGCCAGGCTGCTCAAAGCCCCATCCAGCCTGGTCTTGAGTGCTTCCAGGGAGGGGGCATCCTCAGCCCTCCTGGGCAACCTGTTCCAATGTCTCACCACCCTTAAAACCCTTTAAAATTCTTTACCCAGTAAAGAATTAATTCCTAATATCTAGAAAGTAGTTTTCTGTAATTTTTGTTCAGTCTGAAGAAAGACAGTTAGTGGGTTTGTTTCCAAATCTCCTTGAGTTTCAAAACACTATGAAGTAAGAGGCCACTCATATTTCTCTGGGATAAGCTTAATTTTATAACTTCCTATTCTCCATCTGATGTTAAATTGGTGTTTGTTTTTCTTTATTTTCCTACTGAACAGGGAGTGCATGAGAGTGATCCGTTTAATATCTGATGATAATTTCCCTTTTCCTGTCAGTTTCTCTTTCATTAGCCTAATTGTACGTAGTTTTTAAAATTCCTGGAAGTCCTTTTGTAATAGTTTGTGTCTAGAGCAAAATTAAAACAAAATTATTTGAAGATTAATGCTTAGCAACATGGAGTAACATTTTTAATATTTGTGTTTCACGTTAGTGCTTCATGCTATTTTTTTTTAATATTTTGTCTGCTAAATAACCCTCTGCTGGTCTGAAGTGAGAGTTTTTCATAAGCTTTTGGGGGTAGCATTGGCCTGTTTACAGATTTCACAAGTTCCAAATGAAGAAGGCCTCGGGGGAATTCTCAAGCTAAAAACAAACAAGCAGAACAGAAAAGCATACAGCAAAGAAAAGCCAAGAGCCTCCCATTAGTACTGGTGATTATGCCTCTTCCCACACAGACGTTTTAGTGAGATTGTTCATTCCTTTGGAGCTAGCATTGTTGAAGACACCTTTATGTTTTCCTCTGTGTGTGCATACGCTTTTCCTTCTTTTAATACCTGCAGGCAGTACACAGCTAAACAGAGAAAGAGATCTGTGTGTATGGTTGCTATTGAATGCCTTTTGTAGGTGTGTTCTCGTGATGGCGTTTTGCAAACTGCAGCCTGTAAATTCCATTTCCTTCTACTCTTTGATATATTTCTTTACACCATTAATAATACCGTTATTTCCTATTAGTAATGAAACTTGTGTGCTCTCTTTTTACTGTGTGAGAGGTGTTTGCTTTCGATTATTGAAGAAATCCTTAGCTACAGTTGTGAATTACTACTTTTTTAGGAAGGCATGTAACTGGCTGCCATGATTTTTGCAGTTCTGTCAATCCTGTAACAGTGTATGGAATCCTTACTGTTTGTCTTAGCTTTGTTTCTAGTCAGCCAAATAGGAAACATGAGCGTGTGAGTACTGACATACCATCAAGCTCAAAGTGCAGAAAATGGATTTCTCCAGCTTGTTAATATTTTGTAATTATTTGCCCTGCCCCAGCTTGCTTGCTTTGATTTGCCCTGAAGGATCTGTGGAAATGTGTGTTCACCTCCCAGCTTACACCAGCACATAAATTCACAGTGAATTAAATAAGTGACTCAGTGGATAATATTAACTCACTTCACTGATGCAAAATCATATGATGCCTCAAATGTTAATTTGGAGTCCTTTGACAGCACTTGCTGGAGTGTTTTTAAAATCTGATCTGTTTGATAGCTGTAGCAACCTGTTTTATATGGGTCTTGCTATAAAATGTATAGGACAGAGTACATTTTCTGACAAGTGGTGATGTTGTACGGTGTTTCTATAGCAATAGGACACAGTGTTTTAATGCATTACAGCTAATGTGTTGAAGACACATTATTTTAGATATTTGTGGTGGTATGCTATCGAATATATTTATTGTTGTGACAGGTTGGAATTGAGAAACAGGCGTGTGATGGTACCCTGGGTTACCAGTACCATCAAAGCACTTTGCAGTGTGTAAGAAATGTTTAAAAGCAAAGCCTTGAGGTCAGGTAGAGTTAAATTAGTGTGGCTACAGGACATGAATCGCAATGGCCGAACTCGGCGCATGCTGAAGCTGGCACTGTTTGCTCTGGTTTCCATTGAGGCAAAGAGAAGGCTGCTCTAGAACAGGGGCTGGACTCAAATAGCTGCTGTCTGTCCAACACGTGTGTTTCTTGGCTTTGCTTTGTTGCGTGCTTCATGCAGCCCCATAAAACAGCTGAGAAGGGCTGTGCTGTTGGAGAACCGTTTCTCCTCTCCTGCCCTTGAGAAGCAGAGCAGGACAGGGCAGGAGGAGGCCTGTGCTCGTCCCTGTGGAGCAGTGCCAGGCTGCAGCATGCTGCCAGCAGGCCTTCTCCTGCCTGCCCTGGGTGTGGGTGAGCAAGGAGCTATTTCTCCAATTAAAGAAATGACAGGTAAAAGTCTGAGGTAGGGGTGCAGCTAGGACCCCCTTTTGTATCTCTTTATTGCCAAATAATTTCATAAATCTTTGTAAAGAAATTGCCAATAGAAAAGCACAAAATGTTGTTACGGCCTCTAAGAGCGGTACAAATAGATCTGAATAAGGAGCTGATAGAGTATGTAGGGCAGTGCAGCCCTACACGTTGGTTCACCAGTGTAACTAAGGGCAACTTGGTTGTTCTAGTGAAATAAAACAAGCTTTTTCAACAAAACACTGCATTGCTCCTGAGCAAAAGCGGTAGCTAACCATAGTGAAAAGGATTTCTTCCCAGTGACTCCCTGGAAGAAGAGAGTTTCATTCACTCACAACTCAGGAAGCACAAAAAAGTGAAGTTCTGACTTCAGTGAAGTAAATGAGAGCTTTTGGTAGGTTACTTAAAATTAATACAGGCTTAGCAAAGTAGTTTTTAAAATTGCCATTATACCTATAATTTAAGACTGTGCCAGCTGTTGTAACTTTCATCATCTTGGGGAATGCAGAGTTACAAACTACCAAATCGATGTTCTACTTTATTTTCAAACTGTCTGCAGGCTGTTTCAAACCATATTCTGTCTCTTGTACGTACTTGCCAGACAGTCTTCTGTAGTTTTCTGACACTAATGGCTTATAAGGAATTTTGTGTCGTAAATGAGAATGGGAAGGTTGGCAATCTGCACGTGCCCATTGTGCATGTGGCTATATCTGCGTGCGGGCTGTTTCTCTAGGCCAGGCCCTATGCAGGTCCCTAGGACAGAGTGAAGAGCAGGGCATGTGTATTTATGTATAATTATGATGATTATAATGTCATGCTCTATTGTTTTTTTCCCATCCTCTGCCTGTGCTCAGCCCGAGAACTTCCTGAGCCAAGTCAGCCGTAAATCCCCATGACCAATTGAGTAATGCACTTTATCCAACTAGGTATGTGGCTTTAGTTGGTCAGACAGGTATTGACTTAAATGTATTTTTAAACACAAGTCAGTGGCTATAACTGATCAATCCTTGTGCTTTGCCCAGTCTTCAATTAGTGGAAAACAAGTTGCATTTTTTCCTCATGCGAAGCCTTTCCTAGGAATGGCTGTTTGGCGGATGGTGCATTTACCTCATTACAGGTATCTTTGATGCAAAAATGAATTCTGCCAGCTGTGCTGTCTGTTCTGACACTACCAGCAAAGGAACCTTTGTTACATTTTAAAATCGGTAGACGTGATTTCAGAATAATAATAAATCTGTCATAACTAGCGGTTGGTTACCAGGTCTGTTATTTTTAGTAGACTGTAAATGGATGAAAAGCAAGAATATAAGGAATATGAAATGTGAAATGAAGAGGGAAAGCTTACTTTGAGGAAAAATAGTGTGGTACTGGGAGTGGTGTCAGCAGGGCAGGAGAGCCTCTGCAGAAGAGAAAAACAATTGATGTGAGCTGGCAGGGACTTCCTCCTTCTGATCTTGGTTTCTTAGCCCACTAAACTCTTAAGTAGAACTGAAATTAGTCTTTCACCAAATAACTTAAATATTGAGTAGTTTCTCCTTCTGTAGTGCAGTGAAATATTTTGTAAATATTGTGATAACAATTACTTCACAATTAAACTCATTTTTTCATGCTGATGTGGCAGATGTGGCTGGGCAGCCTGATCTGGTGGTTGGTGACCCTGCACGTGGCAGGGGGATTGAAAGTAGATGATCATTGTGGTCCTTCTCAACCCAGGCCATCCTATGATATGATATTCTGTGATACGAACTGGGAAGTGAGTTCTTTCTTTAAAAAGAACACCTTAAAAAAAAAAAAAAAAAAAAAAAAAAAGCACTTGCTTTTGCTATATATCTGCCCAGCACTTAGTGTGAAAATTGTTTCTAACCACATGGTTTATGCTTTAGGAGTATTTTAATATTTTCTATTTATACTGCTGAGTTGTTTATTTCTTTGTTATCATCTGACACGGGTCTTGGTTGAAGTTTGCTGCCTGCTGCAAGGCAGATGGGAGCTCTGTATTTCTGGCATTTTGTATTCAGTTGCACAGTACAGCACAGCCATGTGCCCTCCATCTTATCTGCTTTTTATTTCAAATTCATGGCATCTGTAGGAATTTCCCAAAAAAGTTCCTGAAGTTGGATTGGGGTCCAACTAGATTACCTAATTAGTCCTCTGTGTAGAGGATTAACCTTTGCTGCTGTTGTTACTCTTTTTTGGACACTGTTAGGACTCAGCACTGCTACAGGCACGTACAGATTTGGAAATAAACTTGGGCCCAAGTCATCCTTGGGACAAACGGTGCTCAGGATAGGACAGGCATGCTGTGTAAGCTGCTGCTGGGGAGGGCACCAGGCTTGTGTGGCTAGGCTTTGTGTGCCCAATTGAAGTGCCAGATGTTATGTCAGAAAGCTGTGGTGTTACCAAGTGCTTTTTGTCTTTTTTCCTTAGTGAGGGGCATAACAGAGTTTGAAAGAACTTTGAGGGTTTTCATGCAGCCTGTTTCCTGCTGGAACACGGATTGCAAGTCATGTTGGTGTTTTCTGTACTCTTTTTGCAATGTTAAATAGTTTAACTTTGTATCTCACTTCTGGTACAACAGAATTTGTTACAGGCCGATGGAAAAACTTGTGTGGGTTTTGGTGTGTGTAGCACTGGGATAGATACTCTATGCGGGGTTCTCTCGGTCAAACCCTCTGTGAGTCAGGAGCAGCCTGTGCCTGCAGCCCAGGTTCCCCCAGGCTTTGTGTCCAGAGGCCTGCTCACACAATCGTAGAATGGCTTGGGTTGGAAGAGACCTCAGGGGTCATCATGTTTCAAACTCCTGCTATAGGCAGGGTTGACAATCAGTATATCAGGTACCCCATCAGGTTGCCCAGGGCCCCATCCAATCTGGCCTTAAACACCTCCAGGGATGGGGCACTCGAAACTTCTTCTCCTGTATCAGAACCCCACCATTCCCTCTGATCATCTTCTTGTCCCTCTTTTGGGCCCTCTGCATAAGCTTGAGATCTTTCTGTGCTGGGGGCCCTGGACCTGGTTGCAGTACTCCGGCTGGGGCCTTACAAGGGCAAAGTAGAGAGGGACAATTTCCTTCTTCACGCTGCTGGCTGCCCCTCTTCTGATGCAGCCCAGGATACTGTTAGTCTTACAAGCTGCAAGCATATGCTGCTGGCCCACATTAAGTTTTTTATCTACCAGGACCCCTAAGTCCTTCTCAGTAGAGCTACTCAAGTAGTTCTTCTCCCAGTCTGTATACAAATCTGGCATTACCCTGACCCAAGTGCAAAACTTTATGTTTTGCCTTGTTGAGCCTCAGTAGAGCTTGCTATTCATATCAAGGTCCCTGTCGATGATATCCCTTCCTTCTCCTGCATCAAATGCCCCACTCAGCTTGATGTTATCAGCAAATTTGCTGAGGCTGCACTTGATCCCATCATCTGTGCCCCTGATATAGATGTTGAAGAGTACTGGTCCCAAGACAGACCCCTGGGAGACTCCAGTAATCACCAGCCTCCACCCAGATGTAGGACTATTGATGACAACTCTCTGGCTGCGGCCTACCAACCAATTCCTTATTCACCTTTCAAATCTATATCTCTCCAATTTAGAAATAAGGAGATGGTGTGGGGGGCCATGTCAAAGAAGTCCAGGTAGATGACATCTATTGCCTTGCCTTCGTCTGCTGATGCCGTCACACCATCAAGAAAGCCACAAGATTAGTCAGGCAACCTTCCCTTGGTAAAGCCATGCTGGCTGTCTCAGATCACCCACTCATCCCTCATGTGCCTTAACATCTCTTCTAGGAGGATTTGCTCCATGATCTTCCAGGCACAGAGGTGAGGCTCACCAGCCTTTGCTTCCTTGGGTCCTCCTTCCTCCCTTTCTTATAAAGGGGAGTGATGTTTTCCTTTTTTCAGTCACTGGGAACTGACAGCCATGACTTTTGAGATATGATGGAGAGTGGCTTGGCAACCACATCAGCCAGCTCCCTTAGCACCTGGGATGCATGTCATCTGGTCCTATAGACTTGTACACATTCAGTCTTAAATGAGGCTGTCTCAGATTTGTCTGCCCTTACAGTGTGGAGGAATTTGCTTCCTCAGTTCCCACCTGGAGGTTCAGGAAATGTGAGAAATACAGACACTGCTCTCCAGTCTCCGCAGTCTGTCCTTCTGAACTGAGACATGGTTGAGGCTGTGTCACTTTGGATGCTTCTGCGTAATTGCTTTCTGAGCTGGTCAAACACATCTGACTCCAAAATCTGTTGACTGACTGCTTATTGGATGAGGGGGAATTGCACAACCTGAAGAGAAGAGCTCTTCCTCTGGTGTTCTGTCACACTGTGAAAAGATTCAGAGCACACGTTCTCCTTAGGCACTTAGATATCTCATTTAGCATTATATATTTATCTCTCATTTTGCAATCATATATTCAGAAACAGTAAAAGAAATTATTTTTAAAATGTATAAATTAATACAATTTAAAATGTGCTGAGGGTCAGAAGAATAAATAAGTCATACTTTTGAAGCTGTGTTAGATAGTGTTGTAGTAGTATTTTCTTCTATTAGTACCTCCACATTTTTGCACTACTGAATTAAAATAAGATTCAGCAAAGGGTGACTAATACAGTGAGAATACTATAATGAGTATTAATTAATGCTCTGCAATTTAAATTGAAGACAGTATGAAGTAGATCAGGAAAAAAGTCTTGAAAATATCTACAAATGGCATTGCTTTGTCTTCTATGTCTTTTAGCACTATTAATCACACACAGTACTCCAAGGCATGTATTATGTGATTCTCCAAGTTTTCCCTGACTCTGCACTTACTAATTTTGCAAACTTCTTGTTTCATTAATGCTAGCTTTTTATACTGAGTATTCTGTCATGAATTAGGCGTATGTAAAAGGGAAGAGAACTGTTTTTTGCACTTCTCTACTGCTGTTTGTTGTAGATTCCTACTCAAGGTTTCTAGGGTGCAGACATACTCCTGTGTCACCAGTGCTGCAGGAATAAGTATAAAAACTTTTCAGCCTGGAAGGATCTTCAGGAATTCTACAAGCAGGGTCAGTACTGAGTTTAGACCATGGTATTTCATTTTAGAAAAGAAAAGAATAAACCTTGTATGGGTTAGTAACCTTTCAGTCCTCAGAGAGGTGAGTTGTTCTCATTGCTTTCAGTGTCCTTCTCATGAGAGCTGTGCAGCTCAGCACTTTTTTCTTTGTCTGTTATCTTCTATTTAAAATTCTTCCACTTCCTTATCGAAAATCTGCACTAAAAAGTGTTTATTGCTACTGTAAACAAGCCTCAGTTATCATCTCCTCTTGTGGCGGTTGTATCTTAGGTCACTGGAAAAATGGGTCCATTCCCTGCAGTCAAATGCTGCTTGCCACAACCCAGAGGGAAGATTGGTGCCTCTAGGCAAACAGTGCAACCTTCTGCCATAATGCTCAGCAGGAACAAATTTCCATTGAATACATTCTCACTCTTCTGCACAAAGTAAAATACTAGTTGTGGAAAAGTCTGACTGAGTTTTGAAGTAGGTGTTAATTTCCCTTGTCTGTAGTTGGCTGGTACTTACTCATGTTGGTAACGTTTTTACAGTTGTCATAAACAGCTTGAGGCCTAAGAAACTGTCTTTGAAAACTGCACACCACTAGGAAAGAGTAATTATAATATGTGTTCATCCTGCTCTCTTATAATTGCTTGGAGAAAATGAGAAAGATGGCACGTAGCACTGCGCTTTCTTTAAGCGGTGAGTTAGGGGTGAGCCATTCAGCATGGCCAGTACAGGAAAACCAGAAGTTAAAGCTGCTGATTAGAAACATCTGCCTTTGTCTTCTTACATTTAGCTGTATGCCTGTTTGTGTCTGCTCATATATACAAACATGTATGTTGAGTGCACATTTGGAAAAGCACCAAGCTGCTGAGTCATTAAATTCTGCTTTCATTTATTTTAATTTGTAAATTAAAAAAAAATATATAGCTTTCCTCAGGCTGTGGTTAAATCGTGTTTGTGTTACCACACACAGCAGTAAAAGGAGTAGTTAGGGGGTGGCTCACCAGCACCAAGCACAACTCCAGCGTGAGGTGGGGAGCGGTGCACTGCCTGCAGGCTGTGTTCATGCTGCTCACAATGAGGGGGTTCTCACTGCCTTGCAGGAGCAGGCCTGACGTCCAGTGAGGCTGGAACCGAGCACCAGCCCTGCAGCTGGGCTGATTTTGCTTCAGTAGAAATCTATGGTGTCAGTGTGTGCTTCTGTTAGCTTGTGTTGGCAGCTCTATCTTTAACTTGTGTGCAGCAGTGGTGTTCACAGCTCTGACCTTAAGGTGATCAGAGGGCTGGAGCACCTCTCCTATGAGGAAAGGTTGAGGGAACTGGGCTTGTTCAGCTTGGAGAAGAGAGGGCTCCAGGGAGACCTCATTGTGGCCTTCCAGTACTTGAAGGGAGTGTATAAACAGAAGGGAAAACGGCTGTTTATGAGGGTGGATAGTGATAGCACAGGGGAGAATGGTTTTAAACTGAGGCAAGGGTGATTTAGGTTAAATATTAGGAGGAAATTTTTCACACAGAGGTGGTGAGGCACTGGAACAGGTTACCCAAGGAGGCTGTGGATGCCCCATCCCTGCAGGCATTCAAGGCCAGGCTGGATGTGGCTCTGGGCAGCCTGGGCTGCTGGTTGGCGACCTGCACACAGCAGGGGGTTGAAAGTAGGTGATCACTGTGGTCCTTTTCAACCCAGGCCGTTGTGGGATTCTGTGATTCTCTGACCTGCACAACTGGACCACCACAGACCTTCTAGTTGCAGAGGGATCTGTCGCTGATCAACAACAATCTGTACTCAGTGTATTAAAATTTATTTGGTGTTTCTGGTTATAAACACACAAGGATAGTAGCCTGCTTTCCAGGTTTGGTACACAACTGTTTTGGTGGTGAGAAGGTATCTGTGATGCTTTACTGAAGTATTTTCAGGAAATGTAGTGTTGAAAAGTAGTGAAGCCCAAGTAAATGGTGAAGCCTGTTTGTGAAGCTGCATTGAGGAGTCTTGGTATTTCTACTAAAAGTACTGCTTAATTATATTATGCATGCTTTCAAACGTGAAATTAAAATAGAAGTAGCAAAATACTGCATTACAGCAGAGAAGTTTCTAGAGCAATTCCTACCAGTAGAAATCTAGAATAAGCTAGGCTCTGGAATCTACAACAAATTGATATTGGTTGTAGACCCTCTGTGACAAACTCAATGGCTACAGATGCTCGTGCACAGAGTGCTGCTGAAGGCTGAACATGAGCCTATGGGGCCAGGGGTCCCATAGCTGTTGTGGGGGATCCTCAGCTGGTGGTAAACCAAGAGCTGTTTGCAGGGCCGGCTCTGCTGAGCGGCACAGCTCCAGGCAGCACTTCTGGGCTTCTACTACTGCCTCGTTTGCCTTTGCTGTGATGTACCAAGCAGGTTTAAAAAGCAGGCGTTAGGAGTTCTTAACTCCTCTTGTCCTAGGTGTTTAAATGTCTTTTTGATGGAAGATTCATAAAAAATCCTGTTGGGACCATCGGGGGGGAAAGGTGACCTTGCCAATTAAAATATGCTCCCTTTCCTGGATGGTGTCCTAGAAAAATATTTTCCCAGTTAAAAAAAAAAAAAAAGTTTCCTCTCAGAGTAAAAGAAGAGAAAATTAAAAAATTGTTCATCCCTAACTTGGCAAGGAGTTGTGGTGCAGAGCCGTGCCACCCCGCATTGCTCACCAAGGTCTCTCTGAGGGGAGCCCACTGCTGCCAGGGATTGCAAAAGAGGTTTTGGTGTCATGGGAATGATTGAAGTCAAAATGAAATATTCAGCTTTTGGGGTTCTCACTTTGCTCTGATTCATTTCCTGAAATATGGGAGTGATTGCGTTTGGACTGTTTGTGTCCAGGCTGCGTGTGGCATGGCAGTAAGCAGAGCTATTTTCAGTTTTTCTTCTCACTGAACAATCTGATAAATGTTTGTTCCTTAGACAGCTTTAAAATACACCAGCAGAGGGTTCCTGGCTGAGCATTCTAGCTGCAAGCTGGGAGGGCCTTCAGAAGTCAATGGCAATCATTGCACTTCTGACTATTTTTGGCCAGATTTGTTATCTAGTCCTCAGAAATAGTTGTATGCTTGGTTGTTGCTTTTCCCCAGACTGTGTTGAGCAATGGAGAAATCAGGGAGGAGAAGCATCCTTGCCCTGTTCCACATTCTGCGCATCATAGAGTGGTTGGGGTTGGAAGGGACCCTTTAGGATCGGTCCCTCATTTAATTCCAACAATGCTCAGCATTTGAGAAAATGTAATTGGTGAATTGGGTTTGAATTTGATAGGTCATTAATTGAGTTAGGTTATGTTCTGTGTCTCCCTCATGTCTTTACATTAGGGATTGAAGTCACTTTAATTAAGATGCTGTAGTTTTACACAGACATTTATTCAAATAAGGGAATCAGGATGCAGAAGAGGAATCTCTATTCCTGCATTCCACTCCATTTTGCTTTCTCTATGCTGTTGCCATGGAGAAGCATATAAATATTTGTATCGCAGATTAATATACTTCTTTCATAGGTGGCTTGGAAATGCAGATTAAAAATGGCAACAAAAGTAACTGCAGGTGGGTTTTACTGTGAGGTGTCATCTTTTGGAATGTTTTTGATACAATTAGGGTTGACTCTATTTACCGGGCCGAGTCTCTGAAATCAAATACAGGAATAAGAGGAGGAACTCGATCTAACAGTGAACTAACACCTTTATCTCTCCAAAGAATGTATTTTAGAACTATGCACAGCACATGAGCAGCAGACATGTTCTTGTACTGGTAATAACAAATATTTGCTATATTAATGAATAATTAATATATTTTAAGTTCCTTTTGTGTTTGAGATTATCCCATGCAATGAGCATGTTTCTGACACGAAGTTTGGTTTAATTCATCACACTACCACTGAGTTTATGTGCTTTTTTTCTCTTCTCCCACAGCAAATGAAACTCGCTGCTGAATCACTGAAGGAGTAAACATGAAGGAACAAAGATGACTACAGCAGTCACACATGGACGTGGGCACTCCTTGAGCCTTTGTTTATGATGCTGCGGAGCTCTGAGTGCACACCATGCTATTCTGTGTGTCTGCACGTGGCACCTGCTTCTATGATACCTGGTAAATACTCACTACTTGAGGCAGTGAAAAAGAGATCATTTCTCCTACTCCTTTTTTTTTTCCCCCTACATACACCAGTTTGTGGAGCTGACACTACACAAAGCAGTCCAGCATGCACAAGGTCTGGTTTCAAGGCTTCCAGACCCACCGCACTTCAACTGATGGAAAACAGAACTTGGGATAAGCATCCCCAAGACACCCGGAGACTTCAGCTGTAGCCTTGTAAAAGAAAACAGAAAGAAAAAGGTGGAGCAGCACTTCATTCAGTGCGCTGCCTCTGAGCCTATGGCCTGCTTTGTCCCTTTATGATGATAGTTAACTAGTCCTCTCTTTTATTCAACCACTGCTGATTAGCTACTTTTTGCACATAGCAAATTAATTTACGTTATGTAATGAAATATGATTGTTCCTGACATAACCTGAGAAATATCTAAACATAAACATAAGGTGTGCATGACACGTTCCTCTGTGCTGGTTACCCAAATAAGTGTGAGTTAAAGTCTTCCCCAAAGTTGGGTAAAAGCATTGAGTAGGAAACAGTACTGAGCAGTAACTTATGAAGATTAAGCAGCAGATATTTATGTATTTTTTTGTTTACTTTTGCTTTTGGCATCACTTCCTTGGGCCTTGAACCACAGCGTTGTAAACATGATACATCAGTACCCAGGTGCCCAGTGAACACTTCATCCCCCCCACCCCCCTGCATTTCACAAAACGGTCATTTTCATAACATTTAATTGCTTTCTGGCAGTTACAGGACCAAAATCCCCCCTAACCATTGGGTAATCTCCATTCTCCAGCTGTGACCTGAATTTGCAGTAGGTGTACCTTACCTATGCATGATGCTCCTGGGGCTGCGTGTAGAAAAGCTACCATTGCAGATTTCAGTGTTTTTCTCCTGCTGCCTGGTCGGCATGGTTAGCGAGGAACCTGGGGGATGGTTCCTCTTGAGATGTAAGAGCTGCTATGACTGGAGCCTGTTGTCTTCTGCTTGGTATTGCTTTCAGAGCATGAAGTGGGCAGGTTTGTGATGGCAGCTGCATGGGTTGTCTTTGAAAATGCCCCAGGATTGGCTGGAAAAGGAATCAGGTTGCATCTCAGCTGTAGTCACATGAAAGAAATAAGTAATGGCTTACCCAAAGCTGACTTTGTACTTGTCTTCACAGTTACTGCATTCTTCCAGTTTTCTGTAGCCTAATAGGAAAATACGTAGTAAGGTTTGGGTACCTGGTGATGTGAGCAACCTCGGCAGCCATCCTTGCCTTGAGCAAATCCATTCACTTCTGCTCAGTATTGTTATGTAGGACTGGGGGTAATAATGTTTCTTGGGTGGCCTACAGCCAGGTGGTGTGGAAGCACTACAACCTCCATAGCGTGTGAGTGAAGAGTATGGCAGTCATTTACACAAATGTAGAGAGTAGTTTGCCCTGGAGAACTCACTGTGCAGCAGCTGCGATGCTAAAATCATGATAGAGCATTTCTGGTCCATGCAGAACTATTACCTGGATGGTGCTGTGTTGTATTTTGTCACTGAACTGCTCCTGAAACATGAGAAAGAATAAATAAGGTATTTACTGGTGACTGCCTTTTGCAAGCTGTGTAACGTGTGTCTGTTCCCAGTCTGAGCAGCTGCGTGCCCAAGGCCTGTGGGAGTGGAAGCACTCATGTCTCAATCTGAAGGGAGAAATCAAGGATGGGTTTGGTTTGGAGGAGAATCCTGGTTGGGGTGAAGAACACATGGGAGTGAATAGTCTGGTCCTATCTAGAGAGCTTGAATTTTATATTGCTGCTTAGCAGCAGCAGCACAGAAAGCTGTTTTTACAGAGAAGTGCAATACAAATTAATGGTGATGGAAAAAATTCTCTCCTCAGGTATGGTTTCAGTTGCAGGTCACAGCATGTGGCCCAGGCAGGCTGCTGACTCAGGACCTCTCACTGGCATTGCTGGCCTGCAGCCCCTCCTGCAAACATAAGGACAGTAGAAGAGGAAAAGTTCCTATTTCAGCAGGCAAGCAATTCTGGGTGGTTTAACCTACTCTGATCTGGGGATACTAGGTCTTACCTCGCACTGAGGAGTTAAAACATCAGTGCACTACTTCCCTGTTCAAGTAAGTGAAGCCAGCAGGCACCCTTCCTTCTACTCCCTGAGCCCTCTTTCCTTGGAGTGGCTTTCCCCTTTTTTGTCCAGGAGGTGGAAACTGCAGAGCCTGGTGACTCACTGTCAGCCTTGAAGACTGATGGCCTCCTACCTTACAGAGAATGGATCTCTGCACCCTGTGGCTTGATTTAAAATGTGGTGAGGATGGCATCTGTCATTGCAGATGTGATGCAGGTGATCCCTGGCTCAGTGTAAGAGAGCTCATCAGCCCTTTGGGCTTGCAGGCCTGCAGCTGAGCTACACTCCTCCCAGGCCTCAGGCACTGAGGGAGCTGAGTGTATGTGGCAGCTGGTGCCTACGGAGAAAAACAGCTCTGTCCCTCCTTACCTCCTCCAGTCCAGTATTTCTCAAGAGGGAGTAGGAGCAGGAAGATGTTACACAAGAGAAATCAGCTGCTGGGGAGACCTGACATGGCATGTCTAAGAGACAAGTGAAGCCCTTAAAAAAGCCCCAAGTATTTTTTCACAGGACAATTCTACTGCCTGGGAAAGTCAATGGATTTTTTTTTTTTTTTCCCCTTCTGGTATAGTAGAATTCAATCAGTCACTATTTCAGTGTTCTCAACTCTTAGAAACTGGTATCTTTTGCAGTACCATGCAAATAGGCCAAGGTAAGTTAACCTTTAACAACTGCAGTTTCAGCCTCAAAAGCATAGTCCCAGCCTGTGCATCAGAGCAAGGCAGACTCAAGCAGCCACAAAAACATTGCTCCTAAGGAAGGTGTCCTGGCCTTCCCTCACAACAACGTTCTTCCATGACTTTGATGAGTAACTTGGCTTTAGCCCAACCAGACAAACAAATGAGTCATGCTCAAGCTGGCCCAAGTATGGTTATGTTAAGATGTTACTACTCAAAGACCTTGTACCGCAAGCAATAATCTAGCATCAGTGACAGACAGCTCTGCTCTGATTTACTCGTATCAACTGTACCATTGGAAAGGTTGTCATGGTGCCTCAGCTGTCTTCTGTCAGTCACCTGAGGACATTCCAGTCTGCCAGCCAAGTTTGGTATAACTGGCTGGCACATTCCTTTATTTGCTCTTGATGAAAGACGTCTGCAAATACAAGTTAATAAGTCACGATTGTTTGCCTTCTCTTAAAAACAGGAGGGGAGAGAGAGATGGGTTGCATTTTCCTCTGCTGCTACCTCCACATTTTGCATTGACCAGACTTCAGATGTTCCCCAGCAGTGGTCGCAGCCACCAAAGCTTATGGGTACATCCTCACACAGATAGCTCATCATAAAGCAGTGGTACACTAATTGCATACAATTATGTAGCTTGCTTTAAAAGTAATGCCTCCTATTTATTTCCATGGAAACTACAGCAGATACAAAGAGCACAATGATGGAATTTGATAGAGCACATTCTCAGCCACAACTTTTTTAAAGGCACCAGTGATGAACATAACTTTTGGAGCAGACAGAACAGGGCCTGCTGAATGCCATCCATCCCTAATAATGTGGTATGGTCACACAGCATTGAGCATCTCTGGTTATGATTTTGTTACATCACAGTTAACTCACCAAGCCCTCACTTACCCTGACCTGGAAATCAGTACGTGGGGATTCTTCCAGCTGAGCACAGAGGGTTCTGGAGCCCTGGCAGCACCAGTCATCCTGCCATACTGTTAGAGATGGAGCCTGGCACGCTGGGATGCCCAGCCTCTCTCTCCTCTCATGGGGTATTGCTTACACAGTTCTTTCCTGAGTCACCAGAGAGGAATCTGTTAGTGGTTACATGCACAGACAGATACAGACAGCAATCAGGCACTTGCAGGCAAAACTGGCAGAGCAGTTTGGAAGCACAAGCCAGCTGTGCTGCTTAGTGGCTCAGCTACTCCTCCCCTCAACCTGAAATGCTTTTCACAGTACCTTGAAAACAAAGCAAAAGAAGTGTTGATCGACTCCCTACGTGGTAAGGCACAGTGGTTTTTAAGTGATGACACTGACAGACTGTGTCTGTATTTCAGCTTAGGCATTGCAGTTCTGTACTGACATTCTTCATTTCAGACCAAGTGTTCAACAGCAGATGTTTACCAGCACATGGCAGCCCAAACACTGCAACATGGGACTCCGTTGTATGCAGTACACTGAAGGAGTTGCAGTAAATAAGCAGCATTAGCTCCTGGCTGCCCGCTACCTGTGACTGCCTACACTCAGACAGTGCTGCACCTTACGGTGTGGTTTGTCTCTTCCATGGATGGTGGGGGAAAACAACAGCTTTGTCTTGAGCTTACCTCCTTTCTCTGCACAAAACCAGCAAGCCCTGATACTCGCTTTTTGGTTCTTTTTCACTCTTACTGTTCTGTATTGCAGAGAAGAACAGTTCTGGGTTAAGGCTGGATTAAAGGCACGTACAATGCCCTGCTGAAACTTCTGCTCACATACTTTTTTACAAGCAGATCAGTTAACGGGCTGCCTACAGACATGGCAAACTGATACGCAATCAATCATTTTACCTAACAAGACAAACCTGAGACAAGTGAAGCATCTTATTTCTAACAGCTCCCAGCAAGGTGGACACAATGTCACTCCCAACTGTCATGGATGTGTGCATGGCTAAGGCTGGTCTCTGATGAACACACAACAAATATTTTATCTGAGACTTTGAAACCCTCTGTGTTCTGTACTGCACAGCTTCTGGATGCAGAGAGAAGAGCACCAGCCAGCTGCCCTAGGTTGGCCAAGAAAATGAGTAGGACAGGATCATCACAGATGGTCTCTAGGTGCTGTAAAGTTCACCAAACACTCAACTCCTTAGGTCATGTTGAAGTTCTGCCTAGGAAACAAACAGCTACCTTCCCCTTTGGCATCTGCTCAAGTAGCTTTCTGCTTAATTATGACACTCTATAAGCCCAAGCAAGCAATTTATAACTGCAAGAGAAGAGAAGTGGGTTAACAAAAAACCCTGCAAATAAACGTACAGCCACGCACAAAGGTGTGTGCCAGCTTCCCTTCCTGCTATCTTCTGCTTTTTTATATTACTACATGAGACCCTGAGGGGGTGATGCTGCAGTGACTGTCCAGTGTCTGCTGCCAGAATTCATTCCCAGCACACATTGCTCTGAAAGTCTGAAAGTCAAGCCTGTGCAGGGAGATCAGCAGGGTGTGCGCTGCCCTTACACACTGAGCACTGGGAGTAACAAACTGCACTGACATGCACAGCATAGGTTATGCATCAGTCAAGATAGTACTTTTATTAACTGGATTTTCCATGTCTGTCACACATCATGAAGTTTTATACAATGAAAAAGCCAAACACTGCTGGAAGCAATAAGATCAGCTGCTATTTCTGTACCCTCTTAACACACGCTCACACACACACACACGCAAATTCTTTCTTGGTGAGAAATTTTTATATTTGTTTGTTAATTCTGCTTATTTATACTGCTACTTTTAAAATCCTGTGTCAAGATTGTCACATCTTAAATACAGATGAAGTTGCTAGAGGTACATTATTTTATATATAATATATACACACATACAGAAAAATACAAGACTAATTGTTTTTGCACAATATTTAATTTATACACTACTGTAACTATATGCAACTTTCAAAGACACGTTAAGGGGTACAAGGAACTGTTTACTCGCTCTAAGTAATAGTTTGGTCCAATAGTATCTTAATGTAGTGGTTCTTCTCGCCCTTCCTTCTACGTGACGACATAATACAACGTACACCACATGCACAGTCATTCACCTATCAACAGATGGATAAGGGACGCCACTCAGACTAACAGCTGTACGCCCAGAGGTCAACCAACCACACACAACTAGTAAGGCTATAATACAACTATGCAGCATAACTGATCAACACTGCTGTTCTAAAGTGAGCACCATATATACATTTGTATATAAAAACATGGGAAACAAAATACACCTGGGGTTAGTTAAAAGGTGCCATTCCAAGGCTGTACATAATATCAGGAAAGAGTATTTACAATGCTTGGAAAAAAGCTGCAACAAATAAGTTTATTGCCAATGCCCTTTATAAACTTTTTCCTCCTACTTCGATGTTACGCTCACTGTCCGTGAACCACACATCTTATTTCTGGCCCTTTAGAAGATCCCTGCTCAAAAAACGTCAGCAAATATGTTCTATGGCTTCACCCACACATCTCTTCTTGCAGTTTTTCATTTATAAATACCACACTGACTAAACTGCAACTCTCCTAAAACTTACTTAAAAGTAAAATGCTTGTCATCACATCCTTGTTTAGGAAGCAGAATGTGAAATCCCTGGCGGGAAACCCCGCGCAATTCAGGTTCTCTTAGTAAAGTCTTTTACTAACTGAGAAGAGCTGTCATCAACTGTAGAAATTACAACCAAGTGTAACGCAGTTCTTTGGTGCTCTACTCACTCTACAGCAGACATGAAATACATTGTATTGGCCATTCTGCAACGTGACAAGATGCTCAACAGTGTAAACTCCTCTCAGACATCCAACGTCTGGCCAGGGCGCTGCTACATAACACCACCGGTTTGATTAGCATTGCTCAGAAGACCCAGTGCACAGCATGAAAAAATAAAACATTCTCGCCCTTCCCCAAACCAGGAATCCGCAATATATTTTTATCTAGATAATAAAATTCCACAAGTAAATTCCACTTCTCTTGTCAAATGCACCCACTGGTACACAAATACTCTAAAACAAGACCTCGCTGTGGCTATGAGAAACCCAACAGAAAGGCAAATAGTTGTAAAATAAATACTTTCCTATATGCTATTTTCACCAATATTGACAAAAAGCATGTAACAGGGAAAATAAGGGGCGTGCGTATGGGCAAACAGCAGTACTTTAAGTCGTACAAGAGCCTGATTTGATAATGAGAAAAACGTAAGTGACAGGAACTACGTCAACTTGAATCCAATTAAAGGTTTTCCATCCCTTATTGCCTTTTGAAATCTCCAGGAGGCTGGGAGAGAACAGGGAGGAAGGCTCACAAGGTAAAAACCTAAAATGTTAAGTGTCATGATATACTAATAATGAAAGTAATTCATACAAATAGTTTATTTTCAGTTAGCACGTAAAACCTCAGAAGTAGGCTTAATAATTTACCTCTGTTATATTAAAAAAGATTGTCTGCTTGTAATATTAACATATTTCTATGGGAAAAAAGCTGCCTTACAAATCTACTTGCTTCTTTAAAACAAAACAAAAAAACCCAACCCAACCCAACAATGCAAGGCAACTGCCTCTAGCAAAACGAGATCTTTTCACTCTGATTTTTGAGCCACAACTTTATCCACTTCATAACTTAAGACAAATAGGTATGGGTTTAAACTCATATTTCAAGATCGCTAATTTTCAGTGCATCTTTGCTTTGTACAAGCCTTGGAACATCTGAAAGCTCCCTGAAGAGTTTTCAGCATCAAAACATTATTGCTTTGGTTCTGTTTCAGACACATAGAAGTATGCCACATATCACAGATTTTAGATATCACAGAAGGTCAGAACAAGAATTAACATTTCACAAGTGAACAAAAGCTCCTCTCTCTCTAGTTTAAGTGCAGAACATGAAACTTCTAAGTGCTCCATTTACATTAGGATCCAGATAGTCATTTTAATTTAATCCAGATCTTCCATAGTAAAATTATAAATGTAAAAACTACACAACAAAATATTCTGTTTCGTCGAAAAAAAATATAATGGCTAGCAGCATGCAAAGACCATGCATTGTCATATCATCAAGCAAACACAAAATTAAAACGTAATAAATAACTGCTCAAAGCCCACTTAAAAATCTTAAGACAACAAAAGGGGGTTCAGTGACAAGGCGTTCACAGCTCTGAACAGGAAGAAAGATGCGGTCAAATAGATCAAGCTATTAAAGTCAGGCTGCTGTCAAATGACATGACAACAACTGGTCTGACTGGAGGTACACAGCAGGCCCTCCTTTGGGTTCCGCTGAATATTCACAGATATCGTCTTTTCACAGAGAGGTAGTTGTAGCACGTTATTTTTCAAGTTCCTGTTCTTTAGCCGTTCCAATTCATTTGCCGTGTCTGATATCTGGTCAGAAAAGAACTTTAGGCTGCCCAACGAAGAAGCCTGGTTGGCACTTCCACTGGAACTTATACACATTTTCCACGATGATTTCTCCTGTACTTTTACACTGGAGAATGTCAGATTGTTTTGAGGATCAATAATGTATTTAGTGCTGCCGTGAATCTGTGAACCCAGGCAAAGGCTCATTAACTTCAGGCTTTCGACCAGTTCCCCTGCACTTCTAGATGATAACTGCATTGAGTTTCCAGATCCGGCGCATCGACGAGTGGAGCCTGAAGTGTTGTTGGTGCTGCCGCTGGAGTTGCTGGAGGGACTTCCCCCACCTTTGCTATCACCACCTGGGCTCGTTTTGTCCACTCCTCCATTCGCGTTACTTGGTTTGCTTTGTCCACCACCGTCTCCTTGGCTGCCAGGCGGCCCCTCGCTGCTATCCCGCCTGTGCCACGAGTAAGTAAACCCACTATCCTTATCGAGGCGCCTCCTGCTTTCCGAGTCATCGTCACTTGTTTCTGAGCTACTGCAACTAGAGCCACGGCCCTGGCTTTTCCTCCTGTGGTAGCGCTTGTGCACCGTGCTAGGCGAAGCAATGTTCATTTTTAACCTGCTGAGCTTTGGGGGTAAGTTCTCGTCCATGTCAAACTCATCATCCGACTCTCCTTCCTCAAAGATCTGATTGAGGACTGGGGCGCTCTTTCGTGAAGTCAGTCGGTTTGTAACTGAAGGCTTACGGCGCAGAACAACTTGAGTAGAAAGAGAAATAGGCTTCTTGTCCTCTTCATCCTCCTCTTCATCTTCTTCTACTCTGAACAAGCACTTCCGGCCGCTCGTAGTGGGTTTTAAGCTCACTGATGGAACTACCGAGAGTGCCGGCCCTGCTAACTCAGGGATCTCTTCTTTCTTTGCTGACTCACCAGCAGCCTTGCTTCTGTGTCCATTGAGAATGTTTTCTGCCGTGCGAGCTGGAGACTGAGGAACAGTTGCATGGGAGAGAGGAGAAGCTGTAAGGTCATCCTCCAGATCCTGGGGTACATCGATTTTTGTTGGCCATGATTGCCTACAGAAGTACAAAAGATAAAAGTCACATCTTGGTGACCATCTCAAAACACACAAGCAAGTTTGAGACCTATACAAGAGGAGCTTAAGAACTGCCACAAAGATTGCCTGAGTTGTGTATTTGTAAAGGGCAGTACTGAGTAACTGAGAAAAAACGTTCTCAAGATGTGCATTCCTTTGGAAATGCTGTTACTTGAAAGGAATGTCATATTTACAAAAGCATCGTTTAGAAATGTTGTTGTTTTCTGTCAAAAGGAATCTTAAAAAAATTCACTACTCAGAAAATGAGGTAAGCAATACAAAGCTTTAAATAACTGCCTTTCCAGTAATCTGAAGGAGGCATAGAAACACCAGTGCCACGGAGGAGAGATGCAAGAAGGTTCAGGTACAAGATGAGTAAAAGTGGTTTAGAATATTCTGAATCTTTTGTTACTTTTTTCCACAGTACTCTTACTACAAAAATCAGGTTAAAATCAACACAAATGAAGCTGAAAAGCAAAGTCAGAAGGAACATTCTCCTATTTAAGTAAGTTTCACTGAGACTAAGCTCTGTTCCACAATAATCACCTTTAATTTCAAACATATGCATCAAGGTCATACACATTTATTTGACCTTACCTCAACAACAGGAATACTGCAGTTCCATAAATTCAGATTGCTTAATAAACTAGCATAATCAAAGTTCAAACTGTATGAGTGTCTCAAAACGAACTGAAGTGACAGTTGAGAGTAAATCAGGTTTACCATCAGCGGCTGGTGACTAACGGTTTATATTTTACTTTATATTTGGGAGATACACTGTAATTTTCCCATCACTTACACAATAAATTAAGAACAAAGACTGACAGTCCTTCCTCTCTGCCTGTATTTTGAAGACTGATCCAAAAGAACTCACCACCTTGACAGTGACTGCGCATAAGCTCCACATTCCTTGTACAGAGTAAGAGTTTTCTTCTATCTTCTCAAAAAGTTATCTTGAAGTTAAAAGAGTTTCCTCATCATGTGATTTTACATTAGCTAACATAATCTAGCACAACGCACGAGAAGCAGTGGAAAGAGACTTCTGCTTGAGTATGGATGACATTACAAGATACTGCCAATCTTACTTTGGGCATGCCACCAGAAGGGGCTGCAAAACTCTCCAGCCCAAGTAAGAAACAAAGTATGGCTGGAAAGCAGAGAGGAAGCAGAAAAGTTTCAGATCAGGGTGACCACCAGCTATTCTCATTGTGTTCAAGTGTTTAGAGTTAATAGATGCATCTGTGTTAGAACTGTACTTGCTCAACATTCCCCTCATCCACCAGGCTGGTCACCCAGTTGTAGATGGAGCTGAGGTTGGTCAAACACAACCTGCCTTTCATGAACCCGTGCTGGCTGGGCCCGATCCCCGGGATGCCACGCGCATGTCGTGTGATCTCACCCAAGCTGATCTGTTCTGTAACTTTCCCTGGTACCAAGATCATGCTGACAGGCCTGTGGTTCCCCAGATCCTCCTTACAGCCCTTCTTGTAGATGGAAGTCACATCAGCAAGCCTCCAATACTATGTGTATCTCACATAGTAGCCCACGTTTACCTCCCTGTCTTCCTCCACATTGTGTCCAGTAGGTCCAAGGTGAGTGGGCCAGAAGGAAAACTCCAAATTGTGAGTTATTCATGTTTAACTTTTACATCTTCTAAACTCTCAAAATGAAATTAATGCATCACCGTTGTCCTTTCCATAAGATCACTCTAGATACTTTCCATTTAGAACCACCATGGAGAAAAGAAGTAACTTGAATGCTACCTGGAATTATTAATGGCAAGAGTTCATCAATTACTGTGGATCTGCTTGTCATGCAAAGAAAATTCACGCTATTAACGCAGACTTTAACTACTCTATTCAACATTATAAAATCATACCAAGATTCAGATTCAATAAATCTATGTGTCCCAGTTCCTCATCTAACTGGAGCAGCTGTTTTACAGAAAAAGTGATACTGATACAATGAAAAAAACAATTTAAAAGCAGACTTTGTAGGTTTAGAACTCATTTGAACTCCAAAGCTTTCCTCTAATTTACAGTTTATAGGTTTTACAGCTTATACTTACTATAAGACACATTTGATGTTCTAATTGAATTTCTTGTAAAAGAGATTGATGGACGTAAGAGGAAAGAGAGAAGTGCAGAGCACAAGGCATATAGTCGTGACCTTGAAAAGAGGTAAGCTCTGTAACACCGAGCCTTAGACCAGTTAAGTTTCTGTAGATTAAAACCTGTACTTGCAGCAATAATTCTTCTAAAGCACTTGTCACCATGCCACATCAGATAATGTTTCTTATGTGAGCAGACAGAGAGAGATGACCCTTCTGTGCAGCAACTAGATTTCAGTGTAATCTAGCACACAATCTCCAGACAACAAAGATTCTGATAATAGCCACTGTAAGATTCTAAAACAACTTGTTATTCAGGTAGATGGAAGGATATTCAGAAGTGATTCATCTCAGTCCTAAAAGTTTCAGCCTAAATCCAAGGTCACAATCAAGGCAGATGATGCATCTAGAACCTGTTTTCCACTGCGCTTACCTTTAATTTGTAACAAGCACTCCTTTTGTTTTTTTTTTGTTAAGATTGTATTTGAGATGATAGTACCTTCTATCAATTAGTCCAAGTAAAATATAGATATGCAGCAGAAGGGAATCACAGTATTCATGCTCTTCTGCCACTCTTATATGACTTTCATTGCAAGAAAAGTTGCACAAAAAGCCCTCTAGCATGAATGACCAGTCTTGTCTTTTCCTTGCTACATTAACAAACCTGAAGGACAGTAGCAACTGAAGCATTTCGTGTTCTTCTCTCACTAAGAGATTAGCTACCAACAACTGCTATTATTGCTAACAGTGATTATCAGTAACATTTTACCTAAGTCATAGGGCAACTTTCTGAAAAGACTGGAGATCAGAGGGCAGAAATTAATGGAAAAGCCTCAGTACCACCTCCATCTTCACTGGAAAGATTGTCAAGATGGGCCAGTAATGATTTTTCTTAACAGCAGAAGGCTTCTTGTTGTATTCTAACACTTACTCAGCAAACTAAAAAGAAAGCATTTAAGAAACATAACTGCTCAAAACTCATATGCCCCAGAATCAATGTGCAACTGGAAACTACTCACAACATAAGCATATGCTTCTGTAACTGGAAATGTGATGCTGTGATAGTGGCCTGCACAGCAAGTGGACTGGCTGAACACATCAGTACTAATTACATGGCACAATTCTCCTCTCCTCCCTTTGCTTTACTGCCTGTCAACAAACTGAAGCTTTGAAAACTCCAAGGTGCTTTTTGTCAAACTAAGAATTCTATGGCAGTAATTTTAAATGGATGACTGAAGTTTTCAACCATTTTTCTTACATAACAGCCATATCAAACTAACTGTATTAAAAAGAACAGAACAACCTGAAGAAGTTTGCTCTAATCCTGATGTACAGAACCAAAAGCTAACAACTACTCCTTAACGTCAACTTCAAGTAATTTCTCATCTCTAAGTAACTCCCCATCACATTTAAGGACAATGCAACTGATTTTTTTCTCCCAAGGATATTGCACAAACTTTCTATGAGGACCTGATGGTCAACGCACACGTCTGTTCCCAGCAGGTATTCCTTCATATACAGACTTCAAATTCTTTACCCATCTTCTAAAAACAGTAGAAATTGAGAATATTGGTAACTAATTCGTGAACAGCTTCTCAATTGTCCACAGCACTTTATTTGAACCCACTTAAAACTGGCAGTAAATAAGCACATCACAGCTTTATAAAAGTAGTACTTGAACAATTCAATAAGACACTAAATTTAAAAAAGAAGAAAAAAATTTACCTTCTCTAATTCTTACCTGAACTGCGCTTTGATGTTGCTAGGGCTTGCAGATCTGGCCTGAATTTCTTTCTCCTGTTTTTCTCGCAGAATCCTCTCAGCCAGTAAGAAGTACGTAGCAGTGATGTGATTGTATTTGTTAGTTTCCAGTGCCCTAGGGAAACAACAGAACAAGAAACAAACCGTACATCAGTGGCTTCTAAGAACTGGACACGCAGTTTGCACATCTTGCTGTATTTCTTAGGCACAGCACCTGGCAAACACAACTGTGTCTTTCTGATACCCTGACAACTGTCTTGGTCTTCCTAAAAATAAAGAGCCAACAGGTCTAATCAGTTCACTTTAGGTGAATGAGAATATTTTTAGAGTGCCATTCAAAAAGAAATTAATTCTTCCTTTGCTGACCGTACTTGAAAGAATAAAACTGTATTTTGTTAATGTTATGCACCAGCAGCAGGCTTTCCCATTGGCATATACACAATGTTCCAACACTCATTTATGTAGCAACCAGATGAAAAACTTCCATTATCTTACAGCTGTCACGTTAACTTCACAATAACATTATACTCCTAATCCCAACCTAAAGGACACCAGCAGCTAAAAACGTAAGTAGTGACCCTGCTGTTTGTTATCTCTTTTATTTTTCTCCCCCTCCCCCCAATGTTAAGGTCTTAAGAGTTTTTTCCAGGTCAAACATGAACAAATAGAAAAAAACAGCTACACCCTCTTTCAATGCATTGAATATTGTGAAGAGTTGGGGTTTTTAATCTGTTAGAAGAAACTATGCGGCTTTCTAGTATGCTCACTCAGTGGCAATGATGATTTTGCATTACACAGACATAAGAAATAGTACTTTGAATTACAAAGATCCATGTATATGCCAGCATACTGAAGGAAAAATGTTAGAATTTATCACCTCTACATATGCATGCAGACAGGCATAACTAGTATGGATAGGTAGCACAAGTCAAAGCATGGATTTCAAAGCAAATTTGCTTAAGATTGCAAAGTGTTGCAGGAAACGAACACTGTTCCAAAACACCTCCTTGAAGTTTTGCCTAAAACTGGATCCATGTCAGTACTTCTCATCCTAGAATGCTCTCAGAGAGCAAGATTGTAACACTTCGTTTGATAACTGAATGGCTTGACATTTCAACACTGAAACACCCAGGTCACCAGTGTTGCATCTCGTACGGTGACACAAAATGCACTTCATGTAGGAGACAGAGAACTTACTCCACTATAGTATCTCGGTCTGCAATGTCACCAAGAACCATGCGCTGTATTATGCTGTTGTGTTCCTCCTCGGACAGATTTTTGTATGACACAAGAGGAATGTTGTACTTTGTTGCAGGGGAAGGGTCAACTCCTTGGAGCCACGCATGGTTCTCAATCTCTTCCAAAGATGCCCTTCGCTTCGGATCTCTCTGCAACATCCGTGTAATCAGACTGCAAACAAAAAACAGATCTAAACAAAATGCACTTGCATGTTTAAAAGACAACCATTCTAACAGCAGCACTGGAAAGAACTTTGCTGTCAGCCCAAATAGGTCCTCGGAAGTCTCTATGTAAGCAGTGTGGTAAGAAATTATTCTCAAACAAGTTCCAAATATTGCTGAGCTGAAACTATTTATTTATTTAAAACTACAAATACCATAAGCACTACAGTTTTCATTTGCAATGCTTAGATTCCTAACATCTGATTTGCTGTTGTTTGTTTTTTTTAATGTTTGTATGGCAGCTGTGACAGATGGCCTACAGGCTGGTCTGTACAATAATAGAAATATAATTTCCTACTATTGCTGCTGTCAACAAGATTGTGGAGTGGCAAAATAAGCAGAAATGTTCTATTCTGAGATCGCCTGTAAGACATTTAATTCTTCTGCATCTGTGAAAAGACAGTGACCTCTTCCACCCTTAAAAACAACATCTAGGATGAAGTAACAAACATACTAACAGGTTGACGCTGAACGTTTGCAAGTGCTGGTAGGGCAGTGCATAGATTCCTAAAGTAAGCAGGAAAAGATGACTGTCACCTCCGTGAACTCTGTCTCTACTGGGAAGTTATCCAGGTGAGATGTCACTTGTATTACTATTTGAACACACACAGAACTAACTATGCAATTCATCTGACTCTTTTTAATGCCCTAGTAAAACACCAGCAGTAAGGTAGTAAAGTGCACCATAAATGCACCACAAGTGCCCTCCTGCTTCAGGCTTTCTTATGCATCCCAAAACATCAAGAATGTTTTCACTTAAAGCAGATGGTTTAGGCAGTTTCAGAGCCATTTCCCTGAGTAAACCTAACCTTCAGAACACTTAGGTAACTGGCAATACATCACAGAGTGCCACATGCAGAAAGCAGATCTACTTGGGCCTTTAAGAAGATTAGCATTAGCCAGTATATTAAGCAAAAGAATCCAAAAAATAGGAAATTTCATGGCCCAAGCAACACGTGCAACATCTCATAAGATTCACTGGAGGCCAGGCTGGATGTGGCTCTGGGCAGCCTGGTCTGGTGGCTGGTGAACCTGCACATAGCAGGGGGGTTGAAACTCAATGATCTTTGTGGTCCTTTTCAACCCAGGCCACTCTATGATCCTTTCTGACAGAATTCACTAATAAGAGCTTTCAAACTCTTCCCATCTGGTATTTTAAACTTCTTCTCGTTTGTAAATCTCTTCAAGTTGCTGAGAGCCCTGATAGGAGCTTTTCCATACCAGAAATACTAGACACTATAAGACATGAAAACTCGTTACCATGTTGTGTTATGCATTCCTGGACTGCACAGGTTAAGAGAGTAACGGTCATTTTGACCACAGTTATAACAAATTTCCTTCTCTGTCAAGGAACAGAATCTTAGATGTTCCTCTAGTCTTATGGCTCTGACATATAGTAAAAGAACTGATGATGTCATTAATTGATCTTTACTGTATGGGCCAATATTGGAACATATAAAAAATAAAAAAGCAGCAGTGAATACTGCAGAAAAGCATCACATCAACATGAGTCATGATTTTCAAGCAGCATATGGCATTTTGCAGATAGATGATTTTTCTCCTGTGATTGCCTAGAATGTTGGAGCTTCCATTTCAGTAGGAGATAAGCAAAGCTTGCTGTGATATTCTTAGGCTTTGCCACCTTGTATTCCAAACTGCAATCTAGAGAGACCATTACTTTTTTCACTCCTGCCACAACGTACTCCGAGCAACACTTTGCAATTTGCCCAGCAAGAACAGTGGCCAAATCCAGTCAAGCCCTGAGCATCTTCTCTGATCATTTATAAAATGGATGACAGATGAATAAAGACACAATTTCACAAATGCTGGAAAAGCCTACTGGCAAAAAAAATCATAGGAGTAACCTTTTCTAAGAATAAGTATAGGAAATAAAAAGATGCTATACTGCTGCCCAAGATACTCAGTCGACATGAGGAAATACTAAGAACTAAGGAAGAACACAAGTAGCTAGCAAAGAATATTTCCACGCTAATAAACTGCATGAGGACTCTCAGAGACAGTGAAAATCCACTTCTATGAGTGCTTTCAATTCTTGGGTACTCTACTTACTCTTTACATTCTTTGGACACGTGAGGTGGCACCGTGTATTTGCAGTCCATTATCATAGTCAGAGTTTCGCTGTCATTTGCTTCTTGAAATGGTGGTTGTCCACACACCAACATAAAGAGGATGACCCCCAAACTCCATATATCTGTAAATATATAATTCATGCTTTAAAGTAATGGCTGAAAAAGTAGACATTATTACCATCAAAACTGATGTATTACTGAGATGCATCCTGAGTTTACTACTGTACTCTCGATTATCAGCATTACTTACAGAGTTTGCAATTCCTCTGAAATACAGCAGTTCCAGACTGACAGTTTTTATAGCTTATGAGGGGGGGAAAAAAAATCAGAATTCAATACCTCAAAGATGAAAAGTATTGAGACATCACATCTTTGACAGCAAAACATCATTTAAAGCTGAAGATAATCCGGTCACTCAGAAGATAAGAGTTTATTACGCTTTCCTTCATAGGTAGGCACAGATTATTAAGAGAGATGTGTATTCAAAGCACATCCCTTTCTAACAGACTAGTGCAAACTGTTCTCCATCTTATCCGTTACCCTACGCAGTAAGAAATTCTAAAAGCCACTTACGACAATGAATCAGATATTTGTTTTTCCTTCAGGAGCAGTGACTTTAAAAATGTTATTTGTTAATGCTAAGTAATGAATTAAATTCTCTCTGTAAAGCTGTTGTCTTACACATTAAGGACCAATCATTAAGACGTGTGTGTTCCAGTTGTCTTGCTTGCCTGGTTGGTTTTAGATATCTATTGAACATGTAATGAAGTTAACAGCTATCTCTACTAGGCTATGCAAATTTTCTTGTTTCCATCCAATTCTTCTTTTGTTTAATTCCAAAAGTGTTTACCAATTTCCTTGGTCCCCAATGAAATGACAAACCAAGGATGAAAAAGAAGCACTTCTAGGTATGAAGTGCTTTTGTTGGTTTCTACTTACTGGAAAGGCTAAAATTTACTTCAGTTCTTCATAAAATTTGCCTAGAAAAAAAGCATTTCAGGTATCGCAATGCATTCAATACAGGAAATGTAGAGTTTGAAAAGTTTAAGCAACAAAAAAATAGTCAATCAAATGTACACTGTATATTTAGAATGCTCTTCAACTTCAGATGTCACTTCACACTATGGGAATTCCAGCAGCAGTTTTGGGCCTCAGACCCCAGCATTTCAGAGATCTGCACCCAGTAAAAGAAGCAAGCAGCAGATCCGAGGTAAGGGAAGAGGCAGAAAGCTCCTGAGGGAAGAGCAGCTGGCAGCAGCCGTGGGAAGCAGAGCACACAGCTCTGTCCTGGAGGAGCTGGGAGGGAACCGCGCTGCTAGCTGCCCAACTGCAGCTGGCTCTGTGCGGCCTGCACAAATACTTGATGTGCATTTAAAGCTGAGGGATGGCTACGGTTTTGTTTAAGAATGTAAATCACACATTCATCCCTAGCACAATTATTCATTTGGGTAGTTACAACACATTCTTCGTATGGTTTAGCTGAGAGAGAAAAAGACGCTACAGGGTAATTTTCTTCAGAGCTCTAATTTGTACTAAGTGTATGCTATTAACTCCAACAATTATTTGATTTCTGTTATGCTACTTTAGGGCCTCGATCCTGTATGTGCCCAGCACTTGGAGGCCAGCACACCGAGCCATGGAGACCTGCAAATTCAACTTCATTGATCACACTGCAAAGTCAGCAAGGGCTTTACTGCTTCACCAGCCCGATGCCAGAAAGCTGCACGGTTTGGAATGCTGAGACTGAAAAAAAGCCTCACAAGGCAGAGGCAACTTTACCTGAAGGTATACCTTGACTATTGTAAAGGTGCTTGCATCTTCCTGCTTAGTCTGAAAGGAGCCAGAAATCTCTGGTGCGTTACCCATCTCCCACCAAGCAACAGGTATCAAAACCTCATTTCTGCAGGCACACGGAATGTGTACCATCACGCATTTCTATTAGCTGCCATCTTCTGCATGTCAGTGCCCTTCCTCGATTCCTACCCTTCGCTAAGGAATCGATTTTACAATACAATCTATGTTGTGTTGTCAGTATTCCGTTCAGTGCCTCCCAATAAAATGCTCGGTGTCTCCTTCCAGCAGGAAGCGTTTCAGGAGGCACCACAGAGCTCCGTAATTACAGATAAATTATGTTTGCCGTAATAAAATTACACTGGCTAAGCTTAAGCCAAGACAAAAAATACTGAAGAGGAAAGTGGAATAATTAAACCATAAATTAAAAATGAGCAGGCAAAAAGCTAGAACAGACGATTCCAAGAAACCGAGCTTAAAATATCAGAAAAGCCCCAAGAAGAGGACAAAAATAGCAGTGAGACAACAATTAAAGTTCCACACAACCACACAGAGGAAACTCCAGCCGACTTCCGAGCGGCTCAGCTCACAGTGAGTACATACTGAGCACCCCTCAGTGCTCTCCTTTAGGCAGCAGCGTCCAATCCATGCTCTGCTCAGCACACAGAACAGTGACACAGCACACTGTGCATCAGCTGTGTGGTTGGCTTTTATTGGATATATACATTCTTTCTAAAATTTGGGTTTGCAAGGATATGTGATGATAAATACTGCTTAAGTAACTTCTGGAAAATTAAAACACGTACATCCAGGTACTTGTAAAGAATCAGGAAGTCTAGAAGCAGAATTCAATTCATTCTCTATATGCAAAGAAATAAGTGTTCAGATGCTGTACCAAGAGCTGTGGTTTAGTGGGAGATACTGGTGAGAGGCGGATGGTTGGCCTGGGTGATCTTGGAAGATTTTTCCAACCTTGGAGATTCTATGATTTTGTGTAGTTTATACATTAGCATACTATTTGCATTAACAAATAAGAGTAATCATTTATCACGTATGAGAATTTTGTATCTCTTTCATTAGCTACTGTATTTTGCACCTCATGTTCACAGTCTCTCCTACAGTCTTTGGTACACTGTATGATGTGCTGTGTTATTGAAAAGGCACTGCGTGTATGAAAGAAACTATGAACAAAAAACAGTGCTTAAAACTTTCTGCTTCATCCAGACATATTATCTAAGGTATTTTATGCTCTCAGTGAAGGACACTGGGTCAGCAGTGACCTCATTCTCACACAATACAGACAAAACTTATGCTTTTTCCTAACAAATACATATTTTGTTAGCCTCATCAGACACTCATCTATTGTGGCCAAGAAGTGGCCACGTGCAGAAGCAATTGCATAACTTTTGCACACAACTTATTTTTATAGCTGTGGCCAAAGAACGTCATTGCATCTATACTCATGGCTACTAAAATTCCTGCTGTCAGGAATAGCTCAGACATGCTTAAGCAGATCCAAAAGTACACTAATAACCAGGAACCAGAATGCAATGAAATAGCGTGCCTAAATAATTCTCATCTCCACATGGAAAGACTTAATGTGTTCCCTCCTTATTTTTGCACAGACCTTAAGCCACATCAAACACCACCTTGAAGTCACCTTCACAAACTCCCCAGCATCACATTATAGAAAGCATCTCCTCTCAGCTACAGAAGCAGAGCCAAGTGCCTGAATGGCTGCAGATGTATTGAGAACATGTATTCAAGAGTTCTGCCCCTCCATAGGCAGTCTCTTCAATAAGATGTCCTAGCCTGTTCTCTGCATCAGTTTAACTAGATGCAGTTATTTCTTTGAAACACTACGTGCAACTACAGCCAAACCAGCCAACCACTTTGAAGAATGAGGCAACATCTTCAGTAAGGTTCTCTTTCTGATCTACTGCACGTTGTTATCATGGCAGAGACACAATGGGAAGCATACGTGTTGCTGGAGCCCCACTATCTGGAGTGCATATCTGGAAAAGGATTAAGGGTTTTGATTCTTTTGCTAAGAAACACTGACAATGTATTTAGTGAATCTTCCTGCAGCATTTGTCCTATTCAGAAACGACCTGAGCTCAGACTACAGATCTTGAGTAACAGATTGATGTAGAAGTTTAATCCATATTCTTTTCTGACTGTAAAAATAGAAGGCTGGCCAATCTCATTCTGTCTTCTGACACTCAGTATTTCAGGCAACGTTCTATAGGTCTTATTAAAAAACTTGATCCCAGTAATCATTAGTCACAATAATGAGGAGTGCTAACAGCAGGTGGAGGGAGATGATCCTGTAAGGCCTAAGCCAAACTCAGCACATTAAGCCCCTCACCGCATCAACAGCTTCCTTCTGCCCATCTAGAACAGCACCAGGCAGGTGTTTATTCAAGAAAAGCAAGAACTATAATAGTATTGATAGCATGAGCGTGCTGAACTTCAACGCTCCATCTGAACCAGCACAGGGTTGTACCTCTGCTGTGAAGTCAAGTCACCATCCGTGTAAAAAGGACGATTTCAAGTGTGAAGGAAGTGGTAAAAAAACTGCTAGAAAACAGGAAACGTAGAACTAAGTTTCAAAATGTGTTTGTTTGAAATACACAAACCTTGCAATAGCAAGGGAAGCACAGAAACGCTTTGTAAAGAACTGGACTATTCCACGGGATTTCAAACTATCCCACGAATTCAGACAAATGCTGCATGCAAAGTAGTGTAATAGCAGTATCTTGTTATTACAACTTAACACTGGATTTAACTGAACAATGGGATTTTTACTGGCAGATCTCCCTACGTTTACGTTTCCTGAAAAGACAAAAGAAATTCCTGCATGTTCTGCAATATTACAAGAGTTTTATTTTACGTCTTAAAGCCACTTGCAACTGAGGGCCAGAAATCTTAGCTGCAAGTATCTCTTTTAAAGTTAAGTGAGCCCATTACCATCCCAACACACAATGAAGTTTGAATGTTTTCCTTTCTTCATTTTCAGCCTGACTCAGTACTGAAGTTCTCTAAATCTTTAACGCATTCAATTCCCAAATATTATTAAATTCCATCAAATTTTAGAAGATTCAGCACATATCTGATCTTTGAGAAATACTGCCATTTATAATTCATCTTAAGCCATTCAAGAATGAAAAAAAAAAAAAAAAAAAAAAAAAAAAAAATCAACAAATGTGTTCTCTGCTTTTTTCTATTGGAGATCCATAGATGAAATTTTTTCTGTCAACTTCAGAAAACATAGAGCACAAACTTTAGGAAAGAATGGAAATGCTTTCTTCTTTTAGAGAGATACTTTTGGTCTCCCACTTAGTGTAGTACCATATCACATTTTGGAAAACTCTGTTTCCAAAACAGTACCTGCAGTTAAGAATTTGAGGAGTGGTTGTCTTTGAGACATTACTAAGCTCAGAGTTAGAGGTTATTTTATTACAGAGTCTGTTTCCAGCATAATTCCCCACACAACAGAAACGTTCTCTGCCTTATTGCTTTCTGTTGCAGTAATCAGAGCTGTTCTATTATGTATTTCTATAATTATGAGAAAACTCGTCCATTCTCTGGATCCTAAGGAAGATGGAGATTGAGATGAACTCAACTGATTGAGTGCCACTGCGAAGACTTACTGCTACATGCTGTCCTTTCTTACGCTGTACCCTGCCGATTTCTGCTCACACTGCAGGTGTAGCCAAAGCAGATCAGTTCCTTCTGCCAGGGAGGCCACTTCCACTTGCAGAGCAGGCAACGCAGCCCGATCCTTACTCCTACAGCTCCAAGAGTGTTCTTGTGCTTTTGCAAAAGGAGGGAAACATCAAAACTGAGTGAAAGCTTCAGTCAAGAGCCAGTGCTCTGCTTTGTCAGAGGCATCAGCTCTGCCAAGGCAGCTATATGTACAGATTAGAAAGATGTTGTGGCAGCAGTGAAATAAGGGCCTGGCATCTCAGCACAGCAAGGTTTCCGGAAAGAACATCTCTTATTAGACCAGCTAATAACTGGGGGAAGGGGGAAGAAAACTAACTCCAAGTTTTCAGGTACAGAGTTTTTTGGGTTTTGTTCTTGTTGTTGGTTTTGTTTGTTTTTTTTTTTATATCACACACTTTCAAAAAAACACATACCATAAAGGTTGCCTTCTTTATAAAACGTATATGTTCTTAACTTGGGTCAACACAGAGGAAAAGCCCAGGCTGAAAGACCTTATTTTTATACGTTATCAGAAAGTTGCAGAAATGCACGTAAAAGCAATTAGAAACCACAGAATGGTGCTGGTTCACAACAGGGCTGCACCAGCAAGGAGCTGAAAGCAGAATAAGAACCCCCTGAAGAAAAAGTAATCAGGCTTTGGACAGAACTTTTCAATATTGCAATAAGTTAACCAAATACATGAGCTGGGTTTTTTGAAAGCACAGTTCCTTGGCTTGGACCAAGGAATCAATGTATGTCTGCAGCTCACATTTCCTTTTCACAGCCTGGAACTCAGGTGCCAGTTTCAGACTTGAGAATCCTAAGCAAAGAACACAGGGAAGAGAAGGGTTACAGAAACCCAACTTCAGATGAGCCAATACAAACATTTATCTTTTACACAACTTAAAAGTTTTTCTACTATTCTTAGTAAAGCTTCATCAAGCTTGCTTACTTCCCTCTTCTCCAAATGTTATCCAATTTACCCTCTCCAGAAAATTGTTGCAAAAAAAGAATTTAGGCCCGGGGTGCTGCATGCTTTAACATACTTAGACGTAAAGCTTCCTATTAGTATACTGAAAGGCAGCACACAGTACTCTCATTATGCTGCAGCAGCCAAAAGCTGACTCTTTCAAAAGCACAGCAAAGATCTTCAGAGGCATCTTATCATTTGCATTGAGTGCTACTGACTTGAAGTTACCACTGTTGTGTCCTGAATAAAATGAGAGGTTAGACTCTAAAAGCATTAGCTAGCCAACTGCACCAGAGGACATTTCATTGCTTTTAAAGCCACTAAATACTGTTGCTCAGGAAAGGGCTGCTGGAGCAGGATTCCCAGAGCCATGACAACCAGGGCTGTGTATACGCAACTTCCTTACATAACATGAAGTCACTGCCATGGAAACCAAAGGACGTCACCAGCTGCCTGTGCTATGCCTGCCTTCAACACAGGGCACTCAAGCATCTGTTCTGCTCAAGTTTGTAAGCAGCACAAGCCGTATCCACATTCATCAGCTTAACTGCTGAACTGGGCTTCGTCTCGTTAGGCATTTATTGCCTTCTAGAGTTCATCACTTAATTCTAAGACAAGAATTGTGGATTTCAGAAAGCTTTATTTTTGTGGCATGGTAACTTCAGTATGAGAGGCTTGCCCAAATGTTTGCCAGCCCTTGCAATTCAGACACTTATCACATTTTATATGTGCTACTTATAACTTGTGATCATAAGCTAAAAATCTATACTCCTTTTTGCAATAGACACATTTGCTTTAGCTACATAAACTGAGTCCCATTAATAAAAGGGTTTATTTGAGAAATTCATGGGAATAAGTAATTTTTCCTCCTAGCAGAAGTAGAAGTGCTGAGCAATACACACTGCATATGCTTTTCTGTTGGTAAGACATATCTTTCTACAGAAAACATACATTTAGTCAGGTTTTAGAGTAAACATTCCAGTGAGAAGTGTGTAAGAGACAGCTGAATGTCAACTATCCTGCATGACAAGCCACTAAACTCAAGAGTAAAAAAAAAAAAAAAAAAGAAAAATAAACAAACAACTTATATGGAGATAAGAATGTGTACGTTTGTTTTTACCACTGCAAAGGTACCTACAGATGGGATCAATGAAGGATGGAAACGGGCCCCGACTGGCAGCATCGCGGGCAATTATTCCAATCACTGTGTGAAGATATTAAAGAGAATGTCATTGCCACAGCCTCTTCAAAGCACTGTGAAGAAAGCAGATTTCAAGGGGACCTCCTGAAGATGAGGCCTGAATGCTGAACGTTGAGTCTCTTTCAACATCAAGTTCTTCTGTGCAGAGCTAAATGTGGAAATTTTAATGTAAAAATCACCCATGTCTTTGCATTCTTGAAGGCAGCAACTGAGCAGTATCTAAGGCTGTTCCAAGGTAGGCACAAACACCCATCCTGAACTACTTCATTCGGACAGGAATTTAGGAGTGGAACTTGCCCTGGGCTCAGGAGTAAAGTCCAGGCTCATAATTCACAAGGGTACCGGTGACAAGGATGCTTGCTACTGGTTCATACCTGTTTTCTTCACAGCACAGACTATGGAAAACAATGAAAACTCCAATTTGTAGAAAACTTCACACAACTGTCTGAAGAGCCAGAACACAGCTTGAGTACAAATCCGTATGAAAACACTGTAGGAAGATTTTTATGCACTTAATGAAAACCTGCATAACCGCAGTAAAAAAGAAAAGCTGGTCTCATACTGATCAGTGCTTCGGGGGGGCGTGTTACATTGGTGATATGTTTGTGCTTCAGAAGATAAGTACACCGACCCTCTGCAGACAAGAAGCTTAGAAGATGCCATCCCTGGCATTGAAAAAAAAAATAACAGAAACAAGACAGTATAGAGTAACCTTGTGTTAGCAGTATCAATGTTTGTATGCATCACAGGTAGTTGTACACTACTATATGCACACTGCTGACAAGCCTGGATGATGATGACGACTCTGGGCCAGCTGTAAATCTGAAGAGCATGAGTAAAGAACAAAATAGAATTGCTACCAAAAATGTGATCTTTGAGTGATTGAACCCTTTTTCTGTTCTTTAGCATCCCATGACTTCCAGTAAGCTTGCATACAGACATCTCCACTTGCCAGAGATGCTGCTGTCTGGTGACAACATTTCTAAAGTTTTTGTAAAATGGGATTCACTTCTCCCTTGCAGAAGACTGAGGCAGAGATCTTTTGCAATCAGTGACAACACCATCAGAATTTACACGCAGGATTGGCTGTTCTTGCTTTAAAGCTCTGCAAATCCAATTAAAATGACTATTAGAACACACAGACAAGAGAATTAAGAGAAATCTCTTCCTTCCCCTATCTCTTAAAAAAAAAAAAAAAAAAAAAGAGCAAAATAGCAAATGGCATTTAGCAAATTATTTTCATAATTAGTTTATCTGTCTGATGAAACAGTCTGTTCTATATGTTCCTTTATTTGACTAAGACATGCTCATCAGCAACTATTCTTATCTTTGGAAAGCATTTCTATTTTCATTCAGTTTGGCAACTATTGCTTACTTTTCCCCTCAAGATAATTGCCTGGCTTTTGCTGATTGCATGAAACTATTATAGACAAACTGTTGACACTCTTCATGAACAAATCAAGAAAACCCACACCTTCAACTTTTACTGAACACTGCCCTCAATCTAGAATAGTCTTCTTTACTCTGATTTGTCAATCCTGCACTTAGAAATGCATTCTTTCTCTTTTGGTTTCTGTTGCTTAACCACATTTCCAAAACTGTCTATTTAGGTCCCGCCAGATCTGTGTTACCAAATTAGTTGATGGCTGAATGTAAGTAATTGGAGTAGTTGTTCGTAAGGCACACAAAGTGAAGCTTCTTATCCCATGCATATGGATTCCATTATGATAAATACTTTCTCCACAGCAGTTTGAAATATAGTGAAAACAGTTCACATGTGAACATGGCAGGATGCTAAAGGCATCTCTGTACTCAAGTTAGGGTTTAGCAGATACGCTAGTAACCAAAGTCTATCCCGACAGCTTGCCCTCTGTATTTTCACTTGGATACTGGCACAGACCATACAATATTCTTTGTTAATGCCACTTGATGAATGACTGTCATTTTCAGCCAAATGAGCTTCTCTCGCATGGAAGGTGAAGACAAACGAGCCAGGCTGAGCTGTCCTAACCTGAACTGCTTCTTGCAAAAAAGGGCGCATCTTATCACCTTCCCCCAGAACACTGGTGCAAGCCGCAAGCTCCCATCACTTCCTTAGCACCAGCTCAAAACTAAGTGAGCAAACAGCTCTGTTTGCTAACCTGGCAGAAGTTAAGCCTGTAGAAAAATTAACAGCCTTCTGTCAAATTAACTCATCAGATCAGCTCATCAAATAGGCAGCCACGCAACAGAGTGTAGCACACAAGAAGGGGTAGCTCTGCACTGATGCAAGCAAAATGGAAGGGCAAAACCACACGCTGGAAGCAGCTACGTACCGTGCTATTTTAGCTTTCTGCACCCTCAAATCTTCAGACTCACCATGTAATACACCCAACTGCCCAAAAGTGATGCAGTGTAACATTTAAAAAGGAGTTTTGGAAAAGAAAACAGTCATTAAAAAACTGCTGAAGGATTATTTGCCTCACCTCTGTTTTACTTCTATCGTGTTTGGCTGCAATCCAATTTTGAACCTACTAGAATTCAAAAGGTAATTCAACACCATATATGGCTTACAAACATCGTACTATTTTTTTCCCCTTTGGCCAAGCCTGTCAAATCTTATATTCAGCATTCTCATAAGGTAAAAGGTCACTGTAAATAGCCACTGGCCACGATGCTTACATCAGTCATTTACATGGTGAATAAAGTGCTGTATGCAGGCAGAAACGTCAGAACGAGCTTCGTGCAGGTCAGATAAGGTCATCTGCATGCTCAGCAGTGCTCAAACACAGGGCAAACCTGGCTGAAGCTTTGAATGGCCACCCACTCCAGCAGCACCAAATGCAAATAAAATAAAGCCCTTGCAAATCCTTGATGCAGAAAAAAAACCCAAAAAGCAGAAGAGCCCAAGATCCCTCCAGCAGTGACAAAGTGGGTCTGAAAGCAACACAGCTGGCTCCTGCAACTTGACAGAAGGCAGCAAAATGGATTCGGACTCGAAGCTGCCGGTCAAACAGCACTGAGTTTGAGTAACAGTAATATCCTTAGTCATGTCTTCATGAGCAGCTCCCACTATTCCCTTTGCACCGCTGCGAGGACAGACTGCTACACTGGAGGCCCCATCTCTAATTCATCACCGTTACTTGTGTATCACAGTACCATTTCAGAGGCCTGTGCTCAATAATGCTAAATAAACAGCCCCAGTCCCACAGTCTGACCAGAACAAAATTTTAAGTTGTGAGAACACGGAGAACTCCAAGCAACAGAACTTCCATTACGTAACTCAGGTTCTGAAAAGCCCTGAGAACATACGATCGTTGTCTAATGCTCTTCTTGCATCATTTTAACTATGGCCTTCAACACAAAAGGAAATGACAGACCTAAATTAGGTAGTCTCTTTTCAAGTGTGAAAGCTTTTAAGTAGCATCACAAAGGACAGATTAATCTCTAAGCTAGCTGAAACAGTTACATTTCATAAAGCAAGCTTTTCCATAATTTTAAAGCATATAACTTAGTAAAAGGCTTGCCCTGAATATTTCAGCTCTTTGCAGCAACAAAACATAAATGGTCTTTTCCCTTACAGTCTTTCTAATATGATTAAGACATCGGACATGCCATTTTGTCACAAGCCTCACAACAAAACCCATGCACTGAGTTTTTTTTTTTTTTTTTTTAAATATGACAACGTCAGATAAATGCAAGTAGTACGGTGCTTTGGTTTTGTCACTAAAGAAGTTAGAATAGAAGCCCTGCAATTTGCTGACAAGTTTAGAGGATCCAGTAACTGGCACTGCACTCTGGGGAGCAAGCAAAAACTGACCACTGCATGTATTTAAATATCCTGGGACATACAGATTAACTAGCATCCTTAAACTACACTAGAAAAAGTTCATTTTCAGCTAAGTTTTTCTGCTGATCACAACAGTGCACAGTAAGCCAGACTGCTAGACACCTCCTCCTCTATGAATCAATTCAATCATTTTCTTCTGCTGCTATCATTTGATCAAACTGCTTATAAATTACTGCAAGAACTGTTTTCTATGATGTCACCATTCTTACACTGAAACAATAAGAGGTCAAAGTGTGCTTTATTAACATATCATTTAATTCAGACTATCTGCTCAAAGATTTTGGACTCAAGGCAGATTTAAACTCTCCAAGACATAGAAAGGCATCTCTCAAGGCCAAGTCCCAAAAAGATGACTCTCAGACAAACAGTGTTTCTCCATTTCTAGCAATGTCCTAAAATACAGCATTGCACAGAATTTACACTGCGACATTTCTAGAAGTGACCCTCACAAGAGCTGCATGTAATATTTGTACTGCGCTAGCTTACATTCCAACAAAGCTTAAGTCTGCTTCTAATGCTGAGTGAAGTGCAGCCACCAAGAAGCACCACTGCAGTTACTGTTTATTCACTACTTTTCAAAGTTTTAAAACTGCAGTAAGAAAAAAAACTACTTATCACAGAATATGAAACGCAGCAAGAAGAGTCTTAAGGCCACAAACAGAAACCTGGAGATGACCACTTAAAGGCAGCATCTCCGATGTTCGGACCTTCAAGAACATATCTTGCAACTCCCATTCCTCTCAAGTCCCCGTCCTCACTGTTCCCACCTGCTGGTTGCACAGTCCAATTTATCCCTTCCTCTAAAGAAAAAAAGAGCTAATCATTTATATTTTTTAAAAGGCAAGAATAGTAGTTCAACAGTGTGCAGAAATATCTTACCCTTCATCAGGTAGCTTAGCAAGACTTGGACATGTTGAAAGTCTCAAAATTTAAACTACCACACGTTAAGCACAGCAAAATACAGCCACACTGGTGTACCCAACCCTCACCAGTATTAAAGAGACTAGAAGCATCACATAACAGGCACACAAGGACAAGAAATATTGCAACTACTGTAAGTCACTGGAAATGTTATGTATCTGAATGTGTGGTTAATGTGGTTAATGCTACTTCAGCTAACAGATATGGCCACATGACAGTATTTGCTATTGTCTATATTTAAAAAAAACAAGCCTACTTCTAATATCACATGCAAGAGGCCTAAAAGAATAGTAAGACAATTCCCTTATTAGTCTAGCACACTAAGCCAGCCAGGTGCAACATGAAGACCAACTTACACATGGCTAATACTCATATCTTTTAGAATGGGAATCAACTGGGAACTTACTCCCTACTTTCAGTTCTCAGACAAGAAAAGAGCAGAGAGGTAATAAAGAGTTAATGCTGCTCTTAATTTTTTGTTTCATTTGCAAGCTAAGTACATACATACTAAAATGGATTCCTACCACCTAACAGCAGAACACCTACGCAGCATGGACTCACAGGGTCATTCTAAGATGGCTAAACTAAACAAGAAATAATCAATAGCTTTGGGGGATTTAAACAAAAGAAATTAAGAACAGGTACTTTCCTGAAAAGGAGGTAGTGTCCTTGAACAAAGCAAGTTCAAATGTATGTTTGCATCAATATACTGCATTCACCTTACTATTAATGTTAAAGTTTGGCGTTGTTTGTTTGTTTGTTTTTTAAACAACACACACACGTTAAAAGAATTTCAATAACTTTTTCAGATAGAGATGCTCCAATGCTAAGTCATCTGTAACTTTAGCAGCACGATAACATTTCCTGCCAATTAGCTGGCTTCCACATATGGCATTATCTTGAAACAGAAAACAGAGTGGTACAACATCACGGTGCTTCACATTGAGATCAGTTGTTGAATTCAAAGAGGACGTACCCACTGCTGGTGCATCATATTCATCCCCAAGTAAAATTTCAGGAGCAGAATATGCGAGAGATCCACAGCTCGTGGTGAGTTTTTTTCCAGGCTGAAATTTGTTGCTGAAGCCAAAATCAGTTAATTTCACAAGTCCTTGTTTTTCAAAGAAGACCACATTCTCTGGCTTTAAGTCTCTGTGAACTACATGCAGTTTGTGGCAGTATGATATAGCGTGGACTATTTGAGCAAAGTACTTTTTTGCCAGATCCTCATTCAGGCCTTCTTCGTGCTTCATGATGTAATCAAACATATCCCCTCCATCACCTAGTTCTAAGATGAGATAAAGCTTAGTCTGGGTGTCAATCACTTCATACAGCCGTACAATATTGGGATGCTGCACTAGTTTCATGCATCTAACTTCCTGAAAAAGATGTCCAGTAGCTAGAGTATCCAGTTTGGTCTTGTCAATTACTTTTACTGCTACTTTTTCACCTGTAAAGACATGTCGAGCAAGTTTGACCACAGCAAAATGTCCTCTGCCCAAAGTCTTATCCAAGTCATACAATCCTGCAATTTTTCCATCGTATCCTCGTTTGAAGCCTGCCATTCTGTTTCAGAAGATGAAATAATGCTCAAGCTCTTTGGAACTGTGATCTTTTCATAGAAGAGTGTCCGTTGCAAATAAATAGTCCATCATCACTGCCAAGCACGCCTGAAAAAATAGAGACAAGATTATATATTTGTATGAAAGTAAGCAAAACCATTATCCTGTAGTGATTTTGAAGTCACACAGGCATGTTGTTACAGATTACTTACAAGATCTTGAGGAGTTTTTGCAAGGAGTTTGGTAAGTTATACCACACTGACTAATACATTTCTGAAGCCACATTACCAATATGGTTGAAGAGAGTGAATTTCAGCAGTGCATTAACAAAAATTTCACCAAAGCTGCATGGCATTTGTGTTCTTGTAAGAAACACATGAAGGCATCAGTGCTACAAGGTCTGCTAAAACTGACAGAGCCAGAATCTGCAACTTTTCTGCCTATTTTATTGGCCAGAAATCAGGTGGACATTTACAGGAAAACATTTGATTTACCTTAGATTTCAGTTTATTCTTTCATGTTGCAGCATGTTAAACAAAGCAACACACAGGATTTCATTTTGTTACATGTGAGTTTAAGTACTATCGACTAATCCTGTAATTACCACAAACTAACAAAGCTTTATAGGCTGAAATTAAAACATGTGGCTTACAAAAAAAGTTTGGTTAAATATTTTGACTAGAGTTATGAAAACTGGTGATAAAAAGTTTGTGTATTCAGCAGCCCTGGCAATAAGTCAATAAGAATAGAAAGGAAGCAGAGACACCACAGGAGGTTCAGTTTGTACCGAATTCCTGCTTACAACTAAATCCAGCACACGTTTCAAGAGGTAAGGTCCATTTTACAGAACGTTCATATTCAAACCTGTTTTAGGTCTCATGCCTTATTTTTATTTTATTTCACATGTAAAACACTCCAAAAAAACTTTTTCTTGTGCTTGTAACTTAGATTGGAGTTTAACCATCTGTAGTTATCAAAAAGCTAGCCATTCATCCACATTCAGAAAGCACAAAGCACATCCAGAAGCACAAAGCACCTAGAAATATGAAAACTAGATGGCTTACCGCCAGCTCAATGAAACAGAAAACAGCTCTTTGTAATATATTCTCTTTTTTAGAATACATTTTCTCAGTTTCAAAACAAAACTTCAAAAAGAAAAGCTCTGAAAAGGAAGCTGGCAAGCAAACATCTCCTGACATTAGCTATTCTCAAGTCAGAAACATAAGCATTAAATTAAAAACACTCCCTGCTACACAAGTTATTTCACAGGCAGTAAACTAATGAACTTGATTTCCTATGTATTCCATTACAAGCTTGGGGTCCTATGAGGATTGTCTGATGCTTAACAAGCTCACCTTACTGCTTCTCCCAGCTGGAATCATGGTATAACCTCTTCTCTATCCAGCTGTCTACTTCCATAAAGTCAGCAGGAATGCAGTTCAGCACCTCCACCCCTGTAAAATTAGAATGAAATCAATCAACTTTTGAAACCTCAAAACGTAACCAAGGAACAGAGTAAGTGCAATGATTACATAAACATGAAGTATTTGTTGTTATTCTCTGGTGTTTGTTTTGGGAGGAATATTAATCAAGCTTTAAAAAGAACAAAACTTGATTGATTTTGTGCTACTGGACCTCTTTATTCAGCTCTGAAGCACTCCAGACATTCTTCCAAAAACAACTATTTCACTTACAGATACCATAGCATCAAAATGCAGTGCTGAAATAACAAATGAGTTTTCTGTTAAAGATTGTTTTCTCTTTTTGGATTTGATTATTCAAGGTACAGGTGGATATTACGCATCCATAAACTACAATAACACAGCTAGAACTTAAGAGCAATAGTGAAAACCAAAGCAGTTTCCTAGCACATTCGGAGCATGGTCATTTAAATCCAGAGCCTCCCAGTGGAAAACAACAACAACGAATCTATTTTCAAGTAATTCCCCAAGCACCACCTCTAAGAGGCATCAAATACTCAAATCAAAGTAAGCCTATTCTTATATATGCAGAAAGGTGAAGTACTACATTGACATGTCCCATCTTGCAAGACATACTGCACAGATGAGCAACCCAAACTCAAATCCATATTCCATTTGCTAAGGATGCCTACAAGTCAAGAAACACGTTTCTTCTAGGTCTACTTTATGACCAAATACATGGGAGGTAACGTTGGATCAACAGGAAAGACAGTAGCAAGGAAGCAAATGTAACTGAGGAAAACAAACACTGAAGAGGTATCTGAGAGGAGACCGAAGAGATGAGGTTTTTCTTGGTTTGATTTAAAACTAATGCTTCAAGCAACTCGTCTGTTCACACCCAAGGGAACCACTCAGCAGGCAGTTTTCTACTGCATTGAGACAGCAAGGCACAGAGTACTTCCCCAGTTTGGACAATTTTGTATCAGGTGAAGATTGCTGGGTCTGGGAAATTGACTCCATACTTTTTCCAATAACAAATCTTTCCAATTCAGTACTTGCCTTTCACAGTATTAAAACTGTACACCAAGGATTATTATACAGAAAAGCTTTAAGGGATTGAAGCTTCAGTAGGGTGGCAATATCTGTTCCTCAACACCACACTGCTAGTCTTACAGAATTTCCTCTATTGCCATCAACTGAATCACATTATACATCCCATCCTTACTCCAGAAAGTACAAAACTAGATGATGGCATGCTGCTAAAGACCCATCTTGAATTGCTTCCTACCTGGTAAGTAACCATTAGAAGACACAAAGGGAAGAACATGGGACAAAAGCAAACAGCAATAAATAATGAAACCCTACTCATCTCCAGCAGATTCAGAACCTTCTTTACAGGTACTAATAACATCTGGTGGATTCCATCCAGATGAAATCAAGTCAGTACTCCATAAAACTATGTCAGTTTTTAGTATCACAAACACCCTACAGCAAGCTAGTTAAGCTGTCAAATACATGTGTGTTTTGAGAAGAACCACTTGTTTGTATTTGGTCTCCTGATAAGTTGTGCATCTTCACGCTCACCATCTGCCTCAAAACAAGAACTACCATACTCTACTTTACCTTTGCTGGAAGCAACTCACAGATTTAGGTTCCTTCCTAGCTTCAGCTCTACCTTGTTCAAGTCTGAGTTTGTGATTCCTTTTACGGAGGTCAGTTCATAGACTTTGACATTCTTCTCACTCTTCTCCAAACATTTCCTGGTTTATCCTTACTCAGATCAATATGTTGGTTTACGTGAAGCTTTTTGTCCTGCCCCTGTTCATTTAGGCTGCTATTGAACACAACTGTTTCCATATAATGCTTTATTATAGTTCTTCAGTAATATAAGGTGACAGAAGCTGCAACCCGTAACCACTGATCTAAATCCTTAAACAGGCTACATGCATGGCCTGCATGGCACATTCTGAACTTACTGAGAGCAGCCCTCTAGAGAGGCTTAGGGGCTTCAGCAGATGAAAAGTTGGACATGAGCCAGCAGCCGCAGCCCAGAAAGCCAACCATATCCTGGGCTGCATCGGAAGAGGTGTGCCTAGCAGGGAGAGGGAGGGGATTGTCCTCTATATTGCCCTAGAGAGGCCCCACCTGGGCCTGGAGTCCTTACCAGAGGAGTGGAGCACCTCCTCTATGGAGAGGGGATGAGAAAGCTGGGGTTATTCAGCATGGAGAAGGCCCTACAGAGATTCCACTGCATCCTTCCACAACTTGAAGGTGGCTTTTACAAGGGAGAGAGCAACTTTTTATATTGTCTGACAGTGACAGGACTAAAAGAGGAGAGATTTGGGTTAGCTGTTGTGAAGCAATTCCTTGCTCAAAGAGCAGTGAGGCATTGGCACAGTCTGCCCAGAGAGGCTCTGGGTGCCCATCCTTGGAGGAGTTCAAGTCCAGGCTGGAGGGGGCCATGGGCACCTGATCTAGTAGGTAGCAACCTAGCACATGGCAAAATTTGGAACTGGGTGGTTGTTAAGGTCCCTTTAAACCTAAGCCATTCTGTGATTAAAAAAAACAAACAAACCACTCTAACCAGACTTTTTATTTATAAATAAAAAACACATTTAAAATTTCTAGTAGGACATTAATCATCCACACAAGTCTGGTTTTGCCCATAATCCATCCTAAATTAATATCTTAAGCTGACCTACTTTAAGAGTTTGAGAACCTTCTATATAAGCTCTCAGCACCATAAACTATGCTCAACTTCTTACAGACTCCTTCTTGCCTAAATATTAACCTCAAGATTTAAACCTCCATTCAGAAGAATTCATCACAACCTACAAGTCTGACTCAAGCCACAAAACAGGTCTCTGAGGAGACGTGGCTTTAACAGAGACCCTGTAAAGTCTCCAGATTCAAAGATACCTGAGTATTTGTGATCACACAACACAGAGCTTTCTTACTGCATGGCAAAAACCAGAACTTCAGTACTGGAAGAAGCAAGGATGACTGACCAAAAAAAAAAAAAAAAACAAAAAAAAAAAAAAAAAAGCTCATTTTAGTTTAGCATTTGTTCCAAATTTAAGAAGGTTCCATGCTTGCAGAGGGCAGAAAGCAAAGCCAGCCAGATGTAAGAGAATGTAATTTGTCTGAATTTAAGTATCTACAACACTCAGCTCTAAGATTTATACTTAAGTATGTTGTTCACTTGGCACATTTGCAGCAATGTTTGCACAAACTAAATGTTTATAACCCATAAACATTAACCTGCCAACATTATTGCAGCAAAAAAATCAGTTATGCTTAAGCCACAGAAAAATACATCAGACAGTAATCAATAGGATAAAAGCTTACAGAAATGGAAATTAAACTATATTTATTAATGCTGCATTCTCATTAGCTGAAATTAACATAGATTCATTAGTAGATTAACATAAAGACTAAGTAAAAGACTAACTTTTAATTCTGTGCTTTTAAAACAAACGCTCACAGCTGAAGCTCCCACATCTGAACAAGAGCTTGCTAGACATACTAAAGTAAAAATGGTTTGCTACTAGGAAACGGAGACAAAACCCTGATAGCACATACGCATACAAAGCTTGGTTACAATGTAAGTATTCTAATTAAGATAACACAGTTGTTATGTTTATACTTTCCACTGATTTCGCTTTTAGTGCTACCATTATCCTGACAAGAAGTAATTTTTTCCTCAGTTTCTCACTAGAGGAAGAATTTTGGAAGTACTTATGGAGCAAGAAAGAGGGCACAAAGCACAATAACGCTATTTGATAGAACAAATCTCAGCTATAAAACACTATTTCAACACAGTCACCGCCATTAGCTGATTTGTGCAGGTGAGCTGAATGAGATGCTCTTCATTTTGTGGTATGACAGCTGCGCGTGGCCATCCAGAATGTGGCTTGTTTTTCATGTCATTTTTCATGTCATTGTCACCACTGCTAAAACACACCACCCATCACCTCACTGTGCTCGCATTCACTGTTCAGCCTCCAGAAATACTCAGCAAGCATCAATGAATCTCAGTGGATGTAGTTTTTCCATCATGGAAGAATTCCATTCCACATCTTTGCTTTATACACTCTGCTGTGTCAGACACCATTCTGTCCCTTTGCTGCCATCTGTCACACAGCAACAACATGGAAAGGAATATCGGTGGGAAAGTTCAACCTCTTCCGCTATACCAACAACATCTGCCTCTGACATCATGGGTGAACATAAAAGAGGAGGCATTACTTTCAGAGCAACCACTGTATGCACCCCATCTCACAGATGCTGCAGTTTTCATAGCAGAGGTCTGCAGAAGCAGTTTTGTAATATTAGATGCATCTATTTAAGAAACTGAACAACAGTACAGCAATTCAGTCATCTCTAGAAGTATCTGGACTGATGTCTAATAGGCCTGTTCAGAAAAAAAACAGCACATTTCAGAGACATTACTGTTTCTGTAAGCAACCCATCCTTTCCATGAAGTTTCCATTAGATTATATGTTAAGTGCAACACCAGCCTAGTTCACCCAGCTTTAATGCCTGTATTAGCTTCTTAATTTAGAAAATAGAGTCAAGGCTCCCTTTCCATGTAACATTGCAGCATTATCAAAACAAAACCTTCCCTCTGTTATCAGTCTAACAGACACGAAGCCTGAAGTAATCTTGACCGGCACGCATCCCTCCAGAGAGCTAACCATTCCTGTCTGCCTTCACACAGAATGGAGATTCAGACAAGTCACAAACAAATTGCACCCAGAAGCAGGTAGAATAGATCAAATGAATCATTTCTTAAGAGCACATTTTCATTTTCTGTAAGAGGAGTTGAAGGTGACAAGTGCTATGGACGTACACATTATACACATCCACAAATTAAATGTCACCCTCCATTTCTCTTTTCAGTCTCTTGTGTCTCAGAAGAATAACAGCACCTACACCAACTATTTATTTACTAAATAAATACAAGTTGAGGATAAGACTTATGTTGCTATTCTAACTAGAACCGTAAATCAAAATTCAGCACAAGTTGATCACAGATACAGAAGCAACTTTTTGACTCAGAAAGTAACTTATACAGGTAGTTATAATCTGAGTGTATATCAAAGGAAGTATGTACTCAGTGTACAAACTTGGCAAGGGCAAGTAGGATTTTTCCTATTATTTCACTGTTTCCTGCCAGTGTTTATCTGCTATCCTATAGCAAGGTACCTTCACAGCCCCATCTGTAAGTCTCTGAAGGCAGCCCGTTTTTATAAAAGCATGACCCACTCTTTGTGTGCGAGGATACCACACTGTGCTTATCTGCTTTCCTGAGGCTTTTGTTCATTGATTCTCTTATATAAGGGAAAGTCAACATGCTTGAAACAGGAATGAAGTGTTGCATACATGAAGCTTGAAGAGCATGCATGGCTACTGTATACTACATGCTCTGAAATCTGGTCATGATCCATTTCCTCCACAGTATTACAAAGTAGTGAAACCCCACAGCACCTGATATCCCCTGAGCAGACTGGCACAATACAGGACTTACAGTCTGGAACAATTGTGCTCCCTCAGTTTCCACACACAGGCGTCACAGCACAACAAAGAAGCCCTTCCTGCCTGGCTTTCCTGTGACCTGTGCCTCCACAACTGCCAAAAGTACTCAAAGCAATACCAACCTATGGCTGTCCTACAGCCAAATGCTTTGCAGATACAGCAAAGGGGGGAGGCCAGGTTTTAGGACTCTGCCCTTACATAAACAAGGCTATCCTTACACGTTCTTCCCACTTGATATGCTTGTACGTTGTGGTGTGGTTGTGCCTTTCTGTTCACTGACGACAAAACCCACAAACCCTCCCACTCCTGCAGTTCCTCAGTACAACCCTGCACGCATACCTTGAGAGATCTACTACACTTACTTCACTTATTTTGTTTTTATAATAGGTCTCACTGCTAGCTCCCACAGCAGCACCATTCACCTCACAGCACTCTTACTAAAAAGTCAAGATATGTCAGCAAATCCCTCTACCAGCCCCCATAGCTACACCTATGACGGTGAACACAGAAAAGTTGCCAGGTAGCTCTACAATCCATATAAACAAAATAATTAATTTGCATAATTTAATAACATTCCCTGGTTCTACACATTCTACATATTCCCTAGTTCATAATATTCAGAATTTTGCTCTGAGAAGGTATGAGTTGCCAGCTGCTAATTAAGTTCTGTCGTTTAGCATTTGTGAAGCATGTAGTGAAGTGTTTTTATTATTTTAGGATGTGTTGCAGGTATCAGAGTTATTAATGCCTCAGCTTAATTCTTCTTAGAATCCAAACTAGAAGTAACAGAACGCTAAATAAGAATGCTCCAACTCTTAGGCCCGCTATTTGGACAATAGTCAGATGTAGAATTATTTCACAGGCCAAGAAACTTCATAAAACAAAGCTCCTGGACCTACAAATAAAAGTCCTGCAGATGAGCTACAGTGTGAGTGGTTAGTATTATAGATTAGGGAAAAATATAAAGTGTACTAGCTTAATATGTTGCAAGAGAATTAGGAGAGCCTGCCACAACCTGAGGATGAAGAGCAAGACATCGTGATCCTCCCGCTCTACTCCCTCCCACGAGCCCCCCGTGCAGCAGTGTGGTGCCCAGCACAAGAAGGGCATGGATCTGTTGGTCAGGCCCAGAGGAGGCCATAAGGCTGATCAGAGCACCTGAAGCAGCTCTCCCATGGAGACAGGCCAAGAGAGTTGGGGTTCAGCACAGAATAGATGACATGGCTATGAAAGGGACACGTGTGCTGAGAGTGATCAAATTATGAGCCACAGACAAACCACTGCAAGTAGTCACTGGCAATGATCCCAAATGCCTTTAGTTGTGAAATGTTTTAAGAGCCCAAGATACTTTCACAACCACACTGATAATCACTGCTGTTCACAAAGCACTTTCCATTTCTAAGAGGTAACAGAGAAGACAAATGCAATCAACTCCATGGATTTGATAAACTCAGCAATAGCTGTACACTCTTTAAAGTCTTCTGACCAGCCACAACTGCAAAGGCAGTTAATTTCCAGGTCTGTTTTCCTCCCATGCCTCTTCCCAAAGTCCAGCATGCAGCTAAGCAAACAGAAAAACGCGTTCCATGAAACACACACCACCACCCTGTTCACATGTCAGATGCTTCAGCAGTACAGACCACCTAAGATCTGAAGCTGCTCTTAAAATGTTATCGCAGAGAATACCAGACCTTCTCAAATGATCATCTCTGCTAAACTGCCTTCTGTAAAGTAGTATATGAAAACCATCTTTTTTTAAGAGTACTTCCTGTACTTTGTTTCCTGTACTTCCTTAGTCTTTGTTTCAGAATGGTGACATCCAGCTATATAATCAAAATTCTCACTTTGCAGTATCTGCTGGAGAAATTCTCAGCCACAGGAAATTAACATAGATGTTTTAATTACAGATCTTCATAAACCTTACCAATCGAGATCTGATATCAGTCAAGCCTGACGATCACAGAAACGAGCAAGCATTTCAATGACCTTGCAAGCAAGAGAAATAACTCATGGTAGGTATTTAACTCAGAAGTCCATCTTACGTGTCTTCTTCTCCAACCTTGGCTTTGATATTCTACATGTTTCTCTTTGTTCCTCCTCCCAAAATTAGCTATGAACATGAAGCTGGTGAAGAAATTATTGGTGTAACAAACAGAAGTCATTACTGGGATTCATGACAGAATCATTACCTTTTAGACAGGACTTGGCAACAGCCCTTCCAGAAAACCTACTGTAAGAACCCAGTAAAAACCCGACTAGTCAGATTCCTACCCCATCACTCTGGACTCTTTTAGAAAAAAGAACCACCTCATCTACTCCATGCTCATGAACTCTCAAGAGTTGTTTTTCCTCTTTTCAAATGTCTATTTATAATGTTACCAAATGATTTTCACATGCTAGACAGCACAGAAAGCCATTGACAGAAGCTCCCAACATTCCACTGCTAACCAATGAGTGCTTCAGCATAGCTTAACATTAATAAATTACTACTAATATTTATTGTTTAAATTCACAATCACAAACATGATTTTTATTCTGTATCAAGGGAGCTGAAATCAGTAAACATTATCTCAGAGTACTCCCCAGTAAATGCATGCATAGTGTTAGCATCTATTACAAGCAATCATTTCTATTAAAGAAAAGAACCATTAAGAACTATCTCAGCTCAAATTCCAGATACTTCATTTCTTTAGCACTTTACCTGGTAGCATAAGAACTGAAGTACTTCAATTGACTCGATGCTGCTGTTTTCCAAGCAGCACACAAACTACCTAAACTGTAAGAAACAGCACCTATCGCAACTTATAGTTATCAATTTCAGTGCCTCATCCTCACTCCTAACATCTCTTATTAGCTAAGATCCCGCTAACACCCCAAATTCACCATGCTCCATGTGAATTAAAGTTACAAAAATCTAAGCAGTTATCTCACCTCCCAAGTCATGTTGGTGTAAGTTATAAGTAGGCAGGACACTGACACCAACAAAAAAGTCCATCAAATTCAGCGTAGCACATATGCCCCAATGCTGTTGTAAGGGGTCACTGCACAACTCAGACATCAATTGTTTTTCAGAAAGCAATCACTTTGTTTCATATTTTGCATGAGAACTACACAGCCTTTGTACTTCATTAAGTTCTTAACACTGCTAACTGAATTAACTTGTGTGCCAGAACTCTGACAAGGTAAGTTATCCTAGAATTGTGCATGAATATACAGTTTTTCAAATCCTCTTAAGCCCTTACATAACATTACGTGCATTAAAACAGCAGCTCCTTTACATTATTTCAGAAGCTGCAGCACTGAAGTACTGTGGCAAGGAAGATGAGCAGCACTTCATGTGTTACTAAAGTTAACAGCTTATACAATTTATTATTAGTGTATTCATCACAAACTGCAGTTCAGCACTATGTGTAAGAGACAATGTCCCGGATCTGAACCATGTTTCATTGATTATTTTTTTTTAAGACATAATTAGAAAACACTACTGAGTAGAAACGAATAGAAGCTCATCAAGTTTTAAAGCGTTTTAGCACATTTTTGAAAGTAGGAAAAAAAAAAACCAAGAAAAAAGACTGTATTATTTTGTGCTAGCTACACCAGGATACCGTGCCCTTGAAAGCAGGACAGGCAGCAAAGCAAGACAAAGGCACTGAGTTCGGCATTATAGCTAGTAGGATATAAAGGGCAGCAATACGCTGAAGGTGCAGATCTGCAAAATTACTCAAATATGAGACTGAAAGTACAGAAGTAGGACCTTAGAAGAGACCAGGTTGGTCAGAAGAGTGCATGAGGAAGATGACTACTGCAAGCAGACAGGTATCTGCAAAGCCTTGTTCACACGCACAGTCTTAACATGCTATTTAAAATAATCGTAAGGCAGACAGACTATGCATCCACAGCACAACAGGGAACAGTGACTGTGACACTCCACCCACACCATATGGGAACATTAGTTCTTGCAGCAAGACAATTCAAGGAACATCGGTAACCCGTACAGAAATTTTGGTACCTAAAAAACACACAAGCAAAGGCAACCTGCTCCTCCTTGCTTCACATTTATTAAGACTGTTTATCCCTAAATTTAAGATGCAATTTCCCCTTCTTGTTCTTGTTAGAACCCTCATATGTGGGCCACAAAATTCACTCAAGACAGTCAGATGATCGCCCTGCCTTAGAAGATGCCTTGCTTACCAAGCACTTGCCCAGCATTCAGGTTAACTTCTCTTCCCAGTCACCTCAAGCACTGCACCACCACTCTACTCTTTTCATGGCCATTTAGAATAGTCAAGAAAAAAGTGAGACAAGACCGGACTTTCCTCCCCTTACCTTCTGCTGTTGAGTTCCCAAATTTGGATTTTTCAGACACCAAGTTAAAGGACAGGTACTAATCTATTCAAATTAACCTTTCAACATTTCACAAGGTAAAACCTAACTGCATTAGTTAGCAATGACCATTAATTCTTCTAAGCTTGTTTCATGTTCCTTCTTTCCAAGCAATTGTACCAAAACAATTATCACCTGAATTCCCACTTTCTGTGATGTGCTTACAGCTACTTAAAAAAAGAAACACTCATTAACCCAGTTCTTAATGGTGCATGCCTTGCAAAAGCTGCCTAATTCTAGCATAACCATCATTTGCTCGTAAACACTTTCATATAGATTTCATTTTGCTGAGATTCATTAACTGGTCCATCCCCAGAGCCAGGAGATCTAAGTATATTCAGAATAAACAACTCCAAAGAGCAGCCTATATGACTAAGTAGTGACTGCACTACAGAGGGCAGGAGTAAGCAGATTTGCTTGCAATTCATTCATGCTGGATGGCTCTAAGTCACACAATACAATTCAGCTGTTCCAGGAACTGCAATGGTACCACTGAGGAAACCACTTCTTTGCATATCTGCTCATAACCAGCACTTGAAAGCAAGGTGATCGGCAAAAAACAGTCCATGCATAAGCAAAAGCCCAAAGCTGTTGTTTGCTTGTTGTTTTTTTTTTTTTTAATTTCTATATCCCCATCTAAAGATTTCTTCACCTAGAACAGGTGTTCTAGCATCACTTCCCAATAAAAATACCTAAGGCAAAAATAGGTCACATTTGTCTCCAAGCATCCTCAGGCCAACGTTAGCTTTTCCCTAGCGGATGTCCTCCAATACTTCATTCAGCCGACTTATAAAGACAAACATACCACACGCAGCTGTCCTTTAGCTATCCCTGAGCCTTTAAATCGACCGCAAACATCTGCAGAAGTACACTGAACCAGCGGAGCTCCAGCTGGCTCGATGTCCACAGGGCACCTAGCAGACAGCACAGAGATCTCTCCAGGACTCACCTACTTAGCCGACCGATTCGCACAGCACCCCAAGGCGGCACACTCAACGTAATAGGTGCACCGACAAAAGCAATAGGAGCACGGAGGAGGAACACGGGACGCTCGCGCCTTCGTTCTCGCGCTCCGGCTCCCGGCACAAGACGCCGGCTCGCTTTCCGCACAAACCTGTTGGCTTCGCACCCGGTTCCGAGAGGCAAGACGCACCGTCATTCCCCAAACACCCCACGACCGGACGGGCTCTCGAACCGGATGGCTTTCTAGTTCGTTATTTCCCCCCCGCGAGCCACAGAAAATGCCAGGCGGTGCCGGCAGGGCGGCGGAGGGGCAAACCGCGCCGTTCTCCGCGCGGTGACCCCGCGGGCTCGGGCAGGGCGCAGCGCGGCGGGGACGGAGGGCGCAGCCCGGCGGGGGACATCGGGCCGAGCGCACGGCCCCGCGACAACGGCCCTCCCCCTCCGGCCCCCTTCCCGCGGCCCCGCCGCACCGACGACCTTCGGGGCCCCGCCGCCCGTCTTCGGGGCCCGGGCCGCCACGGGAGCGGCGACAAGGCGGAGAGAGAGGACGAAAGGGACCCGCTGCACCCCGCCGGGCCGGCCCCGTCCCCGCGGCCCCACCCGAGAGCGGCCCGGCAACTTACGGCGTCTCCTCGGGCCGCCGCGCCCCGCGCCGCCCTCCGCATGGGCAGCGCCCGCCGCGACCGCCCAGGGGAACGGGGAGCGCGGCGAGACGAGAGATAAAGGCTCGGAGACGGCGGCGGGGAGCTCGGCCGGGCCGCGGGGATCAGGGAGGGCAGCCGCAGTAACTCGCGCCCCGCGCCGGGCGGGATGACGGACGCTCGGCAGGGCCGCGCCGCTGCGGCGGCTTCCAGACGCGACTGACAACAACGGCCGCGGCTCGCGGAAAGCTGGAGAGGCGGGGGGGGGCGAGGGTGGGGGCGGGGCCAACGGACACCCGCGCGAGCCCGAGAAGGCGGGAGCACCGCGCCTGCGCTGAAGGGAGGCGGTGCGATTGGCGTCACGGCGGCCCAATGGCGGGAGGGCGGGCGCGTCGGGCGGGGTGAGGCCGCCTGAGGAGAAAGCGGGGCGGGAGCGAGCGGCTCGGCGTGCGCGGCTGACGGCTCCCGGGGCCGGCTCGTTCCCTTTCGTATCGGGCTGTCGTTTCTAAACACGGGTAGTGGAAATGGCCGCAAGAAGAAGGGAACCTGATGACTACCGCGAGAAGGCTGAGGAGAAAGTGAAGCCCACGAGGTCAGCGCCCCTCAGCTGCCCCGTGCCGTCGAAGGGCCGGAGCGCTAGGTGGTGGGGTTGGGATACAAGCACGGGTAGTGAGGGGAACGGGAAGCACGAGGAAATAGGCTGGGGTGCGGCTGTGCACGTATTTTAGAGGGCAGCACGTGCTCGTTTAGTGCGGTGCAGCTTCCACATGCTAAAGGTTGTGAGCAAAGCCGTCGCTCAGCATCGGGGATAAGTTAAGAATTTCTTCCAGAGATCACGGAAAGAAACTCTTTGCATAGCCAGGAAAGGGAAAGGATTTACAGTGGTACATGTCAAAGTCAACTTTTCTCAGATAGAAAATGCGTAAGGTATGTCGAGTGACAGAATACAGAACTTTATTATACTGAAGCCCAGTTTTAAGCAAATGTCTGGTGAATGCCATTCTGTTTTCCTCATGCTTTGACAAAACTCAGCGATCGCCCTTTCGTAAATAGCCCATGCTATGCTGCACAGCTGGGGCTATTGAACTGACCTTGATTGCTGGGTTTGCAACACACATCTGATGTAAGAGATGACAGCGGCCAGCCCGCTGTTTCTGACTACCTGACCACCACTGATTTCTCAGGTCTTCATTTGTAAAGGTGTGCAAAATGCATCACTGGGATTTCTGAGCCTGCTACATCCAGATGGAGCCAAATGTCTCCCATTCTGTAAAAATTAAACCTAGATTATTTATTTCACTTTCTAGTTTAAAAGAGCTGTAATTTCACTTGTTTTTCTGTATGCTTCACTTGCATCTTGGAGAAAGCAGAGTCTTAGAAAGACTGTATACATATTAAAGTTATCATGATTCTTCAGTTCAGTGCTACTAACTCTCCCTTTGCAAAATTTTTGGGCTAAAAGGCTGCTTTTATTCTTTATTATTTCTTAGAAATCACGTTATCCATTGAGTTGAAATGTGAAGTATCACACTTAGATTTACTCAGGTTCTAAACCACTCAGTGCCTTTGTGCATTTGCTTACAATGGTGAGCGGGTGAGTGGAAAAGGATACACTCAAAGAGAAAAGTGAATATTCTTGCCCTTGATATTGTTAATGTGAATTACTGTACTTTGAGTCACTACTGTATAACACGAAAGTTCTTTTACTCAAAGGGATGAGTCTTTGTAGTTATGCATATGTGAGTCTAAAAAGAATGAGAAGGTCAAGGCTGTATGCAACACTTAAGGGGAGATGACAGGGACTGGAAGGAGTCTAGCACTTGCAGTAGGCTGGATTTCAGCACTTGCTAGTTTGCTGTTTTTCCAGCCAGTTTTATTTCTGTCTACATTACATTGCATACTTCTGGGATGAGACCAATATCATTCCCCCACCAGGCTAACATAAATTTGCCATCACATACGTGGTCATTTGTACTGGGCTTTGACTTCAGGGGCACAGCTTTGTTTTGGTTTTGTGAGGTTTTTTTTGCGGTGAAAATTTAATGTGAAAGCTACATGCCTGTGAAGTCAGACAAGCTGCAGCTAGGGGAGGTCAGCAGCATAGCTCTGATTTTGGTTGTCCTCAACTGGTTTACCTCACAATAAGAGTACAGTGCCTTGTCTCCACATTGGTTTTAAGAGATAGTAATATGCGTTAGTTAAGCCACAGCAAAAACGCAGCTCATCCATCAGTCATAGCCTGTGTGTATTCGTCTAGGCAAGATGACAGCAATGGCCTTGAGTACCTGAGAGGTTGCTCATGGTGTGTATGCGTCCAAATCAGACCAGACAACATTCCTTTTTGCTAAATTCAGCCTTCTACTGTAGACAGAAAATGGTAGACAGTATTTGTTTTTACAGGAGTCTCACTGGCTCACGTTAGAAGGAACCTTGTTTTATGTAGGGTGCTGAGGGTATAAGTCACCTGTGAAAAGCATGGAGTATGTAAATACACGTGAAATTGTTAGTCTGCTCTACTACGTGTGAGAAGGGATGTGTTTTTCAAAAGATGAGTCATGTCAGTTCCCCTGTTTCAAAAATTAGGCTAATACCTAAATGTAAATTATTTTGCACCTCTCCACTGAGATGTTTGAAATGCAAAGTAATGAAAAATTTGGGGATGTTTCAACGCAAATGAGACTTTGGACCAGTCTTCGTCTGTCTGTCTGTTCTCCCTGCTAACTCCTAACAAACTGGTCAAATCTGAAGAGGTAGATCTCTACAGAATTACCTGTTTTTTTAAGTGCCATAAAAGTAGGGCTAGGTACTAGAGAGTAACCCTACCTGTACTCCCTGTAAAGCAAATGCTGCAGTGTGAGCTCACCCTTTATTAGTCATAGGAGAACCCGCATGGATGAGAGTGGCTTTTTCCCCTCAGGGTGGAAAAAGCTTCAGTCAAAATTCACACTTCATTAGACACTGGATAATCTGAGCGTGAGGCTCAAATCCATAGGCCTCATTAATTCCCTTTCATTATTAAATTATTAACAGTTTCCCTAACAGAGCAGAACAAAGCAGCTGCCTTTGGACAGATATAGGAGAGTACAATTTATACTGAAAGTTATGGAGGACATTCAGCTATTACATTTCTTAATAGTCTCCGTGCTTACATCTGAAAGTTTAGTACATTTCTATCATCAGAGTAGCGAACTCAGGTTTCTGAGGTGAAGTAGAAACTGCTATAGACGTCCAAAGGAATCACGTACAGTCTATTTTCTGAGATCAGAGCTCAGCTAGAGTTGCGATCTGCAGGGACCTCAAGGACAGGAAGACAAGCTTCTGCCACAGCTTCCGTAGTTAAAGACTGAAAAAGGAAAATGTGGGCCAGTTCCTGAATGAGGCAAATGATCTAGTAACAGTGGAAACAGGTATTGCTGTGATACTCAAAGCCAGCTTTGCCTCAGACTTACTGGCAGTCTCCTATGTCTGTGTGCTTTGGATTCAAGGAAAACAGCCAGGAATAAACGAGGATCAAATCAGTGATTACATCGGAGAGCTCAATGCATAAACATCCATAGAATTGATTGAGTTGTGTCTGGGGATGCTGAGGGAGCTGCCTGATGTCCCTGCTGGTCTGTATTTATCTTTGAAAGGTCGTGGAAACTAAGGGAGGTCCCCAGAGACTGTAGAAAGGCAGATGTACTCATCTTGAAAAAAAGCCAAAGGGAAACCATTGACTGGTCAGCTTCACTACAGCCCGTGTGATCCTCCTGGGACACATATGTGGGCACAGCAAGGAATAATCAGCATTCCTTTGCTAAGGCTGAATCTTGTCTCACCAACCTGATCACCTTTTATAATAAAATGAGTGAGTGTGGATAAGGGGAGAGCAGTTGATATCATTTACCTTAACTTTATGAAGGCTTTTGGCACCATCTCCCACAGTCTTGTCTCCAGATTGGAATACTATGATCTGAACAGATGGATAACCACATGTCAAAAAACTGGTCACATAATAGGCATCAGGTGACAGTAGCTAAGGGGCTGTGCTCTATCTGGAGGCTAATAGCAAGCAAAGTACCATAATGTTCTATCCTGAGACCTGCCCTGTTTCATGTCCTTGTCCTAGAGATGACAGAGTGCCCTCTCATAGAGTTTGCAGATAACAGTAGCTTGTTGGGATCAGTCAATGCAGTCAAGCTGCCATTCAGAAGGTCTTAAAGTGGAGAAGCAGGATGACAGGAACTTTGTGAAATTAAGACAGGACAGAAGGTACCTGGGACAGACAGACACCTTGCAGGCTGCTGAGGTGGGGAGCAGATCTGCAAAATGGGGGTTCCAAGTGTGGTTGGGTAAACCCAAGCCAGAAGGCTCCAGGCAGTGGTGGTGGCCAGCAACACTCAGGGCTGTGCCAGCAGAATGGCCAGAAGATCAAAGGAAGTGATTACCATCCTCTGCTCAGCCCTTAGACCACTTCTGGAATACAGGTCTTTACAAAAGTCTCTCCTCCATCCAGGAAGGGGAGTGGAATTCAAACACCCAAACAGCAATTCCCACCAGAGCCGAGGACTATTAGAGTTGCTGTCCACGTTGAAGGAGGCACATACTGTATCCCTTCATGTGTTGCTTGCTTTTTAGCAAGGCAGCCAAACCGGCTGGTGACACATAAAGTAGAGGCAACAATGCAGGAGACAGGGCAGGGGCAGTCCTTGAACGGAGAGCAAACTTGGGGTGCAACACTATCTGACTTACCCCAGGCAAGGGCAACAAAAATACCAGACTCTGAGTTCTGTTTGGCATAGAAGTAGTGTAGAAACTTTGCTGTTCCCTTGATACCTTTGTCCCACGTCTAGCTCTTGTGAGTTGACGACACAGCTCACAAGCTCCCACTTCACTCAGAAAGGAACAGGACGTTCAAAGAAAATCAAGCATAGGAATTGCGAATGAAGTCAGTTGTGAGGTGGCCTCACAGTGCCTCAGTTGGAAAGGATAAAAAGGTATGAGTCTGCAAGGGAAGGTAGAAACAAGGTCTGTAGACATGCCATTAGTGTTTTAGGTGATAAACTGATTAAACACGGTAGAGTTAGGAGTGGTTCTAAGGTTGGTGATTTGCATTCCTTTTCACTTATGGTTTTGGGCTTGGCCCAAGTTATTTAGGAATTCCCAGTAACTCTTCCAGGAGAGCTGGAGTGAGAAAATGTGAGTCAGTCCCAGAAGAAAAGTGTCCTCAGCGCTAATGTGTAACTTCATAGTAATCATGAGTTTGACTCAAGAGAGAGGGAAAGGTGAGGCTGCAGTATGGAGCATGGTGCTAAGTTTCTTCATGCAGGTGTCATGCTGGCTGGTGAAGACTTCATATGAACCAAATACTGAAAATCTCCCATCCGCCTTGCCAGGGCAGAAGAATAAAGAATGCAGCATTGGCCTTGGAGGACCTAGGGAAGGCAGGTCCTAGAAAAATTGTCCTTAGGCTTCTGAAGAACAAATCTATGTCTGAAAACAAAAGGCAGAAAGGATTCTTTTAATTGCTTTATTAAGCATGGGTTTTGAATGGTAGGAAGTACATGAAAGCAGTCTTATGAATGCTGCCATAAGGAAAAGGTACACAAGTGATTTGTGTTAAAATCAGAATTCTGATCAGCTGACAAATTACTCAACTCCAACATTTGCTACAGAAGTGGTAAGTGCTAATGGCTAGAATGTGACCTATATTCCACGGTGCCACGTCAGTAGATGTCAAAAGACCAAAGAAGCAAGTGTTTAAATGCCATTTTAGCGTTATCCTTGTTACTTATTTTAAGTCTGATGTAATACACATTACTTACTGAGGGATCCTTAGGAATACACGTTCCTGGTTAAACTGCAACAGTTTCTTTCCTTGCACTTAGAAGAACAACCAATCACATACAGTGTCCTGTGAAAAATAACACAATTTAACGTGGGGGCCTATAGCTTAAGACCTGTAAAAATGCTTCTCAACAGAGTAATGTCACAGATTTAAAAATAAGCCAATTCTTGGAAGGAAAGCTTGAGAATTGCACCTTTGAGAGCAATTGTAGTCATGGAACAGCAGTAATCATGTTTTACACAGCAAGATGTGTTTCCATGGAGTAACTGAAGTTCACCTGAAAGGCCAGTGGTGCCATTTTCACAAGTGCAACATTTTCATTTTTAAATGAAACATTTCAAAAATTCATGTCCACAATTTTGGGCTTGTTGGTTGTTGCTTTTTTTGCAGAGAGGGTGAAGTGTTCTGATGAATGCCGTGTTCACCTTCACATCTGTTTGTAGTGCACAATGACCTCTGCTAGTGCAGTAAAAGCAAATGGTTACAGCAGCGTGATTGAATTCATCCCATGGACTGAAGAGGGAAAGGCAGCACAGCTCTCCAGTGTTAACAAACTTTTCACACATTCCAAAGAATTAGCAGCTCCAGCCCTGGTCTATGCTTCCCTACAAGCGCTGTGGAAATTGTATCCACCTACAGCTCAACTTCAGTCTGGCCTGTGTCTCAAATCTCAGGAGATGGTCCTTCTACTTTGTTGGGTGTTTTTTTTTTCTGCTCAGTCTTCTGTACTCAGTCTTGTTTATGTAGACTGAGAAGAACGGTATGCATTTAATTTATCAGATTTCTGATTTACAGAGTTGCTAGCGCGTGTATAGAATTTCTCAATTCAGGCTGGAAAGAAAAGAAAAGCAGTGTTTTTATAATGGCTTTTGCTGAGTAGGTGTGCAAGAAATTGAGGTCTCTGTGAGAGATTAAGAAAGGAAAGAACCATTTTCACAGCAAATGTATCTTAGAAAAAAAGGAAAGAGGAAATAGAAATGTGACTTCAGAAACCTCAAGTTAAAAGATCTGTCATGTAATACAGCAGCTGGAAACAGACAATGCAAAATATCTGTGTTCATACAATGCACAGTTATTTGAACAACCAAGAGGTTTGCTGTGTTTTAGATGATCTCCATGCTGTTACTGGCAGCTTGGATAAGTTCTTTAACATTCTTACTGTTTAAAAAAGAGAAGCAATAATGGAGCCACATTTTTTCAAAATCTCCAGGTTTAACTTGAAATGAAAGGCAAACCCCCAAACATAATTGAATGCAGAAGTTTAAATTCCATCTCCATGTTTAGACAATGACATTCTCTTGCTCAACGACATTTGTTGTCCATTTACAACTAGAGGATTAGAAAAGAAATAGGATGTTGTGGTTCCTAATTAGAACATTTGTTTGAAAGAGTTGTCTTCAAGATAAATGCACGGATTTCTCTGTGTTCTTGCAGAAACAATTTTATAGCTGGAATGGATTTGTTGCTGACATCTCTGAAACAATGTTGACATCTTCTTGAAGTTGTACCCAGCCTTTTCCTGCAAACAATCCTGCAGAGAATCAAAAGAAATCAGATTATTTGGGGTCTGAAACAGAGCAAGTTGTATCAAGAAGCCACTGTTCTGGTTATTCTCTGTTCCAGAGAAAAACTACAATTAGCCTTTCTTTAGACTCAAACCAGGGGAATGTCTGAGATTTCAACTCTCTTCTCTCCATCAGTCAGAAGATTGGAAACTCAAGTTAAAAAAGAGCCCTTTAATTTTAGGATTGAATTTTGTCTCTCTCTGTTTGATAGCTGCCTGCAAAGCAGTGTTTGTGCCATCGCACTACAACCGCATTCATTCTAGAAATATTTTAGAAAATGATCGAGACTTTATTTAATAGTACTGTAATGTATAAGTGAGCCTATATTACTCGTAGTGAATGTGCTTTGCTGTGTTGTATCCTCATGTCAGTGTAACCCTATTATTATAAATCAAACCGAGGATTTGACAGACTACTTCAGTCACATGTTGCTCACAGCTCCCATTGTTCGCTCTCACATCCACAGCGTGCTGTCTGTAAAGGGAACAAACCCCAACAGATCATTTTGCTTCATTTAACAGCTGGGTGCATCCTGCTGTAACATCAAAGATGTTTTACCTTCTTTGTTTTTACTAATGAACTTACCATCCTATGCAGTATCTCTGAAATTAAAGTAAATTGTTAGAAATGTATTTAAAACACTTACAATTCACTAATATGTAAGCTCTTTAGAAGCAACTCTGCCATCTTATCTGCAGGAACCAAATACTGTCCTTAAGAGGTACATTCCTCATCTGTTGCTTGAACTAAGAAGGGGTGGGGACATTTCTCAACCAATCACCCATTTAGAACATTTCCAGTTGGAATCACACCTGATGGTTTAATACTGCTAAGTATAATTATGGTAAAGTATATATCATAACGAAACAAAAATAAAGCAAACCTAAATGTAAGCCGTTTTGACTGGTAATGCATTCTTTCTTATCTTTTCTTTCACATATCCATAAGCTGTAATTGGATCTCAGCTTGGAAGAAGTTTCTTGAGGATACCATTTTCTCACCATTTGCTTTAAATTACTCATTGAATAATTCAGTATTTTACTGCTTGTTTTAAAATTACTGACCTGTTTGTTTTATTGCATCCCAAGAAAACACAAGCATGTACATGTAATAAAACTGTTATGATACTTGTTTTTGCACTTTGCATGCTAGATGACGAGGCAAGCAATTATGCTAATCTAGCTGCTCAATGCATTTATGACTTGTGCTGGAGTCAAAGCCACACCTGTCTGCCCTATCTCTAACAAGAAATGGGAGTTTAGGAACAGCAGTTCTTCTGAAGTATGGGTAAAACTTCACTAGAGTTCATACCTAGCAGATTCTTTCCACTCCAAACACCCCACTCCCCAGATATTTGATCTTCAGGATATCTGATCTACAGGTCACTGGGAAGGACTCACTGCTGAGTCATGGAGAGTTTTGAATACTGTTACGACAGCTTTGCAGTCTTTGAGAGATCCAGGATCTTATTCCAATAGTAGAATTTCGGGGAAAGGTGGCTAGTAAGAAGTTCAGTCGTGTCACACCTCATGTAATTTCGTGGGAAAATCCACTGTTCTGTCCTTTCTCAAAGGTCTTCATTTCTTGTGGGAAGAGAGAAAGGATCAGCAAAGATTCGGGAATCATGCTGCCAAGGAGAGCAAATGTTATGGTTGTCTTTTCTTTATATTCTGTATGAAGACAGGTAGAGAGAGCTGGGATTGTTCAACACAGAGAAGGGAAGGCTCCAAGGAGACTTTATAGCAGTGTTCAGTACCTAAAGAGGCCCTACAAGAAAGCTGGGGAGAGACTCTCCATCAGGGATTGTAGTGGTAGGACAAGAGGTAATGGCTTTAAACTGAAAAAGAGTAGATTTAGATTAGATATAAGGAAGAAATTCTTATGACTATGAGATGCTGAAACAGGTTGCCCAAGAGAAGCCGTGGATGCCCCATCTCTGGAAGCGTTCAAGGCCCTGTGTTGGATGGGGCCCTGGGCAGCCTGATCTAGTGGGAGATGTCTCTGCCCAGAGCAGGGAGTTGGAACTGGGGGGTTTTTAAGGTCCCTTCCAAGTTGATCCATTCTGTGATTCTACTGGTTCAGAGCAAACCCACTTTAGGATGGGGCTTGGAGGTGCTGCAATACAGAAAAAGAGCAAGTTTTGAGAGAGCTGGTAGACAGGTGACCTTGGCTCAGAGGAGTCAGGACGAGCATTGGGTCTGTAGTACCTTCCATTACAAGCATCTTGGAGGTACAGTCTTGCCTTAATGCCCAGTTTCCTCTGGATTGAAATCCACATAAATCTGCCTGCTCAGTGCCTAACACTGGCAGACACAGGTGCCTCTGTGCTCAGAGCTCTGCTCAGACCCCTGAAATAATTACTCAGAAGCTTTGGGGTGCCAGCCAATGGGAAACAGCAGGCATGGGGATTAGGTGGAATTTAGGCCAGCAGAATCTGGGACTAAGATCAATACTTAGATTAATTGAAAGTATTATTCAGCCCTCTCCCTCATTTTGGATCAACCAGCAATCAGTCTTTTCTTTCTCCTAGAATGTTCTCTCTGAACATTCATGCAACTGGGAACAAATGTATCCCAATGTATCCCTCCTTTAGACTTTTCACAATTAGTCCTACCAGCTGCTCTCAGAACTGCATTCCGTCTAGCAGCCATGTTCAGAGTGCGGCGTAGTGGCTGTCAGCTGGCCAAGCCTGCACATGCTTTGGAGCTCATCTCCAGTTTCCCAGGGAACCTCTCCTGGGTCCTCTCGCAACGTTCCAAGACACCCAGGAGACATTTCATTAGTGCCACTGTTCATGGCTTAGTACATCCCGAAGTAATCAGCACATCAAAGGTGCATTTGCATTTTTTATTCTTCAGTTTCTAAAGCAGTAAAATGAATTGCTGGCCATACAAAGCTGATTGTACTTACAGCAGTAAAACTCAAGAGCCTTCCTCTGAAGCCTTGAAACTGTCCCTTATTCATCTCATCTACGCAGCCAGTGTTGGGCTCGCGCCTGGTACTGCTGATATCCATCTTAATATGTTGATCGGCAGGCCACTGTTCACCCAACAGCTACCTATGCTCCAATTTATCTGTCCACTACCACTCAGGACTTGTTATTCTCCAAAGATCCAGGTCTCTCTCCCTGCCCATGCTCCTAATCTCATCCTGCAACCATAACAGCTTGTCTACTACTTTCCACCAGCAAGCTGAACTTTCTCCAAGGAGTCATTACTGTATACACAGTATCTTTACTCAAGAATAGGCTATTTATTTCTTTGAAGAAAATGAAGGATAAAAAAAAGCATTGAATATTGGTTTAAATTTTCTTGGTAAGCTTTTCCTTCAAAACAGAATATTTACCAAAGAGCAAATACTTCTGGGAAAAGCAAAGGTTTAATTAGAATGTTTTCAGTCAGTCTTCATATGCATTCATTCATCTGTCTCTAGAGACTGTGGGACCCCTGTCACAGATGTAGGCTTGATATGCACCTTATCTTGTCTTCTCTACACACACTGGTCACAGATGTCTGAATACTACATTTTCCATGGCAGGCTGAGGCTTTAATGCTTTCCCCTGGAGGAGAGATAAGAGCCAGAACATGTGTAGAATGCATTACCTTTTCATTTGCAATCAGTGATGTGTAAAGTTTCTAGAAGTTGTCAACACTCTTGTGATATATTCTATCTCCATTAGAGAGAGAGAGCAGGCAGGGATACATAGTCAAATGATTTTTTTGGTGAAGAACCTCTCTTACCAGCCCAGGACCATCCTCTATCACATCTGTCTCCTGTAACGAAATACATGGCCTTATCGTTTTTCAGTCTTATTCTTCTTTCTTATCATTCATATTTAATGTATTTCTACCTTCTGTTTTGTAGCTGCTTACATTTTATTGATTCTCAGGAACAGTTTACAAGTCAGTGATTTATTATCTTTCACTTCTATTTGTGCTGACAGAGAACATCCCCATTTTTCAACTTGAAATTTAATGTGAAGTAAAAATATTTCTGGCTGAAAATGTGAGGTGCACATTTAAGCCGTGCTAAATGTTATTACATGGATTTTTAGAAAAAAAGAGAAGAAAATTCATGGTTAAGGATGACACCTCATTTTCTGCTCATGAAATATTACGTACTACTACATACATAGCATAGACAGTGTATTAGCCATCACTGGTCTGAGAGCTGTGCAGAGTCTGATAAGAGAGATCATCAAGGATTCAGGTCAGACTTTTGAAACTTAGGTGCCAGAAAGTGGGCATCCACGATTTTTGAGGGATGAATTGAAGATCCTCTGAGCTTAAAACTATGGTACAGCAGGACCCGTCCACGGAAATAAAATTGTAATTTCACGCAAACCAGCAACTCAGAATGTCCCTTACATGGGGTGTAACACTGTGTCACCTCTCAAGTGTAGGTGCTGAGGAGTATGAGCAAAGGGCAGAGGCAGGAGTGACATGGGGGAGACAGGGACCAGCCACATATGGCCGCTGCCATTTATCTCACTCTATACAACTCCCTGAAAGGAGGTTGTAGTGAGGAGGGGATTGGCCACTTCTCCCAGGTAACAGCGATAGGACAAGAGGGAATGACCTTAAGTTGTGCCAGAGGAAGTTCAGGCTGTATATTAGGGAAATTTTCTTCTGAGAAAGAGCAGTGATGCAGTGGCACAGGCTGCCCAGGGAGGTGGTGCAGTCACCGTCCCTGGAGGTGCTCAGGAACCGTGTGGATGTGGCACTGAGCGACGTGGTCAGTGGGCATGGTGGGGTGGGTTGGGGGTTGGACTAGGTGATATTAGAAAGCTTTTCCAACCTTAATGGTTCTGTGATTCTGTCCTGTTCTTTGCTCCTCTCTCCTTTGTATATGAGATTTTTGCAGATAGGATAGAAAAAATTTACCTTGCAGCTGAACTGACACAGCAAGATAGACTTAGGGCTGCATCTCCAGTCAGCCTGGGAGCTGCAGGCTGCTACCTAAAAAGCGTTTTTCTAGGAGCAGCAATTTTACAGGATCAGCTGTTGGTTTCAGTGTGAACAGCTTGCACGGGATTTACTTACCGCATCCCTTTTCTACTGTCAAAGAAAAAAACAGAGCACAGATTGGAGCTCAAAGCCAGGGAAGAATGCTTTCAAAGAGAAGCTCTTAGCCTTGGCACTGCTCGAGGCAGTTTGGGGGCTGTGGGGAGGGGATGTTGATGTGCAGGACAGGCTGCCAGTCTCTTGTTTTCCCAGGGTTTTGGAAAGGATGGGCGTAGACCTAACAGCATCCCCATTGTGTTTTGAAGGACTTTTAATAATGGGACTGAAATTTGATCCTGTGATCTACAGATGCTTGTGGTGTGCCTCCCACCAGGACCTCAGCCCTGGGCTCACTGCAGTAGGCCTGCAGTCTTCATAGGTACTCCAAGCCCCTGCACGTTGCACTACTTGCATTTTCCTCATCCCCTCTCTCATGCTCCTCCTTGACTGCTGGCTGTCTCTGCACCGGAGGAAGTGAGAGTTTGTATAGAAATCCTATGATCCAAGTCCACAGCTGATGCCTTCAGGCTGCTCAGTAGCTTAGGCAAAATCCTTCCCTGAGCTGCAGGCTGGATGCTGCAGGCTTGCTTGCTCACCTTGCTAGTGGCAGAAACAAGGAAGCGGGTTTGGGGAGTATTCCTAAGCAGATACACCAAACTTGAATCTGCTGAAGAGGAACTTCCTACTGCCAGGGTCAGAGTCAAAATAGTAGGCATTTCTGATGACCTTAGGTATGGCAAGGGAAATATATCCTTCTAGCAGAACCAAACAAACCAAATCTCACCATCAAGAGGCAGCTATACATATTTCCCCACTTGAACTTTCTCAACACTTGACAGTGCTTGTTAGGGTTAAGTCAAAGCTGTCCTGAGCACATGGGGTGGTGAGGCGCTGGCACACGTTGCCCAGAGAAGTAATGGATGCCCTGTCCCCGGAGTCATTCAAGGTCAGGCTGGACAAGGCTCTGAGTAACCTGATGTAGCTGTAGGTGTCCCTGTTCACTGCAGGGGAATCGGACTGGATGGCCTTTAAAGGTCCCTTCTACCCCAAAGAGTTCTATGATTCCTCTCACAGTGCTCCCTGCAGGGTTTTTCTCGGTCCTTTCTCCAGCTGGTTCTCACTCTGCTTCTTCTTCCTATCAAGTTCTCCTGTGCCTCTGTAAATCTTTCTAAGTCCTTTGAGCTTTGCAGTATCTAAATTCTGAGGTTAATACCTAATCTCTTTGTCTTCCTTGTAGTGAAAGTCTCCTCTTCCAAACGTCTTCCTTGCAAACCAACTGTGCAGGGCTGGTTTTCCTCCCTCTCACTGCACTGTCATCCAACTTCGTGACTACTTCAAAGGAAGCAAGTCTATGGGTGGATAAACTGTCACTGCACCTGACCCAGAAATCTTAAAATACTTTGCTACTCTAAATAGGACCCATGTACCCATTTGTTCAGGACAGCAGGAAAATGTGGATGTTTGAGTTAGATGGGAAAAAAAGAAAGAAAAAAAAAAGAAAAAGAGATAAAACTCCTTAGAACACCTCTGGAAGGACAAAAAGAAGAAAAAAATAAATTAAAGACACTGAAAGACACTGCTCCTCTGTTTTGTATGAGGGCACAATTCGCTCTACATGCAGATAAAAGACAACACAGCTTCCTACTTCCCATTGCTGTTCTGCACTGCCAGGTTAATTGTTGTCATTGTATTCCCCACAAGAGAAGCTTTGGCAGTGGTGCCAAATAAACCAGATTAGTGTTCAGGGGCATTTGCTGGAAGTGATGCCAAATCCATTCTTGATCCTAATTATATGAAATATGCTCCAATAATTTTCCACAAGGTGAATAAAAATAATGCCAGAACTGCCGCTTTCACTGAAGCTCAATTAGGAGGCATTCACTAATCCCAAGGCATGTCATAGCCTCTTCTGTGCAATTATATTCCCCTTTTTAGAAATTGATGTTTACCTAGAGAAGATGAGTATCCTAATTCCTGGCACCAAAATGAGAGTGATATCAGGAGAGAGAGAAAAACATAGATAAGACCTGGCCTGTATCCCAAAGTTAGGCAGGCTGACCTTTGGCTTCAGTTTCCACAGAAAAGCTATTGTTTCTTTGCAGTTCCAAGCTGTTAAAATACGAAATATGCACCTGAATACAACTCATTCCTGAACCTAAAAGTGGAAAGAAAAAGACACTTAGAAAATAAAGTCAGATTAAACCAATTATGTATGCTTTGCTGGTTGCGGAGCATTTCCCGTAGTGTACAATACCATGTTCTGCAATGAATTTCTGATTTCATAATGACTGATTTGCAGCAACTGACAAATGAAGAAATATGTTTCAATCATTCACAATGAGCAGTTGTAAATTTGGAGTTTTGTTTAAACTATTGAAACCTCATTGTAAGATTGAGGAGCAGCCTGCTACCATATAAGCATAATGAGATGTGCTTTGATTGCATATGAAAAAAATAATTCTTTTACAGCTGGAGCTGGAAGAGGATGGACAAACACATTTAGCAAAACACTGTAACAACAAATTATGTTGATGGTCTGTAGTTGGCATATGGAAGGTGTTATCTTGCAGGATGCTCAAAGCACAGAACAGTTGTTTTTTTTTCCTATCACAATAAAACTTAAGCTTTCTCAGTTTTAAGAATATGCGACTTTCCCCTTCTTTCTTAATGCCTTTTGCTTTTGAGGCAAGTCACACAAGTAACAATGTTAGTATTTGGGAAATGGGCCTGACTTCATTTACCCTCTTTCCCATTTTTGAAGTTTCTTCCACCTCCAGAACTGCTGGGGAGATCAGATTTATTGGTTGTCTGACATGTTGGCTAGCTCACAGCCTAATCTTCAGGATCATGTACTGCTCAGTATGTGATAGAGCGAAACCTGACTCTTAAAGAAACAACAAAATTGTTCCAATGAGTTAGAAGGTTCATGTGAGAGCATTTGTATGCTCACGGAGCTCTCTTCAGCTGCCAGGAGTGATCTCCAAACTTCAGCTGCTGGTCACACCATCTCCGTAGCTCCATCCTCCCCAGTGGGAAAACAATGTGGATTGATTAAGGAAAAAACAGATCCACTTCCTTCTTGTCTCCATGTGTGCTGGGTTCTGGTGCACTTGCCCAACCCCACCACTCCAGCAGGGTTTGGGAAGCAGATGACACACAATAAGTTGCACCCATTCAAGCTGATGCACTTGTACAGGCTATTGTTTTTCCATTGGCAAAAGTCCCAAGGAGATTTCTATCTGTTGTTGCTTATCAGGAGTAGAGAGAGAAAATGGTTGCTTCCCTGCTGTGAGACTGCTCCCTAAAATCCAGCATGAGACAGCCTTATAAATGCACTGCAGAGGTTTACAGCCGTGGCATCTCCTAATGTTAAAAGTGCCAAGGCTTTCTGGGCTGCTACTGTTGAGTGGTGTGCTGTGTGTTGTTCCACTGACCTCCTAATGCAAACCAGTACCCTATTTCCAGGAGCCAGAGATCTGCAGAGCTGCCAGCAAATGGGCAAAGATGAAGAGGTGATAATAGAGGGTTTAAAAAGTCTCCTGAGGGAAGCCTGAAGGAGATGCACAGAAAAGCACGAGCAGGTGGGAAAGGGGCTGGACTGGCTCTGTATCAAGGGGGGCAGCTCCTGCAGCAAATGTGCCTTGAACTGTCTGTTTGCCATTCTTGCCACGGGTGGACTTGTAAGCAGAACAGCAACAGGCTGAGGAAAGCCATTTTTCAGCAAGGGTTGGGGCCTGGAGAGCATTTATGTTCAGTTAGTTTTTAATGAGCTGTTTTAGAACTACATAAAATCTAGCTGTGTCTCTGTGTTTCCTCAGATTTCTCACAAAATGATAACTGGAATGTGGGAGATGGAGGATATTTATAATCTACGGGCTGAGCCTGAGGAATCAATACTGGCTCTTGAGGGAAATATGCGTTTCAGGGAGGAAGCTGAGAGAGTGACGACTGGGGAGAGGTTGTGGGATCCATGGGCTGTACCTCACTTCTGTTCAGGGGTTTGTGATATTCACTGCTGCAACCCCTGATTACATTCCTATTTGTGATCCCAGCCCATGGTTTAGCTATATGGATAAAGGGCATCAGCATACAGAAAAAGGCCGGTGGTGGAAAACAGGTCTACGGCAATCCAGCCTTGAAGATAGGTCCATGGCAACCTAGCAGCAAGCCTCCACCAGGGCTGCATACACTGAGAAATGCTCACCATGGGTTAAATCTTACATCCCATCAATATTCTGCTTATTGAGTTAGTGGTAGGAAAGCTGTTCCTGGTATCAGAAATAATACATGCATAAAAAGCAGTATCAGTATGCAGCACGATGATATTAGTGGAGCTGGCCAAGCAGCGTTGTTGTGTGCCTCTGCAATCTGCATGATGCAACTTGCCCACGTTAAACTCCCTGCAGGCTATGCTAGAATCGGGGCGAGAAAATGTATGCAGGCATGAGGCGAAGCAGTTGCAGTAAGCATGTCTTCCACTGGAGCAAACACAGCTGATTAATAGGGCTGTAAAATGACCTGGGACAAGCTGGCTGCCGTCTCTTCCCATTGCCAGGAATGAACACTTTCTAGTTGTTGAGATGAAGTGTGTATGTCAATTAATTATCTTTTTTTTTTTTTTTTTTCCAGCTAATTGTAACTGTGACATACCTTTCCCTAAAGAAATTATTGCACAATACAACCAGAACTCAAACTGGATGTGTCACTGCTGAGAGCATACCTGACTGCATTTGCAATTTCTACTAACCAAGTGTCCCATGCTTCTTCAGGTAATGAACAAAAGGGGTAATTTGAGATAGACATCTGTTCCCAGACCTCGCTGATTGGCATTCAGCTTTGTTCTTATTTTGTCAAGTTTGCTTAGTGTGATGCTGATGGTTTTGTTAGCCAGTGACCTCAGTGAAGTTTGAAGCAACCTGGATGTTTGCATGGACTGTGCATTTTCATTGTGATGGGAACTAATGGAGGCTATCTTCACAGAGACTTCTGTGGTCACTGGTTGTGATTAACACACTCCTAATGAGCAGCTCTTGCAGTCCCATTAGAGAAATTGCCTGCCAAGTGTAAGCCTCTTTCCAGATTGCTATCGCCGTAGTCATTTTCCCATCCAGAAAACAGCACTCTGTTTCTCTCTTCAACAGATGAAGCCTTAGATTGGGTCTTCTATCATATAAATGCATCACAATTCATTTCGGTGAGGACACTTCCTCCCTGAAATATTTTGAGCTGCAAATGCACTCCATGGGCCAAAAATCACACTCTTCTATTGTGCTGCATCCTGGAAATGTGTGGTGCTAGCATTCAGCTTTCTATTTACCTGGACGCCCATCTAGAGGGTGGGAGCAAATAACTAATAGTCCAACATTCCTTGCAGGACACCTGCTGGAAATAACATTTACCTTCACACTCCTTTGTAATAAACAGCAGAAATTGTTGAAAGAATATTAAAGCCTGAAGCACTCTTGGTTTGGTTGTTGCTGTTTCAAACTATTTTTGAACCTCTGCTAACCTTGGAAGACTTCTCAGAGGAACAATTGCTTAAATTAGAATATCTAATTCACATGAAATATTGGGAAAGAAGAGGAAGGGTTATATTAGCTGTTTCATTAGCGCTCATTCCTAGGGTCTGTATCCCAGCCCACAGCAGAAATGTCAAGAGGAGCAGCTGCTGCAGCACACAAGCCAGCAGAATACTTCCATTTCTGAGCAAGGCAAGGGGGGGATGGAGAAAGCTGAGCAAATTGCATAAGGCACAAGTATTGCAAAGCAGCAGGGAAGGGTTATATGTCAGCAGAGATTGAGCTGAGTCCTTTATCTGTCCATTTCCAGAGATTTAGCACTGTTTTATTTAGGAAATTTGGAAACCTTTAATAGTGCCAATGGGCCATTTGTTTGGGGTTTAGAGTGGTCCCAGAAGCACGTGCTGCCCACCTCGGCCCCATTTAATGCACGTCATTGGCTCAACATTTTCTTGAGTGAGAATTGCAACTGCTCTCTTTTTACTGGGTGACAAACAAGCAAACTTCTCACCCTACTATGCTGCTCAGTGCTACCAAATGACTCCTGCCAGCACAAAAGTAGAGCAAACTAACAGCAAAGAGCAAGGACAACAGTCTTCTGTGTGGCATTTCTTAGCTCTGGTCTCACAGCCTTTCCCTCTCAAGGTGAGCCATCAGCAGTGTTATTAGGATTTATTCTTCTGTCATATATTTCTGTGGCTGCATGAAGACAGAATCCAGATCTTCCTGGGAACTGTTTCGCCTTGTATTTCTTCAAATATTGCTTAACAGTAACACATTGTACTCATAAAGTATGTGAAAGGGCTGGGTTGTTGCTATGCCTTGTTAGTCAATGTCAGCATGTTGGACTGGTGTCTCACTGTAAAGCTGTCATGGTAAAATGCCAAGTTTTGGAAAAAAAAAACTAAGAAAAAAAACTGGCACTTAAAAAAGTATGCAAAATACATAGCAAAATTGTTGTGTGTGCTCACTGTCAGTACATACTTTATTCCATTCCATGGTTCTTCCTCCAGACTTGTAGCATTCACTAATAAAACACCTCAACAGTGAAGAAAGCAAGTTAGTATATGGCTTTGGGTGTTTTCACACGTGACTGAGCTGCTGCTTTTTGACCAAGCCCAGTCATGGATGACATCTTCTTAAGGCCAGCTTAAGAGGTGACCACCTGTAGCTCCCTGCTATTCCCCACATCTCTATCCAGTGTCATCAGCTTGCTGGGCAGGTTGTCTGAGTATTTCCTACCCCCTTAAGGCCATTCAGTGTAGCTAGTCCCTTTTTGAGAAAAGAGCTTGGCAAACTTTTGCCCAAGCAGCATGGGCTCAAGGAGAGAGGCTGCAGCAGAGCTGGGGCTGCTGATTCTAGTTCATGGTGACTTGCTCAAAATCAGATGATCTTGCTCATTATTTTTAATTTCCTATTAGCTCTTGAAGTGCTGTCTAGGTATACTGACCCCTATCCATTCTGTCCTTTTGGAGCTGCCGGGACAACATTACCCATTCTATCGTGCAAGAGCAACATCTAGTAGAAACTCTGCAATTTAAAGAATGAATTTGCTTGGACTAAGAATTTCTTATCACGATTCAGACTTGCTGTGCCATATCCAACATTGCAGCAAATCTTCACTGCAGCATGTTACTATTGCTCTGTGTAAAGTCCTGGTGATTCATCATTGGGTGAATGTAGAAATGCTTTTATTTTTTATCTAAATAGGGGATAGTTGTGATATATTGTCTCTGACCAATAAATGAATTGCTTTCCGTTCAGTACGAATATAGAACTGGGAGGGACAGCTGGGTCCTTCAACTGTGGTTCCACACAGTTTCTGGCAATCAAGTGGCAGACATTTATGGGCCAGGAAGGTCTATAGGGCATTCATTTTCCCTGTCCATTGTCTGTCTTTTGTACAGATTAAATTGTTTGTTACTGTAACATGACCACCTAAATGGATATGAAGGCTTGGAGATGACAATCAGTTAGCCTGACTTTTTCATAATGCTTGTCCTAGTGTTTGTTCCTGCAGTGCAGGAAATTAATCTATCCTATTAGTACTGTCTAAGAAAGCTAGAGTTCAGATCAGTCAATTTGCAGTCCTTATTAAATAAGGACCCCTGCTGGTGTTTATTAGATAAATGAAGGACCATAGTGAAGTTCCTTGTTACTTAAATGAAACACCATGTTTAGCAAAGCTGTTAAATCACAGCTGAAGGCAGACATCTTGATGAATAAATCAGCATTCATGAATAAATAATTGACAAGAGTGCTAAAATCGGATTCTTGTCTTCATGCTTTCTCTGTCCTTGGCCAAAAATTGAGACAGCATGTGTCAGCTGCAATGGTGGCCCTTCTGTCAGAGCCACCTAAGGTCAGGTTTCCAAAGGTGTGGATGGGATTCTAGTAGGACCAACAGAGGCATCTCGGTCTGTGAGGGGCTCCAACGCCTTTGTTTCAATGGTTCTGGTGAGTTAGGGAGCTGGAATGAGCTGTACATTTTCCACAGGACATCCAAGAGCATGAATCAGCACCGCTGTGGGACACATTTGCACTTTGATCTAATAGTTAAAGGCTCAGCATCCCATTACCACTGCCAGGAGGCCACCTTCCCCTGTAATCCTGCTGGTTATTCACACCAGTGGAGCTTCACCAGCCAGCCACTTCCCCAGACAATTATTTCCCACTTTGCATTATGAACCCCAAGTGGATTATGAGTCTGGCAACCAGTAAATGAAAAGTTTTAAGGAGGATGCTTGTTGAGGACTCTTTGTGGCTTAGGGAGCCTGGTGTCTGTGTCCTGGCTGAGAGGGGGGAGGAATGGCTTCCAGTTCTAACTTCTCACAGAGCTGACTCTGGGTTTTTGCCTCCTGCCTAAGAGCTGCCTAGGACCCATAAGAACGATTCCAGAATGCTATCTTATTTTGCTAAATATTTAAAATACCTGTGGTTACAGGGAAGTGCCAATTCTGAAATCTTCCACTTTAATAATACAAGTGGTTTTCAGATGCTAAGGATAAAGATGCAGCTGCTCCAAGAGCCCTGAGTGCTGGTATTCCTAAGAACTGCAGCCAGGCCCTTACAATGCACTTGTGTCTCAAAGCCACAGCAAAGGGCTGGAGCCAGTGCCACCCGGGAATCAAAGGCTGCCATTCGTGTCTGTGCAGAGCAGGCAGGCAGAGCCTTGGCAGTGCCCACTGTATCAAAACAGGGCTCAGATGGGACTAAAGTGGTGCCAAGCTCTTGTTACTGTTGCTGGGTTTTCCTCCCACTAACTTCACGAAGGGCTTTCGTACACATCAGCACTGTTTGCTGCACGTGAAAGACCAGCACAACATGCGAACATTGCACAGAGACAACTATTTGCTAAGGAACAATAGGATTCCCCATTTTAATTCCCACTTTTTCTGTGCTGAAAACAGTGGTATTTCACACTTATCAGAGTGCTGGTGGCAGTGAGAAGGCTATTAGCTTGCTATAGAGAAAGAGCACGCAGAAATTTGGGAATCGTTTCTTTTGTGCATGTTGACACAAATACAGGAGGAGAACTTCAGCAAGTGCACAGCATCAGCATCATGAAGAAGAGCTGAAGCTGCATGCAGTTTGTAAAGAAATTTCTGAAAAGGCAGCATGAGGGTGAGACAGGGAGCTAGGAATTGGGATGCTGAACTGCCTGGCAAAGCTGGCCATGACCATGCTCTCCTCCAGTCTCCTTTTCATAACTGTTGCAGCAGAACTTCCTGACAGCTTCTGACTGCCCTAACATGTCAAGTGGATCTGTTTCATTTTGGGTGGAAAGCACCTCTCTGGGATAGAACCTGTTATTTGGTAGCTACAACATGTATCTAGGGCATGCATATTTGTACTTTTTTAGAAGAGGAAATTATGCCTGGGATTCCCGTGTTGCGGAGGAGCTTCTTGCTGTACAACTACTGGGGTGGATAACAGAGTAAAAGTAATTCATTTTACCTAACTCCAGCAATAGAAAAGCTGCATCCAACCACATTAGCAGCATCAACACATGGGCAGTGGATCACTTCTGACCTTGCTCTCCCATCAGAGAAGTACCTAAATACTGGGGCTGGGGCATCTGCGTAGGAATTTTGGTGGTGTAGATGCTGTGTGGTGAGCCCATGGGCCAACACGTTAATGTCTTCTTTTATATATAATCTCAGCCATGGATTTGCTTTAGATGGCACTAAAATACATGATCACGAGAGACCACTGGAAGACATTTGACTTTACCTGGCTCTGTTTCTGAGTGATGCTAAAGCCAGCTTCAGGAGTGCCAGAGCCTGTTACTTTAGAGATCTATGCCAGTGGTGCAAGGCTCATTGGGATTTATATAGACCTTCTTCAACCTTGAGAAGCAAGGTTTACTGAAGACATCTTGTGGAGTCTGTGCTATCTACAGATGCTCCGTTTAGCTTTCAAAGGGTTTCCAGTTCACTTTTTCAGCAGGAAATGCTGTTCTTTTGAAGTTGCGTATTAGACTTCTTACCACCTACTTCAGTTCTTCCAAGATTTTAAAATTATGTATATTTTTCCTTCCTCTATTATTATCCTGCTGGGTTTTTTTGGTTTTTTTTTTTCACACCGCCTTGGTGGTACCTGCATCTCTTACCTACAGATCAGATGCTGTAGACTTCTCCATACCAAATTTCAAAGGTGTGAAGAACTCTAACAAAGCTGAAGAAGCCCAACACTAAAGATACATTCATATTTTTGCTGTCGTACCGAAAAATGTGGGTATGTTGCAGTGGAGTCCCAGAGGAAGACTGTGCTCGTCCAAGAATTTTTGCAGGAAATTCTATTGTTCTCTGCAAACTTAGAAAGGGAGAAAAACCTCACTCATTAATGTGCATACCACCCTGACTCCTTAGTGACTGGTAAGGGCAGATAACAGAGCTACAGGCTGGTGTTTGTTTAATGTGAAGGTAGGCTAAAGTGGGATTGGAGTTGGCCTTAATCAGATATTCAGGGACTGAAGAGCTCAAGGAGCACTGGGTGTTGTGCACAGCAGGTAAGGTAAAACACATTTTGCTGAAGCAATCTCTTTGTCCCAAGTAGTTTCTGGAGCACACATCCACAGCTGATCACTCAATCTGCTATAGGAAGCCTATTGCTGCTTTGGTTTTTGCTTGAAATGTTTAAAAAATGTTTTTGATTTTTTTTTTATACATATTCTAACATTTTAGCATTTTCTAGTCAAAACTGTGCTTTTCTAAAACATTTCTAAGGCTTTTTTTCCAAGATTTCCATTGACTGCAGTAGGCTTTGGCACAGGCTATAACTGTACAAAACCTAGGACTATAAATATAGATTCCCAAGGACTTGACTGGAGGGAGTGACAGATGTATAGCTTGACTCTGAGAATCTGCCAGGGCAACGTTTTCCAGAAGCAAAAATGAGAATCATCTGTGTTAAATTTATCCACGCTTGGACTTCTTTGGTACGTGCAGGAAGAAATCGCAAGGGAACGGATGACTTTTAATCTGCAAGTAGTGTAAAGTTTGCATGCTGCCTTTGCAGTGATACTGTTTATTAAATTCCTTGGGTAAATTTTACCTCTGCTGTACAGTATATAAAACATTTTCACAAGGTAGATCAATAGCATATGGTGAGTAGTTCACTCAGTGCCTGCACAAAGCATTGCCGTATGCTCTTACGACACAGTTTGAGCTCAGGTCCATATGGCCACTCTTGTTTCTGACAGTATGTGCTCCCGGAGGACCTGATCCAACCCCCTGGAATGGAAGGAGAAGCCCCTTCAATGGCTTTGGAATCAGGCTTGAATGTATTGATCTTCCACTGACACTGAGCAACCCACCAGAAACCTTGTTGCTCTCAGGATATAGGACTTTTTTGTCTACTCTGGCTAATGGTTTGATAGCAGGGCTGTCTTCTTCCTCCATTCCTGGTGATCTTTGGTACTGGAAGTGCAGTTTGGATGTAAGCAGAGTGTTCTGCTTGGCCCTGCCACAGCAGGTACGGAAACACGAGTTTGGAGGGAAATCCTGATTAAGATCTTCAAAGCATTTCCTTTCTTCAACTCAGTCCTTCACAATGCAAATGCCGCAAGCCAAAAAACATGATTTAATGCTTAAATCATTAGTGGAGGTGTTGGGCACAGAAAGGAATTTCTCATTTTCGATGAATGAGGGAGTATGCTCTGTGTTGGTCTCACTGGCTCGTTTCCTTTCTCTCAGCACCCACTCGCTTCCAGGATAGATCACAGGGGCAGCAGGAACTTGGCTTGTGTCCATGTTTCATGGCAATAAGCATGGAGGCCTTGTGTCCGTTTCACTGCAGTGAACACCAAGGCCTTGTGTTGTTGTTTCACAGCAATGAGCACTGAGGCCTTGTTCTCTGCCACCACTCCTTCCATTGCCTTCTGGTTGATGGGAGGAGGCTCTGGACGGACAGTCCCACAGGGCTTTGAAGATGAAAAGACCTGGTGCTGGCTGACTAAACCATAGGGGCTGACACATCTTTGCAAAAACTTCCTGCCAAGCAAGGTAAAGCAAATACCTGTTCAAAGAACCCAAGCTGAATTCTCTCCTCCCCAACCCCAGATCAGCTCCATCCTCCCACAGGCTGCAAACAGCACTGGGGCCATTGGGAGCAGGAAGGTCATCCCTTGGGGGCTGCTGCCATATGGCTCGTATCAGAGCATCCCTCAAGCAGCTGGGCCTGCCATTGCTGAAGCTGGAGACAGAGCAAAGTGGGACAAGGATGCCTTGTTGGGTCATGCTGGGCAGGCTTCAGGGCAGGAGGGAATATCCGCTGTGCTCCTGAGGCTCTTAGGTATGCTAATAGAAGGAAACAGAGACACAGACAGAGAAAGGACCCTCCGCGCCAAGTACTGCGTTAATACTGCCTTTGAGCTATTGTGTATACCAATGTTATTGTATCAGTGATGGCTGGTCCTGAAAGGCCTCACAGCTGAGAAAATCTTAAGAGTGCTAGAGATTGGTTTGCCAAAGTAAGGAAGGGTGCCCTAGCAGAAAAATGCATGCTGAAGCACTGGGGCTTCGCTGGACATGGTTGTACAGTGCTTGCTCCATTCCTTGTGTGGAGAGAGAAGCTGCTGTTCCACTGCCTGCTCCCTTCTGCTGAGGGCCAGCCTGGCTTGCTGGAGCTCTGTTTGAGAAGATGGAGCCTCCTAGGAATAGCAAGTTCCTTCCTCCCCTACTCAAATCTGCATCCCACAAAAGATGTCCTCTGTGATGATGTACAGACATCTGCTATCGAAACTCCAGGTTCATGTTTTTCAAATATAAATGATGAAGAGTATGGTGCAGAGGGAGGAAGGGGGAGTAACAGAGCTGCAGCTTCACCCCCCACAATGCTGCATGTTCTTCTGGATCCTATGACTCAATCATGGGCATCCCACTGGTGACTGGACTGCCACAGCCATGAACGCCCCTCCTGGGGACTATGAAGTTTCTGGTCAGAGTGGTGAAAAGATGGGCTTAGGGAAAATGCTACAGTTCTCAACAAAATCACTCTGGCCTTTTTTAACCACTGCTGATGTGGTGAGTGAAGAAATTGCTTCACTGGAGAAACAAGAGTTCTAAAGAGGGTTAAGGAGGGTTGTCTGAAGAACAAGAAAAGAGGCCTTCCAGATCTGCAGGGAACAAAGAGTGGGACAAAACGGGGTTGTGGTTGAGGCTTGAGTGCTGCGCCATGGGATTTCGGCTGCTTGGAGAAATATGTGAGGGATAAATGCAAGATCATTTTTCACCCAGCACGTCACCTTGTTTAAATTTCTGCAAGGAGAGCAAGTATATTATGGTATTGTTATCCTATGCAGAAAGTTGCTCATTTTTAATTATAGTTCATGAGAAATGCAGACTCTTGCGATGTGTCATCTGCTCAGATATATAAATCTTAGGGAAAAAATAATAGTGCCATTAAATACTGTTCTTATAGAGTGCCAGAACAAAGCTCATGTGCCCATCTCCTCACAGCCAGCAGGAAAATAAACGCAAAGGACTAAACATAGAAATGTATCCTACAAATATGTATAGCAGCTAACTATGAGCCAAGGGAACTGCTCTGTGTAAATCCCTCCTCCTGTGTTGGTGTGTAAACAGATTCCCCGCACCCCAAGGCTGACATTCAGGAATAAGGGCGCGTCCCGTATTTCCTGATTTGCTTCCTCCTTTTTCAGAAATCAGAAAAACACAACTTAGGAATAAACATGGGAGCCAAAACATCAGTGCAGTGTGGGGGACCTTCCTGCCCACCATGGGTGTTGTCCTCAGTCCCTTGCTGCTGACTGCTGACAGCTGCAGAAAATTAAGCCTTGCCATGGCCCTTTGTCCTGCAGGCAGCAATTTTCTGCTTCCTTGTGGGAAATAATCCTCTTTTAATTTAATTATTCATTTTTCAATTATTTAATGCACCATTTTGGGATAGCAGCAATGCTTTGGGTTAGTTTCCAATTGATGGCCACCCCAGACAGCAGAGCATTGGGATCCAGTTCCAGGGGAAAAGGATTGCTTGCTGCCTTGGAGCTGCTGCTTTCCTTAGGGCTCCTACGGCTCCCTTCCTGCTGCACCATGGGGACATTCCCATGTGCTCCGCCTGCGATTCTCTAGTTCTTCATTTTTCATTCGGACTGATTTTCCACTCCGAGACGCATCTGTGCTCAGTCCTGAAAGACATTGGCTCTGATTCGAGGAGCAGGAGTATGATTTCAACAATCCTAAAAGATTATTGCATCACATAAAAAAAAGGTGTTTGCGCAGTATTGATACGAAGAAGCTTAAAAGAGAAAAGGCCATTTCTGCTGCCACTGGCACCATTTTTTATAGAAGTATGGGGGCTGCTCCAAGAGTAATGCCTCCTATTTTATTATGTTGGCCCATGATGTCAGAGGCGGTTGATGGTGGTGTGGAATGGAGTTGAACCTTCCTGCCAACATTCCATTGCATGTTGTTGCCATGTGACAGATGGCAACAGAGGGGCAATCTGACAGAATGGCATCTGACATGGAAGTGCATCTGAAGCAAAGGGCTGGAATAGATTTTTTCCATGTGGAAAACATGGCACCCACTGACATTCACTGATGCTTGCTGAATGTTTATGGAGACCAACCAGTGGATGTGAGCACAGTGAGGCAGTGGGTTGTGCATTTCAGAAGTGGTGACAGTGACAGTGGGCCACCTCCACTGGTGCAGATTTTGATGAATATATAGCATCCAGGCTCTTCATTGTTGGTGAAAATGCATAGCTAATGGCAGTGACTGTGTTGTAAAAACAGTATTTTGTAGTGAAGCATTTGCTCTTTTAAATATAAATAGTGTTGCTGTGCTTTTTGTATCTGTTTTAGTTTCCATGGAAATAAATAGGAGGCATTACTTTCAGAGCAACTATATATCTCCATTCGTTTCTCTGTAGCTAATTTGTTTTATGCCTGCCTAAGTGTGAGCAGAGTCAGGCCTTCCTCCTGCAGCATACAGAGTGAACAACATTTCTATTTTTAAAGCAGAAAGCATTTCTTACTCGTATTTATCATGTGTCACTTTGTGGGCAGAGCTGGTACAAATGGCACATAAAAGCTAAATTGGCTATTTATGGCACTGCTCATGACCCTAATACGTGCCATCATAACAGCAGCCGGGCATTGCCTGGGCAGCAGAACTAATGAAGCCTGGATTCCTGTGCATAGATAAGAGCTAATCTCATTCACCTCTTCCATGCTAAAGCCACTAAATGGGTTCTTCTTTATGAACGCCTGGCTTTGTACTGCTTCTGGATGCTTAATATCTCTGAGCTCTCTAGACCGCTGTAAAATTTGGACAAAGGATCCGAACGATATTATAGGAATAGTAAGACAAGAAAAAGGGAGATACCCAACCTCCATTTTGGCACTTCAGTGGATGAGGAAGAGGGCTGTGCAGGATGTGGTTTGGGCTGGCAGCGAGGGCTGCCAAGTTGCAGCATTGCTTCTGAAGGTGAGGACATTGTGAGGATAGGCAGCACAGAGAGGGTGCGTGGCCGTCCCTCGGCTCTTGAGGTGGCAGCCCTCTCTTTCCCCTGGGAAGACAAGGTCATGCATCTTCCCCTCTGTGTTGTTAATAAATTCATTGGTAAGGTGTCTCGTGGAGACTTTTTGTCCCCTATCACAGGAAGAAGTTTCCCTGCGGCTTGGAAATTTATTCACTGTAAAATTGAACAGGAGAATAAGATTTCCAGAGAGAGCCTGCAGCTGTAATAAAGGATTATTGCCAATTTCTTAGGCCGTGTGCACAGCACTTGGCAGGCAGGTAGCAGCCGTGTGCTCACTGCTCCATGGCTGGGGCACATGGCCACTGCCAGGTATGGGCACTGGGGGCAGATGCTCCCTTGCCGGTCATGATTTACCTGAGGTCCTGCAAGGCTTTCCAGTAGGATGTGAACTTCAGGCCAGCACTGTTTTTCAGATTTCCAATGGAGCTGACAGCCAAGCAGCTCAGCTCCCCATCTGTAGGGGCAAAGGCTCTTTTTCCTACCTCACAGGGGGTTTTGACAGCAATAGCACTGAAGAATGCAACACACTCCAAGTGCTGTGGGAACCGTCTAAGTATCACAGGCAGAGACAAATGTAAAATGCTATAATTTAAAGGTTCTTGTCTTTCAGTTGCTAATGGCTTAATTAAACAATAACATTTAGCAGATGTGCTTTTTCTCCTCCAATAATTCACTCCATCTGTGTCAATGTAAGTAGGCCCAGATTAGTGCATCACAGTATAGATATGAATGTCTTCTTTCAGGTTTTGTGTATTAATATATATTTGCATATATATTGTTTCATCTTGAGACGAACACATCCATGGAAGGAGGTATGCACACTGTGGAGTTTAAAGATCTCTTAGTATCATAGAATCACAGAGTAATAGAATATTCTAAACTGGAAGGGACCCACAAGGATCACCAAATCCAATCCTGGTTCCTCACAGCACCACTTAAAACCCAAACCCAACGTCTGAGAGCACTGTCCAAACGCTCCCTGAACGCCAGCACTCAGGTCCATGCTCACAGCCCTTGGCAGGCTGCTCCATGCCCACCGCCCTCTGGCACAGACCCTGTCCCTAATTCCCAACCTGCCTCCCCTGGCACAGCTCTGCTCTCTTGTGTCCGTCACACAGAGCAGAGCTCAGCGCTGCCCCTCCGCTCCCTCTGTGAGCAGCTGCAGCCGTCATGAGGCCTCCCCTCAGCTCCTCTGCTCTGGGCTGAGCAAACACAGGGAGCTCAGCCGCTCTTCACACACCTTGCCCTCCAGATCGTTCTTCATCCTTGTAGCCCTCCTCAGATCCTTGCCCTTCAGACCCTTCCCCATCTTTATAGCCCTCCTTTGAGTGCTCTTTCATAGTTTTATGTCATTCCTATATTGTAGTGCCCAAGCCTGCACTCAGAGTGAGGCCACACCAGTGCAGTGTAGAGCAGCAAGAACAAAAAAGCACAAATACAGCATGGATACAGCCACCCTGCCAAGCCCACTGCTGGGCACTGCCCTGGTACCCTGTGTCACCATGCAGCAGCCAGGATTGTGGGTGGCTGGGTAGCATGAAATGTTCTGACTGCTCCTGACTGGTTCTGTGAGCTGGGCAGACCCTGCACTGGGTGATGCATGGGCAGAAACACTTGTAGGGCTGGATCCTTCTTTCTTAAAGCCTCAGCTAGGAAATCTTATGAACTGACTGGGTTGCTTGACTTTCCCCTAATTTAATTTAGATTCATTTAATTTTAATCAGTCTCTTTTCTCAGCATCCTATTAACCTCCCAATGAACTCTTCCTGTAAGGGGATTGGGGAAGGAGGCAGGCTGCATCTGTTACAGCATTAGCCTCCTCCTTAGGTTGCGAAGCATTAGGCAGCAGAAAAGCATTGACAGGCATGACACACGGTCAGAGGGATGCCGAGTGGTGTCCCAACCCCATTCTTGCTGGGAATAAGAGCAAAACTGATCCAGCATCTCACTGGGTCACCTCCGCTCTCAACTCACCCTGCCTCTGGCTCTCTGCCCTGAGGCTGCAAGCGCTGGGTGGAGAGAGTGGCACCTGCATGGGCCTGCCCTGGGGGACGTATATGACATGGGGAAGCAGCCATCCCAAGGCAGTAACAGCCTGCACACAGCTGGTCGGGGCCATTTCATGTCTTTCATATGTACCAGGATAGATAAGAAGGTAATTTAGCTATTAAAGGCTTGGGGAATGTGTGACTGCAGTACTTCAGTGGTTTGTGTGTATTCCATTTCTCATCCTGTGAAATGAGGAAGGTGGCTCCCTGGGCTCTGCAGTGTCACTGAAGTTACGGTGACAGCCACTGAAGTTCTGTGTTGCAGCCCTTGCCTCATTCCCACTGGGATTATTCCCTGTGGCTGTGTCCGAATCTCATCTGGTAAGGACTGACACGTTTGCAGCTGACGGTATTTCCAAGACTATTTTGTCTCTTTAAAAATAGCTAGCTAATGAATGTGCCCTATTAAAAGAACAGATATTTCTGAAAACCAGTGGTCTCTGCCAGCGGTCTATGGAAAAATTGTGTGCCATTTGGCTTGGCTAAATTTGCATCCAGCCTTTCCAGGATTTCTGTCCTGCACAAGCAGCTGATGCATTCACCACAAGGGCTGTTACCCAGACATGATCATGAGGAGAAGGGCTTTGCATTATCACAAACAGGGTGGAAAGACTTCCACAGAACAGTCTTTCCATTAGAATGCAATCTGAATTTGGCTGCAGAGCTGCTGCGCTGTCCCTTTGTTCATCTGTTTCTGGACTCGAACGCTCAGCAGGACCATGGACTCAGGATGTGCTCTGGGATGCAGATAGCCCCTATGTGGGCTCTGCAGGGCTTGCCCTAGGTCTACTTTGCCAGCACCAGCACTGACCCAGGAGCAGCTGCTCACACTACAGGGCCAACCTTAATCTGGAAAGCAAAGTCTTCCCCTGCTTACTAAGGACAGCTGGCCTTGATTCTGTTAATACCCCACTGGGACAGATGGGCTGTGCCGCCCCCGCCACAGGCAGTCCAACATGCATAGAGAGACCCCAATGGCACCTGGGGCTTTTAGGATCAGTTAAGTGATCTACTTTGGTAGAGCATGTCCACTGCGTCAGTCCCTTGAAAATGAAGACTCTTGCCGTGGTCAGCGCATAGGATAGAAATTGCCTTTGGTAGCCAGAACTGAATGCATTATTTTGTTGTTCTCTTGCCCTACTTCTCTTCCTTACCTTTCAGTCCAATTTCACTTTCTTTCTCCCCATTGTCATTCAATTTGCCACGAGTGTTTCCCCCATCACCACCTGCCCACCACGTATCTGGGCATCAACCAAGCCCCTTTCACCAGGCTGAGCACCCCCTGGTTAACCCTGGATGCTCATCCCTGACCTCAAGACTGGCTGCCTTTCAGCCCTGCCAGACTGGGCGAGAAGCAAACAGAAATCACTTCTGTGCTGGATGCAGAGCAGCATTGGGCTTGGCCCGGAAGGATGCCATGGTGTCACCAGCCCATGGCCTGCTGCTGCTTGCCACTCCAGTTCTTCATGGCTAACAACCCTTGGGCATGGCTGTTGCCTGTCCTGTCAGGCCAGAAAAGAGTGTCAAGCAGGCATCTCCCAGGGGCTTAATTAAACTGTAAGCAAATGACTAATCTACTGTGAAGCAAAACACCCTCTTCCTCACATTGGCAGATCTCAAGAGGAGACCTTCCCTCCCCTCAACTATGCGTGCAGCAGGACCATGTAACGTGGGTTATTTCACTCCCAGTATTCCCTCACTCTACAGTGGTCAGTGGGATGAGAGCAGTGCTCCTGCTGCCAGCAGTGGTATCTGTATGGGGACCCTGGGCTGGGGACAACAGGATGGACACCCCGCATCCAGCACTGACATGGAGATGGAAAGGACAAGGGTCTTAAGGACAAAATTACTATGGAACACCACCTCATTGCTAAAGTTCCTACACGTCTGAACACACAGCCTTGCTTTCCAAAGGCTTATACCTAGCCCAAATTTGTGAAGATTTTCACAGGAACAGCAGAAGGCAGACCCCAAAGGCCTCTCGCACCTGCCAAATCTCACACTCTGCTCCAAACCACAGAAAAACAGAGCCCGGAAAAAGGTCACTGCTATTTTTAGCCTTACTTCATAAGGAAACAGCCTTGCAGAGTACTGCCTCGCACTCTCTCTGCATTCCCCCCTTCTATGCTTGCATTGTTGTCCAGCCTTTGCCAAATTTGTCAGAGGAGTAGACGGTGCAAAGATATTGGGTTCTGACAAGCTTCAGCAATGCCTTCCCTCTGTAACCACAGCCCTCAGGACATATCCTTGCCATGTGTGTGCACTTTGCAGTCTGCAGGAAGGGGTTCCACGGCTCCTTGGTGGGGAGTTGTAGCTGTCAAAAGAGCTCCCACATCAATGCCCTCAGTGTGGCACTGCAAGTAGTGTGCAAGAGAGATCTGTTTGGTGACGGTGCTGCCCAAAGCATGGTCAGATATTTGAGTGAGCTTGCATTTGGCAAAGACTCCTTCAAAATCTCTTGAACCTGTGGATTTTGCTAAGATACTAGCCAAGCAAGCAATGTTTAAAAAGAGATGCCTGGTATTTGAGGAACAGAATTTAATTGCATTCCTCAGCATAAATATGGGATAATTGCTTTCTCTCTTTAATAAGCATACCATGTTTATGTGGCATATAATGACCTGAGAAGACACAAACTGTGGCACACAAGCAGGAGGCTATTAAGCCAATGATATACTTGCCACACTTCAATGACAGAAGGACGTGTCTGTAAGTGAGTCTCCACAGACCCTGAATTAGCAGCCCCGTGGTACTGGGGACCAGGGGGTGAGCAACCAGCTCCTTCATCCCTGGAGGCAACTGGGGTGTGGGAAGCCATGAAAAGGCAACACCTGCACACCTATCTCCTACCTCAAAATTGTGATTAAAGGGAGTTCTGAAGCTCTAGTAAGTCCTTAGAATATCAGCAGGCAGAAAAGCAAGCTCTAGGAGAAGGAGTTGGGCACAGAGCAAGAGTGTGCCATCCCCTGTGTGCTGCTGGATGGGGCAGAGCCTCTGCCAGCAGCTCCTAGGGTATTAAATTGCTATAAGGATCCTGCTTTGTTGTCTCCTGGCCCTCAGGTGTATGGCCTTGTGCTCGGTTTTGTGAGAGTGAGTGCTCGAGTGCTTTTTGCTCACATGCGGTTGCCAGGCAGTAGTGCTCCACAATGTCCTCTTTTTGTCACTGATCCACCAGCCACCTCTGTGCCACCCACAGGCATCGCCAGCGGTAAGACCAGGCTTTCTGAGAAGTCAAAAGCAATGTTAGCTGGGATGAGACAAAGTAAATGTTCCCTGAAGTCTGTGTGCAATACGCACAAGAGAAGATGATTTCTGCTCATGATAAATTCAAAGATGTAGACATTGAGCAGCTTGTAGTTGCTTAATTTCATTTAACATTGACACGTTGATTTCATGCCGTTCTGCTTTCTAAGACACCGTCATGTGATACCAAGTGAAACACTTTCTATTTCTTCCAGCAAAATTCATCATGTCATCAAAGGCATCCATTTAGTTTGAGAAAGTACATTTATTTATAGCAGTGTGGGTTGCCATCGTTTTTAGTGACCTCTGTCAGGTCCCCAAGCACCGTGCCAGCTGCTGCACTATTTGGCCTGTATCTTGTTGCACTTTATTAGTCTGAATCTCAGCCCTGTCCTGCATCAGAGCCCCAGAGCAGACATGTAGACATGCGGCTGTCACAGCAGCTTATATGGAGATTACCAGGAAGATTTTCATACTCGGAGTTTCCTCATTTTATTCCAGTCCTAATCCAAAAGTAAATAACAAATTTTGAAGTGCCCTCTGGAATTAAAAATCAATTGTAAAAGTGTATTTTGATTTAATTGAAAGGTTTCAATGAAACAGCAGATCTGTGATGTTTTAATAAGCTCAGAACGCCTTTTTTTCCTGTTTGCTTAAACAAAGAAAAGAGTAATTTTATCAAAATCAATACACAGGGCATTTTGCTTTGCATAAAAGGGCAATCTCTGACACCGAAATGTTTGGTCACAAGACTTTTGCTCATCTCAGCAAAGGACAAGCGAGAAGACACGGGGCAGCACTTTCCAAGGCATTGGGAGGCTCTTGAGTCCCGTCCCTGGCCCAAATGCGGCACTCCTCTCCCCTGGTTTGACAACCCCATAGATCAACGGTGTTCTGTGCCCACAGCTGACTGTGCACACTGGGGTGCCTTGGAACCAGATATCACAAAATCACAGAATCATAAACATTGGAAAAGACCACTGAGATCACCTAGTCCAACCCTCAACCCATTCTCACCATGCCCAGTGAGCACATCCCTCAGTGCCACATCCACACGGTTCTTGAACACATCCAGGGACGGTGACTGCACCACCTCCCTGGGCAGCCTGTGCCACTGCATCACTGCTCTTTCTGAGAAGTTTCTCCTAATACCCAACCTGAACATCCCCTGGTGCAATTTGAGGCCATTCCCTCTTATCCTATCACTGTTACCTAGGAGAAGAAGCCAACCCCCACCTCACCACAGCCTCCTTTCAGGCAGCTGTAGAGAGCAATCAGGTCTCCCCTGAGCCTCCTCTTCTCCAGACTGAACAATCCCAGCTCCCTGAGCTGCTCCCCATAAGACTTGTGCTCCAGACCCTTCATAGCTTCATAATCCTCTCTGGACACACTTGAGGGCTTCAGTGTCCTTCTTGCAGCGAGGGAAACTCCAAAACTGAGCACAGTACTTAAGGTATGGCCTCATCAGTGCTAGCATCATGGAAGGAAGGTATGTAATTAGGTTCTTTCTGTGTTTGTGGTTCTTACAATAGAGGGAAATGTTCCCTCCATGTATTTATTAACATTCTGTGTTGAGGAAGCACATCTCCTTTACAGCCCAATGCAAAACCTACTGCCTTCTGTTCTTACTGCATAGAAAAAGACCCTTAAGCAAGGAGGACAAAAAAACTCCATGTACTGCAGATTTCCAATGTCTTTTCCTAAAAGCCTCATGTACTTGATGAACGTTTATCACACAGTTGCTTGTGCGTATGGTCTAGCTGTGTGTCTCAGTGACAGCAGACAAGATTCAGCAATGTGTCCCCCTGCTGTGGCTGCTGGGAACCCTCTCCTCCCATAGCCAGCCCACCCCCACCACCTCACAGAGTCTAGAAACCGACCACAGCAAAATGAAATTTGCTGCTTCGCAGAAAGGTAAGAACTCAGTGCAGCGAAATAATTAGTAGGGATGATTAAAGGCAAAGATTATGCATTAGCAAAGGAAGATAAGCATTTAATTTCTAGCCTTATTGCATTTCAGACTAGAATATTGGTTCCAAAGGTTGCTGCAGACATATTTGCCTTTCTATATATGTATGTGCATAATATACATATGTACGATTACAATCTCCTGCCTTGCTTTAATAATACATTTAATTGCTTTCTGGCCCCACCTCAATCTGCCTACATTCATTTCACAGAGAAGATATTATTTACTGTTAGCCTTTAGCAAATAAATTGTCTGCCATCCTTAACACGGGTAATAAAAGGCACTGCATCAGCCTGCTCGCAGTTCTGTGCATTGCATCTGCTTCCATACAAAGTATAGATGACAGCTGTTTAGCTTGTGCCATCACCAGCAAATTGAGTAAGTGTGCAATGTAAAATGTAAACCTGATGGATTTGCTGACAGTCATGCTCAGCGTCTTCCATCACTGTTGTTGTGACAGTAAATAAATATTTGGGAATGATATTTGCATTACATATTACATCTACGTGCTATCTTTTTTAATGCCATACATTATAATGCATAATAAATATACAGGTGCAATACTCTGAGCAACTCACATGTTTGCATATATGCATACTTAGACACAACAGCACCCCAGCATGCAGGAAATACATCTATACATCCAAACTATGGCTATAGTTAATGCTGTCTACAGCAACAGACATTTACCTCAAGTATTACACAGCTGAACACAAATTGAGCTGGAAAGGGGAGAAGACACATGGAAAGAAAGGGAGATCGATGTCCAGATCATGCTTTTCCATCTGAGCAGAAGCTCCTGGTATGACATTTGTCCTCAGGGGAGGAGGCAGCATAGGGGGAACACTGAATCCTTTCCTCCATTGTTTTCACATGGGGACTGTTGGGATGTCAAAGTTCCAGTGGTGTGAGTGCAATGGCCAAAGAAATCCCAGGACGTCAGGGGTCAGGTCCAAAGATGAGAATTTAGAAGTAACCTAGAAGGAGGAAGGAGCTACTGAAGATACCATCATCTCCTCCATGGGGTGCACGCTGCACATCTGGGCTTATATTTGCTCTAAATGGCTATAATCATCTTTGGTAGAAGATGGACATTGCAGCTCCCAGACTGTTTTTATTTCCCTCCCTCCTTTTTTCTTTTCTTTTTTTAAAATCAGGAGTAAGGGGTAGCAGTTGACAATTTTTTCTCTGATCAATGTCAGACACATTCCACATTCTACTTAGCAGTAAATGGGGACAATGCTGACAAATGTCGATGTGCAAATTTTGCCGTAGCCTCCTTTTGTACTTGTTTTGTTCAGCTCCCCATTGATTGAGTAGCCAGAAAGGGCATGAAACAGCAAGAGCTGTGACGTGGTGTACTGGAACACAACATGTGGCAGAGAAAATTGATGAAGAAGAGGAAGAAGAAGGAAGAAAAAAATATATTTCAGCATGTCCTTGCCCTTTGAGATTGTTGGCATGAATGCTGCAGATGCCAGAAGCTGTGTAAGATTTGAAAGCAACATGACAAGTTCAAGAAAGAAGAATCTCTCAAGTGCTGGTATTCACATGGACATCACCAAGCCATCAGGTGGGATTGCCCTGAGAAAGACTTTCTGCACACCTGCACTTTTCTCACACCATAGTAGGGATCTGCAGCTGGCCTGGACTATGTGTGTTCCTCCTTTGGGGTCTCTAGATGCCATTTTGTTGTGCAGTTTGATGAATCTTAACAAAAACATTTCATTAAAACCTTCTGGCAGCTCTCTGTTCCTGTAGCTCGGGCTGAGAAATACAAATGTGCAATGAACCCTCAGCTCAGCTGAACTCACATGTCCATAAAAATAGCAACCCCATAGCTGTGTGCTCAGACCTGCTGCCTGGTAGCAGCAAGGAAGCTGATTTCAATGTCAGAGGTGCAAATTAAACCAGACAGGAACAAACTGTGAACTATAAAGCGTGCAAGTGAAACTCCTAAACATCCCATTGTGTAAGGAAAGAGCAGACAGGCCCTGTGGGCTGGGCTGCTTTGAAGATCCCTTGGCCGATGGGGTCCCAGAGGCCAGTGCCTCACTGTTCCCTGCACTCTGCTGGCGGATGGGCTGTGTAAGAAGCTTTAGCTTCTCCTTATAGCCCTTGTCTTTCAAGAAAAGCATTGTTGGCCTTGGTTTCTGTTAGAGGAAGGCTCTAGGTGACACTCTGCCCTGAGCCCAATATGTGGCTGCTAGCATGAGGCTCCTGGTGCTGTCCTTCCCCAAACCATGACGCATCCTGAGTGCAGGCCCCAGGGCTGCGCATATCCTCAGCCTTTCCATTTATTTCTAACAACATCAGGGGTTGCTTCTGTATGTAAATCATTCTGATTATTGCCATTTTATTGCAGCACCATCTGCTTGCATTGTGCCTTGTGGCCATAAGGGTGGTGTTGCCAGAGCTGTGTGTATGGATGTTTAGGTGTTCTGTGGGGGCCAGGGAGCCTGACCTCTCTGCAGGCAGAAGCCCTACTGGGGGGCTTTCACTTGATGTAGGACAGGGCCCACTGTACCCAACACCCTATTAGGCAAGCAGACCCACACAGTGTAGATGCTTTGGGGTGCCAAACTGAGACATGTCACATACCAAGACAGAGAACCTTCCCGTTCTGATGCCTGATAAATTATTTTAGTGGCCACATCTCAAGGATTTAGCAGGACAAGGACTGTAGCAGGCGAAGCATCAAGTGTGCAGGAAAGGGAGGTGTGAGGAGAGAAAGGAATAAGTCTGTTAAAAGATCGAGGCTTTGTATATGCAGCAGAAATAATGTTTCAGACCTGCAGTAACACATAACTTTAAACTGAACACAGTGTTTGGGCTTCTAGTGTATCCAGTTGTCATGTTTCTGCTATATTTGCTTTGTGTTGAAGGAACACAGTCTGAGAGCCCAAGCCAAATCTTGAGGTTTATAAAACAGAAAGGGTGTTGTTGTTTTTTTCTTTATTTCAACTAAATATCACATCCGCTGCTTAGTTTAAACATTCTTGCTGGGCCTGGCAATAGAAACACAGCCGTGTTTTCTGATCCACGAGAAGGACAAAATGACAAAGGCAACTGTGTGGCACAGCTGGCAGAAAGAAGCAGTTATCCCAGTGCAGCCCTGCCACCGGCCACCCATGCCCTTGTCAGAACGGGGAGAAGGACATGAGGTGGTTGAGCACAGCCATGGCTTTAGCTTATCCTTGGTCTTTGATAGTGCTTTGTGCATCTCAAAATGTAGCCTCCTTGCAGAAGAAGTTCAGCTTAGTGATGGGTTGCAGAGCACCAGGCCAGGCCTGGTGTTCGTCAGCGAGGGGAGGAAGGCCAAGTTTCCCATCTGTGTATTTAACAGTGATTATTTGTGGTGTTTTGAAGAGATTCTAAAGATACTTTTAAAAAATGTTTTCTCCCTTGTCTGAAGTCTTTGAAAACTTTGAAGTTGGTCCCATCCTCAGGGAACGGAGCCTGGCTGACAGCGGGATGGGAGCTGAGGAAGGGACGAGAAGAGAGCCCTGCTGCTGGAGTGGGATAGCCTACGGCTGCTTGCCATGCCCTGCCTCAGGCCTGAGGACTGCAGCGGGGAGGTGGGCAGGAGGGGGGATCGCTGCGATGGCAGCACTCTGCAGCCAGTTTCTAATGAATCCCGTGTGCACTGGTGGAACAGTGAGGGGCGAGAGCTGCCGAGGGAGGAAGGCGCAGTGGGAGCAGGTGGTGGGAGCGTTGCCTGCGGGGCTGCCAGCTTCTCAGCTCACGAGCAGATGGCACAGGGAGGGCAGAGCGAGCAAGGTTTGGCTCTATCTTAACATCCACTGTCAGGGGGACGTACAAAAAGCACTACAGAACTGAACCAAGGTGAATGCCACATGCTGTGATTTTCCCTTGGGTGCATTTCCTTGAGTTGTCACATCAGGTACAGTGCAGGCTCCAGCTCTGCGCACACCACCAGGCGAGATGAGCCCTACGCTCCTCATAAGTTTGCCTGCCAACAAGCAGTGGGATGCTCGTTACACAACACTGCAGTTTTTAGAGCAGGAGGCTGGTGCTCAAACCCACCCATCACTGGGCCCTGCACACCTCCCTTGTTGTCGATGCGCTAATATTTTCCACTCGGTGCACCCACAATAAACACAGTGTGCAGGCCCAGCTGGACATCCAGATCCTCCACAGCAGGATGTCCTGCTGCAAATATTTGGGGAGGTGTGTTTTGCTTTGAAGTGCCTGGTGTGAGACTGGCCTGGGGCTGGCTGCATCCTCAGAGCCACATCCCACATGCCTCAAGTAGATACAGTAGAGCTGCTGGCACAAAACTGGCAAAAAGCTCAGTTGGGATTATGGCAGTCATAATTCTTATCATTTTGTATGTCCCTTTCAAATATAGCCTCGGGAAGCAAAATCTACACTGGGGGAGGAACATTTATAGAAATAAAGCGAATTGGCTGGTGAGGTGGTGGCTTAGGGAAAGGGAAGGGAAAGGAAAGGAAGGAAAGGGAAAGGAGGAAATTCTGCCTCTACCAGCAGCAGGTCCCAGGATGCCAGGTCCAGCAGAATGTCCTGCTGGAACAGCCACAAATCCTGAGGAAAATGGTGTCAAGATATACTCCCTCTTAGTCCAGAAAAAAACATCCATGTACTAAAATATAAAGCACCCATGGATGTGATTCTGAGAATTTTACTGAATGGCAAGGCAGCAGCTTCCCTGTGTTTCCTATAGAGCTTGGTCAACCTGCCACAAATGCAGGATGTGGCACAGCAAGATGGGATTTACATACTGAAAATCCAATTTCAAAAGGTTAAAATATGTGCTCATTAGCACGTGAGCCTGATGGACAAGTTTGTTTAATGCAGTAGTCTACAATGGTCTGGAAAATGCTAAGGATAGGTCTCACCGCACTTAAAAACATTCTTATAGGTGCTGTGATGTGTGTGTGTGTGGCCCTGGGCAGCCTGGTCTAGTATTAAATGGGGAGGTTGGTGGCCCTGCCTATGGTAAAGGGATTGGAGATTCATGATCCTTGAGGTCCCTTCCAACCCAGGCCATTCTGTGATTCTGTGATTCTGTGCTAAGAAGTTTTGCTGAATCAAACCTGAGGAAAGGACTTTGTACTGCTGTGGTCAGCATGTTATGTGTACATGGGGAGAACTGTCAAAACTTAGGAAGATAAATTGCTTATAGGTTCAAAAAGCATGCCTTCAATTTATATTTTCACATATAAAACAGTGTCACAGCAGCAATAGTTAAGTGATAAAGCTGTGGTTCAAGGCAGCTCAGCAAGAATGAATAAATCTTCATAATTGACAAGCCGTAATAATAATAAATACATGAAGAATTTATTTCTCTCTCTATCCTGTTGAAAAATGATTACATGGGAATCCTTACCAGCAGCTGGGCCTCTTCTAAATGGCTACCAAGCCAATCTGCTCTGCAACCTCTGCCAGCTCCAGCATCTCAGTAATTAAAAAGGTTGTCGCTAGTACTAGAGAGGACAGATGCTTCCCCTAGGAAGTCCTGTCTTCAATTCCTCTGGTATCACTAAGCTATGCTGTGGCCTGATGTGCTTTGATTGCTACTACAACCATCTGATATGTTGTCAGTGCTCAATAAACACCATAGTCGTGCTGACGTGAGATATAAGGTACGCAATAAGAATGCACCCTCTGTTTCTTTTTTGTGCTTACAAGATGCTTACTGTACCACAGCATCCCAAAAGGCAGCATGTTTGCTGCTGTTCCAAATTTGTATTTTACCCTGAGAAATGAGGTCATTGCTATTTGCTATATTAAAAATACCTACAGGAATGTGGCAGGTCACTAAAGGGTGTTCGCAACAAAACTGCAAGCACTTTGCTACCTTAAAAAGGGAGTCCTCCCATTCTAGGCATACGATTTATGACCATACATTATTCTGGATTAGCACAGAAGATAAACAGAGTTGCTGGCTCTGGTCTCAGCAAAGCTCAGTCCTCGTGAAGCTGATACACAGCAGCACATTAGTGCCATTGACATCGCTCTCTGCTTGGCTGAGCTATTTGTGACTCTGATCTTTCCATCCATGCACAGTGCCTGAAGGATAACAGTGGCCTATCTGCTCTCCTTCTCGGGGAAATGCAAGTACCTTCAAATTTAAACTGTCAGAAGTCAACCACAGGGTGGCTGGCTCATTGAGCTAGAGCAACTCAGGCACATAAGAGGCTGGTGTGGCTCACATTGCCTTCAGCCACCTCCGACCCCTGGAGCCAGATGTGCACTGATAGGTAGATAGGGGAAAGGCAAGGAGGAAATGAAGCACGGCAGTCACTGGCTCAACTTTGGACCCATAAAATGTGCATAATTTGTCTTGCCTCTCTCAACTTTTAAGTGAAACTTTAAATGTGCTTGCGTCCTTCCTAAAGAAATGAGGGACTGGGTGAGGCAGGAATATCCTCATTTCCCTTTCCTTGTCCAAATATCCTTTGCCCCGAGGGGCTGCATAATGCCTGTCTGCAAGGACAGCTGGATAACGTCCACATACAGCACTGTGGGGAGCATTTCCAAAAGCAGCCGAGTGACATAGGTGCTAGTATCATCTTGCAAGACTCATGCTCCTTTGAAATCCTCCGCTCTGCATGACCAAAGGCCTTTAAATATTTTTAAAGCCACTCCAGAGGCACATCAATATTTGGGTAGAGTCAGCCACGTTTTAGACAAATAAAACTGCTTACAGGGACTCTCAGAAACGCCAGAGATCAGTGCAGGGTGATGTCTCCCCTGAAGGCTGTTTGTTTGATCTAGTTGATGTTCCAACCCCTCTTGCCTCCTCCCCATGGGCCCCTGAAGTTAAAGCAGTACCATGAGCTGTGGATGCATGTCAGAGCATTTGAATGTTCCCACTCAGCTTCTTCTTTCTGAAACCTGCTCTGGCAGCTGCTGCACCAAGGCCTCCCCATGCACAGGTTCAGGACAAATGAACCCCTACCTTCACTCTCTTTAGAGAATCACCTCCTCCTACTATTGCATTGTCTGGTACTATGATTTTTTTTCTTCTTATGCAGACAGCAGTATTAAGCCTGACAGAGAATGAATGAATATCAATAAGACAGAACACAAATGGAATATGGAGCACTTCTTCCTAAAATTCTAATGAAAGTGCCTACAGGGAGGTGGCACACACAGCAGATCACGTACATAAACACATCATGTTGGGGAATCATCTATTTTCACTGAAAAATAGCTCCTATGTAGGCAATTTCCTAAACGTCCATTCAAGTTAATGTTGTATATATTCTCTAGCAATTGTATATAGTAACTGACTTCTCTCTCTTAGAAATGAAGTTGTAGCCAGAGCCCTGGGAAGGGAAAAGAGAGACCTGTTTCTAATGGAGGACAGAGAAAGAAAGACCGTGTCTGACCTGTAACCCACCAGATTGTCCCTCCCAAATTTTCTGCTTTTGCTCCATGTGGCTTTCCTCTGGGCTTCCCCCAAGCGAGAGCGTAACAGAGCATTGACTCCAGAGGCTTACTGAAATGCCTCCTGAAATGCCATTGGCAAAACACCGTGCTCATGTTTATAGGCAAACAATTGCCAGACCCGTGAGGTCCAAGACTGTTCCTGGGTCTCCTACATCTCTGCCTCTCACTTCTCCCTGAACATCTTCCTCAAAGCCCAAGCTGCTGCTGTCCCTATTAGTTCTGCACAACCAATCATAGAACAGCTACAGGCTGCCAAGTTTTTGAAAAAAATCCATCCTTACAGCTAAGGGATGCCGATGCCAGTTGATGGGTGCTTGGTATGTAACTGCCTTCTCTTCTCCAGCTATCGTGGCAGCCCTGTTTTGGAGTGTGTCCTTGGGGGCAGACAGCAGTGAAATTTTTGCTTCTGTCATGACTAAAGACCTTGTCTTCCCTTCATCTTCATACTGTACTCTGTAATCACCTGAGAGCCAAGCATATATGTATATTTTTTTTGCTACAATAAAAAACTCAATGCTGCCCTCTGCCAGAAATGTGGTAGCACTGGTCTTGAACTGCTTTTCCTTAATCTGCAAGTGATGCACCTTTTATCTCTGGGCACTGCTCTTACCCACCAACACCCCCCACCACATTTGAGTCACCAGTAAGGCCAAGGAAGTGATCTCCTTGCTTTCCGTAGCACATTCTATGTGCTCAGCTTGTGGCAGTGACGGAGAGTGCATGCCAGTCACCTGGCTATTTACAGTGACTGCAAACTGAAGGAAGGCCTAATGAAAAGAAGACATACTGCTACCCAGGTATAAAAGGAAAAATAGTGCTGTTACTGCCTGTGTTTATTGCAGTTTAAGTGGGAGAATATGTGGTACTCCTTTAAACTCTCATTAAGCTGCCATGCAGGATGACTTGCCATCTCACCAAGCCCAACCCTGTGTGCCTGGGGCATGGCTATGGTGCTGCCCAGACCTCTGCCCAAGGGTGGGTTCAACACAGCAGCAGAATCTATTTCTCATAAAGAAAGAAAATACAGCTCTTAATAACATGGCTACCAAGTCATAGAATCATTAATATTGGAAAAGACCTTTAAGATCACCTACTGCCAACCCACCTCACCATGCCCAGTGAACACATCCCTCAGTGCCACATCCACACGGTTCTTGAACACATCCAGGGACAGTGACTGCACCACCTCCCTGGGCAGCCTGTGCCACTGCTCTTTCTGAGAAGAAATTCTTCCTATTATCCAGCCTGAACATCCCCTGGTGCAATTTGAGGCCATTCCTTCTCGCCCTATCACTGTTACCTGGGAGAAGAAGCCGATCCCCACCTCATCACAGCCTCCTTTCAGGCAGCTGTAGAGAGCGATCAGGTCTCCCCTGAGCCTCCTCTTCTCCAGACTGAACAATCCCAGCTTTCTCAGCCCTTCCCATCAGGTTTGTGTTCCAGACCCCTCACAGCTTCATTGCCCATCTCTGGACAGGCTCCAGGGCCTCAAAGACTGTTGCAGTGAGTGGTGAACAAACCAAGACACCCGGCATGGTCCCAGCACAGTGCCATCACAGGGATGGGATCAGGTCAATTAATTATTCAGGTGAGGCCACAGACTGCAGTTGTGTGGATTTTGAGAGTGATATACACACACTGGGCACCCCACAGCTCCCCGGTGCACATCTGAGACCTTCTCTCCATCACTTTGTCCCACAGGCAGATGAGATTTCTCTGCATCCCAGTGATGGCCAGGAAGGGGCTGGAGAGAGGTATGAACACCTGACCTCCATTCTTCCACCTCCCTAAGAAGCCCCTGCCAAGGCTACCCCCTCAACCCAGATGTCCTTGGGAAGGTACAGAGGTCTTGGAAAGATATTCCTCAGTGCTGACTAAAGGTTTAACTTGGCTTCATGGTGAGTCACGGAAACTACAGAAAGGCAACTCACCAGGGAAATCAAAAGGAGTAATTAAGAGAACATAGTAATTAAAGATGTATCCTAAGAGATCCTGTACGTGACATCCACACCAGGCAGGGGAGCTTGCTAGACATGAGCACTTTCCTTGCCCACTCTGGACTGCAGAAGCTGGGGAGAGATGCAGCCACAAAGTTGCCATGGCTACAGATGCACAAACCTGGGGGCTGGGATCGGCCCTGCCCTGTGCTGCCCAGAGCTCAGCTCCCAGCTGCAGCTGTGTGACTGACACCGAGCTGTGCAGTGTAAAAAGAAAGAGTGCCTGAAAGTCTTAACATCTTCAAGGATAGAAAAGTAGACTGACTTCAGGAGATGTTTCGATATACGCACACCGTGCTGTGTGTGGGGAGGAATATACATCATGTTATTGAACTGTAAATGGGAGCACTCATTTTGCGGCCCTCATTCTGCACCCAAAACTTCTGCTTAGCTTTACTTGTGTCACCTTCTCTCCTACAGGTACCTGCATTCAGCCAGCAGAGATGTGCTAGAAGTAAAATTGTGTGTCTATGTACCAGGAGGGAGTTATAACACAGGATGGAGTTCTAACACTTGGAGTTCTATCACAGCAAGCCCTCCATACTAATCACTGCACACTAGCAGAGCATATTAACAGTGCATTAGATTCCATCAAAAGCTGATTTCCTTTGCGTACGAGGTGCCAGATCCAAAAGTATGTGGTCTGATCAGAATAGAAATGATGGCTGCACAATAACCACTTGAATATACTTTCCATGCTATTTGATGACATAAATCCTACTGCTAAAAGCATAAGAAACTGCCAAGGGTTTTAACAACATGGTGCTTATTGCACACAGTAAGAAAACTGGATTTCACTGTCTGAATGCTTTCCTAAGGGCATGCTGAGACACAGACAAGTTTTAGGATGGCAGTAGTAGAACCCAACCTCACTTTTCAGGTCTGTGAGCAGATCTGTTTGCTGGGTCTATAAGAACAAACAACTGACCTACGGGTAAGACCAGAGCTGGGTCCTGCCTCTGGCCCAGAGGCTTCCCATCACCATCCTTGTCCCAGGCACCAAGGACACAATGGAGCAATGCTGCTTTTGTGGCACTGGGGGCTCTTTCCCCCTCCTCCCACAGATATGCATGTGGGACAGAACATGATGTGTTCCTTACAGAGCTGTGGCTCCTGGACAGTCAGTAAGCCCCGCTGATGTGTGTGGGTGCAGCGTGTTGCAGGCAGGCTGCAGGGAGATGTGGCAGAGCTGGTCCTGGTGAGAAGAGGGAACTAAACGGCAGCTCCTTCTACTCAAATATGGGAGCATTTTTTTCCTTTTCAAAACACAGGTGTTTAATTCCTATATGTGGCATGAAAGGTAAAACAGTTTTCCTTGGCAGCACCAGAAATGCCTGCTATGCAGGTGATAATGGATCATAACACAGAACAAGCCCAGCTTCCACGACTGCTCTGAGTGTCAGCAAACCTGTTACAATTAGGGGTTTGGAGGCAGTGAATGTTCTGGCAGCATCTGGCTGGAAAGCATTTTAACTGCTGGGCTGGCCCCAGCACTAGCATCACATGAGCCCAAATTAGCGAAGCAGACGTTGTCCTCCCATAGGTGATCACACTTTAGCCATGACACACTGCTAGATTTCTCCATAAGCAAGCCCTGTTCAGCCATGCACAGGATGCCCTTGTCCCAAAGGGGACAACCCACACTGCTGTGTCAACTGAAATGGGTGCTAAAAGCTTAACTCACCCACTGGGCTTTTCACTCTGAAAAACGAGGTTTCATAACCAGCCATATCCCAAAGCCTGAATGTTTCTGAGCAGCTTCTTTTTTCTGGCTACCCAGGCATTTAATTGCACGGTGCATCGAGCTCAGAGCCTGCAGTCCTTGCATGGGTTTTGGTGCTTTCATCAGCCCTGTTGCCTTGCCTAATTGAGATACGGCTTTTCCCTTGAATTGTTGGCATATCAGCAGGGGGCATCACTGCCTGTGGCTGCTTGCTCTCAGAGAGCTGTCTGGGATTACGTTCCTCTAAGAAAACCTGTGCCCATGAACCCATTGAGTGGCTACTGGAGCATGAAGCCCACTCCTCTGGGTGAACCTAATAGGAATTAACAGCCCAAGTGTGACAGCCACAGCTGAGAGAATGGCACCATAACCATTTTGTTAGATATATTCGCTATTTGAAAACATGATCTGTGGCATAAACGTGTCCATAAAGCTCCCTTCAGCAGAGTTAGGATGTTTATAGCTCAGATGAGTTTTGTGTGCAGCTTTTCTACGCTAAATATCATTATGTCTCATAACAGAGGATTGAAGAAGAGCAATATAGTCTATGCAAGTTAGGTTAGAAGATAGTAACACATCTCAAGGTTTACACCCAAGAGAATGATTGCAGTTTTCCATTTAAAACACTTAGATTTTGAAAAGAGATGAAATCCATTCACCTTTGAATTTTCAAAAGGTATCAGCACTCAGAGTCTCTCCTCTGGACAGATTTTCTTCTGTAGATCTTTGACTTTGTAACTAATTAAGGCATCTTCAAACATGACCTTCAGCAATACTCTGCCATGGGCCTGTGCTCAGGCTCTGGGTACAGCTCATCCACATGCAGGGGGATCTAAGAGACACTGACATTCTGAAAATGGGACTAACGGGGGCTCTTTGCATACTCTGGTTGTAAAGAGGAGTGAATTTAAAATCAAAGCTGGAATTCATCTTTGACCCAAAATGAGATTTTAATGCCTTGGCTTTGCTTACTGAAGATTTCTATTAAAGCCATGGGACAAAAAATGCTAATCCAATACTTTTCATCTTTTTGGAATCTGTTTGGAACATCTCATTCCCCAGCTATACCCTGGGGTTGTTCTGGGCAGAAGGACGCTCCGCAAGACAGACTGAACAGATGGCCCCATGTGTCTGTAAACAGCTGTGTATTTAGCCAGGAGCCACTACTGAAGAGCTAGAATTATTTCTGTTGTGTTGCCTTCTCTATGGAGCAGCTTAATCATTCACTCCAAGAAGGAGTACAGGAGAAAAGCCCCTGCCGTGATGTCAGATCTGCATCACGTGGGAGAAAAGGGCAAGGGACTGTGCCATCCCTCAGACTGGAATGCAGCTGGGAGCACCAGCCTCACTGAGGGAGCAGCATCGGAAAAAAAGCCTTCAGGCCTCCTTACCTGGTGTGCTTTCCAAGAAAGGAGCCAGCACTATCTGACTTGGGAAGAGATACAAGAAAGCTCAGTACTGATGCTATGAAGGTTAGTTTTGTCAGGCAGTGAGCTTTTGAACGCTTAAAATGTTATGTTGCTGGTGAATGTAACTCTTGGCTGTGCTAACTTTCCATATGGCAGTGACCTCTTTCAGGCTGATAATAAAGAAAGCCAACGATCAACCTACATTTGCAAAGAATTTGCACGTGTAAATCAAGCACAAAGGAAAGAATCCATTTCCCACGTGTCAGTTTGCATGTTTACTGCATAGTATATGTCCCACACCAAGAATTACTCATTCCTGGTCGCATTCATGCCCACAAAGCACAGCAATTGGAATTGCACTTTCTAAAGTCCAATACGTCACCTTGCACAGTCACAGAATCATAGAATCATAGAGTATCCCCAGTTGGAAGGGACCCATAAGGATCATCACATCCAGCAATCCACATGCTTTCTGCCAAGCTCACCTGTGCAGAACTGCTTTAGATGAAACCTATGAGATGTCACACCAGCTGTCAGGTCTGACTTTAATGAGAGCATTCCTTTACAAGATGCATAATTTTTGCATGTGGAAAAAGCTTTAAAGATGTTTCACCACTGGGTGCAACTGCCTAAGCTCATCGCTGTGCAGTGTGCAGATTTCTTTTGATGCAACCTTTTTCTACTCCACACTGCAGGTTAGTTAGGTTCTCTGTGAAGAAAACAGAGAGATACCCAGTGGGGGCCTGAAGTACTGTGTGTTTGTTGTCATCTATCTCGCTCATTGGAGTATTGCACGAGCCAATGTGTCTGTGAGTTGTTTTTATCATCATCTGATGCAGTTGCTGGCTGTAGAAAATCAAAGAATCAAGGAGAGAGGGCAGATTTGAAATCCACAATTAAAATCCAAATGCCACAACAGGAAGAGCTTAATTCTATAGATCATTTCAGGCGTGAAGCAGAAGGTGACCCCGCGGAAATCATTTTAATAACATAAATGAGATGAGATGTGGCATCTGTAAGTGAGGGAGAAGGGAGAAGGTAGCCCTCCTTCCCTGGGGGCTCTGGCTGCTTAATCTGGAGATGGTTTTTCCATCAGTACAAAGTGCGGGCTGGGAGGGCTGGGCTTTGTCAGGAGAATGCTGCTGACTAAAAGCTGCCCTCCCATGAAATTAACATGAGGAGATGAACACTGTGCCTCAAATGCATGGATAAAAATGCCCCCAAAATGGGCACGCTTCTGAGTCAGCATCAGCTGGACAGGCAGGACAGCCAGCTCCACCACTCCCTAACAGCCTGGTCCCCAGTGAGGAGACAAAGTGCAGAGAGAGAATTTGCCTCGTCGTCATTAAAGAAAGGTAACAAAATTTAAGCTATGGATTGTATGCTGGGAAAAGGTTCACATCACGTGAAAAGCACTGTCACAGATCAGCCATCAGGTGAAGCAGGAATGATAATCCATGTACAGATCTCAAACCTTTTCTATGGAGGTATGAGATATAAAACTGCTTTTCTTACTCCTAAAATAACTTCCTAAAAAGAGGACACATGCTATCAAACTATTAATGAATGAAGGGCACCATAGCTCTGCCGAAGGCATTCAGGAGACCTGCAACAGAAACATTCTTAAAAGACAAAAAGGAAATTCTCTCCTGTGGGTTGGCTTAGCACCAATGTCAGCAGTCACTGACTTCAGACAGGTGACATGAAGGAGATGGTTGAAGAGAGTCGCCAAAGGACTGCTCAGCTCAGTGGATTTCAGATGTCAGCAGCTTAAACTCTAGCATACGAGCTAGTTTCAAACCCAGTGACACGGCCACCTGTTCAAATTAGGCATCCTGAAACACATTCTAGCCTCAAGCAATAAATATTTCCCTGAGAGTACAGATGGAAACTTAGGAGCCTGAGCACAGGCACAAAAAAAATGTATGGCAAATATTCTACTGACCACAAGTTGGCAGAAAGAACTGTCAGAAATCCTATCCCTAAAGAGCTCAAGGATAAAGGAAAGGAATGCTTGGGAACAAGAGATGGAATATTTGAAAGTAGAGGACGTCGCATCAGTATTTGCCATCAACAGCTTGGTGAGTTAACTGCTTTTTGATTTTGTTACAAACACACACAGAAATAAAGGAGACTACTGCTTAGTGAAGACTTTGTTTTGTTATTTTAGTAAAGAACAAATGACACTTAAATTCACCACTTGCTAAAGGTGTTAGTTCTGACAAGCAGTGGGTACCCCCATGGTACTGAAGCCCAGCTGACTTGTCACCTTGGCACTTTTAGCCATGTAAATACTGTTTACATACCACAGTAATGGTATTTCATTGAGTTTGCAAAATCAGGTGCCTAAGGTTTGGTGAGGACACAGCTGCAGCCTTATTCATCCTCTTGTGTGTATAGAAAGGAATCAGTTTGTATGTATGAGCAGCTTATAGGAAGTGGGAGGAGGAATGGATAAATGGACAAGGATAACCACAGTATGAACTGTTAAATTATACTTCCTCATACTTCCCCCCTAGCTCTGACACCATGTTTGCATGGGACTCAAGCCCACCTCCTCCCATTTCCTACCACAGTTCTCCACCTCAGCAGCCAGCCATATCCCAGTGCTGTTATTTACAGCAGGCAGATTACAGAGCACCAGAAATAGCAAAGCATCATCCATTCAGTCGCTGAGCAATGTGAGGTACTAAGAATGATGAATCCTTCCTACCCAGACAAGAAATGATTGATTTGAATAATTGCCTGAGAATATTCACATGACACTCAAACACAGTCGCTGTCATGATTACCAATGTCTCTGTTCCTCACAGTGAGTCTATAATTGGCATAAGTGTCTCAGATAATTTATACAGCAACACGATTTTCACACTTACCCAGTTCTGGATAGTTGCTAATATTTCATGTGACAGTCACTTTATCATACAAAGGGAGCTTTCACAAGCTTTTGGCACATCTATTGATGCCGACTGTCACTGAATTTCTCCATTTCCCTGTCTTTTTTATTCATTGTCACTAGTAACTACCTATTTCTTCTTTGTGTCGCGGAGATTAGACATGGTATTAGGTCAGTACAAGTCTTTTCCTTTATTTAAGAGAAAGACCTATTTGCCAGTTCATACACAAATCTGGTTATGATTCTGTTAACAGGGAAAATTCCTTATTTCTCAAGTCCTCCTAAATGACTAGGTAAACAAAGGAAGTATTTGCTTACTTAACAGGTCTCTATCCCCCTAAGAAGAAGGCTACTTCAAAACTAATTAGGTGCTGTTGCCACTCCATGGTGAGCAGGAAAAGAGCTGCTCTCCCTTCAGCTCTGCTGTCTCTCCAGCCGCATGTTGTTCTCATCACTGAGATCTGATTGCTGGGGAAGAAAACAAGACTGTTCTCTCTGGCTTGTTCTCTCTAGATTGGCCTCTAACTAAACTACTGGATAGCCCAAACTGACACTCTTAGAAGTTCTTCCAGTCTCTCTATAGACACCATATTTGCTTTAACAGCGCATGTACGCTTTTTACTTCATTTTACTTCATTTTACTTCATTTTACTTCATTTTACTGGCATTCAAGAAGCAAAGCCTTAAACTTCCTTGGCAACACCAGCAATTTCCTTGGCTTGCAGAGCAAATCATGGGGATCCCAGTTGCCTTTCTGGGGCACTCAGTACCCTCCCCAGCACGCACACCACTCAGTTCAGGGCAGTGCTGCACAGCAGCCATGGCAGATTCTTGATTTCATTTCTTCATTCGTGCATGTACTAGGTATCAGCATATGAAAAACTGCTACTGGGGCTAAGTACTCATCATGCTACAACTATTACTGACTGTCAGGTTCATCAGAGAGGGGGGTGGCTGCTTGGATTTTTGAAATAAGAGACATTTTAACGAATTTGGCTCTTTGGAGGGAACAAAGTGTCTATCCCGTCCATACACATTCAGATACCTGCAGCAAAATGATATTAATATGCATCAATCCTTTAGCAAATTACACGAATCTGCAAGAGGGCTTTGAGGCATGTAGCACTTTCAAAATCCTTAGTTCTGCTCTCTCTCCTGTCTGCATTTTGAATACGCCGAGCAAATGTGTGGAGCCCTTAGTCCCAAATGGTTTCACTGACGTTTTTGGCTGAAGCAGAGTTCTTTGGCAGGATGATCAGGCAGCAGCACAGTCCACGGATGTTGCCTATTACCTTTTGCAAGACTTGAATCACTGATGCTAATCCAAAATTGTTTGAGTTTTATATACAGACTGGCTACCCCATAGGCTCTGTTGAGCTGTGACTACACAAGCTGCCACATCCCTTGGTTTAATCCACGTCCACCCAGCTAATCATTTACAAAATTCATATTTAAAAAATCCAGGTGGCTCAAACCCAGCAAGTTTCTGGCAGCAACATGTGTGAATGGTTCTCTCTTTCCTGGCATATAAATGTTAACAGCTCAAGTGCCCACCAAATGCATATTTGTGCAGCACGAATGGAAATGGTAAAAACTAACAGAGAGCAGAGGCAGTAGAGAAGGCAAACAGACCAAAGAGCTGAGGCAACACTGCCCAGAAGCACATACCAGAGTGCTCTGTAGCACCAATTGGACATACATGAACGTTGCCAAAGAGAAATGTGTCATTTACAACTCACTAAGCTCCTCTCCGTGCTCCTGCAGGTAGCTGACTTGCTTTGCAGCACGGTCCTTCAGACATGTGGGGCTGCAAGCAGCTTGAACACAAGGGCTGTCTGCTTTGTCAGATCATAATGGTGTTGTCCTTGCAGCCTGGCTAGGTTCTCTCTGAAAAATCAACACACAATAGCACATAAAAAACCTAAAGGCAGCCTTCCCTTCCTCTCCCACATCTGGCAACTGTCCGTTTAAATTTTCCAGCTGCTGACGCATCTGTCCTCCAAGGGCTGTGCCACCACATCCAGCCACCAAGCCCCATTCCCTGCAGAGGTCAGTCCTGTCCAGATAATGGATCATGCCTCAGGAAGAAAGCAGAGAGCACTTACAGCTTTCAACAAAAGTGCAGGGAGTTGCAAAACTAGTGGTTTTAGCATCTACAAAGGCACCTGCTTGGTTTTATGAGTGGTGCGTTTATAAACTGCTTTGATTTCCTCTTGATGGACTGTCTTAATGTTAGCTACTCCCAGCCTGAGGCAAAGAAAGAGCCTTCCTTCCCAGTCACAACAGAGAAGCTGATAGATCTGGATGACTTCATTTGATCAAGGATGGGAGTGCTGCAGTCCAGCTTGCTGATGTTCATGAGCAGGAACATCACACAGCAGTGTCTCTGCTGGAAGGAGGTAGCTTCTCATATCAAGCCCTCTGTTATTTTCTCATTAAAAGAAGTTGCACACACAAAGGGAGCTATAAAGCAAAGGCAAAGTGTGAGGATACATGAAACCAAAACATTTCAAAGTTTGCTTATGTTGAGGCTATTGCTTTGTCTACCAGTCTGTAAAAGTTGGCTTAGCAGTTCTAGCTCCTTATTGTGGGTCCATCCTCCACTTGTATCCTGAAAGTTGATTTGTTCCTTGACAGTCCTGTTGGGCAAGTAGGGCATGGACGTGCACAGTGCCATGCTGGATCTCAAGCTCAAGCCAGGCCTCTGGCTGCCATCACACTGAGCGAGGGTGTCCCATAGGTCCCATGTCACATCTACCAGCTCTGCACTGACATCTCAGGCAGACAAAGCTGCTTAAAATGGCACCATACGCCCATGTCTGTGTGTGACTGGCTCTGCTACATTCATGCTGCTTTCAATAGGCACTCCCCATAAAGCCATATAGTATGGAGAACAGCCCTTATCTCCTCACAGGTGATAGAATTAAACATCTTATCAAGTCGCTCTACAAACTCAATATTCCAGGAATAATGAATGAACAATTTTGCATGAAAAGCTTATGGAATTATACTCGCTTTCCATTGCAAATTATCCTGAAACAGACATGGCAGTAAATCACCACAACCCTATGAATTTCACACAAACATCTCAGACTATCGATACTGGTCGGGCTTTTTATTTCTGAACTATGTCTGTGTCTGTGGCCATTCCTGGTCTGAGATAGGAGCACTCTGAGTCTCATTAAGGCTGGGATGCAACTCACAAACCTAATGAGAAGCTCAGCAGACGGGACGCCTTGCAATGGATGCTGCTAGTGCAATAGTTGCTGGACAAACTCAGGAAAACAAACCTCAAAAGCCAGTCAGTCCACAGGAGTCTGACACTGAAATACATAGAGTTTTCAGTGAAATTAGTGCATAAGCTCCATTATCAATACCAGACAATTAGGAAAAATAAAAATAAAAACATGAAGAGAACCCAACAAAACGTACAGCTGCCCTCAGCGCTGGGGCGGGGCCTACAGAGCCGCGAACTACAGCTCCCACAAAGCCTTGCGCCGCGCTGCGCCTGCGCCATAGTCCCTCTCACAGCCCACGGTGGGCGAGGGGCTGCCCGTCTCCTCTCCCACCTCCCCCCCGCCTCCCGCCGCCGCCGGAGGAGGCGGTAGTGGCGGCGCGGCGGGGCCGGCCGGGTGCAGCCGTCGGTGCCGCGAGCGGCAGGTGAGCGGGCGCGACGGGGCCGGGCCGCAGGGGGGCGCCATTGCGCGGGGCGCCGCGGGCCGGGTTTCTCTGGCGGGCGGCTCTCGGGGGGAAGGCAGGAGAACGGGGCGGGGGTGCGGGGTGCCGTTCCTTCCGTGTGCCGATGGGTGGGGAGGGGCACAGGGAGAAGCCGACATTGAGGTTGCACAGGGCGAACGCGGAGGCATGGATCGTGGAGAGTTTTCTGCTTCCAAGCCGGGAGCGAAAGTAGCCGGAGGGCTTGGCTGGGAGAGGGCGTTGATAAGTGCATATGGGGAGAGCGGTGTGCTCGGGACAGGCTGCCGTGGGAGCCGTGCGATTACAGCCCTAATGACCTCCTTAGAGCTCGGGTGCAGCAGGATTGGGCTTACCGGGTCCAGCACGGATGTGATTATGTTCTCTTGACAATGCTCACTGGTGCCCGAGTGCCTCGGGAGTCCCCTGTATACCTGCCTGCAGCTTCGTAAGCTCACCAGCCCTTCTAGGTTGGCCCCAGTTAACGTGCGTGCTGAATTAATTGCCTCCTGCCCCTTTTAATTATCGCGTGCTGACTAAGCACGGTGGGAAAGTTTTCACGGTGTGTGTCTGTGGGATGCGTTACACCTGCACGCTCTGAGCTCTGGCTCAGCGGTCTGCTTGTGGTCACCGCATCCCCTGGCTTTCTCCTGTCCCCTCTGGGTTAGCCCAGTGCCTGAGTGTGCTGTGAGGATAATGGCTGCTGCCTCAGCAACGTGTGGAGAGGCGCTCTGCTCTGGTGCTGATCGTAATGACTGTATCTGAACAACTGGTGAACGCGAGGGAACATATTGGTGTTTTCACACCAGCACCGTAGTTGGATAACTATTGACAAATGCTGACTTTATCACGGTGATTGCTGATTCGGGAGGATCTGTTGAGTTTGGTAATATAGCAGTAACGGCACCTTTTAATAGCAGTCTCCAGCTCTTAAAACGGTTGAGCTGATGGATCGGCTTCTGTTAGCCTTCCTGAGCTGAGAACCAGAAGAGCTCTCCTCTGGGACGACCTTCTTTCCCAAGCACATGGGATGTATGCTAACACGTTGGCTGAAAAACAGGGTGTTCATTTTGCAATGTCACTTTCTGAAGCGTGGTGGATACCAAATGCAGAGCTCAGTATAGGATTCCTGCTTTGCAGTCTGCGTCTTTGCAGAAGCACATTGTGAACGGTTTGTGATTCCAAGGTGGCAGTTTTACTTGGCCTTCCCTTTGTGTTTAATTAAGTATCATAAAAGCTGGCGTTCAGCCTGTTTGTGAAGTGTGCTATGAACAGACCCTGGGTACCAGCTTAATGTTTGGGGATTATTTACCTGGAGCCCACTATCTGTTAAGCAGTGCACAGAATGGAAGGAATATACTCAAGTCTTTTCCTGGTTATATTTTCAAGCTCGCTGTGAACTTGTTAAGGTGCTCTTAAATCATCTGACAATTGGGCATTCTCGTTCTCATTGTTCTGCAATAAATGTTACTTTGAAGTCTTCTGTAAGTGCTGTTGGTTTGAACAGGTCTGGTTGACAACAGCCCATGTTCAGTTACTGTTCCCTAGGGTTTTCTTTCAGCAGATTATATCTGGCTGGTGCTGACATAGAGAGGCCTTTGAGAAGTGTTTTAAAACGTACAGTGTTAAGAGATCCTGCACTCATCATTTTATTCAAATAAACAGAGCCATGGATAACTTCTCTCAGCAAAAGACCAGTTTTCTGTTCAGCATGGCTTTTGCAACCAGAGCCTCTCCAGGTTGTGGAGGAGCAGATTTTTCTAGGAAGTAGTGGAAAGAGGCAGGAAGAATGGTGAAAAGGAAAGTAGTAAGCCACGGAGCTCGAATCCCATCACCTGTCAGAGGTTCTCAGCTGTGCAAAAAGAATTTTGCCCTCTCTATGGTCATCACCCAGGAGCACTGCAGAATTGAGACTTGTGGTTCAAGGTGGTGGGCAGAGTGGGTTTGTGGGCCCATAAAGCTTGGGGACGTGTGGGCTAGGAAGGGTTGTAATGGGCACAAATAATCACAGAATCACTGAATCATTAAGGTTGGAAAAGCCCTCTAAGATCACCTAGTCCAGCCGCCAACATGTCCCCACCATGCCCACTGACAACGTCGCTCAGTGCCACATCCACACAGTTCTTCAACACCTCCAGGGATGGTGACTGCACCACCTCCCTGGGCAGCCTGTGCCTCACAGCTTTGCTGCTCTTCTCTGGACATGCTTTGGGACATCAGTGTCTCATAGTGAGGGGCCCAAATCTGAACACAGCATTTGAGGTGCAGCCTCACCAATGCCAAGCACAGAGGGATGATCACCTCCCTGCTCCTGCAGGCTGTGCTATTTCTGATACAAGCCAGGATGCTGTTGGCCGCCTTTGCTGCCTGAGCATGCTACTGGCTCATGTGCAGCTGGTTGTCCTTTAGCACGCCCAGATCCTTTTCCTTGTGCAGCTTTTCAGCCACTCTGCCCCATGTAGTGTTGCATGGGGTTGCTGTGACCAACATGCAGGATCCACACTTGGTCTTGTCAAAGCTCATATGGTTGGCCTCAGGCCATTGATCTAACCTATCCAGATCCTTTGTAGGGCCTTCTTACCTTCAAGCAGATCAACAGTTCTTCCCAACTTGTTGTCTTCTGCAAAATTACTGAGGGTGCACTCAATCCCCTTTTTCAGATTATCAATAAGATGAGATTTTAAACAGTACTGGCCTCAGTATTCATGCCTGAGGAACAACATTCATGACTGGTCACCAGATGGATTTAACTCCATTCACAATACTTCCTTCATTTTCTGCCCACCCTCCAGAGGCAGCAGAGCTTGAGGGGACTTTGCCTAGTTGGCACAAAGTGCTGGCTGAGGGCTCCTGGCTTGGCTTAGCCAGATGGATGCATGCCACAGGGACTCTTCTCCTCTAGACCTTCTCCTCCTGCATTAGGATGTGCTCTTACCTACATCATCAGCTCCCACACCTTCCTGCCTCCATCCTTGAAGCTGCCTGTCCCCACGCAGGTTTCTTTCCTTACCCACGAAGCATGCAGGCCAGCCTGGCTGTGCAGGCAGCAGAGAGGCGTCCGCTCGCATTCAGTCACGTGAGGCAGCCCTCAGCTCTGTCCGTGCTTGGAGCTGTGAACGTGGCATTGAACTCAGCGTGGTGGAATTTAAGCTGTGAGTTTTCGAAGGTGATTACTGGACACAGGCTGGGTCTGATGAGCTTGGGTTTCATTAGCTGTCTCCTGGGAGTGCTGAGCCACACCACTCACTCACCTTTGCGGAGATCATATTCTCTTCTGTGATGCTATTAGATGTTTTCAAAAATAGCTCCATCAATCTGTTTTAAAAGAACTGGTCTGCTCTGATAAAAGTGCCTGCTGGTGCTTCGCCAGATATGGGCTTGTCACTTTTCCTCCTGTCACACATGCAACTTCTGTCCTATATAAAGAACAGCTTAAAAGAGACTGCAAAATGACCACCAGCCTAATGTAAAGATTTACTTTGTGTCTATGCATATAATCTATAATTATTTCATTGCACACTGGGAAGCAACCAAACAAATAATACAAAACAATTTCAATCTTTCTGAGGATCTGGAAAGTAGATGCATGTTTGTGCATACCAGTAGTTTCAGGATGGAGCTGCAGTTGCATGGCATACCTAGTAACTCCATTTGTATTGGTATATGCAACAGCAATATTCTAGTTTACTCATTTCTTTGATGCTGTCTGAGCAGATGGTATTTTTGAAAAGGTCTATTAATTCTGTGAGAATTTGATAATGGCTAATTGCTGGGGGATCAGAAGTGAGTGGCAGTCAAAGCGAGCTCCTGACTTCTCCCTGCTCCGCAGCCTCATTTGTAAGCTGCTCTCCTCGCAGCAATCCTTGCTCAAGAGTATTCACCAGTGTCCTCAGCGTGAATTGGGGACTTGTTGATAGCTCTTGATTAATTGAACTGTGCTCCATGAACAAGTCACATGCTATCACAGGGAAGAGTGAGGGGAAGGTCACATCCTGTAGGACCAAGTACATTGGGAATTTTCATCAGAGAGCCCTTTACTCTTTGCCTCTGTATCGCTTGCTTCTCATTCCTTCCCTTTTTTCATTTTCCTTTCTGTGTCTCTCTGTCACCTTGCCTCTCATTTAGGGCTGTTGGTGTTCTTTGAGCGCCTACCTGAGTGTTTGTAGCAGGGGTCACAAGTGCTCTGACATCAAAGGATTGCGTTTCAGAATTACAACTTTTCCTTTGAACAAGCAGGAAAAAAGGTTCCTGGTTACTATGGCAATGAGTGCTCTAGAAGTGCCTATAAATAAATAACGTAAACAGCTGATTGTTGGACTTTGGTTTGCAGTATTTTTGCTCTGCTAATCAGGTAATTAAATATCAAAATACAAGGAGGTGATATTTCACCAGTTTTATTACACAGGTAATGTTTTTATGCCTTCACCTTTACAGTGCTCCTGCTGAAAACATTTAAGTGGTGTGTTGTTTTGTTCTACCTCTAGAAATTTGATGTTTTGGAAAATCTTAGTCCAGTATTTATGGAAAACCTTCCAAGCGTTAAAAAGGTGGTATCCATCTTACGTTTAATCAGAACATACACTTTGGCTAAATGCCTGTTCATATCTCTAAGAAACTATTATATGTTGTCACAACGCTTATGTTCCATTCTGGAGTGTCAGAAAATGTAATTATGTTCCTCTGCAGTATTTGAAACCCCACTAGTATATAACAGCAAAACTTAAAGAGTGTATAATGGAAATAAATTCTTCAGGGGAAAGAAAATGGTTGTTTCAAATACACAAAAATAGGTACTTGACTAAATGCCTTTTACTTCAGAGCTTGTATAACTGTGAGGACAGGGATGCTTCATATTTTTTTTAAACATGGTTAAACACAGTTGCTTTTCAAAGAGCAAAGTATACGTTTGCAGTGTGTAATGAAGGCAGGGAAATACCTGGGCAGTAACAGGCCTAACAAAGTAGGAGGCATTACTTTTGCAGCAGCCCTTGTACAAGAGCAACGTGGGGTTGGGTAGGGTGGGGAATGGGAGTGGGTTAAAAGTCTGCAGCTACTTGCAAGCTGAACAGCTTGGGTTTGGTGTAACTAGAGACCATGCAGATGCTCCCAAAACATTAAGAGTTTTCTCAGTTGGAAATCATCATCATTACTAGTATGTACTGCTTTTAACAGTGACATATTTATTTAGACACCTCCTCTTAGGGTAGGAGGACGAAGCATGCATATTGCTATTAATGACAGGACAAGCTGGTGAGGACAAGAGGTGGAGCTGTTGCTTGTTTCATTGCCTGGAACGGGTAGGATAAAAGGGGAAACAGTGCATATACCAAATCTATTTTTTTTTTCTGGTTGGAGTTGTTTGGTTTCTCCTCTGCATGTGTCTGCTTTTTTCCTTCATAGGTGTTTTCTTCTTTTTCTTTTTTCTTTTTTTTTTTTTTTTGGTCTTATTTTCTTTTAATCGTTGGATATGATCCAACACCATCTGTTAAAATTTGTCGATGTCACATCTGGGTATTCTGATGTATTGCCTATCAAGTTATATTGTGTGTTCAGATGAGTGTCTCATATGATGCTTTGACAGTTGCTGACAGTCCTGAGATGGGAAGCTGGAAGCCTGGGAGAAAAAAGAGAGAAGGGAGAGTTAGCCTTTAAAATGTAGCCTTGATTGGTTTTGATGGGTGGCTTTTCATTTGTGGTACCTATGGTTGTCTTCTTTTTGAAATAAAGAAAGGGGAATGAAGTAACTTCAAGCCAAGTGCATTTAAGTGGTCCTAAGATTCTGTAATTAACTTGAGAGATTTCTAGTCCTCTCCTACCTTTGTCATTGATCTCTTTTTGTCTTTGACACTGGGTTCCTCCTTCAATCCTTGTCTCTATTTATAGATGCTCTCACACTTACTTGAATTGCAGCCTTTCCTTCTTCCTTTACTTCTCAGTTCTTCTCCCCTCCTCCTTTAGAAAGTAGATCTCAAAATGCCTCAGTTCTTAATAGAATCTCTATATCCGAAACTGTTATCCTACTTTGGAGTTGAAGAAGCATCTGGACGGTGGTCTCAGGCATGGTTTGATTTTTGGATGATCCTATATGGAGCCAGGTGCCACACTCCATGATCTTTGTGGGTTCCTTCCAGCTCAGGTATTCTACAATTCTTAGTCACCCCATAGGAAAATTACTAAGATTTTTGCAGACCCTTGCAGGCAGATCACATGTGCCAAAGCAATAAGCATCATCTCTGAAATAACTACAATTTTTTTTTTCTTGATGGCCTGCTACTCAAATAACGAAAGCAAAAAATGTTTGTTTGTTCGTTTTTTGGTGCAGAGGTATACAGTACTTGCATTTCCCTACACACTGATAGAGATAACGCTGTACTATGTAAACCAGAGTCCAAACATACTACAGACAGTTCATTTTCTGTTCTGCACTTTTTTCCTGCCATGATTGCTCTGAGTAGCAATTAGACCAGGGCTGAGATAAGTTTCCCAGCTTGTTATCGTTCTTCATTTTTAGATTGGCTAAATCAACAGAGAAATAATTTATGCTTAAATACAAATTTTAGCCCTGGTATTGTACTGGTGGAAAGCATAACACAGGTGTTTATGAATGGGGTGTTTGTGAGATTGCACGTGCAGGTGTGAGTTATGAACAAAGATGGTTCCCTCTCCCTCCCAAAGCCTGGGTGGTTATATGGGGCCTCCTCATAGCACAGGTGTTGATGAAATTGGAATTTGCCCTTGGAAGGGAAAATCTTAATTCTATGGAGGTTTGAAGGTGAGGACACCAGACCCCTAAACTGAGGGGGTTTGCCCCCTCAGAAAGGAAGGAAGAAGCTGGAAAGCATTGACTTGCCTCTCCTCATTCCTCCTGGCAGTGTTGAGGCATAAATTTCCTTGTGTTGCTTCCTGGCCTGAAGATTGATGCCCTTCTGTAGCAGTACAGAGATGTTTTAAAGTGATGAGGCCATGAGGGCATGAGTACAAGGAAGAACAATCACTGCTTCTTGCTGTGATCTTCTGCAGCTGTGTACTTTGTGAGTATTGGATGAGGCCAGCTGGAAATGATCCAGCTCTTGTGCTGCTGTTCATGAGGGAGTGGGGCATGCAAAGGTCAGTGAGAGGGTACAGCAATTCTTCACAGTGTTGGTGGGTTGTGTAGCACAGAGCCTTTTTCTCATAGTTATCGAGCGTGAGCTCAACTATCTGCAGAAGAGGACTTCGGAGGAAACCCCACAGTTGGAATACGGCCAAGTTCTCTGCTTGTAACATGTTTGATAGCACTGCAGGGAGCCGAGGCTGGTCTTCAGTCCTTAAATACATTAAATTAACTCTGAGTGAACTTGCTGGGAAAAGGGTAATGAAGCAGGTCAGAAATGGGATGTGTGTGCTGAAGCACATGGAGCAGGCTTAGTGCCCCAGGCGGCATTCCCGCAGGCATGTGGCTGGGGAGCAGCCGGGTCACGGAGCGTGCTGTGCTGCTCATTAAATGCACTGCAGTCCTCAGATACAGCCAAAATCACTTGTCCAGCTAAAAAAGATAAAGTCAGCTGGAAGGAGAGCAATCCCATCGGGAGAAACTTGTGAGAGGAATGGGCTGCGATCTGCTGTAATGCTAACTGTGTCAGGCATGTAGTAGCCAGCACCCTCTCAGGGAGTGCCTGAGCTCGTTGCAGCCAAAACTTCAACAGCTGATAGCGGAGACTGATGGAAATCTCGACACGTTTATTCTGTCGTTTCAGGTGGGGGCAGGTGCCAAGTGGAGCTGCAGTGTGACTGACGTTGCACGGTGCTTCATCTTTATTTCATGCGATGAGGAGGTGGGAGGGTGGAGATTGCTTGAAGTGCCTGGCTAGAGACAGAACGTAATTTATCACTGCTCATTTGTCTGGAGGGTTACACGGCCCATATATAATTTAGAAAAATGTTTAAAAAATAAGGATCTGTTGTCTTTAAAATCACTTGGCGCTTGAGTCTGTTGGCTTAATCTAATTTCTGTGATACATAAATGCACTGCTGTGCATTTCATTTTTATTCTGTGTACATGTATAAACAATATGCTTAAAAGGAACCAAGAAAGTGTGTATAAATAGCACTGATAAAACCAAGCCCTTCACAGTCTCAAAGTAGTGTGAATTTTCCATATTTAGGCTGAAAGATGTGGAATTGCACCTGGATTTAATCTTGTCAGTTTTCCTGAGATCGTGTTCAGTATGAATGTTCTTGTCACATGGTCTGCAAGTGGACTTTTTCTGATTCAAGCCTGCTGCTGATGCTCTACAGCTGAATTGTCAGAGAGCAGAAAGGGGCACCTCTGTCTGCTGCCTTGCTGTGGGGAAATCATTTTTTGGTGTGAACTGGTGTAGATGAGATCCTAGTAGTCTGGTGTTTGCTATCCTATGTATGTGCACTTCCTTTTCTTGCTTTGATGTTCTGCCCATGCCTGCTCTGCCATGTCTGGGGTAGGTTGGTATGGTGTGGTTTGGCATGAGGGGCCAGAAATGTTATCACAGAATCATAGAGTATCCCAAGTTGGAAGGGGCCCATAAGGATCAGAGTCCAACTCCTGAAGAGGAGACAGGGGATGTTATGAGACAGTGCATAGCATATGTAGAGGGTTTCCATAATTTACAGACAAGCCTCTTCCCCTCTTGCCCAGTGTAAATAAGATCAGTAGACAGAAGTTCCATATATTCATATACTGGCAGTTCACTACTAGCTTAAGAAATCCAATTCTCCAGAAGGTTTCCAGAGGAGGAATTTCTTTTCTGTGCAATGACCTGAGTGAGTCTAGATCTTTTCTTCATCTGATCCCTATTCTGGTTGTCCTCTGGCTGCTTTGCTTTCTCTTCTCCACTTTTAGTTCCATAACACATTTCTTGCTCTTTTCTGTTCCATGGTGTATTTTCTTCCTGAGGAAGCAGCGTATTCTGTGCACCGGATGCTGTCTGCATGCTCCTGTTGGTGTGAAGCCTTCTGTCCCCTTGAGCTTCTGACGGGAGGGGCGCATCATTTGTGTGTGCAGATGGAAATATTTTTATTGTTGATTTCTTTTTTTGGTGCTAAATTAGATATCATCTCTCACGTGTCCTTGAGCCTTCAGCAGAGATACGGGGACTGACTGCTTCTGATGCACTGATTTTATAGCATCGTTTATTTTCCCTGAATTACCTCTGCCTGGTCCTGTAACACTGCAGCTGGCACTGCAATTCTCATATCCATCTCCTGTATGATAAGTGATATTCTTTACTTTGTGCAGTACAATGAGGTCTTAGGGTCATCACTGGAAATTCCTTAGTGCTTTACTGATTGATGTAGATGAAAAAGATTATCTCCCACTCTGGTATTTTTTTCTTTGGTGCTGTCTTTGAAGGTTGCACATTCTTCTGCTGTACTTCCTTTGTGAAAGTGACTTCTTTTTGCTCTTTCTTACCTTCTTGTCAATTTCCTTTCTTCCTTCCCTTTGTTTCAATGAAATGCTTTCTATATTGTTTGTTTAGTTTTGTTTCTTTTTGTGAGAGAAATACTCCTGAGTTTAACTATAATAGTGTATTTGGGCTTAACTTGAGAGTTTTCTTAGAAATGCCGTGTAAACGAAGACTTTGGTTGTTCGTCCCTTTAGCTCTTCAAGCTTTCTCCTTCAGCAGCAGAAGCATTTCACCATCCAGCCTGCAGCTTTTTGTTGCCATTTGACTGTCTCACACAACAAAGTTTGCTTTGTCATACCTATGACAATCTTTGCTGCACAATTTTTACATCTGAACCTACTGACATTTCCCTTTTCCATCATAAGAAATATTAAGACTTCTCCCTTCAGAACCCTCCATGTAAGTGTTTTCCTCTTCCCCACCATTTGGCTATAAAGTTGAAACGGGTTTAAATAATCATCAACAGCCAGGCTCCTCTACGCCACTGGATTCAGGAGCCCCTTCTTCAGCTGCTGAACACTCTGAAGACCAGTGTATGGGTAAAAAGAGGCAACGGGGGAGTTTTGGTGTTAAACAGGGATTTGCTTGCTTCATGTCTGGAGGCAGGGTTTAAGAACGAGGGAAGTAAAAGGTTGTTTGGTTACAGAAGTGGTCTTGTGTTTCTGAAAAAAATTGGATTTGATGTCATTCAGAGTTCAGTTGAGAAAATGTAGCTCTCAGTAAATACGGTTTTGTTTTTCAGTAGCAAAGATTTCTTTGTATGTGGTATTAATGTCTTTTCTACCTTGTTACTGGAGTGCAGCAGCAGTGAAGGCCTGATGTTTCTGGCTCACCTTCACAATTTGATTGCAATGTATTTCTGCTTTTGAGAGACAGTGGGCATGAGGCAATTTTGGTATTGAACAGTTGTCATGTAAACAGCATGTTACCTTTATTTGTCAGTTTGGTTTTTGCTCAAGGGGCAAAGAGGAGCTGAATGAGATTTGGGTCCTCGTCTGGAGGTTCTTGTTGTGTAAAACTGGCATAGGCTACTTCTATTCCAGGGACCCATATTTTTCTTCACCGCAGGGGTATGTAATGCTAAAACTGTGCTTGCACAAAGCGAAGGAATTGTAATTGAGTAATTGTAATTGAGTTTCCTAATTGCACTCAGTGTAACTTTTGTATGAGGTGGATGGCCTTGCATGCAGGAAGGCCACCTCATTCATCCAGTTATGATGACCCAGTTGACATAGGCTTTGTTTAGCAGAATATAAGTTTAAGGACCAATATATTAGTCTAGCAAAAGGAGTCAGTGAGTTCTAATTCTAAAACTTCAATTTCAACTTTGCTTCATGTGTGCACAGCCTTGCTTTCTCTTAATTCTGTTTCACAAGAAACACTGGAGTCATAATAGACTACTTATCTTTGCGTTTCACCAGGGCAAGGATTTTCCTCAGATTGTCACATACATTGTTTTGGAAGTTGCTCATTGTGGCCTATCAAGCAATGGAGATTTGCCGAGTTGGGGAAAAACAGCGAAGGGGCAGCCAAAAGTCTCAGTGATAAAGCTGATGATGGAAAAGTGAGGATGAGGATGAGGAAAAGTAAGTGTGTGTATGACCACCTAAATGCAACCATGCATGCCCAGAGGGACACTAGCATATATTAATGAGTTCTTGGAAAAGAATGAATATGTATGCCAATGTACTGCATGTGTATGTATTAACTGTTTAAATGAAAAAAAAACCTGAATTCTGAGAGCCCGCATTTGTTTGTCACATCTTCTGGTACATATCCTGAGGAATAAAGGAATGCTGCTTTCTAACACCACGCTGGAGATAGGGGGTATCCTTGGATTTTAATGTAGACCATGTCATTTCTGAAGATTACTTTATGGACCCTTGTGGCTACCACTGAAAAATAAGCAGATTCTGAAGCTTTGCTCTTCCCTTCTTAGGGCTTCTTGTCTTCTAACTAGTGTAAAATACTGTAGGATTGAAAAAATACCCTAAAGAAATTTGAAGCCTCCTTGCTCTGTCCTTTTGGCCCAGGAAAGGCTCTCCTTAGTTTGGGCTCTTCTGAAGAGGAATGCTTTCCATTGTCAGTGACTTGGATGTGATGGGTCTTCTGTTTGCTTCTGGCAAGCAGATAATGGAATTTAGGTACAGGATGACAGCAGTCCATTGCATTGGGCAGTCACTTGATGAGCCTTTGATGGACTAGAAATGGGTTAGCTGTGAATTACTTCATGTCTTAGTTTGCTGTTGCTTTATTTCCCCTCTTCCAGTTGAGCCCCTGTAAAGTAAATAGATTGGAGCATTAAAGGTCTGTGAATTGAAATCCCTCTGTACTGGCAAGAGTAATTTTCAGCGCTTGCTCTCTGGGTAAATGAGCCTTTAACCCAGGTGTGTGACACTAGATTCGTGACCTCTTTTTTACTTTGTACTGGCTTGCCATATCACTGGGGCTTGGAACTTGATGGTCCTTGAGGTCCCTTCTAACCCGAGCCATTCTGTGATTCTGTGATCATAAGCTCCCTCGTATGAGCCAACCAGACTGAGGCAGTATTAATTGCGTTGTGAATGTATTTCAATTTTGTTGTGAACTACCCATATTTTCTTCTTCATAAATCACAGTGGATGGGAGGAGTGGAGGGAGGGGAGAGGAGGAGGAATGTAAAATAAAAAGGTGCACAGAAATTAATGTGCTGCGTAATGTCCTCTTTTAGAAAAATAGAGAGAAACACCTGGGTAAGCAGGGTAGCAGACCTCCACACACAGATGAAATACTATCCTTTCTAATAGACACGCTGGAATCACGCTGAGGCAGTCACTTATTCAGCACTGAAAGTATATGACCAAATTCATTTTGAGGAGACATGAGGTGGTTTCTTGTGTGTGTGTATTTTTACTGCCTACAGCTAAGTTAGGACTCTTGGTGCTTATCACTTTTTAATGATCTGTTCTTACCCCTGTTCCTTGCTTCTGGCTGTTTGTTCTTTACTACGTAGGTTATTACCCATGGTCACACAGAGACATGAGAATTAATAGAAAATGGAGACTGGAGTTGCTTTCCCCTTCCCTTTTCCTGTACGGTTATCTGGGACAGTTTCACACACGACTTCACGGCTTCTTGGCTTCTGCCTGTGTTACCATTGTGCATAAAACTGCAGCCAGGAAGCTAGCAGCTCATTGGAAAAAGTTTTTTAAATTTATAGAGCATCATATTTTAATGCAGGTATCAAAAGCAGTATGTAGGCCATATATTAATTGTAATATTTTATTATGAATTCTGTAGTAGTCATACATGCACATATATTTACAAATATATATTTAGCATAGAGGTCGCAAAGAGAGGTCTTCATTCAAGAAGCACTCTTAGTCCTTGCTTAATTTACGTGCATATCTTTGTCCCATTGGAACACAAGGCTCTTCAATACATGCTTGTTTTTAATCATTGAGTATATTCAAGTAAATTGGAGAATAAGAGTTTTATTTTAGTGCATTTTGTCACCTGGATGGTAAAGGAACAGTGGTTGTTTTGTGTAACATTAAGAACATTAAGTCAAAATGGCAGTTGCCTGGTCAGCCTCTGACTTGGGTATTTTCTCCTTGCACATACTTGCTGCATTAATACAGGTGCAGATGGAGTCTTCATAGTTGCAAGAGGAGCTTTTTGTGGCTGCAGCTCTGATCCCTTTGTGGGGGAAGAAGGGTTGGCTATCTCAGCAAGCTGTTCCCAGCAAATTCCAGGACAGCCTTATGAGCAGTTCATTGTGCCATGGAGATGCTGGAGCTGAGTGAGCCGAAGCTGGAAGGTTCTGCCTGAGACTATGTATATCCCCCATCTCTGACCCTTCTAGACTGAAGATGAGTCTGCCTGCCTGTGGCTGATATCTATGTGTATTTGAGTCTTTTATCCAAGGTCACAAGAGCCATCCTATATGAGAATGGCTCTGACAATATGTATGTTTTCACTATGGCTCATCTTGGTGATTCTTGGCAAGTGAGAGGGGTTTGACCTGCTCCTTCCCTTCCAGTGCTTGGGTAACACTGCAGGGCTACTGAAATGGCCTGACAGCTTTTGCAAGGAATGGCTGTGTCAGCAGCAATGCTAGCAAAAGTCTAGAGGTGGAGAAGCACATCTTGATGCTGCTGGCAGTGCCTTTGATGTCTTGAAATACCGTGTGAAGTAGCTGAAATACTGTGTGAAGTAGCTGCTTTCCTTGACTTCACAAATGTTTTCACGTGGATCGAGAGCTGCACATAAGCAGTGGGGTCAGGTATTCTCAAATGCAGCTGTTTTAAACAGCAGTTGGTTTAATAAGCTTACGTTGCTTTTCTCTGAATGACAGTCAGGTTACCTTTCAATTATTATTTTAAGAGCTTCTCCTTCCCAAATGCTTGACTCAGCGTTTGACTCAACAGGCATAGTAGATCTTGCTGGTGGAAAAGAAAGGAACAGAAGTGAGCTGCTGCGGCAAGGGATGTGGAGGGAGAAGGGATCTCCCATCACTGAGGGGGCACCAGTGAGTGGCCGCAGTGCCAGTGGCTTTGTGCTGCAGATGTTTCCCTCCCAGAGGAACATCTGCCTCTCCTCAGGAGGTTTTGCCCTCATATGTCCATTAAGCATCACTTCAGCTATTTATGTGGCTGCTGTAACCTCCACAGAGGTGGGGTGAGAAGGAATGCTGCAGAGGAATGCAGATTGATTTGCTGGTAGGATTTACAGGGCAAAAATTAACCCCTTATTTTTGTTACTATTGAAATAAATGGAATGGTAGGTCTTAAAGACCTCTCAAATCAGGCTTGAATGTTGTCCTCTTGCTACTGTGCCCTTGATAGATAAGCCTAGATTCAGTTGTTCTTCTGTGAATTTTCTGTGTGCCAAGGGCATGAAGAAGTTCTTCCTAGCTATTGAACTGTAAATTGTTGCATATGACACCTGGAGAACTTAATGTGGTTTTCTACAAGTAACTGAGTGTATTCATCACTCTTCCCCTATTGCATGCAGTGGTTCATATTGAAGCTGAGAAAGATTATTCATATGGCTTTCTTCTCTCCCTCTTGCCAGGAGCAGCAGTAGCCCTCAGAGCAACATTTGAATCTGTAAATGCCTGGCCCACAGCCATGAGCTGTTACTGCCCTTCCGGGCTTCTGATGGTACTGTAATCATATGAGAGACGAGATAAGAATTGTTCTTTTCCACAGGGAAAAACAAGTCTGGGATATTTAATTATTAATAAATAATTTTAGGGGAATGTTTGAACTGGTCAGAAGATATTCGTCAGTCCTGTGGCCTATGCTGTCAGGTAATGCACTCTTTCTGTTCTGAGTTGTTTCAGATGATTCATGAGATCTCAGGCTCTGTAGTGGATCTTCAAGTATTAGCAGCTCTGGGATAAGCTACCAACCCAGAACCCCAAACCCATGTTGTGCACTCCCTTAGCATCAAACCAAATGGTTACACTAAAGTGGTTACCTATGGGATGTGTCACCTCTCCTACAAGGACAGGCTGGGAGAATTGAGGCTGTCCAGCCTGGAGAAGAGAAGACTGCAGGGAGACCTGAGAGCAGCCTTTCAGTATCTAAAAGAGGACTGTAAGGAAGGAGACAGGCTCTTTAACAAGTCTGCTGTGATAGGACAAGAAGAAATACTTTCAAACTGAGAGATTTAGATTGGATATAAGGAAGTAGTTTTTTCACAGTTAGGGTGGTGAGGCACTGGCACAGGTTGTCCAGAGAGGTGATGGGTGCCCTGTCCCTGGAGACATTCAAGGTCAGGCTGGACAGGACTCTAAGCACCTGATGGAGCTGTAGATGACCCTGTTCACTGCAGGGGAGTTGGACTAGATAACTTCCAAGGGTTCCTTCCAACTCAACTGGTTCTGTGGTGCTATGATATTCAGTAATACTGTGCTCCTGGTAGCTGTTGATTTTACACTGCAATCATATGAATGGGGTTGGGGTACATGATGGCTGCATTCCTTTAAAATGGGGGTCTGTGCTGTACAGGTGTGCTTGAAGGGAGCATTGGAGATAAAGCAATCTATTTGCAATCTGGGGACTCAAAATGGCAGTAAATATTTTTATTTCCCCTGATTTGATTTTAGCTTCTCCTTTGCCTTGGCTCTGAACTGCCTTCCTGTCATGCTGCTGTGCTATGCACCTCCAGGCATTTGTCAGAGACTGCCTAATTGAAGCACACTCTCCAGCTTGGATCGAAACTGCTATTTTGATCAGGTTTGTAGGCGCTGTTACAGCCTCCCCATGGAGCTCTCTCTGTGAAGTACGATAACTTTGTCTTGTGGCTTTTGGTTCTCCATGGTTGTTAGGAGTGGACAAAGTCTCTGAACAGAGCAGAAAGTGAAAGCTCAGAGCACAGGCAGGGGGCAGTGCTGCTGTAATCATGCTTGTGAGCAGAGGTGTTTCTCATCGGTGCTGGAGCAACTGCAGGCCATTCACTAATAAGTGCATAATCTAGAAAAGGCAGTGAAGTGCTTGAAGATCTCTACCCCTGTCCTTCATGTACTTCTGCATGTTTGTTAGCTCTTCTCCCCTATAGATCCATCAAAGTGCATGAGAATTCTGATTTTTAGCCTAAAAGGCAAGTTTTATTTCTCTGTTATTTCTCTTCTTTTCTATACTCAACCCCCTTTCCTAAGACGTTCAAATTCAAGGATGCTTTTCCTTTCAAGAGCTGCTTTTTGTTGTGGCAGTAGCATCTTTGTGTCCTGAGACGTCCATGAGACTTGCTGGTTGTGACTACCCTGTTTGTTTCAACGGTCAGGAGGAATGGTCTCTCTTCCCTTCCACCCTTCAGAATTCAGGAGTTGTGGTCCAGGCTGACAGGACTTCCAGCTTTAGACTGCCTTGTGGCTGCAGTGGGTCTGATGTCATCATCCTCCCTGTCCCTCTGATCTTTATAGCATGTTTAAACTGGCACCTTTGATTTTGGAGACCCTACTAAATCCTGTCCTCATGCACCATATTGATGTCTGTTAAATCCCTCCTGGAGCAGCAGCTACACCAGCTCTGGTTTGGATGAGAATGAAACCTTGTCTGTGGAATAGTCTTCCTTTTTTTTTAATTTATCAGAAAGGAATGCAAGCTGTGCTAGGGGGCCTCTTGTAGATCTGACTGCCTCTTGCACGAGCACACGCGATTGAATCCAAACCTGTGTGCACTGCATTTTACATGCGTTGTGACACTTGGAGTAATGCAGTGATTGCTGAGAACAGTATTTCATTCCACCTACATGTGGGTGTGCTTGTGAAGACATGCTTTTTTTGGTCAAGGTCAAATATCTCATTTTATAATTTTGTTGCTCGCTTCTTTTTTTTATGTTTTAATAAATCATGTATTTTTTAAAAAAAGCTTTGTTGTTTATATGCATTAACTTTATTATATATTTCATATTCGGCCCAAGACGATTCCTCTTCACTCAGTGTGGCCCAGGCAAGCCAAGAGGTTGGATACCCATGCCATGGCTTCTGTCTGTGGAGATGCACACAACATTGGGGTATACCTGAGGGTTTGATGGTTGGTGGGTGTTTCTCACACAGCTGCACTTCATTTGTGTGTCTCGCCCAGATCCCTTTGTAAATTTCAATCTTCCCATCTGTAAAATGGAAAATATGGTTGTTGGGTGATGTTGTGGTGATAAAGGCCTGAATTATAGTCTGAGAGAGGGCAGATGACCTTACCACTGCCTAAACGATAGTTGTTAACAAGTATTGGGCTGTGGGAAACACCATGGTGAGGCCCTTCAGTTTCCCTAAGCCATAGCAGCATTATCTAATTTCAGGTGGTCATGAACAATATCCAAGAGTGTCACAAACAGTGTTTGACCCGTATCTATCTGAGTGAATGTTGTTTACTTGCCAAGCTACTCTTACAAGCATGAATTATCATTGTCTCATACTCCCAAGCTTATAAAAAGAGGCTATCTTGTTTGAAGCAGTTGAACAAAGTGGGGTTTGGCCATTGAGTTCCCTTTCAGAAAATCTCACTCTTGCTGTCAAAATATATCATTGTTGGGGTGTTTTCAGTGATTGGCTGAAGTCCTGGGCCTTTTCACATCAGCCTTAACGCTACCCTGCGAGGAATCGAAATGTCATCCTCTGTGTGTAGAGTCATGATTTTTCTTGGTGTCCAGAAACCCAGTGCTGCCTTTGTCTCCTTGCATATTTATTAACACAAGGACATTTTTTTGTCAGTTCTTTTCAGGCATGAATTTTTTTGTGCTCTCAAACTGAGATGTACTTTTGGCTGAAAAGCACTGCAGGAAGAACAATTTCTTGTAGAGTGTACTTCTAGGCCTATAAATAATAAATGTCGTAACTTGGAGTGACGCAGGCACCCCTGCAACATATCCATGCAAGGCAGAGATTCAGTAAATAACAACTTACCCGTTGTTTGTCAGTCCTAAACCAAGAGGGGTCTATTCAGACTTCTTCGCTAGATTAATAAGTTTGGGTTGTGCTGTATAGCTTTGTAGGAGTCCAAAAATGTTAACTGTTTTTCTTTTGTGATGCTGTTTTTGGAGATTGGAACTTCATGAGGCGCATTAAATATTTATCAAACTCTTAATAGGGTTTGAATGGGCTGTATTGGCTCAGAACTGACTAGCAGTAGGCTGATAGTACTGATTATTTGGGAAGAACTTGGGGCTGCCACACTTAGTATGTTATAGTGCAGTTGTAAATGACAATTAGTTGTAATTTTGGAGTTGTTAGATTTATTTGCTGTTTTTTCCCCTCTAATGAAATAATGTTCAGTTCACTCACCCAGTGGTATGACAGATTGACTACGAAGCCCTTTCCAGGACTAGGATTTAGCTGTCTGACTAAATGTGATGCAAGAAATTGTACTTGTGAAATCTATGCAAATACATCATTGCGAGAGTAGAGGAGGAGCTTACTCATAAATGAAAGACCAGTCTGTAAGTATTGTGTTTCCTTCTCCGTTAAAATCAAAGCTTAACTCAAAAAATGAGCCCATTATGTTATTTCTGAGTTATCAGAGGTCCCACCATTAAGGTCTCTAACCAGAAGTGGACTTAGTGAAAAGGTTCCTATTAGCATCAGTGAAGCTAGGTTATGCACTAGGGCTTTCAGGAGTTCAGAGGACACAAAATCAAGGTGTTTCTTAGGTGAAGATGACTACAAATCTCACTGAATTCCTTGTTTTTGAAAGCTCAGGTGAAAAAATGTTTGGCTTGTTCCACAGCAGACTGAAGCTTTGCGTTCACAGAGGCCAGAGGGCAATAAGATGGATTAAAAAGAGAAAGGTATCCCTGGGTATCCTTAGTTCTGAGAGGACAGGCTGGAGATCTCTTCTGTTTGCTCTGTTTTTTTATATATTTCCCCCAAGCAAGCTGTGTCTCTTTTGGGTCCTTTCAGGTAGAGGGTAGGCATAGGCTTGTGCTGTCCTTCAGAGCCCTCCTTGAGGTGGCACAGGCTGAAAAATGGGGTACTGAAGTAGATGACACCTTGTCCTCTTAATCCTAGCGGCTGTTAATGTTTCCAAGTTGAGCAGAACTGTTTTACTTATTCTGCACAAAAAAATGTAGAGATTTAAAAGTGGCACACCAGAGCAGATGAGAAAATGTCTGTTTTATTTCTGTGATGCCCTAGTTTAGTAGATAGCACAGTTCTGTTTATTCATCATGTTGGCAGGCTCATCTTTGGAGGTCTAGCTTCCTGAAGAATCTTTTGTCAATTTTGCAGAATATTATTTGGGTTTATCCTTTGTTTCTTTAAGCTTATCTTTTCTTGTGCATTTGGCTTTTAAATGGCACTCAGAAACCCGAGGTTATAAATGCTGAGTTATTACAGTATTTCTGAGCATGTGCGATGCTGGATGACACCCACCTTCCTCAGCAGTGATGGTGCAGGGGCTGTTTGAGGCCTGGGGACTCCCTAACATGTAGTAACCCAAGATGCTGATGGATCCTTGCCCCCAGGGTTTTAGGTATATTGCAGTACTTCAAAGGATGAGAGGGAATGTCCTCAAATTGCACCAGGCGATGTTCAGGTTGGAAATTAGGAAGCATTCTCAGAAAGAGCTGTGGCACAGGCTGCCCAGGGAGGTGGTGCAGTCACCGTCCCTGGAGATGTTGAAGAACCGTGTGGATGTGGCACTGAGGGCTGTGGTCAGTGGGCATGGTGGTGATGGGTTGATGGCTGAACTAGGTGATCTTAAGGTGATTACTAGGTGATCTACCTTACTGATTCTGTGATTCTGTATCATGCTTTATTGCAAACGTGATTCAAAAGGTGTTGCTCCTCACCACCCTGTAAGTGCTTCCACCTATCACTTACAAATTTGGCTGGGCCTTCTTGTCTTGTTGCATGGAAATAGAAGGTTTTTCAGGGTTAAGGTTCCACATTAAGTAGGGAGTTGTTCATGGACAGAGAGATTGGAGACTTGGTCAACAGCAACCAGCTGATGCAGTGTGACTCCGTAGTGCGCTGGCAACAGATGCTGTAAATCCATTTATCCTCTCTCTCCAACATGCTTTGGGGAGGATAAGAAGCTGGACATGCAAGGTTATCCATGGTGGGTATTTAATGTGAGAGTTTCAGTTGCGTGTCAACCCTTGTAGCTGCTAAGTTCTCGTGGTTGGAATCCTACCTGTCTTACCTAATGGCTTTTTCTTTTTTTTTTAATGCAGAGCCCTTTAAACTTTGTTTTAGCAGCAAGGATAATTTCTGCCACAAACAAAAACCTAGGAATGCTCTTCTGTTTTGCCTTAAGTAAAAGGGTTGCTCTTCATTGAGGCTGTCTGTATAGACATGTGCATGCCTGTGGGTGCTAAAGAACTTTTCCTCTTTTCATCGTTACTTCACCTCTTAAGTCTCACTGAAGGGAAAAGAGCCTCCCAGATAATCAGCAAGATGTATTATGAAGCCAGCCTCATATGTTTCATTGTGATGTGTCTGCAAATGTGCCCCTGCATGGCAAGGATGTTGCTCCTGATAACAACTATACTTGTGTTCAGGGATATGATTTCCTTTTGGTGGGCAGAACTGGGATGCTTCTGTGGTCCTACATGGGGATCCAGTTGCAAGATAGGAATTGAAATGTTTCGGATCAGTACTGCTTGCTTTGCCACCTCCTGGAACCCGCTCAGTGCCCACAGGTCCCTGCTCTGCTGATAAGGTTGTGTAGGACGCTTTTGTCTTCGTGACCTTCAGCTTGGATGCAGCAAGAAGCTGTCTAAAAAGCCCTGGCTCGTTTTTATGCCTTTGTGTTCAGGAATCACCGTTTCCACTGTAAACGATAACTTCATTTGAAAAACAGGGTTCCCTAGGTGTGTGAAGGCGGGTGCTCACAGCGTTGTTCAATACTGAGCCATTTGCTGACCATCACAGCTAGGAAATCGCTTCCTTAGTGCCAAGGGAATTACTAGAAAGCATGCAGAATGGCTTTGACATCCTCCAGCGAGGGGCAGTTTTTTCCCTTTCTCTGCTATTGTTATGTTCTTTGTTGCAAAGTGTTTGGAGTAGCGGTGGCATTAATAACACCCAAAAGCAGGATGGCTAAAATTAGCATCCCCGGACTGGTTTGCCGTCTGTCTCCCATGCCATGCTTAGCTCTGCCAAAGCGGCACGGCAGTTTGTTTCAGCGTGGCCGCCCTTTGGGCATTTGCAGGAATACTGCAGCAAATCATCCTGCATGCAAGGCTGACCTCTGGGAGGCTAACAAATTGAGGTGAGCCAGCTGGAGCGATAGGACACTGCCGGCAGACAGAGCATGCTCAGACCTGGGGGAGAAAGGTAGCTCGGTCTGCAGATGGTGCACAGTTACTGTGCCGAGAGCTGGGAGATGCAATTTTTTTCCTTCTATCTTTCTGGTCGTGGGGAAAGAAGAGGACTGGAGAGTGTTCGTTCCCCTGCAAAACATAGCTTTAAGGTGTCTTTTTGTTTTTTCTTTCTCCTGTGAAAAGAGAGGCACTGGAGAGCATTTCATTTATTTAGCAACACCAGGTATGCGTGCATGTGCTGAAACACTGATCTACTAGTGATAGTACTTCCAGGATGAAAAAGGTTGCAGATGCTCTGAATGAATGTGTTTCTTTGCTGGGTGCTGTTGTAACTGTGCTCTGTTTGCTGTGCTGATCACATACGGCTCTGAATTCAGTTCTGTGGGCTCTCTTGGCTGCGGGGTACTTCTGCGGGGCTTCAGTGTGGGTTTCTGACTCTTCCTGTCCCTTCATACACTAAACCTTTCTTCTGTGGCTGTGCATGCTTGGGAGGGAAGGGGAAGGAGGTCAGCATTTTCTTTGTAATCCTATGTCTTTGTAGTCATTCTTTGTCTGGCTGGAGGTTTGCTTTTATTGGTTTTAAACAAAAAGTCTCATGGGGAAAACATCTCTGATCTGGACAAAATTCTGTGGGTTTTCATAAATTTGTTTCCTACTGGATGGTTACTATATATAATTAGTGTGTGTGTGTATATATATTATATATATGTATATTACTCTTCCCTGAAGACATGGTACTGTAGGGCTTGTGGTAACCCAGCAGGGTTACTGCTCTTATTGGCCACGCTGTGCTCCCAGCATCTTCGTCCCCTGCTTAGAATTTGTAGCACACAAGAGTGCTCTCAGAACCACACTGAAGGGAAGCAGGGAGAGCTCAGGCTGTAAATGCTGCTAAGTACCAGTGCTAGTCTCCAAATAACACAGGTACTTTTCCCGTCAGAGAGAGTGGAAAGAAAAGGTAGGGAACATGCAGAGAAATAGCAAGTTGCATCTAAAGCCCAAAGGCATAGTTGGAGTGACTAAAGCTCATCTTGTTTGGTACTTCCAGGATTTCACATCATATTATTTTAAATTCACTTCTGTAGCATTGGGAAGTTTTACCCTGAACCACCCCCACTCAGTCTTTGCTTTAGACAGACCTAAAGGCCCATTGCTTAAGATAAAACTGTTGATCTCTGACACAGTTTTGTTTTCCACAAAGGTATATTGCTTACAGGCGAAAAGCAAGGGACCAGGCAAAAGGAATTTTTTTTAATTTTTAACTCCTATGCCAATGCTTGTAGTACCATCATAATGTAATAGGTTTTGATAGGATAGTCAAATGTGCAAAGATCAATTGTTAAGCTGCCCCTTCAGTCTAACCATGGTTATTTTGAGAACCTTCAGTTCTCATTTTCAGCTGTGGGACTGTTGGACAAACCTAAAGGCTTGGGGGCTAACAGAAATACTTCCTTTTTTCTTTTTTTTTTCTTTTTCTTTTTTGCCGATTTTTTTTTTTTTTTCCTGTATCTCCTACTCAACCTCGTTTTATCTTCATCAAAAGTACATCTTATGTAGAGGATGTTTCTGGAGGTCAGAGTTTTAATTTGGGGACAGGATTTAGTAGTCATGTTTTTCTGGCTGGAATGGAGATCTGGGAAAAGCAGTTCTTAAAAGCCCAACAGATATTCTTTATCGTTACGTCCTTCAAGCCCAGTTCTGTGATTTTCTTATATGTATTGGCTGCTTACTATTGGAATTATTATTCTTTGCATGCTGTTTTTTAGATCAAGACAGCAGTTTCAACAAATATTAAAATTGATGGCTCCTAGTCACCCTGAAAGTCAGTTTGAATCTCTTCCTATTCCAGCCACCACTGATTTGGAATTAAATTAAATTGAACTCTTTTCCATCCATAAGCACAACTGGTAGGTGTGCATTAGCCACCAATATTCTTCTGTTTGTACAGAACATATGTGTGCAGTAGGGACCATGGGACAGAGCCTCCTTGGTTGTGGGCTTGTCATAGGAAGGCTTACAGTTCTACTTTATCTTCCTGACTTAAATTGCTAAACCATAAAAGCTGGAGTTAAACCCAATTTTGGTTACTACTGTCTGTAGACAGCAAATGTTTTTGTAAAACAGTTGTGTTTGGTTTTGGTTTGGTTTTATTCTTTTCCAGGTACAGTTCTGTTTTTTTAAATTTAATTTGATAGTATTGAGTTAAAGTATTCTTATTTTTCATGTTCCCTTTTCGTATCAGGCTTCATTAATGCTATTTGTAGCTCTAACTACCACATTTGTTCCCTTCAAGATTCTGCTCTTTTCCTGTTTAAAAAGTCAGCCTTTCTACACTTGGCTGCTTTTTACAAAGAAAATGTTTCAGGATATCAATCATTCAGTGTACCATCCTTTCTTTAATGTGATATGTACTGTGAAAGATATATGTATCTCATTAAACAAATGCAGTGAATAAGATGATAACAGCTTTTTGGGCTGTGGGGATTGACTTGCTGGTGGTTCTGCAGGAAATCTCTGACAGAGCTGAGGATAAAAGCCAGTTCATTCTTGGCTGTCAAATCCCAACTCCCCCTCCTTCCAATCGGGAGAGTTGCCTTCTAGCAACTTCTGCTTTCAGTATGGATGAAGTAGGTATTTAAAACTGTATGTATTACATATACCGCATCCTTTGCTAAGCCTCTTGCCTCACGGATGAGAGAGAGAGCGGAAGACATTTTGCAGGGGGAGTGTGAAATGTCATGTTGGCACTCCTTACTTTTCCTATGCTGGTCTTGGAAAGCCAGCCTAGCAAAAGATGGATCTGAGGGAAGAGAGCAGTAATGGAGAGGCTGCCCTCAGCGAGGGGATGTCTGCCCCCGCCGCATCCACTGGGTTGCCATAGGGGACAGGGTCCAGTGCCCATTCACTGCCCACAAGTCTCTGCCCAAACTCTTTCCCTAACCCATGGCAGGAGCACCCAAATCTGCTCCCAGCTTTTTTCTTGGACGCTTGTAGCTTTGGAAAATTGAGCACTGTCTTGGCAAGTGCTTGGGTAGTTAGTAAAAAGAGCTTTGTAAGACTTCAGTAAGACACAGGCAGAACCTGTCGTTCGGTCGTGTCCTGCAGGGCTTGGAGGTCCCTCCGTACACCTGCTGTTGACCCTTGTCCTCTGTAATCAGGCTGTTATTTGTTGCTTTGGGGTCTTAGTGCTGAATATTTGTGGCATTTGGGGTTTTTGGTATGTTGGATTTTGTAGCTTTTCTCCCAGCTGCTCACCTAAATAGTAATTATAGAAATGAGCAAGAGGTTTAAAACATTGTCCATCACTTCAGTATCTTTAAAGTAGCGATTCATCCTGCCCTAGCTTCATAATTAAAAAATAACAGCACAACTCTTCTCTTAAGTGAATCCAAACATTCTTTTATGCCAACTGCATATTAGTAGAAACTCCTCTCTCCAATTCCACCCACTCTACTCTCCTCTACGTGTTAATAAGAGAGGAACGGCTTCTCCATCCATACTTCCTGTTGCTTTCGCACCTCCTGGAGATGGTTAGCACATCAGATGACCAGCAGTTAAAAGACAGAATCATAGAATCATAGATTCATTAAGAGTGGATAAGAGCTCTAAGATCACTAAGTTCAGCTACCAGCCCACCCCCACCATGCCCACTGACCACGTCCCTCAGTGCCACATCCACATGGTTCTTCAACACCTCCAGGGATGGTGACTGCACCACCTCCCTGGGCAGCCTGTGCCTCACAGCTTTGTTGCTCTCCTCTGGACACACGTCAGGGCCTCGATGCCCTTCTTGCAGTGAGGGGCTCAAATCTGAACACAGCATCCAAGGTGCAGCCTCACCATGGCTGTGTACAGAGGGATGATCACCTCCCAGATCCTGCTGGCTGCATTTCTGATATGAGCCGTGATGCTGTTGGCCTTCTTTGCTGCCTGAGCACAGTGCTGGCTCAAGAGCAGCTGCCTGTCCTTTAGCACTCCCAGATCCTTTTCATCCGTGCAGTTTTCCAGCCTCTCTCCCCACGCCTGTAGTGTTGCATGGTGTTGCTGTGACCAACATGCAGACCTGACAGCTGGTCTTGTTAAAGCTCATACAGTTGGCCTCAACCCATTGATCCAACCTGACCAGATCACTCTGTAGGGCCTTCCTGCCTCCAGGCAGGCCAGCACTTCTGAGCACCCCTGAGAATACCACAGACACGATACAAGTGTCACAGGGTCCTTACTGAACCCACCAGATGCATGCTCTAGAATCTTTACCTGCTCACCAGTGCTCAATGCTACGGGAGCAGTAACTTGGCAAAGAGGATGATGCTGAGAATGGGGTGAGCTTTTCCAGCGCAGGGTTAGTATGTGGGCAGCTGGAGGAGTGACCAGTCCAGGTGCTGACACATATGCAGAAAGAAATGGAGCACGGAGGGCTTTGAGTTCAGGGAAAGCAGTAGTGCGTCTGGCCAGCCGCTTGCTGCCCACTTTCAGTTCTCAGAATGTTCTCCAGTGACACTGTGGGAGGCGAGTTACATCTCTAGACCTGTGTTGTGGGGAGGGTTAGTAATAAAAGTAGCTTTTATAGTGAAGCAACTACATTTACATGGAAGACTAAATGCTTCCCCTGTTTTCAGAATTGCATGCTGCCTACTGGGTAGGTTCCCCATGCCTGAACGATTGCTGTTGGTAGCACTTAACTGATGAATTTCAGCCTCAAGGGACATGGAGAGTAATTGCTTTGCCTCCCTGATGCAGCCCCTCCTAGGTGTGCAGGAGCAAGCAGGTGGCACGGTGTGCTGCTGCTCATGTTCTGTTGCTCCCTGAGGGACCAGAGGTTTTATTCTCCATGGCGTACACTGCAAGCATCAAATAAAAAGTAGTGGATGATAAAATGTGAGAAAACAGGCAAAGATTCAAGACTGTTCCCTGAGTACCTGTGAAATTCTTTTCAGTTCTGCCTATGACAGCCCATTGCTGTCCATTTTCCGTTGTTCACTTCCATCAAAAGCAGCTCTCAGCTAAGCAGCATGAACCAGGATTTACAAATCAGCAGCTAGAAGCAAGAATAAGGATGAATTGCTAGCTTGTAATATTCATTCCTGACACTTAGTCAAATAAAGCACATACACTTGTTTTAGCTAAGATGCAAGGAAGTGAGAGAGCTGCATCCAGGAAAGAGATGGAGGAGGGCTAACAGGTGTTTTTTATTAAAAAGCTGGGTAGCTCATTTGTAGCCATTTAGCAGGTATTGCCTTAGTGGAGTCTGAAATGAAAATTGCTAACCTCTGAACATCAGCCGCATCCGTCGGGCTGCATCTCTGCCTCTTATGCCCTTCCTTTGGGGCTGGAGGGGAGAGAACAAATCAGTCAGGGTGAAACATTAGAATAGGCTGTATGGCTCAATGGATTTGTAATGGTTGCTGGAGCTCTCCACCCCCGAGATGCCCATGAAATGCAGGTGCTGTCAGTGATGTGTTGTGACTGTTGGTTTCTAATGCCTCTGAAACACCCTCCAACACACACTCCCTGCCAGACTGGAATAATAAAAGGGCCATGTGGTGTTCTCCTCTGCCAAGTTCTTGCAACTCTTGTCTCCTCAAAGCTGTTCGGACTTGGTCCTTTCTTTGGTAATGCTGCGGAAGCCATTGAAAGCAGCACACTCTGAGATGTGTAGTGGAGATGTCATGTGGATAATTGGGTGATATCGGAATGTCATTCAGCTATAGTGAAGAAGAAAAATGAAGCTTTAGAAATCTCACTAAACCACTAAAATAATGTAAGAGCTGTTCCCATCAAACACCTAAGAAGGGTAGGATGGTTCTTTTCCTGAGAATTGATTTGATTGTGTTAGTTGGGCCTGAAAGCACACCATGTGATGCACTGCTGTCCTCAGTAGGTTTCCATTCAAGGCTGGCCATGGAACAGCCTTAGCTGATAGCTGCAGAGCCATCAGGAGCATCAGTCATCCCCTGTTCTGGAGATAAGTGTGAGAGATGATGTGACAGCCATTGTTCATCTGTGCTGGATATCTGTGGCATGTGGGACAAGACCAGATTTAAATTGCTGCCAAGGAAATTAAGGTAGAAAGTTAGGACAGAGTTTATGGTAATCCTTCATGCCATTAGTGCTACAGGCTGGCTGAAAAGCTGAACGAGTATTAAGAAGAAGAGTGTCTTTTGGGAGTGGTATAGGGAGATGATCATTCAGTGTCCTTTCTGCCTTCCTTTTTCATGGCTGAAGTCAAAATAGCACCTTTTTAATTTGCTGTTTGCTTTTAGGGAGTTGCTAAACGAGCCAGTTTTTCAGACTACTTGCCAAAGGAGGTGGGCTTCATCTCTATTTCCTTGGAGTCATTGAAGCTGCTCCAAAATGAATTTGTTGCTAAGGTCCCCAGAGACTACCTCTAGGATCTGCATGACTTACTAGCTTAGCAAGCTAGCACTTGCTTCCAAGGCATTATTCAGTCTCTCAGGTATTTTCAGTTCTTAGTTAAGACAGGGATCCTGCAAGCTGTAGGGATCCCACAGGCTATGGGGATTCTTTTTAACCTTATTGAATTCCGTGAATGGTTCTCCATTCATTTCCAAGCTGCATGAATCAGATTGTAAGATCAAGCATTTAAGCTGCAATATCTCTTTTCAAAAGAACTCCCTTGGCAGTAGAGAAGTGTTTGCGTATGTCCTAAATGTGCCTTGCTGTCTTCCTCCACTCTGGCACATAAGAAAAGTGTCTCTGCATTAAAATGCTAAGAGACCATTGCTTGGGATGTTGTAGCGTGTGCTTGAGCTATTGCTTTTTTCCCTCTCTACAAACTCGCATCAAAGGGAGTTTAAATTGCACTCTTTAAAAACTGCAATTAGAAACAGACTAATCAGGTATATAGCAATGAAAAATTTATCTTCCTATAGTTCCTCATGAGTCATGACCACTATTATCTACAGGCTGACTAGCAGTGAACCTTGATGCATAATGAAGATCGGAGCCCATAAATACTGTAGGTGAATCAATATCTCAATTGAAGTTCACAGTTGAAAATATAATCAATGCTCTGATATAAGCCAGTAGCATTTCTGCTTAGAAAGAAAACAGTGGCTTCCTGTTTTCTTAAGGAAAAGAAACAGGGAGACCACATAGCAGCACAGAGGAGACTTGGGCTGGAATGGGAAGACACTGGGAAGTGCTGGAAACATTTATAATGTGTTACTCACCTTTGTGTAAGGATCAGCCGTGCTGGTGCAAGTCAGACATTCTCAGTCAGTGAAGGTTTGATTATGTCAATAAAACATCAGTTCCTTGTTTAAAGAGTGCAGCCCTCTTCTCTCCTATGCCACTGCTTTGCTTCTTCTGAAAATGTTGGCAGCTACCAGCCTGTGGTCCTGGATTATAGCCAAAGAAATGGCAGACTTAATAGTCTACCACAGGGCAGCTGGTACAGCAGCATATCATGGGATCATAGAATCATTAAGACTGGAAAAGATCTCTTAACATCACCTATTCTAACTGTCCACCTACCACCAGTACTGCCTACTGAACCACATCCTTAAGTACCACGTCTGCTCTTTCCTTAAACACCTCCATGGTGACTGCACCACCTCCATCAGCAGTACGTTCCAGTGCCTCACCACTCTTTCTGAGAAGAAATGGTTTCTAATACCCAACCTGAACCTCCCCGGATGCAACTTGAGGCCATTCCTTCCCATCCTATTGGTTACCAGGGAGAAGAGACCGATCCCCACCTCACAGCCTCCTTTCAGGCAGCTGTAGAGAGCGATCAGATCTCCCCTGAGCCTCCTCTTCTTCAGACTGAGCAATCCCAGTGCCCTGAGCTGCTCCCCATAGGACTTGTGCTCCAGACCCCTCACAGCTTAATTGCCCTTAATTACCCTTCTTTGGTCCTCTTCCACCCCCAGTAACAGAGCATTATGTTCACCAGTTCACGCTTCATATTGGAACGGAATGTATCAAAATCGATTTGTGGCAGCACTCCTTGTTGTGTTATTATCTCTTATTAATTACATTTAAGGTGAGGGACAGAGTGGCCATGGCCTGTCAGAGTGGCCAATGACTGTGACGCTGCCTTTCCTCTTGCTGTTGGACTGGTCTGCAAAAAACAGAGTAAGCCAAAGTCCCAGGGAAAGTAACCTTTTCTCTAACAAAGCTTCATAGAGCTCATCCTTAACCTTTTTGTTTTTTTTTATTTTTTTGTCTTCTTCACAAGGGTAGAAATGGAAATGAGAGAAGAAAGTTTCTTTCTTTTGTGTGTTTTTTTCCATTTTCAAGTACTGCTTTGGCACACTTTCTCCCTTTCCCCTTGAAAAAGAAAAAATGCTGAAAAATCCCTACACTCTTGAATAGTCCTTGAAATATGAGTTATGGTAAGTCTGTAAACTTGATGTTTAAATGTTTTTTTTCTTATTTTATTTTCCACAGGTCTTTGCCTTCACCATGTCAAGGAGTGTTAATGATGTTCTTGCCTTCTGTTGCATTCCCCACCTGTCATTTTGCTAGGATCTAACTACAGAATGAACATAGCAGCTGTGTTTAATGCCCTGCTCGTGTCTGTCCTCGCTACGGTGCTGTGGAAATACATCAAACTACGAGAGCATGCCTTCATGATCGAAGAGGAGCTGGTCCTCATGCGCCAGTCCCAGGAGCTCTCTCAGGTTCAGATTGACTACCATGCAGCTCTCCAGACCCTGCTGGAGGATGGCACTAAGATGGTGTGCACTGGCAGGATGCACACCGACCGCATCTGCCGCTTTGAGTCCCTTTGCTACTCAACCGAGGCTGAGGAGTTCATCTATTTCCACAGCAACTCCTCGGTCATGCTGCCCAACCTGGGCTCCCGTAGGTTCCAGCCAGCTCTGCTCGACCTCTCCTCTGTGGAAGATCACAACACCCAGTACTTCAACTTTGTGGAGCTGCCCGCTGCTGCGCTGAAGTTTATGCCAAAGCCAGTCTTCGTGCCTGACGTGGCACTGATTGCTAACAGGTTCAACCCGGATAACTTGATGCACGTCTTTCACGACGACCTCCTTCCCATCTATTACACCATGCAGCAGTTCACTGATTTAGACCTGGAGACACGGCTCTTCTTCATGGAAGGGTGGAGTGAAGGTGTTCATTTTGACCTCTACAAGTTATTGAGTAACAAGCAACCGCTCCTTAGGGAGCAGCTGAAAACCCTGGGCAGGCTCCTATGCTTTACCAAATCCTACGTGGGACTGTCCAAAATCACCACCTGGTACCAGTATGGATTTGTCCAGCCACAAGGGCCGAAGGCTAACATCTTGGTTTCTGGTAACGAGATCAGGCAGTTCACCAAATTCATGATGGAGAAGCTGAACGTCAGCTTGGAAGAAAGCACCAGTGAGGAATACATCGTCGTGTTCAGTCGAACAATCAACAGACTTATCCTAAATGAGGCAGAACTAATCCTGGCCCTCGCCCAGGAGTTTCAGATGAAGACCATTACGGTCTCTCTGGAGGAGCATTCGTTTTCTGACATCGTCCGGCTGATCAGCAACGCGTCCATGCTGGTCAGCATGCATGGGGCCCAATTAGTGATGTCTCTCTTCCTGCCAAGAGGTGCCACGGTGGTGGAGCTCTTTCCTTATGCCATCAACCCTGAACATTATACCCCTTACAAAACCCTGGCAACGCTTCCTGGCATGGACCTTCAGTACATTGCCTGGCAGAACACTGCCAGGGAAGACACCGTTACCTACCCGGATAGACCTTGGGATCAGGGTGGGATTGCACATCTCGACAAAGCTGAGCAAGAGCGCATCATTAAGAGCACAGAGGTGCCGCGGCATCTGTGCTGCCGCAACCCTGAGTGGCTGTTCCGTGCCTACCAGGACACGAAGGTGGACATCCCTTCCCTCATCCATGTCATCAGGCAGACTGTGAAGTCTAAGCCCGGGACTAAGAAGAAGTGGTCTGGTAGCCTCTACCCTGGCAAAGTGAGGGATGCCAGGTGTCAGGCCTCTGTCCAGGGCACGAGTGAAGCTAGGCTTTCTGTGTCCTGGCAGGTACCCTGGAACCTTAAGTACCTGAAGGTCAGAGAAGTGAAATATGAAGTGTGGATACAAGAGCAAGGGGAAAACACCTACATGCCTTATATATTGTCCCATCAGAATCACACCTTCTCAGAAAACATTAAGCCCTTCACAATATACCTGGTGTGGATACGCTGCATCTTCAACAAAAATCTCTTGGGACCTTTTGCAGATGTGCTCTTGTGTAGTACATAACCTGTGCACTACCTGTACAGCTCTGCCCTCTATGCTATCTGTGGTTTAAAACTGACGGTCTTGTAGTTGTAGAGGGCTGAAGAGGACTAGACTGTACCAGTGCCTCAATGTCCATCTGACTGCACTCTGTGTGTGTGTGTTCTTTAGATGGTATTTATTTCCAGTGAGTGTTAGAAAAAAAAATAAAGAGAACAACTCTCTGTTCTTCAGAGAACTTGCAGAGGTTACATTACATGAATACATCTAATTGAAAACAGAATGGAATTGAATCGTGTGTACCTTAGTCGTGATTTAAATTTGTTTCTATTGTGTGGTGAGTATCTAAGCACAGCGTTACTCCGCAGTTAATTCCGTGGGTAGGTGAGCAGTTCTCATCAGCTTTTTCATTGTAAGTTATTTTTTTTTTTTCAATAATTAAGTTTGAGTTAAGGATTTGGTATGAGAGCTTTCATTAAACTGCTGTAAACCTCAATGGCATTTTTGCTTTATACTGTGTGTCAAAATGCATGTTGTGATAGATCTGTCTGTTGCTGTGATGAAATGTGTATAAGGTAGCTTTTTATTTTGTTTTGACTGAAGGAGACAACAATGACGGTGCTGTGTTTAAAATCGCTGCACATGCCTTATGCACTGTGCCACTGGAGTAGCATGTTGCTTCCGACACAAAAGGCTGGAGCAGCAGGTGGGAGGTTGGAATGGGGAAAAGAACTTACTGTGTTTTAGTGTTGGTTTTCATTTTGTGTGTTGTATGCATTTCTTTGGGAAGGAAAAGGGGTGTTTTGGAAAGAGGCAGTGGGGAAAGAGGTCTGCATGAAAATCCTCTCAAAGAAAATCCTTGTTTGTTTTCTGATCAGCGTCATCTGTTGAGATCAGCAGCTAATCAGTGCACGCTTTGTTAAGTGGCAGGTAGGACCCATGGGGAGGCTTTCCGGGCACAGATTTAGCTGATGTGAAGGAAAGGAAGCAGAGTCAGGCAGTGGCAGTTACATGGGTGCTGTTGCATTAGACTGAATGAAAAATAAAAGGAAGCTCCGAGCTGGAGCTGTGAGTCCTTGAGGGAGAGAGGAAGAAAGGGACAGAAGTGTGAACGGATTTTGTTGATCGATGTTAGCACGCTCCATAGCTTATAACCAACATTAAAGCAACAGGCAAACTGCTCTCCTCTCTCTCTCTCTGCTCCCTGCTGTCCTGCCAAGGTCTGGATGGATGTCTGAGCAGTAGGATAAATGGCTTGCTTTCCGAGTGATGGACTGGTAGGTGAGCATCTCAAGGCAGGATTATAATATGAGTTTCAGTGAGAGGAGGAGAAAAGCATTGGTACAAAAATCAGACAAGAAAAAGGAGGGTTGAAAAATGAGTGGAACACCACAGTACAACATTGGACCTTCAGGCTACTGCTCCTTCTGTGAATTCATTTTCATTATGTCTCGTTTCATTTTCAAACAGTTTTTTTTTATGACGTAAAGGGAAAAAAAAATCCCAAATTCTGTCAAAGTCTGTGTTTGCTTCACCACTGTAGTCTTGCCCACTGTTATTTGTTGCCCTGTTGAAGTGGTGCCTGAATCCTCTGGCTGTTGTTTTCTTGAACAACATGGTTTTCTTGCTGAAGTGAAGTGAGTATCTGTGCTGTGTCCTAAAGTCTTCATTTGCCTGCATGTCACGTAGCACATACATCAGAACTCAGATGAGGAAAACTTCATAAAGAGGAGACAGATGTGAGATGGGGCTGCTTGGGAAAGCCATCCTGTGGCTTCCAGCACCTCACTGGCTGCTGCTCCTGCTCACAGCCGGGCTTTTTTGCAGCCTCACAGCCCCACAACCTTTTAAGTTGAATGTGGCCCCATGGCCACGGGCTGTTCTCTGCTGGCTGTTGCAAGGGTGGTAGTGTCAATGCCCTGCAAAGTCAGTGTTCAGTAAGCCTTCATAGGCTGAAATGTAGTCAGAGTTCATTTTGCATTAGTTTTCAGAAGTGATTTCCTTTGGGTACATGAGCTGCCTGTGGTCTTAATAGCCACCTTTTGTCATGGGCGGGCTCTTGGTCTGCGTGCTGCTCTTCTGCCCATCTTTCTGAGTGCCTTTTTTAGCTGTTCTTTGCCCACAGTCAGTAGGCCATCCTGTTTCATTTAAAATTAGTTTCACACAATTGCCAGTTTTCTAATGTTTGCAGATTGCTTGCAGCACATTAATCATTTTCTTCCCTTATCCTAATGGTTCTAATCAACAAAGCTGGCTACAGAGCCATAGTGTCATGTATGTGGGTTTCCATACACTGTTATCTTGAGCCTGAAAAAGTTTATTGCATTCAGAGTCTTCTTTTTTTCCAGAAGATAATCAAATATGCTTGCTGAAAGTGTGCATTCAAGCTGTCTTCCTTGTCAGTGCTGTGAATACTGTATGAGATGGAAACAAAGGATTTTTCCATTTCGAATTCTGAGGGAGCTGAACACAGAAATTAAGAAGATAATGTTACTATTTGCCTCCAACACCTGCTCAGTATGTGAATGTCTGTACCAGAGCCTTGATGACTTACCCTGAATATCTGCTTTCCTGCAGGAAGCAACGTTGGGAGAGCACGGCCCAGCCTTTAGCTGTCCTCAATCAGGCATGGTAATATTATGCTGATTTATGCTACCTCAAGACCTGCACTGGAGTGCTAGCATCTTACCATGATGAATTTTCTTTCTCTTTAATAACCTTGCCATCTGCAGGTCTGTTCCATTTTTTTCCCCATCCTCCCCTGTCCCACAGGCTGTTTGCTTCTCTTGCTTCTCACACAGCCTCCAGGCTTCCCATTTCAAGAAGACCTGGTGGGACTTTGTCAATGCCATTTCACTGATCAAAAGGAATGCCAGCCTGGCATTGCCTAAGTTTTTTTTAAAAATGCAGGTTTTTTGTACACAGTAGCTGGGGATGCATCTCTCACACATGCAGGAAGTCACAGCTAAGAGCTGGGTTGTACTATTTCCAAAAGAGTTTATTAATCAAGCAAGCTCAAGGGCCTCCTTTTGACAAGTTGTTCTGTGCAAGAGACTCACACTTTCCACCCCCACATCATTTGTTTATGCTCCCAGAGCAAATACAGTAATCTCTGTGGTGTTGTCTGGCCCCACTGTCCAGGAAAAAGAAAAATGGCTGGGATTAAATCCAAAATCCTCCTGGGGCAGGGCAAGATGCTAATAACAAGCTGGGCTGAAGCTCACTGCTGCCCGGCCTGCTTACAGAGACGGATGGTCCAAGAGGATTTCCTCTGGCTGCCATTTCCTATCTCATTTTAATTAGCCAAAGCACAAGGAGCAGCCAACTGCAGCAGGAGTACTCTTGGCTGGACTACTACTACAGGACTACTCTTGGACTGAGGAGGAGGAAGAACCAAATGGAGAGTTCACCGGGTCACAGGTGTGCAGCACTGGAGCAGCAGTATGGAGCTATGGTCCTATGGGACAGGACTTCAGAAGCATGGAAGAAACAGGAAAGTTCATGCTAGTGTTATTCTATATAGTGTTATATAGTGTTATATATAGTGTTATATAGGTTGCCTATAGAGCTAAACTTATAGACATCCTCAAAGTGTCCAGGAAAAGAAATATTTCCAAAGAGGTTCAGCTCCACGCTGCCCTGGGTGTGTTGGGAAGACTGAACATACGGATGATGCTTATCTTACTGGATATACCTTTGCTTGGCAGTGGAAGAGCAGTTACCACGGAAGCGTAGCCTGAAGAGAGCAGGGAGCAGGCTAGAGTAGTGCAAACTGAGGACTGAAAACCCATTGAGTCACACTGCCTGCAGGGAAACCTGTGTGAACAAATAGTGGGGAGATCAGGTAGGCTGCATTTGATATGGTCACCTGCAGGAGCTCATGTCAGAATATTTAAGAGCACCTGTATGTCAGTTTCTCAGGAAATAATAATAAACACACACTAGTTTTTCTTTTATTTTAGTTATGTATATTATTATGTATATTTTAGTTATTTAAGTAACGTCTTTTTGAGATAGGCACATGGCAGGACACAGGCTATCAGCATCATCTGCATGTCTTTCCAAGCCTCGCAGGGAGCTATCAGCCTCAAAGCCATCCTCCATGTGATGAGGAATAATTTAGAGCTTGCTCCCTCTGATGTGAGCAGCACGGACACAGATCACTGTCTCCTCACAGATCCATGCTGTCTATCTGGGAGAGGCAGTCGGGTCGAGCAACGCTTTCCTCTCAGTGTCACTTGCATCCTCCCAGGCAGTAAACCTCATCCAGGAAAGCTTGTACCTACCATAAATTATTTTGGGCTAGCTTCCACTTAGCAAAATTACTGCTTTATATTATTGTTGTTGTTACTATCTTTTGGCCCTCTGAGATTCTCCTACTTTTGGCTTTTCTTGATGCATTTTTCTAGGTGGGTCATCGTGTGCAAGTTTCACACCTCAGGGTAGGAAGAGGTGGTAGGAACACTTTCTGCCTTCACTAGGAAAGGTGCAAAACTGCATGTATTGCTGTGTGCCCTGGCAGCCCAAAGGGCCAACTGTACCCAGGGCGGTGCGTCAGGCCCACACTGCCAGGGGGAAAAGTTTGTCCCGCTGTGCTCTGCACTGCGTGGCCTCACCTCCAGCACTGGGTGCAGCTTTGGGCACCACAATAAAAGGACATAGAATGATTAGAGAGTGCCGAAAGGAGGCCTGTGAAGATGGGGAAGGGTCTATAAGGCAAGATACAAGGAGCAGCTGAGATCTCTTGGTTGGCTCAGGACAGGCAGAGGAGGCTGATGGGAGACCTAATGGCGCCCTGCAGCTCCTTGTAGGGAACAGAGGGGCAGGCAGGATTTAATTTGTGTTGAACAAAAGGGTGACTTCAGCATCTCTGCTTTATTGCTGTGTCTCATCTGCCAAGCTATATAAATAGCAGACTTATTTCTACAATATTTTTGGTGGATAAGAGCACTTAATTCTTTCCCAACGGACTTGGGGTAGAAACACTCTTGGAATGGCTTTCGCTGTGATGACTGACAGTCCATCTGTGCTGTGGGTGGCAGGAGAAGCATCACCATCTGCGTGTGTGCAAAGCACATCTCAATCTTTATGTAAGGTAAGTCACCTCCTCCACTGCGCGTCCCCTAATGGGCCAGCAGCACAGAGCTGGGCATGGCTCGGCAAGTGCGTGCACAGGGCGAGAGCCTGGCCCTGCTCATTGCCTCTCAGACCATCCCTCCAGAACATGCTGACTGCTGAAATAGCGTTGGTGCATTCAAACGAACAAACCGACAGCCTCCTGTTTTCTCCAAATAACTTGGCAACAATCATCACCTTTAAGTGTTGCTCAGTCCCAACATTTGAAAGTGTGTCGCCTTTAAAATTTAATTGAGTTACCTTTTGTTATTTCCTTTGTTTTGCTTATTTGAACGGCTCAATCAAATTGTTGGCTTTTCCTCCTGGGCCAGCCATTTCTGTGTATGCAACAGTGCGGCACCTACAAGTGAACCCACTGCATGTATCACCCTGTCGGGCCCAGAGACTCCCTGTCATTTGCTCCCAGCAACAGTGGCCACCTCCTACATCTCCTTGGCTGCAGGTAAAGGGTGGGCTGAGATGAGGCAGCCTGCAGGCTTCCACAGTCCTTCAAGGTGAGCCGAGATATTTGCTGGGGATTCCAGCAATCCCATCACCAGCAAAAGCATCATTTTCCCGTTGTGAACATTTCTGTTGGCATGACATTTCAAAGATCATCCACATCCTACTGATCCTTATATCTGCTGCCCCCATCTCTATCCCTTACAGGTGCAACTCAGTCCAGGCATCTCTCACCACATTTTGCTTTTCCCAGTGTAGCTTACCACCATATAGGCAAGGTGTAGACCTTGGGAAACCCCTCTTGAATGCCTTCAATGAACTGTGTCTGGTTTCTGAAGGGTTCTCCTGCCACAGGAGTGAAGCAGTGGGAGGTGGCACATGGAGTGCTGCTGCCTGGGTGAGTTCTTACAAAGCTTCCTGGTTTTTAGGCAAACACCAGTGAGTGTGCTCACCCAGGAGCAAATAACCAAAGGAGGAGGAAGGACTGCTGTTTGCATCTGTATTTCACAAACAACTTTTTTCATCTGTTCCCTTCAGACAGAGAAAGATGCTTTTCTCTGTGCATGAATGGTTCATAGTTTGGGATGTCTCTGCTGCAGCTCCAAGGGGATGCTCACCATGACTGCACATCCTGGCTGCTCCTGTGGGAAATGCTTTGTTTCTCTGGCAATTTTTCCTCCCTCAGTCTCTCCTGCAAAGGTCTGGTAGAGAGATAATCACCATATTAATTGAAAATTTGAATTCAGGTGCCAGCTTTCCTCTGAAAATTAGTTTTGAAGCATATTTTTCAATAATTCCTGAGGGGATAGAAGGTACTTTCTGATTAAATGGTGTTTCATTCAGACCATTTTCCTTTTGCCAGGCCAGAGGGATGGCTGCAACTCCCACTGGATGTCCTTCAGTGAGGATATAAGGGCCCCCACCTGCACTGCAGAGGTGTCGTGGGAATCTCAGGGGAGCCTTTCTCCCCAAAAGCATGCTGCAAAGCTTGAATGTGAAAGCAAGCTCTGCCGAGGAACAGTTGGCTTCATCCTCTATGGTGTGTGTTCTCCTTATAGGCACCATCACCTCCTGGAGATAGGACCCATTTTAAGCATGCTCTGATTCAGAAACTCAGGGTTTCTCATGGCCATGATTCTGCACTCTTGCTGAGCACCCCTGCCCTTGGGTAAGAGCTGAGGTGGGCCACGGCACAAAGCACAGCACAACCTTCAGCTCCTCTTCCAAGGAGCTTGAACTGAGCGGCCCACAAATGCTTTCAAGAAGCACTGTGCGATTGTTGATGTTCACACATTGCACCAGGAACATGAGCAGCTCTGTGAGGCTTCACCTGTGTGGGTACAGCTGATAATCCTGCTTAGCTCCTAAAAACCAGAGCAGAGCATATTCATGGTCAGTTGGATTCTTCCTTATCATTAACTCAGATCAAGGCTGCTTAGGTGAGTGCTGTGCACAATCAAGCCACAAAATCCTAGGCAAGGATTTTGGCCCTGCTTTTTCAGTTGCCTTTTAAAGCAGTCATGCTTCAGGGGGAAAAGAAGAAAATGATACAGGCACAGCAGTAGTGCACCTCAGTTAGTGCTGCCCTGGGCAAGATGAGTGACTCATTTGGAAATGCTCTCTGCTTGGTGGAAGGAGCCTGCAAAGCCAGTCCCATATCATCTTGCTAATTTTTCTGAAAGAGTTACCAACAGCATGGAAGCATCAATTTCAGGAGCAAAATGCCAAGACCTGCCACAATGCAAGCAGGTGTAGTCAGTGCATCCAATTGCAGAACCAGGCATCTTTTTTTTTTTTTTCTCCCTTTTCTGCCTTGATAGCTTTTGTCACACTCTTTGTGTTCATGTAAATAGCCATGCAGGTTGCAGAGGAATAAACAAAAATCTGTCCCTTGAATACAACTGCTCACCGGGAAGAAAACCAAAGCAGAAAGCCGTGCAATGCACTCAGGCACAGCCAGACTTGCTGGGCCAGGTCCAGGCAGGGCTCTGCAGTGTGTGATACTCTCTGAGCATCGCTTCATTTAAAAAGGCTCTCACTAGAGGGGCATATTGGAAGCTGACTGTGAAAGGGATCAATTTGTGACTTAACTCTGAAGCTCCCTGATTGGGATAATTAATTTTTCAATTCAGCTGAGGAAGGACCCCCATCTGCAATGCCAGGGCTTCAGAGGAAGGCACTGCTGCTTGGGCTCACTGTGTTTTTCCATTCCTCAAACTGTGTCTCAGCAGACCCTGAGGTGATGCTCAGGGGCTGGAACAGGGCAGTGGCTTCCACTGGGCACTGGCCAGACACCCAGGCTGATCTTTGAGCTGGGGGCTGCTTCCTCCTCAGTTAACTCCATGTGGCAGCTCCAGCTGATCCAATGCATACACTAAGCTACACCTTGAAATCTGAACTCCCCGCATATTCCAGTGCAGGCACCACTGTAAATTCTGAAGAAGAAAAGCCATGAAGAGCTAAAGCGCTTTTAAAAGAGGAATGCTTTATGAAGGGAAGGAATGCAGCACAAAACACACAGCCAGTAGATACTTTTTCTCTCTGGCTACTTGCATTTTAAAATGTATTTGTTACAGGGAGGGGAGAAATTTCTACCTAAAAACCAGAGCCAAGTTATTAATCCAGACTGGAGGGAGAAAACACAGCTGAGAAATATTTTCCCACTTGTCAAGCCTCCTACAACACATAGAAAGACTGTTTCCATACTCCTGACATGGGATTGTAGCTGTGATTTGTGTCTCAGGAGACCAATGATTTTTTTTTTCTCAGCAGTGTTTTGTTTTGAAATTCTCTGCTTTTTCAGCCAGAGAACAAAGGGAGAAATGAATGTGCTTATCAGCAGGGCTGCTGGAGAAGGATCTCATCAGGGATATTTGGATAAAGCCAACCTTGGTCCTCACTCCCCAATCTCCAGTAAGGTTGTGTTGGAATGACCCCATCCTGCTCTTTTTTGGGCCCTAGCACCCCATACCCTTTGGTGCAGGGTCTGGACAGGCTCCCCCACCCATAGGTCTTGGGAACAGAGCTGGGATGAGGAAACTGGTGAGAGGCTGTATAATCAGAGACTATTAGGATACTATAATCACAAAATAAACAAGAGAGTTAGGCAAAGCAGACTATGATAACAAAAGAGGATAAATAGAAGGCTTACCCCTATCCTGGGCTCACCCACAAAACACCAGCAGAGGCAATCTCCAGAAAAGATCCTTCCCCACTGGTAGCCAGCTCTTAAATAGGTCTAGGAGGGATGCAGCCTGGCTCCACCCCTTCTGGCAGCACAGGTGAATTGCCTTCACCTGTGCTCCATGGCTGACTCAGTGCTCGCCTCAGGTGATCAATCAGAGGCTCAGGCCGTGACTCAGTAGTTCCCATACAGAGGCAAACAACAACCTATGAGAACTGTTTAAAAGAACTTGCTTTGTTGCACTCAGCTGCAGTGGCTGGGCACCAAGCGCCTCATCCCCCTTTATGGAGCCCTGACCAGAATCCAAAGTATCTTCCTCTCAGCATCTTGTGAGGACCCCCATTTCCTCACCCTCTATGGGTGTGTCAAAGCAGGGACATCTCTTGGTGGTGGTGCAGCTGCAATTTGCTCCTGCAGCCTGGCAGAAGATGCTGACGGCACCTTAGAGAGCATCTGCATGGGTCAAAGCCGATGGCCACATCTCCAAAGGCCTTGATAAGTTCTTTGCTGAAAAATAAATCCATGTGAGACAGCTAACCAAGGGCACAGTGGTTCTCTGAAGACGTTGCCTTTTTAATAAAACAATTTGATTTAATGGCATTGGGAAGAAGCCAGCAAGTCATTGATTCTTCACTCACAAAAAGGCACACTTTCAGCTTCCCAATAGCACTGGCAATGGTTGTTCCAAACATAATGTCTGAAAAAAATGGGAATAAGGACAGCTCAGAATGTTTTCAAACATCCTCAGCAGCCTGCTTTAGTGTCACCATGCTCACTTTAAGAATCACATCAGGGTTGTACATGATCAGACAGCACAGCACTGTGCCACGTCTCTATGGCCTCTTCCTGCATGATCCACTGTAACCCAAAGCAATGAATAGCAACCCCTGACACAGCCCTCCAGCCAGCCTCCATCCCAGTCCCTTGAGCACCTCAGGACCCATGGCACAGGGTATCCACCTCTTAGTGAAGCAGAGCTGCCCTTCCCCGTGTGGGGTGTGAGCGATGGGAAGATCAGATGTAACCAGAGGTGAGGGGTCTGGGACTGTGGGAGCTCAGCTTGGATGTACAACCAGCGCTACCCCTGCCTGTTCACTGTGGGCATCGCCCCAGTGGTTTCCCACAACAGGGCAGAAAATCAGTGAGAGACGGAGAGATTGCATTTCAGCCTCCTAGGGATGGAGCCCTGATCCCTGAGCCATCTCAGAAATGTAAATTTCACAGAGTAACTCCTGTAGACCTGGTTAGCAACAGCGGCAGCAGACAGCCTTCTCCCCAGCATGATTAAAAACTGATTTACAAGGCGCGGTGGACAGATGGCATCTGTTTTTTGCATCCTGTGGTCCCCACAGAATAAAAGAGACAACCTTCAAGGCTGCAGCTCTGCAAAGACAGAGAAATGACTTCATTGCCCACATCCCTGCAGGTACTCACATCAACAACGCCTCTGCTTGCACCATCCCTCAGCCCTGTGGCTGCCTGTCATCCCCACACGCGTAAAGGGAGCGAGAGCATTTTGGAGGGACTGACTCAAAGCTCAGTCCTCTTTGCCCTCTCTGACTCCTGGGCAGTACCAGCACCCCTGTGGGGCTCTGGTGTGGTGTGTGTGGGGCTGGTGGAGGCAACAGGCCACGAAGGCCACTGTGGGGCCGGTGGGGGCAGCAGGCTGTGCGTGTGACTCCACATTGCCTGCCTCAGCCTCATTTTCCAGCCATGTGGAGGCTGGCAAGGGAAGCTGCTCTTCATGTTAGTGCTGGAAATGTATGGTGAGACAATTGCACGTGCAGGAATCAACTGTCCCCATGAGGTTGTCCCTACTGAGCCTCCAGCTTTGGGCAGCAGCCCATCATCTGCGATTGATGACTGTTAAAACATGGGTTTTATGGAATCAATGATTCAGCTCAGTTGGAGGTAATGACTAATGTTTTTGCTTAAGACCAAAGAATTACAGCTGTAGTCTCTCTCAGCTGCTATAAGCCTGGATCTCTGAAGTCTTAAAAGCTGTTTGCTTGAGGAACATCCACATTTTATTAGATTTTGACACGGATAACACCAGAGCTGGGGAATCACAGTGAAAGCATTTCTTCAAGTTGCCTCCTAAGCTGTCTTACTGCAGCAGCAATTTCCCTTCGCTCCCTTACAAGCAAACACCATTTTAATTGCACCTCAGCTTCTGATGTCATTACAAAAGTTCCCTTCCCCCCGAACTAAACCTTTCTTAGCTCACACTGGGATCCCTTTCCAGGCTCGACCTCCTCCCATCAACTGGCGCTAGCCCTTCTGGTGCTTCAAACTCAGACACCAGCCCTGCTACAAAATCAGCTGTCATGCAGAAAAAGCAGGTTGAGGCTGGTGCTGAAGCCAGTCCTTACTGCTCTCCAGCCAAGTGTGTGCAGCTCCCAGCATCCAGGCAGTGAAAGTGCTGGCTTCTCGCCTTATGTTTGCTCTGCAAATAAAACACTGTCTGAAGTTCATTGGTTGTGTGTGTGCTTTTGTTCAACTGCAGCATGGAAACTGCTCTTCTCTGGGCTCAGGCTAGCTGGGAGATGGGAACTCCTGAATCAGGCCGACCCTGCTGTAAACTTCCTCCTTGTAAGGGAAAAAAATATGAGTTTGTGAGCTTGGGAAGCTTGTTTCTTAGGCCCTGTGATGAAAGAGTTGGAGATGATGGAGGTTGGGGATGGCTGCTTGCACCAGCACCCTGCAAAGCTTCCCAGCTGTTGGTGGCAGCAACTCATTCGCCTGTGACAGCACAAGTAGCTGTACCAGTAGAGCAGAGCAGACTTGTGCAGCTCCTTTTCCCATATGCTGTGGACATATCTGCATTCTTGACATTGGTGAGGCCAACAAGGGTTGCTAAAGGTCCCAACTTTTCTGAAGAATGAATGTCATTTATCTGGATACAGAAAGAGCTGTGCTGTACCCCATCCTCACCCCCCAGCTGGACCCCAACCATTTGGAAACACTCACAGCAAGTTTCCACATCCTTCTGAACAGCTGAGGATGACAAGGAGGAAGGGCAAAGCAGGGGCAGGAAGGGCTGTGCTCCAGTGCTTGAGACGAGCAGGGATCACCTGCCAGATGTGACAGCCTGCCCCTGAGCTGCTCCTCAGCACATTGCACTGGCCTTCACTGGGAGCAACGAGGATAAAGAGATCCCTGATCTTTGCAACTTTGGCTTTCAATTTCAGTTTAAGTGGTAAGCATGAGCTTTCCTTTATTCTTATTTGTGCCTTCCCATGTGATTCCTGATTTCTCTCTCAAGACACACACTGAACCATCACTTCCCTCCCAGTGCCAAGGGAATGTAGGCTGAGGCTCTTTATCCTGAATATATATACTTGCCACTTCCCTGCTCCCAGGCTATTTGCTCTGGACAAGAAGCAGAACTGGCAGACCCTGCTGAACTGAATAAAAACTATTTAAGAAGCTTTGCTCCAATTATTGAAATCTCAGCCTCCTGGTATCCTGTCAGCACTTTCTAGAAACCCAAATCTGCTGCTTGGCTTAACAGATCCATTTTTTTAATGTATTTAATTCAGAGGAGCCAAGAACTTGTTTCAGGAGAGGTCAAAGCAATAAAAAATTCATTTGTTTATGTACATAATCAGCCCTGGGGCTTACGTGATGCAGCCAGGATGGTCAATTAAAATCCAACACCTGCATAAATACTCACAGCAAAGCCTGTGCCACTGTGTCCCATTACACTAATTCTGGATATGGGGAAAAGAAAAAAAATCAAACGGAACAAAATCTGCCCAAAAAGCAGGAGTGGGAGAGCTGTTCCCGTGCCTGCAGTTGCAGGCAGTTCAGCCAGCAGCACACACACGGCTGGGGAAGCACTGCTGGGCAGTCAGTGACAAACCACAGAACTGTCAAGCAAAATCCTTATGCAAAAAGTGAGAGGGAGGCAAGAGCTCATGAACTGAGGGAAAGATCAGACTTCTCTTCCCTGCCTCCTGCTTGTTGTTTGTGGTAGATATGCCACAGGTAACACAAGTCCCTACGGTGCCTGGATATCACAAATCAAAGAAATGAGAAGGACTAGCAATGAAAATAGTTACTAGATGAAATAGGAGTTAATGTCAGTGTTGATGGAGTGGCCTCGTAGCCTGTGCACTGGAGGCTTCTGCTAATCTCCATCAGTTCCACAATACTGAAAGGCAGCTGGAGTTTTAGGAGGGAGAAAGGGAAGTCAAAATAGCCCGAGAATGAGTTTTGGGGAGCTTTGTCTTCACACCATTCAAGGTTTTTGACCCAGACAGAGCCATGAAGACATCCAATTGAAGACCCCTAGCAAGAGGCTTGAGGTGTGGGCCAAAACAACCCTGCAAGGGCTGGTTGGACAGAAAAAAACCCACAGGTGTCTGTGTGACATGCAGCTTGTCCACACACACACAGTCCACCTCATAAAAGCCTCAGTATAGGGGTTGTTTCATCACTTCATCAGTAATGCCTGTGTGTTTAGGATATTCCTTAATCCACATCTGCAAAGTGAGTCAGGGAGATGATCCCAGTTTCTGGAAATGCAAACGTGGACCCTTATAGACTACTCCTTCTCTGGAAGAACTGCTTCTGATTCATATTTTCAGCTGCCAGCTCTAGTGGTGATTGCACAGCTGTATTCATCCATCAGCCTGCTTTTGCAGTGGCAAAGGGAAAGCACATTGGAAAGGCACACAAAAAGAAGCACAGTAAGTGTGGTAAGAAGGTCAGAGTAAAGAGAAGTCGTCTTCTGGATGTGTTTCAGATAATATTCGGATAAAGAGTTGGTGAAGTCCCCATCCTTGTGAATACTGGAGAGATGTGTGGATGTGAAAGTAAGAAACATAGTTTAGTGATGGGACATGTAGTTCAGGTTAATGGTTGGACTCGGTGGTCTTGAAGGTCTTCTCCAACCTAGATGGTTCTATATTTGGATCCCTGTCGAGCCCATGCCACCTGCTGGAGACAAACCTTGGAGATTTATGGCACCATTTAACCTGGACTTTCTTAGGCGTTCTTACACCAAAGCCCCTCCTGCGCATCTGGCCGACCTGAGCACATGCCTGTGGGCTGTGGCTATGGGCCACTGTGGGGAAGGGACTGCTTCACAATTTCCTTTCCCCTGCTTGCCTAATGTGACAGCTGTTTATCATTCCAGAGATAACTGGTGGAGGAGCCGTATGGGACCCATGAACCTTCAGTGCTGTGGGATTTTTTTAGAAGAATCAAAAGACCGGCAACGTCCTAGATGTTATTGTTGTTGTTACTGGTATTACTATTACTGCTGTAATAGCTTCCAAACCCTTCAAAATAAGTTGTGAACAGTGTTATTGCTGCACAGGCTCAAAGACAAGGTTATTTTCCCTAAAGCCTAAGAGGTTTTTAATTGGGGAGAAATAATATGTTCACGAGCTCTAGCAAGGGAGTAAAACAACTGGCAGCCCTACTGCAGTGAAGGAGGGTTTTCCCTGGGGAGCCACAATTGGGGGTGAAGCCCACCATAACTCCCAGCAAGCCACAGAACTGCCTGCACTCAGACCCTGACAGAGCAGGGCACCTGCTTTCAGAAAAACCCCTGGGGAGAGTGCCTTGTGTCAGTCATTCAGACACAAAAATGAGTTCTGATGCTTTGCCCGTGAGCTCAGTTGGGGCAGCCACGCTTGTGAGCAGACACGGGGTTTTATGGGGATATTTCACCCGAGCACCAGGTGAAAACCAAGCACTGCCTCACTGTTTCAGCCCCTTTTTTTCTATAAGCTGTAAATCTGCTGTATGCCGGCGAAGCCTTCAGGTTGTGCGTGGAGGCATACGTTGCTTATCTAATAAGCTGCTTCCTAGGCTCCAGTGATGCTGCTACTTATGTCATAAATTCCATGATCTCCCCTCCACTGGTCATTAATCTGCTCCATTTCCCGGCAATTTTACACCCTTTTGATAAACCGTTTGTCCAACCACTTGACGGAAACAATGTTGAAATCTTACCTTAGGCATTCTCTCCACTAATGAAGAAAATCCATCACGAGGAGAGTTTATCTATTTCTTTGCTGGACGTAAATAAAACGTCAGGCTAATTTGCTTCCATTAATCTTAAAGCCATTGCTACAATGATATTCTTATGTCAGAGAGGTTTTTTTTTTCCTTTTCCACATAAATATTTAAGCAAGTACCTAAAGCACAAATAAATTGCTTTCTGAAAGGCGGGTTATTTTTATATCCAGTGATTTAACAATACATTTGCACAGGGCTGAGCTTCCAGGGCTTCCAGCCTTCTGATTGTGTGTATGCCTTTACATGAGCAGGGATCTCGTGGTTCTCAGTGGGTGCTCAGGATGCTCAGCAAGATCTGCAAAGGTGGAAGGATTTGGTGTCTTATGGCTGCAATGGGCAGGTCAAGCAGCAGCCTGCAAATGCTGCAAGAAGGCCTTCTGGAGAAGCTTTCCTTCTTCCACAGGCACTCCTCCTCTGTTTTTCCAGGTGGCATGCTTTTGGGGGATGCTTATGCCAATGTTACTGGATGCTCGTGCCTGGGGTCACAGGGGAGCTTGTTTGTACATACTGGGCAGATATACGAATTTTGATTCAGGTACATAAAGGCTCACAGATGTTCCCATATCTCTAATGTTTGCTGTTAAGCCAGCAAACTCATGTTACAGGTAAGGAAATGCCAAAAAGCTAGAAAGATCCCCAGTATCTCATGCAATGCTAAGGTCAAGCCGATGCAATCAGAAGCACAATAAAGGCTGCCGCTCAGCCCAGAAAAGCAAACAGCTTTAGCCACCGTGCATCACCCCTCCTTCCCCTCTCTCCTTGCTGAGAACTCGACTTGCATGGGATGACGAACTCTCTTTTAGTGAAGTTTCTCATTTTAATGACTATGACTAATGCTACACATCCAAACTAATGCCACAGCTACCATGGAGCTTACCATGGTGTGTTTTCTGGATTTCATGATGCTCCATTGCATTATGTTTATTATGCTCAAAGAAGCGCAATGAAGCTGTGAAGGTCTGGAGCACACGGGAGCTGGGGTTGTTCAGTCTGGAGAAGAGGAGGCTCAGGGGAGACCTACAGCTGGCTGTGGTGAGGTGGGGGTCAGCCTCTGCTCCCAGCTGCTCTAACAGCGATAGGATGAGAGAGAATTGCTTCAAGTTGCACCAGCAGAGGTTCAGGTTGGATATGAGGAAGAATTTCTTCTGAGAAAGAGCAGTGATGCAGTGGCACAGGCTGCCCAGGGAGGTGGTGCAGTCACCGTCCCTGGAGGTGTTGAAGGACCGTGTGGATGTGGCACTGAGGGACATAATTGAGTGGGCGTGGTGGTGGTAGGTGATCTTCTCTTTTCCAACCTTAATGATTCCAGCCTTAGTGATTCTACGATTTTATGATTATCAATCTCATTTATTATTATGGATGAGACATTTTGGACCCAGGATGAGTTATTTTGTTCTCCTCCATTCTTACAAACCTCCTCAGAATGAATTCTCATGCAGGCCACCCTGGCAGAGGAGGAGATGATGATGGCAGATAGGCTTTCCCTTGCCAGCACCAGGGCAGGACCACAGCAAAGCGTTCAGGATGCTGAGGTGCAGGCAAGGCTAATACCAGTGCTTTCTGAGAGCACTCACGCTCACTGATTAATGTCACTCCAGCCTCACTTCATCTTCTCTTAAGCAAGAGGAAAAGGTAATTGCCTACACTTATCAGCACGGCTACAAAAGTATCCCCTGGCAGGCTCTAAACCTGACACACTGCTGAGATGGATGCAAGAGGAGCAGTGTGAGTGCCTGCTTTCTGCCTCTCTGGCTGCACGGGTGGACACTTTCTCCAGCTCAAGGGCAACAGGGCAGCAGTGTGCAGAGGCACCCCTGATGGTCTCCTCTACTTCATTCAGGGCTCTCAATCCTGACTATTGTATCAATGTATACACTGCTCGACTGGTGGGCAATGCTGGAAGATATGATAAAGGGGGGGCAGGCTCTCTTTTGTTATCAGCATCCTCAGATGGCGTTTTGCACTTGGTTGCTTTCTGTCGAAGGTTTCCTGGCTGTTTGGTAAGATTTATCTGCAAGCCTTAGAGAAAGCTTAATGCAGACATAGGCATACGTCACCTCCACCACGGGAGAAGGTAGAGCTCAGCTCTGGGGACTTGTCCTTGATTATTAGGGTTCACTCTGCTTTTCCCCGCACCACTCCAGAGTCCCTACTTTTGTTATTTTGGGAACATCCAAAATCTCACAGATGTTCTCCTTCTTTGAAAACTCCACGTTGAGCAGATTGTGTGATAAATCTTGCTTAATGCCTTTCCAAACATCTGTTGGTTGTTTCAGAAAGTCTCCTCTTCCTCTTTCCTACACCCCACAACCCCTTGTCCTTTCCCAGGACATCCCACTAACAGGGGTTAATAAAAAGACACCTTTTGGAGAAGCAAGAACCCACGTTCAGTTTCACTTTGCAGACCACTGCAGGGCTCAGTGCAGGGTGTCCCTCACCACAGTCAGGTTGTGCTCCTGGAGGTACTGCAGCAGGATTTGTCCCCGCCTCTCCAGGACCTGCAGCAGAGGCCACAGCCCTGCAGCACCTCCCTGGCTCTGCCACAGCTCCTGGTCCCTGTACAGCGACTTCAGCAGCCTGTGGGTCAGGCAGCCCGACCTCAGTGTGGCCACAGCTGTCTCTGGGAAGCTGAAATGATGAACGGAGATGGAGTCTGCCATCAGGTACACTGACCCAGAAATCATCAAAGCCTGCACATGAGAAACAGGAAGGTAGGGAGGAGATACCCCACCAAGTGCTCACGCACTGCCCATCTCACCTGTCTATGCCCTGCAGCAGCCTGAAGTTGAGCTTTGACTCTGGTTGCTGTGGCCGGCCTGCGTTGTCGATAAACACCAGCTGGGACGGAGCGCTCCTCCGGACCTGCCAGCAGAGGTGGGAAGGAGAAGCTTGTCTACCGTGGGGAGTCACCAGCCTAGTGTTTTAGGCTGGCTTTTTAATGCACTGAGTAACCCTGAGAACCGGTGGGATCTGCAGCTGCCAGCACCGCCCAGGGATCTTATATTTTGTCCAGAGCAACCTCTGGCACATGGGCAGCAGAAAGGGATCACAGGGGCTGGGGACGTACCAGGATGTGCACCAGGAACAACTCGGATGGGTTTCGACACTTTTCATGGAGCATCTCCTCCACACAGGGCTCGGAGGCATCAGGCTCGAATCCACAGCAATATCGGTCCAGGCGGTCATGAACCTGTGGGAGATATTTGGGGTCCTCAGTGGGAGCAGATGCCCTGCATGGGCAGGTCCAAAGTGTTTCTCACAAGGAGATTTTCTTGTTCAGATGGAAATAACATGTTTTTAAGGATCCTAGGTGGTCATTAAGTAGAAAAGCTGCTTACACCAGTGCATGAGAGAGACAGGGAAGCACCCAGAAGCTGAGACTTGCAAAATGCCTTGCGACTGGAGAGGAGCCTGACAGAGGTGACAATGACAAGTTTTCATGTTGGAGTTCAGACACCACGTGCTGCACAGACCAAGTGGGCTATGCTTGCAGCTGAAATGAAAGGAAGGGCTATGCAAAATAACTTCAATAAGACACGTCAAGGCTGTGAAGCAAGGCAAATTCAGCAGCAAGCAGCCCAGCTGCAGCACAAAGTTTGTTGAGACGGCTGGTGTTGAGCCAGGAACCAGGGCTCAGCATGCACAGAGGCTCCTGAAGCAGCTGCAGAGCTGTAGACTGTCAAGGGTGAGCAACTTACAAGTGGTACCTGCTCATCTCATCTGATAATTAGTAAAATTTAACAAAGTTGTGCTTTGAGACAGGGCCCAGTAGGAAACACAGCTATGCATTGGGGAGGATGCCACAGGAAGTGCAAGGTTTGTTTTCCATGGCTATTACTTCCATAACCCTGCAAGAAACAGATTAGTCCCACTCCAGAGATCCTTAACAAATCCCTCTATTTCCTGACGTTTAATGAAGCACTCCAGTCAGCATTTCTCCACTGGGAGAGCTACCCATTAAAGTGCTAAAGTTCCCTTTGACATGAAACACATTGAAATGAAAGAAAACATCACATTTCTTCCATACATTTCCTTTGTCCATATACTAAAAAGCTCAGCACACCAATTTCTCTCGCCCGCGGTGTTGTTTTCTTTCATAGCAGAATAATAGTCTGCACAGAAGGTGAAGACAGTCTGGGATGATTTATGCAGACATTAAATGCACTCATGTATCAGGGAGAAGCAAGCTCTGCACAGACCTGGAGGCACCACACAGAAGCCCACGATAGTTACGGTTGGGAGAAGTTTGGGGCCAAATTCCCAACAAACCAGCATGGTTGTGCAAAAGCCACCAGGGTGTGGAAATCCTGAGTCCAAGACGCCAAGAAGGAGAAGGAGACATTGCGGTAAGGATGCTGTGGTTATGGTGGTGGTGATGAGTCAGTACTTCCCGAGCACCCCTCTGAAGTTTGTCAGCACTCCCAGCAGCTGGAGGCAGGGAGTCAAGTTGGAGTGCGCCTGAAGAAAGCCCAGGAGAAGAGAGATGGGAACAGCATGCACAGAGTGGGGCTCTGCCCTGTCCCAGCCACCTCCAGTCCCCCGTGGACATCTGAAACCAAGGACATTTGGTGCCAGACTCATGAATTGTATGGTGGAGGCTGATTCTGGTGTCCCAGATATACCCTGAGAGATGAACCAGCTGGGTAGTGGCACATTTAGAGCACTTCCAAAGTTCTGACCAGCTGTACCCCAGCAGCTTTCCCTGTGTCACTTACGTTTACATCCAAATGACGCTCACAAAGGGTGCATCAGGTCCTGCTGCTGTAACACAGATACATGAGTCACACCTTCTCTCATCTGCTCAGTTCAATATCTGTTACAAAGCACCTTTGATTTAAGTTTCTCTTTGATTCCAGGTTTGGCTGGGATGGGGACCACTTCTCCCAGCACCAAGAGCCACCACTTCCAGCTTCCTGATAGGAGAGGAAAGGGGAAATTGCCATAGAAAAGCCCATAACAGAGGGGTAGCCATCATCAGGAAGAAGATGGGACTGCCAGGACCACTGCATCCTGAAGGAGTCAGCAAAGTAGTCCGGGTGTTGAACAACAGGTGATGAAGTACCAGCATTTGTTGTTTTTTTTTTGTCTTTCTGCTGGGTATAGGAAGGAAAAAAAAAGGGAAGGACCAGGACTTTGCTTGTGCAGCCTTGAGGGGAAGGTATTTATCAAACATAATCTGCGATTGCTGGAGCTCTCAAGTAGAGCACTGACAAGTTTGAGTAACTCTTGCATCACCAGAAAGAGAAGAAGGCCAGGGGGAACCATGTGCAAGACTCCTGGACTTGCAGAACCCTGGAGACATTTATGGCCACTACCACAGCATTTGGATCAAGTCCCAAGTTTCTACATTCCCTGTTTTCAGCAAAAAGCTCTGAAACACAGAAGGAGAGCAGATGGGAAGAAGTCAAATTCTAAAACCTTCGAGAAGACAACGAAGATCTCAATGCGTGGTTGAGGGCTGCATGGGAGGGTTCAAAGCTCATGGCTTCCCACTCTCTAGCATGTACTGCAGGATGCTAGAGCCATTTCTGAAAGATGTAATTTCTTTTCTACAGCATCCTGCTGGCTTTGTGCCTCTTTGTGTGATTTTTCCACATGGGAGGATTCCATTGGAGCTATTAAGAAAAAAATTTGTGGATTGCTCTTTGATATATCATTTCACTCTTTCAGCCCTCTGAGGGAAATTTTCCTTAAAACTGGATGGCTTTTGCTTCTGGAGACTCAGCTTTTCCACTGTGCTCAATAGGATTTGGGCCTGGGGAAGGGAAAGGAGTTGGTTAATCTTCCCATTTGTTTGGCTGTTTCATCTAAAATACTTCCAAGCCCAGCCACGACTGCTCCTCCTCTGCCAGCCACAGTCTGATGTTATAAAGATTAATGGTCAGAGTTTGGAAAAAAAAAGAGAAAAAAAAAAGAGTAACGAAAGCACACATTTAATTTTCTTATTTCTCTTTTTTCTGCTTTTTTTTTTTTTTTTTTAATGTATGTATCTATATATATAATTGCCCTTTCAGATAGTTCGCCCTTGTCCACTAATTGAAGTTGCAGCTGTGAGGTGCCTGAACAGGTCTTCTTTCCATAGCAATCCCTTTTGCCTCCTCAAGGTTGCCCCATAATACGTGATAACTGCCTGTGACATGCAGTAATCTCTCACAGCACAGGCTATGATTTTCCAGACAGAAGATGAGACACTGTTCACTCTAAGGAAGAGGAGGAAAAGGCACTACCAAACAAAGGTGCATGAGTGCTGACCCCCATGCAGCACATCTCTGGAAAAAGCACATGGAAGCCCCAGGGCTGGTGCAGGGGATGCTGCCTTCACCAAGCAGTGCCCTGTCCTGAGCCACTGCAGCACCCACATGATGCACAGCAAAGGAAGCCACACTGGGATGAAGCTGTACCACATGAGAGCAGACATTCATATCCTCTAAAAAGCCAGCAATTATGAAACTAAAGCCTCCAGAAAATGCACACTTTATGAGCACGAAAAATGCATTTTTTTGTTTAAAGACAGCCTACTCTGAAAAGAAAAAATAAATAGACTTGTGCCTTCTTGTGCTGCACTGTGATGGAGAGATGAAGGAAAGGTAGCAGGGATTTTCTTTTTGTTGTCAGAGGGACTTTGCCTGGGCTTGAAGCCTGGAGGATTCACTACATGTTAAAATCCCTGGAGCTGAGCAGAAAAAATTTCCTCTTTGGTTTGAATTTTGCCTGGCAAACCCAACCATCCAGAGCCAAACTCAGCAGAGTGTTTTCTCCACAGGTGTCCATGTTCCTTGAAAGGCCATGTTTGCTTCGTGGCTGAATGTGCAAAGGCAGGGATAGGCACCAGTGTAGGTTTTGGAGATATTCTTCAGTTTTTCAATTCTGCTGGTTACTGCTGCTCACCACAAGCTCGCCCAAGTCATGTGTGAGAGTCACCACTTGAGACAGGGTCGTGAGGAAGGTGAAGGCACTGGAACAGGTTGCCCAGTGGTGTGGTTGATGCTTCATCCCTAGTGACTTTCAAGGTGAGGCTGGATCAGGCCCTGGGCACCCCGATCTAGCTGTGGTGTCCCTGTTTATGGCAGGGGAATTGGATTAGATGGCTTTCAGAGGTCCCTTCCAACTCTAAGGATTCTATGATTCTATGATCTTTGGGACATCCCAGAAAGTGCCAAGTGATACCTCAGCAGTGATATTTTGGCTCATGTTTTGATACTCTCACCCAAGAAAACACAATTCCTGTGCTACCCCTAGTAGAGAAAGATGTGATGGACAGAGAATTGTGGCCAGGTGCAGGAGGACCTGGTGTCCCATGCAGTGTTAATGGCAGCCTCCCTCGCCCAAGCCCTACCTGCAGGAGGAAGTCGAAGAGCGCCAAGCGGCCCCACTCACCGCGCTGGATGCTTGCACAGGCTGTGTTTCCTGCCTCCGGGGCCACACTGTGGGACCGTAGCATCTCCTGATACTGCAGCCACCCCAGGGCACAAGAGTTCTGGTCATTGTTGGTGTCCTCCAGGTGCTGGACGTCAGGTGCCCACCAGATGAGGGGCCGGGGGACACCATTGGTATAGCTGTAGGGTAGGATGGGGCTGGAGAAGCGGCGGGCCACTGCAGGCAGGCTCCTGTTCAGCCCTAAGACCCTGTCCAGGTGGAAGGCCACCACCTCATAGAGGTCTGTGGAGCGCTTGATGAGCCCACATCGCCCATCCCCACAGTCCTCCCCTGGACTGGCAGGCTGGGTGTCACCATCAGCACGCAGACGGATGCGCAGGACCTGCCCATGGGCTGGCACACGGCGTTTGGAGACTACTTGGCCACGGGCCAGCAGCTCCATCTTCTGGATGTCATCCTCTGAGAGCCACGGTGGGACTGTCTCACCAAAACACAGCCTGTCCTCCTGAGGTGAGCCGCCCCACCTGCATGGCTGATCCGCACAAGGGGAAGGCATTGAGGCACCCCACTGCCTCAGCCAACGTCCTTTCCCCCTGTGTCTTTTTGCTCCCCGGCTGGTGGGCTGGTCCCCACACGGGGTGATGGCCACATCTCGCCGGGGCCGGGGTGCCAGCAGGAGTGATGCAGGTGCTGGAGGTGCTGGTGCCACATGGGCCGAAGGGGCCAGGCCATGGTCCCCATTTGGTGGAGAGGGGAGGTAGGAGAGTGCCAGCAGGGCCAGGGCCAACAAGATTAGCAGAGCCAATAGGGAAGGGTGCTTCAGCCCCGTCCTTCTCCACGGTCGTTGGGCCTGTGGATCAGAAGGAAGAAAGTCATTGAGAGTTTCTGCATTACTAAGCCACTGTGTCTGCTTTGCCCTAAAGCCATTGCAGGTATCACAGCACCAGCTGAAAAGCCACCCTGCTGGCTGCTACCTGTGTTGGTACCAAGCTCTCATCTCTTCCTTGCTGATGGCCAGCCTACTTTATAAGTCTCTGTTTTCCAGCCCAGCACCACCCATCTGCTTTACAGGGACATTTCCCAGCAATTCAGCAACGAGGCTTGAGACAATAAGTAGGGAAGAAGGCCTTGTTCCTCTTTGCTTTGCAATTATTTATTTTGGAAGTACGAGCATATCTACAGCAGAACATGGTGGGACAATACACTGCCAAGGAAGGGATAAGGAATTGTTTGTAAGAGTAAAAGCTTGAAAAAATAAAAGATGAAATGCTGCAGGAGAGGGAGCCAGCAGCCAGTGTCTTCCAGAAGGCAGCACACAAGAACCACAGAATGGTTTGGGTTGGAAGGAACCTTAAAGACCACGAAGTTCCACCCCCCTGCCATGAGCAGGAACACTTCCCACTAGACCAAGTTGCCCAAAGCCCCATCCAGCCTGGTCTTAAACATCTCAACGGATAGAGCATCCATAGCTTCTCAGGACAGGAATGCTTTGCTTACACTCAGCTTACACTGGCCTCCTCCCATAAATCTCCATATCCATGTTAGAAACACAGGACAAAAATAAACTGGAGTTTCTCAGAAACCTCACACACATCTGAGTATTTTTCAGAGCTTTGCTCCAAACAACCCAAATAACAACAGCTCTGCTTTTTGCTTTCCTAAAATCAGACCTTAAGTGCTGCCATCAATGTTCATGAATGCGCTTGGGAACTCATACGTTCATGGTGCGGAAAGCCTTGTGTGTGCACAGCCGCCAAGACCACCTGTAATTACGTAAATTCACACCCTTGATGGTGCACACAGAGGTCATTTGAGAAACACTGAAAGTTCAATAGGAAAAACCCTGTTTATTCCAATGGGGGAAAGCATCGCTGGTCACAGGGAGCCAAACGGATGGTAATGATTATCCTTTCTTTAAAATGTCAAGTTGGTTTGCAAAGTGAGTGGTTGAAGCATCCTTACTGCCTGAAACTGCTTTCTCCTCGCCCTGGGCAGGTTTGCTTCAGGCACTGCAAGTTACAGTCAAGCCTGAAGTCCTTCAGTGTGAGCCTGGACCACCATTGCCCTTTCCCTACTCAGCTTGCAGAGCCTGGTTTTCCCTGCTACAAAGACAGTAATAAGGGAAAAAAAGTGTGAGTACATCCTATATGTTATTTCTGGCAGTCGATATTGCAAATTTAATAATAACCTAGATGATACAGCATTGCAGAAATGGTGCTATATTTACAAGCCACGGGTAAATCCTTTTCTAAAGAGAACTTCTCCAAGCTCATGCAGTAAAAAATGCTGCACTTGAAACTATGGCTTCAATTCAGCCTGAAATGAAAACCATACATACTGTTCCACTTTGCCAGCTTGACAAACTGACAGTGCAGCACATCTTCTCTAGAAATTAGGTACATTTCCCAGCAGGCAAGCTAACTAAAAGCCCATAAAAAGGCTTCAGAGAGGTACTGCTCATTCCAGGACACCAAGGAGCAAACAACGTTGCAATGCTCACGCATCACATGAACATACGGCACAACCTAGGTTCCTGAAGGCACAGGCTGGCCTTCAGGAGGAATAAAAAACTTTCTGAGTGTGGGTCAGAGGATTTTATCCTTGATGCTTTGTTCCCAGGGCGCCTGAACCTTGGCGGAATTTGCAGCAGAGAAGCCTGTTTTCAATTGCTTTCCAAAGTGCATCAAATTGGCTTTGTTGAGCTTGGAAGAAAAGAAAAACAAACCCAAAACTTCATTATCCAGGAATGTAAGAAACAGCCTTAAAACCACAAAAGATGCCATAGAAATACATGGCCTTTAAATGTGAGATTCATACCCGCTCCCCTCTGGAGTCTGCCAAATAAACCACAGAATTGTGTGGACAGCAGGCAATGCAGCATGTTTAGCATGTGTAATGCAGGCATTAACAAAGACCACTTGAGCAGCCACCAGAAATCCTCATCCACAGCCCACGCTCCCAGGAGAATCTGCAAAGCCTTGCACTCATCACAGCTGCCCAGGAACGTGGGGCTGATAAGGGCACATCCACACAATTCACCACATGGCATCTCCTCCAGGAATGGCACAGCACCATCCTTCTGGTTATGGTTGGAAAATGCATGAGTTTATCAAAAGGAAAGCTCACAGCAGCCAGGAGACCAAATCCCTTTCTCACCAGAGCACGAGCTGAAAGAAATCCCCAGCAGAGCCCATGATTCAAGTGCTAAGTATCTTCCTATATCATCCTGCCTGGGGAAGATATACAACTTGCCAAGTGAGGCTTTACTAAGACAGCTCTTGAATTACAGCCACCAGCTCTGAGGCAGCCCCAGCCCCCTTCAGACCCCATCAGATGTACAAAAGTGGCCACAGCAACCCAGGGGCAAAGGGATGCTGGATCTGCTGCCACATGTTGCTGGGTCTGTCCTGCCAAACCTTTCCAGCTGGCACACGAAACGTTCAGTTCTATGATTGATGGAAAGGGCATTTTCCATCTTGATGCTATCTATGGTGCAACTCATATTCCCACTAATTTAATCCCAGGAGTCAGCACATAGCACCACCAGAGCAAACAGTCTCTGGGATGCTCCACTTACAGTGTTTGAAGCTTGAGCCTGCTGCTGCCTGCTGAGTTTTCCTTGCCTCCTCTTCCTGCTGTACCTCAGATGCACACAGGATGGCTTTCCCATGTGCATGGGGAAGCTGCAAGAGGGGCCCCTTCCCCAGCAGAACAGATGTGGCTTGCCTTTGTGCAACATCTGCGCCGCGTGTGCCCGCACGTCTCAAACAGTGCTGCCTTTGTGCAGTGGGAGCCGCACAGAGGATGCTCTGGAGGAGGGCAGCAGCCTGCAGACTGCATGCTGGGGTTGTCTGTGTCTAATCCTGCACACACGCTGCTCTGCATGCTGGTTTCCTTCTGGTGGAGAACAATGTTCTTTCTTCCTCACATTTTGCAGGACCCAGAAGCCTTGCTCCTCATGACTTCTGTCCAGCTGCAGCATGGGACTCAGCTGCATTGCTGATTTCTCTGAGCATGCCCAAAGACAGGACAGCAATAACAGCAATGAACCGGGGGCCACCTCAAGTCCCTGTTCTCACAATGTCCCTGACCCCAAAGCTTCTTCCTTCCAGAGCTGCTCACCGACTTTGGCTCTTCACCTTCAGTGGAGTTGAGCTGGTTCAGCTCCTTTCTGAATTATAGCAGCAAAGAGCAAAAGTGCTGGAAAGTGACATCTTTTTGCAGAGCGTTTTGAGCTACATGGGCTACAGGGAGGAATATATTAACATGAAATCAAATTCTGTTCCCTTCTTGCTCTTGGTGAGCTTACCAATCCTGTTGATGAGTGCCTGAAGAACTGCCAAACCTCTCTTACACATTTCTGGGACCCGATCCAGTTCTATTTGTTTTATTGGGGGTTACATTTTCCCCGTGGCTGAGCTTGGGGTGAATTTCAACCCTCTTTTGATTTTCAGCCTTCGTAGACTGGCTGCAGAATGCTCTGAGCGCATTTTGGTGGAGGCAGTGCGAGCAGGCTGGCTCCATCTCCTCTCGCTTGCTCCAAGGGATTTTTTTCTTCCTGGAGAGCAAAGGAGTGCATTCGTAGGATTCCACAGCTGCAGCCAGGAGTGGGGGGACAGCGGGGCCATTCAGCCCCAGGCTAGATTGAAAACAGAATTGTTCAGACGTGCCCATCCTCAAATACAGGAAAGTAATAATTTCATTCAATTTAAACCATTCCTTCAGTTCCTATGCAGAAAACTAAAGGGAAAGGAATCTGCTCCCTGCCTGGCTTTGCCTCTGCTTCTCACTTTCCGTTCTCCCAGCAGACCTCACCAGGTGAATGAATGGGCACTGTCCTAGGGCACGGTGAGCAGCTGCAGAGCTCTGAGCCTGTGAAGCAGGAGGGGCAATTCCCGCATCTGGCAGCTCTGCAGTAATAACATATGCAGTCAGCCCCTCTTGGTCATAGTGCCTCATGCCGGGAGAACAATGGAGCTGTTGGAAATTCCTTGCTGGTAGATTTTGAAGCCAGAAGAAGTCAGAAATCATCTGAGTGTCTTGCTTAGGGTTTATGCACAGATGAAGCAACAGGACGAGCAGCTCAGGCACAGCTGGAAATCAATCCCCTTCACTGTCACTAACCTGCCTTTGAGGGTCTAGATCAAATGCCAATTAAAAGTGAAATCAATCAATACAGGAATTCACCAAGAAGAAACAATGGCATCATCAGACCTGCTCTTGCAAAGGGAGAATTGAAATCCACGTGGAAAGTGAATGCCCTGCTCCAGCACAGAGACCACAGCAGCAGCTGGCATGCATTGTGAAAGGCTGCACAGTGCAGGCTGGAAGGGAGGGCAGCGCTGCAGGGGGAGCCTGGCATGGGGAGAGGCTGCCCGGCTTCTTCCTTTGTGGGGAGGAGCCACTTCTGATCCCTAGATGTGCGACACCCTCCCCATTTGTTCTTTTTTTCCTTTTGCTGAAAATTGTTAATTGGGAAACTCAGATCAGTGTGTGCAAGTGGTGCTGGGATGGACACTGCCAAGTGCCACATCTCCCTGCACAAACACACACATGCACACACACACACACACGCACCAGCACTGCTGCCCCAACAGACACACCAGCTCCCCTGGCCACGACTTGAGGTGACATAGGCAACGCTGCCACAGAGATTCACTGCTTCTGATTAAATATTCTTTCTCCCATGAAACCACCAGACAAAAGGCATCACCCTGCCTGATAGCAGCACCTCAGCCCAAGGAACTGCGTCTGCGGATATCCTCACGACTGGCTGTGTGCGCTCCCCATACTATCGGCAAGGACAGACCCATGCTGGAGCCTCGCCTACATGTCCCAGCCCTGGGAGAGGTCCCTCCAATCCTCCTGATTTCTCTAAAAACGGGTCAGCTGGGGGACATCCTCGCATCGAATCCCATGGGGTTGGTGCCTCTGAAAAGGCTCTGCACCTCCTCCCACCCACAGCTCGGCAAGGAGACCCCCATACGTTACCATGGCTGGCAGTATCTGTCGGCTCGCTGCTCCTCGTGGGCTTCGCTGCACGCGGTCACCGTTGGGCTGACACTGCTCCCCAGCAGCAGTTCCGTGGAGAACCAGGATATAGACTGCATTATTTCTATATAAAATATCTGGGTGGCTGATCCACATCCCCTGCCCCCCAGGCGCCAGGCCAGGCGCTGCCGCCCCGTGCCCTTCAGGCTGGCGGCAGTCCCTGCGCTGAGGACGCCTGGCCAAGTCCGGCCGCCAGTTTTCCAACTCGGCAGCAGCCCGGACCCACCTCCCGGTGGGGGGAGCAGAGAGGCTGGGAAGGGGGGAGCAGGCATTTGAAGAGTCTCTTTTTCACAATAAAAGCCCTTCTTGCTGCTTTTTTTTCCCTTTTTTTCTTTTAAAAACAGAGGACTGATTTGATCCAGGAGGTGCAGGTAAAGGGTGAAGTGACACGAACTGCTCCTGAGCCCCTGAGCTGGGACAAGCGGCGGAGCGGCAGAGCCTGGCGACCCCTCTGGTCCCACAGCACTGCACCTGGCAATGAGAGCCCCAGGTCTGTGTGTGTGTGCCCAAAAACACCTTTCAAAGGTTTCTAGCAGTGTCTGCTGCTGTTCAATAGCAGCATGGCAGAGAGCCACGCTGACAGCTGGAGTGGCGGGAAGAAGATTTCTGAGCAACTTGAAAGGAGTTCATGCGTTAAAGGCCATTTCTGGTGCTCTGGCTATTGAGATTGACTGGCATCATTTGTATTATGATCTACGATCTATAATCTATGATTAGTCATAGAATCACAGAATCACAGAGTATCTCAGGTTGGAGTGGACCCACAGGATCATTGAGTCCAGTTCCCAGATCCACACAACACAACCCAAAACCCAAACCCAATGTCTGACAGTGCTGTCTAAATGCTCCCTGAACTCCTGCACTTGGGGCCGTGCCCATTGCCCTGAGCAGCCCGTTCCATGCCCACCACCCTCTGGTGCCATTGGAACAGGCATGGATGGCTGCTGCAGGAGGCAGACATAAGGGATCAGCAGCGAAACTGCAGTGATAAATCCACAGAAACAAGAGACAGATGCTCCAACCTCAGCATTCGGAAATTTTGATCTCATTCCCACACCTTCCTACTTCCCATGGAAAAGCATTTTAACAATGTTCACTGTGCAAAAAGAAAAAAAAAAATTAAATATGTTCACATTCTACCTGAGCTCTGTGGCCCTGAGGAGTCCATGGGGCATTGCTGTGGGAGGAGGTGGGATGCAGGATGCTGCAGGCCTGGTCACACCACCTGCAAATTCATGGAATCACAGAATCACTCATAGAATCATAAGGTTTGAAAAGCCCTCTAAGATCGTTGAGTCCAGCTGCCAACCCCCCCCCCCCCCAGCTGACCTCATCCCACTGTACCACATCCACACGGTTCTTGAGCACCTCCAGGGACAATGACTGCCTCACTGCTCTCTCTGAGAAGAAATTCTTCCTCATATCCAACCTGAACCTCCTCTGGAACAACTTGAGGCCATTCCCCCTCATCCTATTGCTGTTACCTGGGAGAAGAAGCCAACCCCCACCTCACCACACCTCCTTTCAGGCAGCTGTAGAGAGCGATCAGGTCTCCCATCCCTGCTCCTGCTGGCTGCATTTCTGATACAAGCCCGGATGCCATTGGTCTTCTCATCCACCTGGGCACACTGCTGGCTCATGTGAAGCCAGCTGCCCACTGGCACTGCCAGATCTTTTTGCACTGTGTGGCTTTCCAGCCAAGTTTCCTCTCAAAGAGCAAAACCTGGCTCTGAAATGACACAGAAAGTGGCACGCAGGAGGCTCCCTCTGATCATGAGACAGCACTTCTACTGCTGTGCACATGACAGAGATCTGGCATAGGCTCAGAGAGGCTCTCAGGTCTCCTCCCTGGAGATCTTTTCCCTTTTACCTCAGGAGCAGGGGCAGAAGCTCCTGGAGCCAGGGTGGGTACAGACATCAGAAGGGACAGCAAGGTCCAGAAAGATCTGTACCTCTAAGAAGGTGAACAGATAAAATTTGAAGGGTATCTTTTCCCCATTTAGAAAAATGTGAGGCTCTAATGGGTTTGAGGAGCTGCGAATACAACTTTCCACATACACCAAGATAATTATAAGCTTGAATGGATTTCTGAGATCCAATCACTACCTGTATAAATCACTGCCTATTGCCCACTGATTATGAATGAGCTGCTAAGGAAGCCTTTGGATTTCTCTTTTTTCCCTGTTATCTCTTATATCTGCTGGCAGTGGGCCTTGACACCACTAAGGAGCAGCCTACAGAGGACAGCCTGAAACTGCAGCCACCCCCCCTGGCTACTGCAAAAGGACGGCAAGGAGCAAGCAGGAAGAGGAGAGCCAGCTAGCTGCCAAAGGTACTGGGCTTGGGGTTTGCAAAGCTAGAGATGCTGAGAAATTGACAGGCTGCTAAACCAGGTCCTCATCTGGCTTCTGAGCACGATGTCCCCATTCCTGTCCCCAAAGAGGACACAACCCAGCTCTCTAACGCAGGGAAAACACAGGTGATGGGAGATTTCTGTGTATTTGGGAGGTAAGGAAAGAGAACCTGCTCTCTCAGGATGTCTGCATTGTTCTTACGGCAGTGAGCCCACTCAGGTCACCAACAGCGCTCTGAATTCCCATGAATAGGGCCCAACCAGAGCATAGGGGTGCATTAATGTTGTCAGGTGCTTCTGTCATACCTTTTCTGACTCAATAAAAGTCAGAGGGCCTCATCCTGAAGCAGAAGAACATCTTTATAAACAGCATTCACAGTGCCAGAAAGCACTACAACATCCACAGAGAAACCAGACAATCCCTAGGTGTAAGGGCTCCATGCCTCCCACAAGCACCTATGGCATCAGGCTGCTGTCATCACTCAGATGCACACAGAACGAGGCACAAAAGTTTTTAAGACTTCCAGAGCATGTGGGTTAATCAGAAAAATACAATTTGTCAGTCTGCAACTATTTAAACCTGGAGATTCAGATTTCCCTTTATGATTTACTCATTATTATCTCTCTTCATTATTAACCTGAAGGAATGGCATAGAGCTGCATCAAGGGAGGGTCAGGTTGGGTGTTAGGAATAGGTTTTTCACCAGAGGGTGGTGGGCATGGAACAGGCTGCCCAATGCAGTGGCCACATTCTCAAGCTTAAGAGTTTAGGAAGAGTCTGAGCAATTATGTTCTCAGGTGCGTGGTCTTATTTTTGGGCAGTCCTTTGCGAAGTCAGGAGTTGGACTTGATGGTCCTTACGTGTGCCTCCAAACTCAGGATGTGCTGTGATTCTATGATTCACCATTTCTCTAATCTGCAGACCTCACCAGCAAATTAAGGTGTGTGGGTGTCTGTGTGTACCCTCAACTTTATCACTGTTTAAAAATATTGGAAATCTGATGAAGAATGGTGCACTGATATCTCCTTAGAAGAATCCTGAAATCATATATCAAGCGGCTTCCTCATCATAGAATAACTAAGGTTGGAAAGCCCTCTAAGGTCACCTAGTCCAACCATCGACCCATCCCTGCCATACCACTGACCACTGACTCTCAGTGCCACATCCACACGGTTCTTCAACACCTTCAGGGCCGGTGCCTGCACCACCTCCCTGGGCAGCCTGTGCCACTGCCTCACTGCTCTTTCTCAGAAGAAATGTTTCCTAATATCCAACTTGAAATCTGGTTATGTGGATCTCTGACTGTTACAATTTCAGGACCCAACGGGTATGTGGTACAACACCATTACCTTAGAAACACCCAAAGTGCTTTGCTGGCATGAGCACCAAGATCCGACCATGAAGGTAACAAAGCTTTTCCTTAAAGGAAGTTACTTGAATTGAACTCCCAAAGATGCTTACATTGACTACAAATGTACCTCTGTTACTAAGGCAGGAAAAAAAGTATCCCAAAAGGCTAAGCCCAGGGGACTGTGTCTTACTGGCTCCCTGTGGAAGAAGATAAGAGCAAATCCAAAGTACCACCTCGGCACTTCCTGCATTATGATTCTGTCAGGTTTGTTCTGTGCTCCACGAGGAAATTTGCACTCTGAATAGGGACGCATCATTTCAACTTCACAGCAACTCACTTCTTTTTCAGCTAATCGACCTGAGCTTCCATGGACTCCTCTGTGAAAAGGCATTTTCTCCTTTCCACCATCTCCAGCCTCACAGCTGTCTCACACACAGGCTGATCCTCAATAGACTGGTTTACAGCACTGAATAGGACAGATTCCTCCACAACCAGTAGCAATTCCTGGGACACCTTATCACAAGGCTGTGGACAGGGGCAGTGTGAACAGGCTTCAGAAATTCGACACATTCACAGGCAGGTCTATAAGAGATTCTGAAGAAACTGGGCAAGGGAGAGCCCTATAGCAGTGCTGGTCCTGCCGCTGTACACGTTGGAGAAGGGCCACACTCTTGTCTGTGCCCACCCAGCACCTCCCAAGAACAGTTTCTCCTAGATCACGTTCAGATGGCTGGGAGCTGAGGCAGCCTGCTCACGTATGGGGTGAGGACCTGCACAGAGCAGCAGCTTGCCAGACTCCCCCTGGACTCTGAAAAATGCTTTGAGCATCCAGAGCAAAAATGATGCCACTTTTAGCCAGTCAGAATTAATTTGCTTCATTATGCCATAAACCCTCTGATTTTTTCCATTATCCACAGAGGCTTCCAGGATGAGCTAAGGCTCACATATGCAATGTGAATGACACGAGCAGCAGAAATAAAAGACAAACAAGCCTCCCCCAAAAATCCATTTAAAGCTATTCTGAAGCTCCAGGGGGAAGAGAAAGGGGAAGAAAAGGAAAAAGCCCACGAGTCTGTTTCCCATTCTTTCTTTATATCACCTTTAAACAGCATCAATCAGCAACTCAGCTAGGAGCAGCTTTTCTTTTATTTGATGGCTTGGGTAAACATGAGGTTCAAACAGCGGCTCTAAGACTTGACTGCTGAGTTATTGTGAAAAGTATTCAGATGTTGTGCCCTCCTACTGGGTGTCTTCAGGTAAAGCTCCAGCTGATCTCAAAGATAGTATTTCTCCCTTCTATTTAAATATCAACACTATTCCTTTTCTAAGGCACATACCAAAGCAGAGCATCCAGGTGAGATCCTGCCACACAAACCTGCACCAAGGGCACTGTGCCCCAACAGAGCACACAAAGCAGGCATGAAAAGGGCTCCCCTGTCCATCACGGGACCACAAAACAAAATATCCTGAGACACACCTAAGTGCCATGAGGCCAATGGAGAAATGCTGAGAAGCACCTGTGACAGATGCTCCATCCTTGAAGGTGTTCAAGGCCAGGTTGGATGGGGCCCTGGGCGGCCTGATTCATTGGGTGGCAGCCCTGCCCACAGCAAGAGGCTGGCATTGGGTGGAATTTGAGGTCCCTTCCAACACAAGTGATCCTATGATACTATGATTCAAGCTCAAAACATCAGAAACTATCCTGAACGTGAAAAAATGACAGGAATTATAAAAGGAAAGAACCAAAACACAAAGACCTGAAACAGGAAAAGCAAAGATCACACAGCCAGTCCCTTGATTTACTCCATATATTTGTAAGCCTTAAAATACTTATCATTATGCAATCAATAATGTCCTGAATAAAAAGTAATGGCTTAACAAAAGGCAGCATGTGGAATTTTCAGGTATCTTATCAACATGGACTGGGGGGAGGAGAGGGACACACAAGGCTAGAAATGTTTGAGGGACACTGCAAGCAGAGGAAGACAAAAAGCAGAGGGAATCCAGATGAGAACCACACAAGTTCATGATCAGCACTGATGGCACAGGAGTTCAGCCAGTGCCAGTGTGAATTGCTTTTGGGTTGAGGTGCCACTGTTGCATCAAATGCCTAAAACAGCCATGTTCCACCTGAGGAATGGCCCAGCCCGCCCTGCAGCCAGCCCCTGCCCCACACCATCATGGTACCAGCTCTGCCACACAGAGCAGCCCAGCCCAGTGGTGGGCATGCACCCATTGCCCAAGGGAGCCATGGCAATTCTTCTTCATGAAGCGTGGCCCAGACAAGCCCAAAAGTGACACACACACACCAAGACATGTCTCTCAGCACACTGACATCTATTTAATCCCTCTACAGAGCAGCAGCTGTGGTTTGGGTAAGAATTTGCCTGTGGAAGAGTCATTTTTTAACTTTCATTTTGCCAAAAAGGAGCACAAGCAATGCTAGAGGCTCTGGGAAGGTGCCTCTTGTGGAGTTGGGGAGCCCACGGGGCATGACAGTGTTCAAAATGAAACTTCAATTATGGCCAGCACAAGGCATGGCAAGTTGATGTGTTGGCCCAGCACTGCAGCCTTGCACAACACTGCAGCTGCACCAGATTGTTGTAAATTACACAAAGGGACTCCAATCCTGCTCCCCTAGTTGCTCATATCTCCAAGACTTGGCAGCACCTGCCTCTAACCGCAGTTTAGGAAGTACTTATCTGCTAATCCCAGGGGTAAAATCATCCTCTCTACTCCCAACAAGCCTCCTACATGTTCTGTGTGAAACCAGCTAAGAACATCCATGCCAGCACTTCACCTTAAGCTGTTTCTGAACAGCAGATCCAATTTCTTAACACTCCACAAAATAAAGAGGTACATGCTGACCGGGTCCAGCAAGTTCCATCTTAGTCAACTGTAAATGTAAAATAAAGATATGGATAAGCACATTCATCACTGTCAAATATCCACACCAGCACCTTTGTTTGGCACCGTTCCCTCATATGCAAGGGCAGCAGTTACCTTGAGGTGCTGTGAAAAGCAAATATTGCCATCGTGTGGTAAGCACTAGGAACAAACCCATCCTTCTGCCTTGTTATGTGTGGCCTTCAATCCGACCATCCAGCACCGAAGGCACAGCACCCATTGCTTGAGGAGGTGCACCCCTGACACCATGCAAAGCCACAGCACCCATTGCTCGAGGAGGTGCACCCCTGACACCATGCAAAGCCACTGGCAGTTTGAGAGCTTTCATCACTTCTAAGGAGCAGCACAAGAGGCTCACACACAACACGCTGTCAGAAGGTGAAGTTACCCCAAAACCTGGTACATTCTACTGTTTCTCTTTCCTCCAGACTGTAATCCAACATAACTTAACATCTCCAGATACTTGAGTGCAAATTCTGATCTCAATTCGCATTGTTTCAGAGGTTTTTAGTTACACCATTCACACCAATCATACGTTTGAACTCAATTTCCGGAGGCATAAAACTGTTGTCTCAAACTACTTGTAAGTGCCCGAGGAAACGTGCCCAGTATTAGTTAAAAGAACAGCCAGGCACATAACTATTGATAAGCATTCATTTTCAAAAGCACACATCATCAGCCTACTTGACAATATACGAATGTATATTTGACAGTGTCCTTGAACTTCTTACAACCTTCATTTTTCAATATTCTCCTGCCTCCATTTTATATTTGACTTTAAAAATAACTTCCCTTTATACAAGAGATCTCAGATCTACAATTTCTCCATTCAACATGAAGAAAATACATTCCCTGCCAACAGACCACACCTGAGAAAGCATGGAAGATGCTGACACTTAGAGATGCAGACATTAAAGTGCAAAGACTAAATCAATTTGAAATACTGAATTAAATAACTATTTTTTTAGGTCACGTCCCTTTTTACTTAATGGTTTTGACTGAAAAGTGGCAATTGTGTGCTGTATAGTTTAAGGAACTCAGGTGTGTAAGGTACTGATACCAACTATCAACTACAAACATACTGAAGAGCTGGCATGCTAAACAAAACCATCCATTTCCATCTTGTTAATAAACCACTCAGCACAACTGCGTGTTTTTAGACATTTGTGGTGCAGAAGTATCCCAGGTCACTGCTCACAGATCACTACATGATGTCTGAGGATATGAACTATCTTGAGTTAGGAAAAACATCAACATTTCTAACTGTCTTGGGAGCAAAGTACTGAGCATGTCTGTATGGTCAACAGAATGTGACAAAAACATTTCTGTGTGTTCCAGAGAAACCCTTGAGCCCAACGCTTGTAATATTAATAAATGAGACAGACAACAGAAGCAAAGTGAACTTGATTACAATTTAGATCAGCTATTTTACCACTTGTCACTTCTGAAGAATCAGAACATGGACACAAAGTGAAACACAGCTAGATGCTCATTTTATTTCTGTTTCTTCTCTGTCTTCTTGACTTTCTTAGTTGTCTTCTTCTGGAGCTTCTTAATTTCATGCTTAATGATCCTGTTTCTCTGTAAAAACAGCAAAAAATTACTATTAATCAGATGGAAACTACAACAGTTCAAAACCATTATTCCTCAAATTCAGTTCTAAGCTTTCAGATTCTGTCCTTTCCAGTAATAAAGCCTTTGCTAATCTGACTGTATTTTAGTAAGTCCGAAGATTTACCATGTATTACATTTAAAACGTGAAACTCCACCTAAAACCGATCTACCAAGCAGCAAACATCACTCTGGCTGATGTGGGGATTCCAATATTCCATGAGTAAGGAGTTTATTACAGAACAAAATGCTAACTGTATTCAACAGAGAACATCTCATTTCAGCAGCAGGTAACTCCTCAGCTATGACTCACAAGACTGACACACGGGCCATGTGAATTCAAGCCTGATCAATGACCGACCAAAGAAATGTAAAAAAAAGTTCAAGGCATCCCAGTATTTTCTGTCACTCTATAAGCCAAGCCAACTATAAAGGCAAGACTACCAAGGATCTCCACGTAACTCTAAAAGTAAAGTTTAAAAGCATTAACCCTGTAAAGAAACTACACTCAAACACTTACCATCTTCTTTGCCTTCATAACCTTGTAACGATCGAAGTCAGTCATTTTGGCTTTCTGTTTGAAAAGAATCAATCATGAGGCTGTGCTACATATCCATGCAAGTTATAGAACTCAGCACTTCAAAACGTTCCACAGTTAACTCTGATCCCCTTCAAATTGGGTCTAGCCACTCAACTGGAAATAGTTCAGTACGGGAGGCCTTCACTGGGATGCAGTGATTCAAGAAAAAAAAAAAGATTATAGAAACGACCAAATAAAACCAACCCTTACAGTACAAAGACAAGTAAAAGCTGATAGCAATTTTTCATCTGCACTATGACCACATTTAATCCTAGCAAGAGTAAATACACAGTTTATTCTACTAAAACTAATTTTCATGAGCAGAAGCAGTAAGAAGTGCATTACAGATCCAGTTAAAACACATACCTTTTCTCTGGCTTCAATCTTCTTTGCCCATCGTGTTGCTGCCCACTTCTCATTTATATTCTCCTTCTCCCAGGCACGACGCACACACTTCTGACGAGCGCTGTATGAAAAGAGCCAGGTAGTTATATTGATTATCTGTACAAACCATTCCCTCTGATGCCATCTCAACCAATTTCACAGAAGGGAAGATCCTCCTTCTGCATTCCTTCAAATGCAGAAACCAACCCTTCAGTTTAAGCCAATTATACCACAGGGATGCATGTGGCATTCAAATTTTGTTACGTATCCTTTGCTCAACCTATGGATTTCCAGCCACACACCCACACTCCCAGCAATGGTTCTCAATCAGAAAAGCAGCTCAGATAGCAACTAAATTGGAGTTCAGTCTCCTAAAACTCCATGCAGCTCTGCAAAGAGTGAATGTTTTTAATGTCTGAAAGTGACAGGAGCGACAGCAAACACACAGCAGCACAGTACTCCTGCAACTGCTTCCACTTACTCCTCACATCCCACTCTTAACTGCAAGCTGCCCAGGTCAGGTTGTATCCCATATACTCCTGGGCAGCAGTTATCCACCAGTGGTGATAATGGAAACCTACCCACAATCAACTGTTATAACACGGTCTGCACAATTTTAGCTGCATACACATCACTGCATTGTAAGTTGTATGACCATCTTTCATCAGATCAGGCAGCGACAACATGTTTTATACAGGCGGAAAAAACAACAAAAAAAAGCAAACAACTCACCTATGTGGGAACTTGAGAACAAAGTCAGTCAGCTGCATGCATTTGAAGGGCATGGCTTGTCTCCTGACCCCACTGCAGGGGCCATCCACTAGCGCCTGAAAAAATGAGTTACTTTTTAAAGGGTTTTTTTTTTTCCATCATACTCCACTTAGTTTTTTAATAATTCAATTCAGGAACTTCACCTTGATACCAGTACCTCAAATCAAGACACACGTTATTCAGACAAAACCAGAAATGACATCTCGTGCACATAATCTAAGCCTTACAAGCTCATTTGCATCTCCAGAAAAAAAAAAAAAAAAAACAAAACTTAAAAAACACACCCAATAAGATCTTTTTTCAGCTCCTCAGGATAGAGGGATCTTTTCATATAGTGAAAAGAACCTGTCTGTCAGGCATCACTGCCATTCCATTCAAAGGTTTCAGCCTCCAAGTGGCATTTACTCAGCCACTTATTTTTCTCAGGGAGATGGGAGAGGGCAATGTACAGCTTGCTACCAGAATTTTAAAATACAGTAACAGCTGTTTAATCCCATTTGTATCAAACGCTTACTCCCTTGAATAATCACCGACAGAAACTCCCTTTAAGCTCTATACACAAGGCCTGAGTGCTCAAGCTGTTTCAGAGAACGAATGACAAAGGCACGGTGCTCTGGGCTGACCCTATTCTGGTCGATAACATCCACGATGGCCACCAGCTTGCCAGCATGCCGCCCGAAGGAGACGAAGGCGATTCTGCCGATCTCGACGAAGCGTTTGAACACCTACGGGCAGAAGGATCGGCACGAGTCAGCACTCTGCGCCTCCGCCAGCAGCTCCCCGTACCCTCCCTTGCCCACAGGCTCCGGCCCCATCAGGAGAAGTGCTCGAGGAGAACCGCTTGGCGAGGCCTCGGCACCCCCGAACACCCCTCAGAAACCTCCCCTCGCCAATCGCAACCCAACGGCCACGCGCGCCCCGCTCCGATTCGTGTCGGGCGGCCTGCTCCGCGCCCTGCTTCCCGCCCGACCCAATCCCCGGCCCCCGCCAGGCCCCGCCGCGGGGCCAGGAGCAGGGAGGCCTCCACCGATCTCCGCAAGCGAGCGGGAAAGGCGCGGAGAGGCCCCACCGGCACCAGGCCCCGCCATCGATCCCGCGGCCACACGCCCGCACCATGATGGCCGCCCGCGAGCAGAAAAGGAAGGGGGGGCACTCGCGCAGGCCGGAAGCCGCCCTCGAGCCGCTACTGCGCATGCGCGGAGGCCACGTTTTGCTCTCCCGACGCAGAGCGCCTGCGCAGAACGCCTTCCCCGGCTCGAGGCCGGTCGGGAATGGCGGCGCGCCAATACGCGTGCGCGGCGCTGTGCCGGACGGAGGTGGCTCGGGGTCCTGCGCGCCATCAGGGCGTGGCAGAACGGCTCCGTCAGCTCAGCGCGCTCGCTGTGGTGGACGCAGATGATGATGGAGACGGACACGTAGTTTACATTCTGCAGGATTTTATTCTGTAGGCATTAGCCAAAAACGTGCTTCGGGGAAGAAGAGTGTAAGCAAAATGCAGAGCACTGATGGAAAATAGGTGTGACCTTTATTTGTCAGCAGTGAGAGTAAAGATCCCAGTTTAGCTGTCTAAAGTGGGGTCTTTATTGTTCTTGTTTCTAGAAGAAATCAGAGCAAATAAATAATGTCGTAGAATCCTCAGAGTTGGAAGGGACCTTTAAAGCCTGTCTAAGTCCAACTGCCCTGCAATGAGCAGGGACACCTGAGCAACACCTGCTGCTCAGAACCACATCCAGCCTGACCTTGAATGTCTCCAGGGATGGGGCATCCACCACCTCTCTGGGCAACCCGTGCCAGTGCCTCACCTGCCTCACCATCCTCACTGTAAGAGACTTTGACCTCATATCTAACCTAAATCTCCCCTCTTCAAGCTTGAAACCACTTCCCCTCATTCTGTCGCACAGACCCTGCTAAAGAGTCTGTCCCCATCTTTCTGGTAGCCCCCCTTTAGATGCTGAAAGCCTGCTATTAGGTCACCTCAGTGCCTTCCCCTCCAAGTTCTCTTAATTGATCTATTTATTATGCAAATGGCTGGGGAACTGATCATAAAAACCTTTATGAGCACTTAACACCATCAGGTATTTTTGAGAAGTCCTATCCAGAATACCACTATAACATATATATATCTCATATGTTTTACAGTAGCAATATATTAATGCGTGTATTAATGTTTTTAACCAACATGCTTGAGGTCAAGTCAGTCAAAGATGCTGTCTTTTGGATTCTTCCATTCTGCAGTGATCTGGAAAAATATTTCTCCTGTTATAGCAGGAATCATTGCTGAAGCTTTCACAAATTTAGATGCATCCTGGCTTGAACATCTAGAACAAAACTTCCAATGCATGTTTGAAAATCTGTTAATAGGCTTTCTGGGTCTAATAGACTAAATAGGCCTACAGAAATGTTGCCAAGCAAGCAATTCTAGATACAGCCCATGCACTAAACAGCACTGTGTATTGTAGATAGCACACAGAAGGAAACACTGGTAACTGAAGGTGAGCGCTGTTTGTGAGACATTGGCTTCACTGCCATCCAAGTGAATACAGATTGGTACGAAAATAACAGAATTTTAAAAATGAATAAAAGCTCCCCGGCTTGGGGCATGATTATCACCCTGTGCTTTTATTTACTTCTTTTTCTGTCCTCCGAACTTATCAGTGTTCAATTATGCCACGCAGTAAAAGTTACTGCTTTCTTTTGCATGCTGCTTTATGAGAAGTTTGTCACTTCTGCCCACCCTTCAGTGATGCCTGCAGGCACATCACCTCTTGTTTGTTTCTTCTGCTTCTCCATAGCTGAGATTTTGCTCTATATTACACGCTCCTGCTCCTGATGCCTGACAGATCTCTTTCTAAACAATCTGTATCATGACCTACCTCAATATCTGGGAAGTTCCTCTCTTTGCCACACAGCCTTTCAGATCTGTATTACAGCAGTGAACCTGAAGCAAACCCTAAAAGTGTCAGTGTCCCTAAAAGAAATATCAAATGTTCAAAAGTAGAAGTTCATATGTATTGTATATATATGCAGATTACATGCATGTGTATTAAAAAATAATAATAATTGGGAGTGGCTTGGTTTAAGCCACGGTTGTTTCCTCATTGAGAATATAGATTCTGGAGACAGTGAGCAATGTCCACTACAGAAACTCACAGATGAGTTCTACAACTTGCAAATTTATATCACGCAGAAAAGCATTTCAGTATTCCTCTGCTTCTAATAGGAATAACCTGTCTGCCAAGGTGAAAATACTGATATTTGCAAAAGATGGAAAATAAAGTACAGTTGGCTTAGCTTTTCACAATTTATTTGTATTAATCTTTGTAAGCAAGCAGTAAAGAGTACAAAAAGATAAATAAGCTGTAGTTTGTACATGTTCCCAAATCCCGTTCACCTCATTGGCTCCCCACCAGATCTGTTCAGTGGTAGATGTGGGGAAGTTACACCTGCTGAACAGGTTCTGACTCATACCTGGGGGAGGATTTAGTCAGAGTTACATCTCCATCGCTCCACCTCTCCCCCAGAAGTAATGACAGCCAGGGACAGCCAAGCTGCCTGTGTCCAAGCAGTACTTTTTACCTCTAACACTGCATGGGGATGATGCTGCTGACTGGAAGGAAGCTGTAAGCTGCAGTGGTGCTGACTGAAGTTCAGTAGTTTCAGCTTTCCCAGCGGACAGGAGACATAAGACTGAGTTCTTAATCGACTGGCTGTCATACTGATTCAGTAAAGACATCGTATACATAGGGAGAAGAGGGCATGGATTGTGATTCATGGAGAGATTCTTTGAATAGATACTGGCTCTATCCAAGTATATCTGCAAGTCCAAGTGAATTTTTAATAATTTCACTTCTTTGTTAGCTGCTCATGGGCTTTAGCCAGTGAGCAGAAGATACTGAATATGGCAGTCTCACTTTTGGTTTACAGTTTCTCATACAGAAAACTTCAGTGCAAGAACTGAATAACCATCCCTTCAGAGAAGCTATGATGCAAGCAAGGGAAACTTCCTGCAGAAGGAAGCAATCCTGAGAGGCTGAAAAGGGAGGAATATATTAGTATGTTGGCAGCAGCTATTTGTACGACATCTGGGGGAATATGGTGGGTGAACAGAGTTCCATGCAGGTAGTGAATCTGGGCAAAAAGAGATGGCAGAAGGTTGGAAGAGAAACAGAGATGCTTTTTCTCTTCCTGCAGGTCCTGAACAGCACAGCAATTCCCTCCTCCTGCCAACTCCAAAGCCCTAAGGATATGTCCCCCTCATACATTCACAGATCATGTTAAGGCAATACAAACAGGAATAGTGACACTGTACAAAGGCAGGAGTAGGCAGATGACTTGGCAGAAGTCTTTTCCAAGGGCTAGTTCAAAAGCCAGCTAAGGAAGGACAAAGCCGTACAAAAGACAGACAGGGAAAGGAGGAATTTCCATGAAGGACACCTTGAGCATCAGGTAAAGTTGTACTCCAAGATTTAAGTAGGTAAGAATTAGAGGTTTGGTGCAGAATGCCTGAGCTTTAAAGGAAGGCAACTCTTAAGAGCATGAAGGTAGTTGTGTTCCCAGTAAAGGTTTGGAGTTAATGTCACTGACAAAAGCATCTGCTACATATATCCTAGTGCTGCTGAAAGAATGCTGAGGCCAGGACAGTAGAAAGGCTGATAAAGGCAGCTGAAGGCAGCAGTTGTGACTGCAGCTATTTGGTCTCAAACCCACTACATAAAGGCGGTTCTTCTGACCTGCAGCTTGCCTCCTAATCACCTTAGCCTTGAAGGCAGGGCTGAAGTTTTTGCCTACTCACATTAATTCTTCAGAAGATCCAAGACAGTTGAAATAATATGTACCTGACAAACTGGCACTTACTGTATCTGAGATTAGGAATACGGGTCAGAAGTAGAAAATACCAAAAATGTTTGCCATAGTTATTACAGAAAAAAAAAAAAGGACCCTGAAAACTCTATAGGCTTCTGGAGGTAATTATGATACACTGAAAATTAGGTTCCCTTACTGAAAAGATTTTACTTTTGCCTTCAAAGCAAATCTAAATGTGCCATAACAGGCTTTCTGAGATCTTTGTAGTGCTAAAAGTATAGCTCAGCTTTAAGATGGGCTTCACAGTCCTGAAAGATGTTGGCAACGTGTTACACCCTAACATGATGGGGATCAATTGTTTGGAATAGCAATAAAAACAATTCGCTCCCAGCTGTGCTGTTCCTGTCAGCTCATGTGATTACCCAGTGCTTGTTCCACTTCCAGAAGCTGGATTGTTTGGGGGATTTGTGTCAGCAGCACTCAGAAGAACAGCCATTATGTTCCCTTCTCTCACAATTTCCACTGACTCATTCTTAGATTTTATCGTGAACAACCGCTGCCATTGATCAAATACATCACTTATCAGGTGGCACAGAATTAATGGACAAAAATTCATACATATCTGACAGAAAGACACTATAAAAACATGAACAAGCAAAGCAGCATGCCTGCCTGTGCTTCATCTGCTTAACATTGGATACGCTCATTTTACAGAAACAACTGCCAAAATATTTCAGAAGCACTGCAGTTCACCATATCACAGACTCCTCAGTGCCTCTTGTCTCCTTTATTTATGCTTCTGGTCTCTTCAGGACTTTTCACCTGTCTTTAACTATGTTTTTCAAATATAAAGCTCTACCTAACTTTATAGGATTATGAATTTTTTGGTCTGTCTTCAGGTAAGTTTTTTCATTCTGGAGTAAATACATATTCCACATGACTGTTGACCTTCTGATTACGTGACACAATACACAGGTAAACAAGGAAGAAAAGACACAACAGCGCCAGAACAGTGAGGAAGATGAGGAGCCCAGCAAACAAAGAAGGTTTCAGAGGTAACTGGATCAGCTTGCCTTCTGCTGGAATCATGTTGGTGAGGCTCAACATGTAACCAAGTGACCATGCTATGCTGCTGTTACCAACCTGAAATACAGACAAAAGAGTCCTATTCCCATGTTCTTTTCAGTCAAAGAAAAGAGCTGAACTGCTGATGCTGGCAACTATCTCCTAAATTATCAAGGAAAATTGCTTTTTTTTTTTCAGTTCAAGAGGATGCTAATAAAACTGATCACAAGGATGGGTGATATACAAGCAGACAGACAGTTGTTATGGGCTTTTATGTACATAGAACATATTTTTAAAGAATCAGCACTAGTGCACATTCTTAGAATCACTCTCCTGTTGTAGCCAAATCCTAGGACATTATTTAATTCAAGTAGATAAAAAACTCACAGTCCAACTGACATGAGCAAAGAGGAGGCTAGGGTAAATTTAATGTTAATTAACAACTTTAAGCAGTCCTACTGGTTGTAGGAGACTACAAGGACCTATAATATTTGGTCATTTCTATGGTTGTGTATATTCTAATACCTTTTGTTTAAATAATATAGAAAAAGCTTCAGCAACAAGAACTGAAATGCAACAGATTGAGCAAAGCAATAAGATGGACTAAGTTGATTCTTCATTAATAAAAGAGGGAAAACTTCTCATTATGGGGTTCAGAACCTTTGCAAATCATCTAGTTCTACAAAGGCACAGATCTTAGCATTGTGTTAAGGTTCTTAAGCTTTCACCAACTAAAAGCAAATATCCTTTTATAGCATGGGCCAGAAAAAAATCTCCACACTTCTCAGTATATACCCTTGGAGGCAACTGTGCTGTTATTTCTGGGATAGCAAGTCACAGTAGATGTGACTAGTTTTAGCTCTTTGAGGGGCAGATCTGATTAAGAGGATGTAGTCTTTCTTTTGGACTTTCACAGTTACCCTGGTGCAAATTGTAAGTAGCAAATAAGCCTTTGGGGTTTCCATTTTGCTCAGTATTTTTATGGTCTTGCTAAATACAGAAAAATATTTCTGGGTTTGGTTGCTCCCACCTGCAGGGGGCAACAAAACATACGTTTAAAAAAAAGAAAAAAAAAATGATCCACTCTTTAAGGGTCCAGATTAAGATCCCAGAGTAAGCTTTGCTGATTTCCTGGTAGAAGGGCTAAATCTGATTTGATTCTTTAGTACACTAATAGTAGAGTATGACTGTTCAGAAAACATTACTTAAGATTACTTATGATTTCTCAGTGAAAGCTTGTCAGCATACCTTGCATTTAAGAACTCCCTGCATGAAGATCTACAACCATTTATTTGTTGTTTTTGCACACAAGTGCCAAAAAATTTCCACACGCAAAGGAGATCAAGAGACAACCTAGGACAAGGTTTTACAGTTAACAGAGAGGAAAGGATGCAGTCACAAAGCACTGCAGGGACTATATTTCCTGATGTAACAGCCAGGCTTACATAGTGGGCAATGCCTTCTGAACTGGAAGCAAGGATTTCTTAGCAGCAGCTTTAGAATGAATGTATACCACTTCATCCCAAGTATTGTAGCTTTTAGGAGGAAAATCAAGAGGTCAGGGAAGAGAGTAGTGTGTTACACAAACATGGTTGCAAGCCTTCTGTCTGCCATATCCAAGCCAACAGTCTATCACTATAAATTCTTATTCCAGAAAACCAGATTACAGCACAGGTGGATGTGCCATCTGAGGATGATGGCTGCCCTAGTTGCTTCATCCCCTGACTACAAACCATCTCTGCCCATTTGCCCAAGGCTCTGGCAGCAGACAGAAAGGCTGGACTTCTCCTGTTCAGCCCATCAGGATTAGCTCACTGACTTTGATTGGAGAAGTTTCAGGCCTTAAACGAGCCAATACTTTAACTGGGGCAAGGTTAAAAATACAGTATTATTTAATATTCGACACACTGTTAATGCTTTCTAAAAGAATGTAGCCAGCATCACCAAGTAATGATGCAGCCTCTGGAACCAGGCTGAAATTGGTAATGAGGCTTGAAAAGTGGCTTTGTTTTATGCATAACATTTGACAATCATCTATAAAGGCTGTTTACAACCATAATATTTTTGTAGGCTGCTGCATCTTCTGTTTTCTTCTAGACATCCTTGGGTTAAAATTTGTGAAGAAACAATTATTACTCACCTCCTTTTGAAAGTGTATCTGTGGCCAATTCCCTGCATCAAAGTTGTAGCCATGTACAAGCAAGTAATAAATAAAATTGGCTGAAAAACAGTAGGATCTAGTGTATATTTCTTCAGATTTAGGTAGCATAAACTGGAGCTGAAAGCACATAAAAAAAAAAGTAAATCATAAAAAACAATTCGTTTAAAAAAAACAAAACAAAACAGAACCCAAACCAACCAGAATACTTTGAATTCTAATTAAAATGCATTAGAAACAGCAAGTAAAACTGTGGACAACTAGAAGGAGATTTACAGTGAAAACACCCTGATGGTGAGACAGCTTACATGGTAAAGAATAATCAAAATAAACATAAAACTGTACATAAGTGATCAAGGATGTTATCGTTCCTAAATTTTCCATGTCATCTTTATAGTGTGGTTAAAACTGTGGTAGTAAACCACAGCCACAAATCTCGTTAAGAGGATCACAGAGTGCACCTTCTGTGTGGCAGTCAGCTACGAAGCAGTGATGATGGTAAATTACAGTAGGAAATGCAGCAAAATGAATGCAAAACAGGGAGCTAGTCTGGTAATGGGAGGTACTTCCCTTCAAATTTAATACAGGTCTGTCCATTTATCCTAGTTTCACACTAACTGCTGAGATCAGAACAGAGCATGAGGAGTATTACAGGAGTAGAAAAACACTGAGTTAAACCTCCAGTAACAGGACTGCTCTCTGGATGTCAGTTTTGACTTAAGATGCTCGTTTTGAAGATGAGTATCAGCTGGAATTCAGATACCCAAACAAAGTGCTTTGAATTCCCAGTTGCAAGTCCCATCAGTTACAAGAAGAGCAGTGTATCACAGAATACACAAGGCATCCCAGACAGATGAAGTAAGATGGAAAATGAAAAACTGCTGGGTGAAAACAGTGTGGAAAAGGTCATGGAATGCCCGTTGGGGCCAATTTAATATTAAATTTTAACAATTTTTTACCTTTTCCTCATATGAACCCTGTAGGGACAATAGTGAAAAATCAATCTGCCTTCCACCAGTACAAGTTCTTCACAGCCAGTGTTAGCTCCCATTTAAGTCAAATTATGGCTATACTGCATCAGCTCTGTTGCACTGTGCACTTGCTGATAAATGTAGAATACAGCTGTTTGCTACTAAGTGCTTTGAATATATCATGATACTGCTGACAGTGTGAGATCAAAGTGTGTTGTTAATAAATATCTAGCTAAGTCTTGTTTTAAAGTTTAAATTGGCCTGTTTTATCAGCCTTCTAAATGCTTCCATCATGGCAATCTCCAATTCCCTGGAATGAATAAATTTACACTAAGTATGAGGGCTACTCTGAAAGTATCACAGAATCACAGAATGGCCGAGGTTGGAAGGGACCTCAAGAATCATGAATTTCCAACCTCCCCGCCACATGCAGGGCCACCAACCTCCCTATTTAATACTAGACCAGGCTGCCCAGGGCCCCATCCAATCTGGCCTTGAACACCTCCAGGGAAACGGAGCATCCACAGCCTCTCTGGCAGCCTGTTCCAGCACCTCACCACTCTCTCTGTAAAGAACTTCCCCCGATATCCAACCTAAATCTTCCCTCCCTCAACTTAAAACCATTTCCCCTTGTCTTGCTGTTATCTACCCTTCCAAAGAGTTGACTCCCCTCCTGTTTGTAGGCTCCCTTTAGGTACTGAAAGGCTGCAATGAGGTTGCCCTGCAGCCTTCTGTAAGGAATCCCTCTGATTGGAAGCATGGTGGGAAAACAAATGGTAATACTGACAGAGACCTCAAAAGTTTTGGATACTCGAACAGTTCATTTTCTTTTTATATCCCATTCACAAATACGAAAAAAAAAAGAGAGAAATTAAAAAAAAGGTGCACTTACCTGGGCCCAGCTTTGTGAACAGAAAAACCACATACTTGAATTGAAGTCAGCTAGAGAAAAGTGCCCAGATAAATTCAAAGCATTAATTGTATAGTAGAATCCTGAGAAAGCCTATAGAAAAGGAGCAGATGAAAGGCCTGTTACTTTAAAACTACTGAAATCAAAAGCAAAAAAGTTCAAAAGGAAATGCTGATTTGAAAACCTACCACAAAATTCCCTTTAACTTTTGGTTGATGGATTCCACTGAATGGACAGTCCTCCTGGTTTCTGCAAGTAGTGAAGTTAAACAGTAATGAAACCATCTCCTGACACAGACCTGGGTCTCCTGTTCCATGGAAGATTACAGATTGGTTTGGGTAATAATTTGCTGGTCTCAGAGACTGTGTACAAAGACTGCCACAGAAGTACTCCACTGTTAAGGCAGCCTCGTAATTCCGAGGGTAACATGGATTATCCACACTGGAACTGGTGCTTGACTTCTGAAGAAAAACAAAGACTACTCACGAGCATGAAGGACTTAATGTGACGATAACTACAGAAATCTTTTTAACCCACATTCACGTGTTCTTGATCTCTTCTCTGTCATGGCTGAACACTGTCATTCATATGGACTCTTTTTCTCAAAACCAGCAAAATCAGCAAAACACAGAACCCATTTTTTTTTTGTCTAACGTTACAAAACTCAGAGCAATATTTAACAAATATGAAAACCTTTGAAACCTAAGTGCTTTTTGGCCACAGCAATACAAGCTTTTACTGGGGTCTCCAAACTCCACCAAAGGGAAGAGATCACAACCCTAAGAACCTGCTCAGATGATTACTGAACAGCTGCAAGAGCAGCAAACGGTCTTAAACAGACCTGGAGCAACAATGCTAAAAGCCTTTTCTCAGCTTCTTCTCTCCCATAACACTGGAAGCTGTGAGTGTAGACATTGTAGTTGTAACCATACAACTTCACTTGCATGGTGTTATTGAAGTTCTCCTGAGAGTCCTCTGGGATAAAAGAAATTTGAGTGGAAGCTCCTCCAAGATCCAGTGCACCCATGGTCTCTTTTCTGTATGGATGGACCCATGTCCTCCAAAGGTTTCTCTGCACATAAAAGTAAAAACAAAGCTAATTAGAAATATCATCTGATTGTTCTCCCTTCAAGCTCTTCTACTTTTAACTTAACTTTTTTTAGATTTCCCCTCCCTCTTTATCCTTCACTTTTTCCAGAAAATCTTAGCTCTGAGGAAAACATGCAGATGTTGTTTTTAGGTAATGAGAAGCACTCCCACAGAGCAAAGAGTCTGAAAGATGGAAAAAGTAATACAGCATAGCTTTGAAGACCGAGGACAGCATAATAATCAAAGCACTGGACTAGTTTGATCAATATCTATACTAGAATGCAGGAAATTGAAGTCCGGGTACCTGGGAGATCTGAATGGAATTAGCATGCAAATCTGCTAATTTCAAGGCAAGATAAATTATTAAAGGAATGGAATACTATTACACACAGGAAAAGAAAAGAGAATGAAAGTAGAGTAAAATAGAAATCAAAGGAACGTGAACCCTTAATCTGTACATTTCCATCACCAAAACTGCAGTGGCAATACATCTGATCCATTCAGTTGGCATTTTTCCCTGTTATCCAGAACATCCTCCAAATGCTGCATTTGATCTACACAGTCACTGTGCAGAATACCTTTTCTGTGTTAGTAATTCCCTCCATATTTACTGCAGTATAATTTACTATGGATGGTGATGTGAACGTAAACACAAGAAGGGAAAAGAAACATGGGGTAGCAATCATACTTATGAAAAAAATCTACAGTAATAGATTCTTCTTAAGAGTCCATGGGAGAATTTCACTCCTATCTCCATTCTTCTTACAAGAATAGTGAGAAGCTTCTTGCTCCTACTCATGATAATCTACACTTTAGTCTTCACACAACTCTATACTAAACTGGCTTCAGAACGTCTAGCATTCTCTTCAGGAGTCCTCATGAATCTGTCATATGGAAATTGAGATCTTCAGCATTAAAATCCACATGGCAGGAGACTGACCATCACCCTGAAGTTCATGAAGTCATTTTTGTTGCATAAAATAAGAAAAACCATGCCAGAACATATGATACTACTATTTAGTTTTCTTAACTTAGCAGGGACCAACAACACATTCACCAAGTATCACTTGGATTGACAACTCCTACTTACTAATTTCCACAGCTGAACAGGAACCATTCTACCAAGACAGTGAACAATACTCAGAGGTGTGGTTGGAATTATTTTCAGCCTAGCAAGACTATCTGGAAGAACTGCAATAAATGCTAAGAGCAGCACACAACTGCCATGAAAGCATAAGACCAGTTGCAGGAAAATACTTCCTGTTATGAAATGCCTGCCTGACACTATTACAACTTCAAGGGACGGTGCAAGCATCTTTATGTTGCTATCACTATGGACAAAATAGGAGGACCCACTAAGTGATCTTCCCTCCCAACTACAGACATGACAGTTGATGTCGCAGCCTGCAGCTTTTCAGCAGTACTGCAATGAACTGTATCAGTGATTCCTGGCCCAGCTGAGGCATATTGGGCCACATAAAATTCACCGCTTAAGACAACTGTCTTTTTTTGTTAAGACAACTGAGCTAACATTGCCAAACAGTTTGGAAACTCCTAAGCGGCGTAGACTCTTTACCAGTATGGCTGCAGAGGCAGCAACTACCTGCAGAAGTCACAGAAAAGAAGGTGGAAACATCCCTAATTGGCATCACTGTCAAGATGGTCAACACTTGTCACATTTTAAAATACCAATGCACTCAGGAGCAATGCAATTTCTGTTTCTCAGTAAGGCACTGATGTCATTTATGGAAGAGCCCAGTTTAGTGGATCTACAGTTTTACCTTTCCCAGGTCAGATTCCTGTCACATCTTTTCATCTGCGCTTCCTTTGTTGAATTACTACCACGAGGCCCTGTTATATGTCTCACTGTGAAATGAAAATTATAGCTATGACGTTTTAACAGGCATTTCCTCTCAAACCTCTCATTTATAAGAAAGAGAACAGTGAAAAGCATGCATTTTTTTCCACACACCTCTAAGAAATTGCCCATTAAATAGTTGGCTGTTATCCATCCATACACCCCTTCCTCTGGCCCAGTTATGATATGCGCACCCCTAAATCGAAAAGGTTGTGCTCTGAAGTAGTTTTGAACGCTTGCGAGGACTTCGTTGGCTGCTGTTTCATTTTGCAACCTAAGCATTTCACAAAACATGAGACACTGAGCATGTGGAAAGGCAATTTCATGTTTAGTATTCACTGCCTAGCAGCTCAAGAAAAGCCTTACAATCACCTAATAAAAACTGACATTGTTTTAGCCTAAAGGGGATGCTTATTATAGGGAACAGCCAAGGACCCAGCATCATTGCAGCAAGCAACTCACCCAGTATATACAAACTTCACTCTTCATCATACAAGTTCATAAGTATTTTGTCTCAAACATGCTCTTTTCTTAGTGAACTGAGTGCTTATATGATATCTGTGGGCCTGAAATCTTTCTTCTCACTCTGCTTAGTCAGAGACCAAACACATAAAAAAGTCTGTGCCACAGCTAAAGCCACAGACAGACCCCAAAAGCCACATTACATCACATCCATATCAAGAAAACTCTGCAGTGTCTAGCTTTTTTGCTGCCCTCAGATATGCATAAACATCATCTGTTTACATAGTGCTGGATTTTAAGATAGCTTTGAAAGAGCAAATTAAAATTCTGCCTTCTACAGAATAAAGAAAGGATTTATTTCCAAAATGGTACAAGAGAGGATTTTCATATAGCCCTGCTTTCCCTATTAAAAAAAATAAAATAATTTAATTGGCTGGGCTCCATTTCCTTTTGAAAAGACTAGTTTCCAGTGGACAGAAGTGTGCCCAGTACATTTTTCACATTCTTTCTTCCCAGACTGCTATAGCAATACACATGTAGAGGAGTTCAAACTTCCACTGTACCTCAGTAGCCTCATGCCAGCTGTAGCCCCTAGATAAATTGAGGTGCTCCTATGTAGATGAACTGGGATTCTCTCCTTGACTTTATTCAGGCACTCATCAAGCGGTTTCGCAAGGGCTCCTGTGTTATGCTCATAACTGGATATACCAGGACCTAAAAGAAAACAAGTAGATTGACTGCATTCTGCTTTGCCAAGTACAAATTAACCTAATTAAGCAAACAGTTGTTATGACAAAGAGGTTCCCTCTTCTCTCTTGTAGTTGCAAACAACAGAATGGTTGAAAACTATGACTATTTAAGGAATAAACAATGTAGTGACTGTCTGAGCTGTGTGTGACAGAGAAGATATCTGAAACTTCTTGCTTGTACGTGTATGCATGTGCACCTATAGTACCATGCATGTAGTAAGATGCATATAAGAGCATAACCATCTGATGCCATCATGACAATATTACATGAAGAAAATAGGTTTACTCATAATGCTATAGAAAATAAGACGTCTAGTGGATGTGAAATTTCTCCGATCTATTAAACTACAGCATATACCTCTTTGCACACGTTAAGACTAAGATTTCCCAAACTGTTTTCCATAACTTTTGCGGGCACCGTTGCACCTCTATAGCTCACTGCTTTCAACTAAAACTAAAAAAGCTGCTGCAAGGAATTGCTGCCGAAATTCCAAGACACACACAAAAGTGGCTCTTGATGTCACTGAGGTACAAGTTCAGGTTGGTGCATGAACTACTGAGAATTTTACAGCTTTCCAAGCTTCCAGTATCAGAAATGGGAGTCACACTGTGCTACATAATATATAACTATTTGAATAATTTAAATGAAAGTCTCTCCTCCGTTACTCAACACTCCAAGGACCAGCAGGACCTCAGCTTTGCCAGGTTCAACTTGAGTGTGAATAGAGACGTTCCTCAGTAAAATTCCCTAGCTGAGGATGTGGCACACAGAGAAATCCAGGAAAGCAGAGGAGCAACTTTGTTTCACACCCTCAGCAGCTGTTGTTGCCTCACACTCCCCATACACTCTCTTTTGACAATAGCCTCTACTCCTCAGTGTTCAGAACAGGCAGAGCAGGTCACAGGGCAGTAACTATCCATTCTGGACAGCCTACTTTGCTGATGATTAGAGCCTGACCGGGACAGACTATCTGCACTACATTGAAAGGTTTTGATTTTGGGCTGGTTCGAACAGACATGGCAGAGTTACCTAATAAAACATGAAATGAAATTACAAGAACACCATAGAAATTACAAATTAGTTGACTGTTTGACTTACAAGTTTAGTAAGTTTGTGCAAGTCTACCTCTTGGTGGGGCCCAGAACCACCCCCGCAATTTAAGTGCCTAAGGCTACCCACAGATAAAGAAACATTACCAGACACTTTTAGCACTGCACTTCCCCAACTTACCTGAGGAACACATGAACCCTCTGTCTCCTCCAGAGCAGAGGCACCCAAGACTAAAGCAATGAAATGTGCTGATTTTATACACTGGATGATGAGAAGTACTGTGGGTGACTCTGGTTAAGGCCCAATGGGGCCTCACAGCAATTTGGACTCCTCTGTTTTCCAGCATTTTGTTTACCCTGTTAAATTCACAAAATAATTCCCTCTCCATCTTCCAGAGGAGAATAGAACTGCAACTTTCTCACTCCAGAACTCCTACAGGCAACATTCTGAATGAGTTAAGACATAAACAAGGGGAATGTACCCCCAGCCCCAGCAAGCAGGCTGCCACACCTGCAGCCTGTGAAGAACACATCACCAGGCACGTGACAGTACATTTCTTCTGGGCACATTACATTTGTCTTCCTTCCTTTGTTGCTCTAAAATTACCTATACGTATGTTTAATGATGATGACAGAAAGATTGGTGCTGTTGAGAAACTGTTCCCTCCTACTCATCTCCTAGTCACTTACGAACCTCTGAAGTAACACCTCTGACAGGTAAGTGAAATTTTGGTATCTTTGCAAGCTTAGCCAAATGTCTCTGACATTTCTTAGGAAGTAATCTACAGCAAACTGCTAGAGCACATACTTAATTAACCACACTGCAGTCTGAGCAAAAGTCAGTACAGTTTAGTGTCCTCTCTCTGAGAGGAGCCAGTGTAAAACCTCAGACAAAAGACGAGGCAGGCAGCCAGTGGTGGTTGTTGTGAGATATCTTCAAGAAGTGCAAATGTCCTGGTTTTCCTGTGGCAAGGACCTGCATATTCGTATTTGAAACAATCCCGTAGTTTAGCTGTTTTACTTGTTAATTTTATTAGACTCTCCCTTGCTATCTAGAATTGACAAGCTCTTCCAGTTCACTTTCTTCATGCCTTTTATAGTTTCCCGTCTTGTCTCTTTCAAAGTAATTACAGAATAATTCCAGATGAACTGCATAGGCCTCATTTGTCTAGGAAATTTGACTCAATCCACAAAAGTGTTTTTAAAACACAGCTAATGATTTTGGAAACTAAAAACTAATTCTTCAAACTCCAGTGGCATAACTGGCATCCATTTTTGCCTTCATCAATGCCAAACATCTAACAGGGGCTAAATTTCCAGTTCTTCTCAGAGATTTCTAATTCCAAACTGTTTTTAAATATATCTTATACTTTCCTTCTGAAATACATTATTTCAGGGTGTAAGGACTAAGCATATAAAGACTCTCTGTAATTGAATTCTGTCTGCACTACTCATACACTGCAGTGGAGTAAGGCAAGTTTAGCTATAATTTTCTCTCTGTTGGAAAATAGTGCACCCTACCATAGCAACAGGGAAAAAAACCCAGTATAAGCTTCCAGATAACCTTTTCCCAGAGGCTACAAAAAGTAAGGAACTACTATCTGAGCTCACCTTTCACGTCACACTTGAAGGTTTGGCTCACTACTCCCGTATCATTTTCTTTTTCTGCTGGCCATTCATAGACATAGACTGTAGTCCGCGAAGATCCAGCGTCAAGGACTATTCCATACTGTGGAGAAAGAAGTAATTGATCACATCAAGAGACAAACAGTGACATCCTCAACACCCATATGCAGCCGTACTTTTTCAAATCATCAAACTAAAGTGTTTGAAAGTGTACGCACAGTATAGTTACAGGAGATACGTTAATTCTAGTGTTAGGTGCTTAGACATGGATCTAACAGAAAAGCATAGAATAATAATATATATAAAAATATATAAATATAAATAAATGATGGTGGTGGGGTACTGGCAAAGGTTGCCCAGAAAGACTGTGGAGTCTCCTCCCTGGAGATCTTCAAAAGCCACCTGGATATGCTCCACTCTGGCTCTGCATGAACAGTGGTTGGACCGAGTGACTCCAGAGGCCCCTTCCAACAGAATCATAGAATCACAAGGTTGGAAAGGACCTACAAGACCATCTAGTCCAACCATCCTTCCATTACTTTGCTACAACAAGCTACTAAACCATCTCTTGTAGCTCCTCATGCAGATGCCTCTTGAACACTGCCAGGGACGGCGACTCCACCACCTCCCTGGGCAGCCATTTCCATGCCTGACCACTCTGAGAGAAAAAGATTTTCCTTATGTTTAATCTAAATCTCCTCAGGTACAACTTGTGGCCATTTCCTCGGGTCCTGTTTGTTGCCTGAAAGAAGAGGCCAAACCCCTCCTCATCACAACCTCCCTTCAGGAAGCTGTAGAGTGCAATGAGGTCACCCGAAGCCTCCTCCAGACTGAACAATCCCAGCTCCCTCAGCCATTCTCCATTAGATTTGTGCTCCAGACCCCTCACCAGTTTCATTGCCCATCTCTGGACACGTTCCAGGGCCTCAATGTCTTTCTTGCACTGAGGGCCCAAAACTGAACACAGTAGTCGAGGTGCGGCCTCACCAGTGCTGAGTAGAGGGGGATGATCACCTCCCTGCTCCTGCTGGCCACACTATTTCTAAATCAGGCCAGGATGCCATTGGCCCTCTTGGCCACCTGGGCACACTGTTGGCTCACGTTCAGCTGAGCATCAACCAACACCCCCAGGTCCCTTTCCTCTTCACAGTCATCCAGCCACTCATCCCCAAGCCTGTAACGCTGCATGGGGTTATTGTGGCCGAAGTGCAAGACTTAGCACTTGGCCTTGTTGAACCTCAATCCCATCCACCTCAGCCCAGCGATCCAGCTTACCTAGATCCCCCTGAATGGCCTCCCTGCCCTCAGGCAGATCGACACCACCTCCCAACTTGGTGTCATTGCAAACCTACTGACGGTAACCTCAGCCATGCTCTAATTCGGTAAAAGGAGACTTGTTTTGCTTTTCCTCTTTGCTATCCCCAAAAACAAGTTTAGCTGCTCCCTCTTCAAAATCATCAAACTGGTAGGCATTGCATAGTGTAGGGTTCACTTCTCAGTCAACTTTTTTTCTTTTAAAAAAGACAGAAGGAGCTGACAGTAGTGAAAAATGAGAGCCTCCATCTGGCTGCAAACCAGTAAAAGCAGCTGGAGCGGGCTAATTTATTTCATCACACAGCCTCCCTTGGATGTCCCAAATCTCCAAGAAAGATCACTGCTTCAGGTGGCACACCATTCAACCTCTGTACCTCATTAGTTCTCAGTTTCCCACTGTAATCCTACAAGCTCCTGTTCCCCCAAGAATTACCAGTGGTATCAGTCTCTAGTCTCCAGTCTGTTTCTCAGAGGTTGCTAGATAATGAAAATTCCATTCATATTTACTCAGATGACGTTTAACCTGATCAGCTGCAAGGTGAAAAGTTCCACAGATACCATCAATCCTCTGTGCTGTCAGGTTCCATTCAACCACTGTTTTAGCTGAAAACTATTCAGTCACTGAAAAACCATTCAGTAACTCCAGAATCAAACACAGAGCCCTCCATATAAACTACAGCTTTCTGGACAATCAGGCTTACAGCCCCAAAAGAAATCCAAAGCCAAGCATCTGGCAGAAGAACCACCAAAATTCCTCCGGAATCAGCCATGAAATTGCTGTGACTCAGGAAGCAGACCTCCCCAAATAAACCACCTCCAGATAATCCAGGTGGATCTGATATTTCCTTGAAGAGTAAAGTAAACAGCTTTGTCATTCTGAGTTGAAACTAATGACAAACAAAAGCAATACGTAGGCTGTATTTTAGATAGTGTCCTTGGCCTACATATCAGTGCAGTTTTGCCTTGAGCAAAAGCTGTTAGGATGTAAGACTGCTCCAAGCAGAAATTTAAGTCAAACAGGAAGTAAACGTGAGGCACTGTGTCCATGCAAGGTTCCAGCACACACACCCTGCCACACCACACCAACACTTAAAGCTGGTATCACAATACAAATTCTAGGCCGAAAACTGATTCAGACAAACCAAAGATTATCATAATCCCATGAAGTGCAGTAAGCTATTAGCCTATTGCTATTACTACGTGAACTACTCAGATAAATATGTAGAGGGAAAGGTAGAAATGACTTCAAAGAAGTATCTGACAAATTGTCTATGCTTGTAGCTATAAGAACAAAAAACTGGACTGCATAGCATCCCTGGAAGGCTAGTTTCTATAGCATTGTCTTCAGCTGTTCTCTTTGAAGAATTCACATGCATAATCCAGCAGCATAAGGCAAAACTTGAACCTACTTCTCAGATTCAGTTTGTCTTTTTCAGTCTGCTCTGCTGCTCCTTATGTAGCTAACTTTACTTCTCTTAGTATCTAGCAAGTCCCAACATGTGGTAAATCAGAACATACACACTTGCAGCCCAAATGCTTTATGATCCACAGCAATAGTTTGCAATGATTTCAGCAAGGACTTCCTAAATGTGATTGAGAATAGAATTTTAACTCCAAGAAATACCTGAAATAACTTCAAAATAATTTTGAATAATCTCAAAAAGAATTTACAATTACTTCTAACTTCAGACAAAAAAAAAAAAAAAAAAAAGCAATGTTTTTTTTTTTAAATTGTTTGGCCTTTGTTTAGCCTGCCAGTCTTGAAGAAGGCATTGTGTGATAGGCATCACAGACACTGAGTCAAGGAATCCTTTTCCACCTTTGCCACTGTAATCTTGGTCAATTCTCATTTTGCCGCAGCCTTAGTCTTCCCATTACATAAGGAAGACACAAGACATAAGGAACATAATTAATAAGGAACATAATTAATTTGTGGGTGTAAACACACTTGAATTACTCCGTAAAACAGTGTTTAGAAATGATGATTATTAAATATCAATTCCAAATACTGGTCTTCCTTACCTATTATTATTACTTACCTATTTCTTACCTACTTACCTTAAGGCCTGGGGAAAGAATCTTCTGCTGATTAATCTGAATCACTGCAATAGCAATGATAAGAATTACACTTAGAAGAAGGAACACTTGGGCAACAATGCTCGGCGTTCTGGTAAGCATCCTGAAACAACACAAAAGGCAACACTTCAATAGTGTGAAAGGATTCAGTGATTGTGTACAGTACCTGAAGCTCTGAATCAGTTAAGACTTAAAATCTCATAAAATCTCATTTCCTCAATTAGATTATGCTACATGAAAATTCTGTATTTTACTTAAGAACTGCTTGGCGTTTGGCTGTCACCAACTTGCCATTCTCTAGAAGAGGTGTATGTATATTGTCATATTCAGGATGCGTGAGTTCTCCCAAACTGCCAGTATGCTCATTTCCCACAGTGTCTACATGTAGATGCATGCTGACCATCTCCCATTGCCTCAGGAAACAAGGCCAATAGGCAGGCTGAGACTAGCGCACACTCAACAATCCTATGCATACCTGTAACCAAGACACAGCCACAGCCATGTAGGCATAGTGCTGGTAGCTGCTAAATACAGCTCAGTGTTCCTACCAGAGATACGAGGTCACGGTCTGTACTAGATACAGGTTGCTTCAGCAAGAAACAAAGGAAGTTTTAAGAATTCTAAAGTAGACATCTTCTAACTGCCAACGCGTTCATGATTTAGATTCATGTGTATGCACATATTAACATAGTTAATACCAAAGATTTTTATGCTTTACAGGAGTTGAAAATGAAAGAAATGGGAGGTGACAAGCTCACAGTTTTCAGAGAAAGAGAAAAAGAACTTTCCTGCCTTTCTCGTTTTCAGAATCCATTTGTTTTGCCATCAGCTTAGCCTGGCATGATGTATCCTAACTCCCACCTCCTAACTCTTCCATATTGGTGGATACTGTTGGCTGCTCAGGGCTGCCTTGTTGTTCCAGCAGCTGTGAATGCCAGCCTATGCAAGGACAGGAGGCCAGGCCTGCTGTGTGCTCCAGGGCTACAGCACACTGGGTGAGTCTCACTGCACCTTTAGCACATTGCCTGTTTCCTTAGCTCCAACCAGAGCCAGAGGGCTGAGGAAGAAGGATAAAGTGCTCCTTTATGCATCTTCCATATTCCAGGTGCCATGAGTTTTCAGCTTATGTTAGCTATAATAGAGAAGTGACTGAAGGAAGACTTACCTACTTGCAACCTAGTTTGTTAACATTCAGTCCTAGATCAAAGCACTGACATTCAGATCTGGAAATGGTAAGTAATTACCAAGGGAAACAAACAAACAACTCTGGGCAAAGTATTTGAAAAATTTAAGCATTGGTAAGAGCAAGCAATAATCATTATCACACCACTGACACTGAAAAACACCCCATGATCACTGAATCCACAGAACCACAGAATCACAGAGTGGTCCAGGCTGGAAGGGATTTCAAGGATCATGAATCACCAACTGAAAGATTTTCTGCTATAACTTTTTATACAAGGGACACTGAAATGTGGGTTTGTTGAAGTTCTCACATGCCTTCCTGGTACTGGGATTTGCCTTTATCAGACACAATTTCTTATTTAACAACCTCTTTTGGCAGAGACCACACTGAGTAAGGGAGTAAGCTGCTCATGGGATATTCATCATACAATTTTGTCCTGCCGGCAAACAGGACAACATCAGAGGGGAATAATCTGTAAATCCCAATGTAAGCAATGGCCTTTGTGTCAGAAGGACATCTTACACTCCATGCTCTCTTGAAACTGTTACGTAGCTGATATCCTATTATCTGAACTGTGCAAGACGTTTTATGGTTTTATGTATTTGGATCAGATGTGCAAGGCTGTGCTTAACCTTACCTGGGCTCACCCAAGCTGCACACGGGCTAGGCAACACAGCGACACCAGCTGCATTCACTGAGATTTGAAGAGACAGCAGAGAGGAAGGAGTTTGTTTTCTCCGCGGTGTAAGCAGCTGTCATGTAAGCACTTCATGTCCCGCACTTGGAAGGAAAAAGACACATAAGATTTTAATTAAGTTTCAAAGGCAGCAGCCTTTTAGCAGTCATTAAAGCGTCGCCCCGAAGCAAGCAGCAGCATGAAGACGTACTTCCCACACCCAGGTAAGCGCTGTGCACCGCACAGGAGCAGATGGGAGTGTCATTTTCTACAGCTTTCTTCCAGCAGAAGGAAGGCTGCCTGCCAAGGGAAGCTGACCACAGCAAACCTCTTTGTGCCCACAACGTTTTCCAAGCTCCCAGGTTAAAGACACGCCGCTTTGTTCACGTTAAGGACGGGTATGCAAGAGAAATACCTTTCTTCGCACTGTAACCGGAGAGATACGCGCACGTGAGCATTTATTTCAAAAGCAATCCGCAGCTGATGGAAAGCAATAAAAAAGAAAGCGACACACAAACCCCCAGCAGCCCGCGGACGCTGAGCACCGAGGCCGCCCCACCGCCCTCCCCTCAGCGGGCGGCCCTGGGCGGGAACCGCGGGAACCCGCCCCTCTGCGCGGCCGCCGCCCGGGCGCAAAACGAAAAGCATGAGGTGCAAAATCCCGGTGCGTACGGCTGAATGGAGGAGATGGGTGCAGCCGAGGAGCGCAACAACCTGCTTGGTTGCTAGTTTTGCTGCATCCTGTGCCACATCAAGGCTTGGCAGCAGCATATGCATTCTTGCATATGCTCAAATGCATATGCAGAAGTACTGTCACTAAGATCATAAAATCACAGAGTCGTTAAGGTCTGAAAAGACCTCTAAGATCACCTAGTCCAAAAGCCAGCCCATCCCCTGAGCCTCCTCTTCTCCAGACTGAGCAATCCCAGTTCCCTCAGCTGCTCCCAGAAAGACTTGTGTTCTGGACCCCTCCCAGCTTCGTTGGCCCAGCCCTCCAGCCAGTTTACCTGCTCAAGAGTACGTCTGTGCAAACCATAGGCTGCAGGAGAACACTATGGGACATAGCGTCAAAGGCTTTGCTGGTCTAAGTAAACTACATCAACAGCGTTTCCTCATCCACCAGGTGGGTCACCTGGTCATAGCAGGAGATGAGGTTGGTCAAGCAGGGGCAGCCAGCGCCTGTCTGACCTGCGTGGTGTGCTGTAGACAAGGATCATGCTACAGCCTGCAGCACAGATTGACAGGGAAAAGAGCTCTGGGGTCAGTGAAACACTTTAACCACCCAGCTGCCCTAGTTGGATTCAGGTTCACATGAAGTAAAAAAAAAAAAAAAGCACTCGATTTTTTTTTTCTTGTAATGATGTTAATGAATCATTATCCTTGATTTTTGAATAAAGAAAGGGGAACAAGGAAACATCTGCCACTTTGTGACTCATCTGTAAGGTTCCTTCCATAGTCCACCCATTGTGGGGCCTCTGCTTTACTGCTAGAATGAGATGTCATTTCTTTCTTATGATGACAGCACATTATTAAAGTAGGGTTAATGATAACCTTAATGGATCAGTTCAGCTATTGCCAGTTAAAGACAAAGCCTCCCATTCCTCCTGATTGTGCGTCTGCTGTTTCTTTCCTTCAGTGTCATTTTATGAGATACCTTCTTCTTCTTTCACCCACTGCTCTGCTGGGGCAGAATCTGTCTCAAGTGTCTCATTTAAAATGTCGGATGAGCTTACAGCCCCACAGTCAAGCATATTATTTGCTACTCTCAGACATAAATATTTTGAAGTAAAAATAACAAAGCACTGACATCAATCACTATTTCAGTTAGTTCTACTACCAACTTTTAACTGTGTCTAAAGTGCAACGTCTGCAAAGAAAGCAAAGCCCTACTCTCAAAAGTATGCATATACTTCCATAAAAACAGACAGGAGAGATTATTTTCTGCACCATTTCCAAGAGCTGAGCTACTGTACATACTGCTTTTCTTGCTAAAGCTATAATAGTGACGAAAGTGATATGGGCTGTAAAATCCCTCGGCTGCTTTTAAAATCCAGAATGCAGGTCTCCAGGCCTAGCATCTGTTGCATGGTGGGTAACCAGTTTCCTCACCAGTTCACAGAATCACAGAAGCATTAAGGTTGGACAAGACCACTAAGATTATCTAGCATGGCTGTCAACCCATCAACACCATACCATTAAACCACATCACTCAGTGTGACTTCTACCCTTTTCTTGCAAATCGACAGGGACAGTGACTTCACCACCTCCCTGACAGCTGTCCCTTTGCATTACTACTCCTGAGAAGAAATTTTTCCTAATATCCAACCTGAACATCCCCTTGGCACTACATAAAGCCATTATCTCTTGTCCTACTTGATCTTCTTTGTTTCCTAAGCCTACCTCTTCAGCTTTTCTTCAGTTCATTCCTCAGCCCTACCCTTTATTTTGTAGCTCCCTTACCTGATCCTTCATCCCTTCCTCACTCTCAAGGCGTAGATTAAACTTGCTGCCATTTTCCCAGCTTTCATCATGCTTATTGCATGCACACTTTTCCATCATGATTTCCTTTGCTGTAATATCGTTTTTCTCTTCTTCAAGTATCCTCGTTTTAATGCATTTGGTGTAACTGACTGTATTGATTTGCTTTGCTTGGAGAGAATCTTTCTTAGGTGTCCATTTAAAAATGATGAACTGGACTGCTGGCTGCCCCACAGAAAAGTTTATTTCTTCTGGTGGCATTGAGCACAAACATGTCAAGTAAAAATGCAGTGATTTATATTGGAAGATTCACAGATAAATACCAGTTGCTAAGATCAATAGCAAATCTCTAGAAACTAAAATACTGCAGACATGAATAAAGTGCTCATGACAGATACATTCTGCAATACATTTATCATATCACATCTACACAGGATACAGAGCAGGCACTGCTTCATTTCCCTGCACAGTGACAGCAGCAGAGGGGATTTGTATGATTATATATCTCAAGAGACAACAGAACTGTATCCATTCCTTCTGTAATGCTCATACAGTATTTGATGCTGGAATATTAAGAGGCCTCAAAATATCCCCTGTTGAGAGAGAGATACAATGGAGAGAAATGCTATAAGATACTGGTGGCTGCAATTAATCTGTTTTTTTGCATGGTACCCCCTCAGTTCACAGGACCAAGGTCAACCTTCCAATTCTTTGCATTCTTTGCAAGGTCCAAGAAACAAAGGAATTCTCTAATTCATCCTAAGCCATGGGTGTCCAACCTTTTGGTGCACCTATACCACATTCAGTGAGGAGTCCAACAGTCCACCTACCACCGCTGTTACCCACTAAACCATGTTCCTCAGCTTCATTTCATTCTCTTCTCCCTTCATACCTAGTTTAAAGCCTTTTCAATGAGCCCAGCCAGCAGAAGGGCGTGATGCCCTTTAGCTCAACTTCATCTGGTCTATCAATCTTCCCAGGACTTTTCATCAGCATTGTAAAGACCCTTCATTCATTAGCTTCTGTGCCCAAAGACCAGTTTATCCCAATTATCCACTTTACTCATGATCACTACTCTATTTCAAGAGCAACTGTGAGAACCGGCACTGCAGGCAGAGCCATCTTAAGAATTTGGAACAATCTGGAGCAACAGAGGTCTGGATATTGATTCAACTATAGGAAACTAAAGAAAGATTCCCAGCCCCTTATATGCTTAACATTTTATTCAAAGTCAAAAAGCACTTTTTGTGATTACTTAATATGAATGTTCTACGTATTGCACCATACCTTGTTAGCTGGGTAATTTATGGAGCTAGGATTATAGAGTTACAAGTAAGGAAGTCACAAACCATGTCTGAAATCTACCTTTGAAGAATGTCAGATGTGATTCTCCTCCGAGTTTAAAGATGCAGTTCTTTTGTTTTAGCACACAGTTACAAAACTCACTTTTCATTAGCTTTAAAAGCATCTGTGGTTTTCTATCAATAAGGATGAAAAAAACCAAAAACAACAAAAAAAAACCCAGCAAGTCACAGCTACAGCGTGAGAAATTAGGCTTTATACCTTGTGCCTCTTGTCCAAAGAATCAAGAGCTGCTTTAATCACTTAAACCTCCCCAGGGATGCTCTTCATGATCACATGCTTACGAGCCTGGACAAATTGTAGGCAACAGCAAACTAATCACATAATTGGAGCAGCAGATTGCTGGAAAAGCAGAAATGCACATCCTTTTGTCTATTTTGCCTAAGCCCTAGTTTCATAAAGCCAAACTAGCTGCTGCTGCTGCAGGGGAATGTTGGACAGTCATGCTGAACTGCTGGAAAAAGAGGAACTCTCCCACCCTCTTTGTGCTCTGTGCTCTCTAGTTGAAAACTAAGCTCACAGAGATTTACAGGAAGTTTGTTTGAGACATTTAGCGACCCCTGCAAGCACAGCTTGTGACTTGACATCTATGTTACATTGTCGTACAACTGGCCACAGAAGGCTGATAAAGAAATACTGTACTTATACAAGAAATTCACTGTTGTACTCAAATCTTCAACCTCCTGTGAGCAGGGATACGTTCCAAAAACTACTCAGTGGGAATTAATCCTTTCAAAACTGCTGTTTAAAAACCCTGCTCAACATGGAGTATTTCTGTGAGGCTGACAACTCTAAATCAGTAATGTTACATTTTTCTCAGTACAGAAGTAATTGCAGACAAAATGCTGCTTCAGGAGAATAGATACACCCCCCATGTTTTGAAGAAGTACTAAGAAGTCCTTGTAGCAGCATTTCTATCATCTTTTTGTATTCATCCAGGATGAAATTGGCTGAGAAATTCTAAAATTCCTAGATAAAATCTTTACCATTGCAATTCCACAGTCAGATTATCACCTTGAGTATGAGATCTGTGCATGAAAAAAGCTATTACAGTACTTCCCATATCCACCTGCAATGTTGTTATTCACTGTTGCACTGCTTCACTGACCCTGACGTAATATAACAAGTTCTTTTTGTTGCTTTCTGTACACTGACATTAAACCACAAGTGAGCACTCATAGGCTCAGTAATGCAAATAAAGTCATTAAATTCAGTTGTGCAGAACAAAAAGTCCATGGGAGAAAAGAACCAGCATATGAAAAAGTGGGATGATCCCTGCAATACTGATTATAACAAACATTTCTACGTGCAGATTCACCATTATGTGGTGCCTGCTTGAAAACAGCCTGCACTTCATCAGATGAATAAATATACGCATCACCATTTTTGATTTTGGTAGATTGAAAACTGCATTCTTACCCAGTAGCAGGGAGATGACTTCTTGCTCACTGCATTACAAAGCTGGGCTGGGTGAAGGGCATGAGATGCATATTGACTGGTATATTCCTACAGTCTTCATCCTGTTTTGTTACCTTCGTTTACCTGTGCAGTCACAGGCACAGAAACATCTCTCCAGTTCATGACAGCAGTGGTAATTAACATGCTTGATGTGAAAAAGCACATTCACTTTTGGTAGATCTATAAATTTTCTTTGTATTCAGCCTTTCTTTTTCATTCTTGTGTGTGGTTCATCATATGCAAGGCACGAACACATGCTAAATGAAGCAGCAACAAGCTCCCAACTTTCTGACACCAGCTGTACAGATATGACCCATTGAGAACAAGCAGTGGCAGGACTGAGAGCAGGTGCACATGCACAGCATATCCCCTACACCATTAAAGGGACTGTGTTATGGGTGGGTTGCATTTAAACACATAGGAGCTCCTGTGATACAGAGCCAACACGAGTTTGACGTTTTGTGAAATTGTGTATTTTTTCATATATCCACATACTCCATTTTGTGCTTTATGACCTTTGTTAAGGCATGTCACACACACTGTTCTAGCGTTGACTAGTTGGCGAGTTTATGATCACATCCAAGGCAAAACCTCTGGTTTATGTTGGGTAGGTTTGTGCCTTAGTCAGTGCTGAATGTAGTCACGAGTGACAAAAGGTAATATAAAATATGTGTGGCAGAGATACTGCCTGCAGCTTGAGACTGTTATGTCAGTCATAAGCAAGAGGCCATTGTTAGCCACAGTAGTTGTACAGGGACAGTAAAGCCAGACACTTCAAAGGCAGATGATATATGCACCACTCATGTCCAAGAGCACTCTCTCAGATAGAATACTGCAGTGCTTGCTTGTCCATATCAGCAGTATGATAAGATAAGACAAGATAAGAAGGGTGCTAATTCTGTACAAATACTTTGAAAACTGGTGTCAGCCTTTCTGTCTCCCTAAGTCAGATCAGTGGTACCCTGCCCTGTCTTTCCTCCTCCAAAGGCAAACCCAACATGGCAGTCATTCTGCTCCTTCTTAACCATCTTGCCTTGCCACTAGCTGTGCTGTTTCAGTGATAGAGTATTTCTCCTCTAATGATTCAAGTGTAGAAATCCTCTCTCCAGCATGTTTCCAGTTGCGATGAATTCCTTCAATTAAATTCTGGACAAAATATCCTCTCTTTAAAAAAGTATATGTGTAGTGATCTTCTGTGTCCATCTAAACAAATGGAACAATAGCATGGTGAGAATTAATGGTTTTTTTTGTTGTATCCTGGGGGTGTATGAAGAGATGAGTGTACTTGCAGCTGAGACGGTCTAAGACATGGGAGAACAAGGTTTTCATAGTGGTTGTACTGAACCTTGTAGAAAGATGGGATAGTTGGAGAAATTTGACAGCTTTTAGGGCAACCAGGCCTTCTTCTGACCTGAAATAGCACCATTAGACCTCAAAGCTAAGGAAAGATACAGAATAGTTGCTGGGATTTTAGGTACCAGGTAGGCTGTTTCTGAAACCAAATTCTTTGGAGTAAAGCAGACATTAGAAGGGGGAAGACAATGACAGAATACTTATTTTGTAAGGGAAGGAAAGAGGTGGGAATTGAGAATATTTCTGCTGAATGCTTGATTTTAAAAGTTTTTGGGCCTGATACTGAGCAGGTGACCAAAAGCTAAAGGTCCTAAGAATCACTGTTTCATTACAGTCATGGGGGCCCAGGTTAGTTTTCTACAAATTTTGGTAGCACTGGATAATTGACGGGGATAATGGCAGGGCCTCAACTCCTGCCAGCTGCTTACTGACAACGGACATGGCACTTTCCTCATTTTCCTCCAGTCATGGTCTGTTCTTTGAGTTCTCTGAGGAAGGGATTACCTTTGAAGTGGGAGAGGCAGTGCCAAGAATAGCAGAGCCCCTCATTTGGCCAGGGTACAGGACAGAGCTGTGACAAAAGACACTAATCAGCATGAAATAGGCCTCCATGGAGCTGCATGTGCGCCTAGCCCAGATGACCTGTCTGTGAACACAAAGGTTGTCCTCCCTGGGGTCACTTCACATCAGTGCAAACAATCATCACTCACATAAAAACACATCTGATCTACGGTTTGCAAACCATTTTGTTTGCCAAAAACAAATTAGTTTCATATTATACCGTTTATGTAAAGCTTTTTTCATAACCTTCTATATGGAACATTTGAAATTTGGCCAGCTGCCAGACAGGCATTTTCATTTTGACTTCTACCCTCTGAGCAACATTAATAAGCCGTATTTCAGGAGCCTGCCTATGCATACGCTGTCTTTCTGAGTTTGATTCTCCTTCATCACCTCAGTAATTCGACACTGCTTTCTCAGTACGAATACAAAAGAACTAAGAGATGGATCAGACAGAAGGTCAGTGTATCTTGTCCCTGAGCATCAACAGGAGCAGATGTCTATGAGAAGGCTCTTGGGAACCTGGATACTACATGTGGCCAATTCCTCTAAAGTACCCTCTGAGTTGCTGCCATCTCAGGCCTTAGAGACTTCTTGAGCCAGCTGTCATATCCGATCTAATAGTGCCTGATGGACATCACTGTGCCTGAATGTATCTGACTGCTTTGTGAGCATGTGGATATGCAGCAGGCAAGGTGCACCACAAGTTGTCTGCCTGTTTCTTAAAAGTTCAGTAGCAGCTCAGATGCTAAAATCATCTTGGTTCTCAAAGTTCCAGACTTACAAAGAGAAACCCTGTCCGAATAACAGGTCCTTTTTAATTCCACAAGAAAGTGCTTAATTCTATAAGATGAGGTGTATTTCTTCACTGTTACAACTGCAGTTGTTTTTGGATGTATTTATGCTCACCTACTACTTAGGATTAGATTGCTTTAGAATTATGATGAAAAATGAAAACTCAAAATGCACTCGATATTGTTTCAAATTCCTAAATCTAGATATGTAAGCCCAAATTGGAGTGGAAAAGCCTATGATTATAATAACCATAATAATTTGCAGGCAGCTAGCCTTTCATCTAGAAGATGAGGTAGGCAGAAGGGAGGTACGAGTCCATTATGATAACAATATAAAAGGCACTCAGACTCTGTAAGGTATCATTTAAATTGCAGTTTACTAGAGCTAACACTATAAAAACAGAATGGTATGGATAAACACAGAATTACAGAATATCTGGAGTTAGAAGGGACCGATAGGTACCATAGAGTCCAGCTCCTGACTCCACACAGCACCACCCAAAATCCAAACCCTATGTCTAAGTGCATTATCCAATGAACTCTGTCATTATCCTTGAACTCTGTCAGCTTGAGGCTGTGACCACTGCCCTGGGCAGCCTGTTCCAGGACCTTCTCTGGTAAAGAATCACAGAATCATTGAATGGTTTTGGTTGGAACAGACCTTTTTCTTATATGAAAAAAACTCTATGCTATTCATCATTTCCACAGCCAAACAGAAAGGGTGTATACAGAACTTTTGGCTGCACACGTAGTGAAAAGCATGGACATGCAGGTGACCAAATTGCTGGTAGCACGAGAGAGCTGCCTGCAGTCTCCTCCACTGAAATTAAGTGGGAATATTTATCCTGAGGTCAAGGGATTTGTTCAGCAGTAACACAGGACTGAATGCCAGGCTGTATGTGTGGCACAGCACAGGACAGACAACGTGGGACACCAGACATCATAACAGTGGAGCACGCAGAATTTGGGGTCTGTGTTGGTGCTGTGACTGTGCTGCATGTTACAACTGCTATATCACGCTTTTAGTGTGCTCTCATTACACTGCTAAATCAAAGTACGGCCATGTAAGGCCAAATATGTTGAGTAGGTAAATTTGGTATTAACATTAAATTCTCATTGCGTGGAACACCTGAGGTTACCTGTATTGGGTTCTGACAGCATCAGAGACAAAATCACACGGCACATACCATAGTCTTTCCTTTGGCTAAAAGGTCTTTCCATGGGGTGCTCAATGAAGAGCTTAATGGGAGAGCAGTGGATTGAAGAGCATTTTTGCTGGCTCCCCGCACAAGCTGAATTTACCCTGTACGAAACTCTCCCCTTATCAGCTTATGAACACATATCACTTTCAGACCTTGGCAGAGACTTCTGACCCAGTCTTGAGTTTGAATGTCTTTTTCAGAGCCTGGCTGTTGACTCTGGCCTAGGACCTAATCTGTGACCCTGGCTACCTCTTGCAGGTCCTGTGTTCACTTCTACACGTTTCTAGCAGACCTTTAATATGTGCAAAAAAGGTATAGTCTTGCAAGGCTTTTAGAGAATCAAACACATAAGAAAACCATGTGCACTAGAGGCTTTCATAGCCAGAATTTAAGACTAAAAAAGGAGTTAAAGACCAGCCTATATATTCTGAGAAACATAATGTTCAATTTTATGTTAGTTTATTTACATCTGTTACTGCACAGACTCTTCGAACAACCTGACCCTAAGAGGAAATTGCTTTAATTCATGCATAAAGTCATAAGAAAAATCCAGCAGAAGTAGCTTAGTGCTGTCTCATTATAATTATAAGCAAATATAAGGAAAGTCCAAAATTCCAGCTGCTTTAACCTGGAAAGGGTCAAAAATTGCTACACCTGCTTTCATGTCTGCCCGCAGGGGCTGTCCACACTCCTGCTACTTATTGCCAAAGGTATAGAGTGGAAATTAAGGAACCACTCAAATGAAAATTTCTCTGTTGAATTGCCAGACTCCTTCGTGAGATACACTGAGACAAAGAAGCAGCTTGCAAAAATGAGGCCAGGGGCAGTTTTCTCTAGCTGACGGAGTAAGTAGGTTTATTGAAGAAACAAGTGGGAATAGAAGAAGTACAGCATGCCCAGGGCGAAGAAAAGTGTGTTTGTGCTCAGCACATCAGAGAGGTCATCAATGAATAGTTCTGCGTGAACGTCCGACCTCTGTGCTGCTGCCAAGGGCATGGAAACTTGGTAATATGAGAAGCAGCTTTCACTGGGCACCTACTATGTCTAAGATAAAAGCTATAGAAAATACACAATACACTGCACTCAGTTATTTCATCCACTTTCCCTCCTCCTCCACCATCTCATCCCTTTTACCTGGAGACATCTCAATACGCTTTCCAAATGGCAGTAAGTCAGAAGGGCAATTCCGTCTGATTCAGATACCCTTTACACTCACTCTAGAAAGAAACAGAAGATCCAGGCATGAAAGAAAAGAATATTTAAAAGAGCTTCTGCTACAGGCATTTGCAATTACCCCTTCATTGTTTGCCACAGCAAACTCCTAGAAACCGACAGCCAGCAAACAAACTGATCTATTGAAACCCTGATAAAAGAAAACATGAGATAGATTTATTCTTTTGAGGTCAAATTCCCTATTAGCCAACTCCACTGACTTTAATTGAACGACGGAGTCATAAATTTTACAAAATTAAACTTCTCAGACAAAATCCTCTCTTGTTCTCTGCAGAATATTTTCGTATGTTGAAGCTAATGAATGATTTGGACTGGTGAAACAGTTCATACAATGAATTCATATAATTATTTTCATTCAGTGACATTTAAGATTGCTTCAAGTCACATTCTTTCCTAAAGCTGCGAAGGAGATGTAAATGAAGAGTCTCATCACTCATCACATAAATAACGCACTCGGACTCTCCTATTTTGGAAACGTGATTACTGACCAACATTTGCTCTCTGCAGAAACTTTTACAAACCTCCCCACCTAAAAAAGTTCTGTTGGTAGAAGATGAACATTTGACACAAGGACAGAGATTTCTGATCAAAATATTCCTTCCAAACCAAACTTTCATTTGTTTCATTTCAGCACTGAATGATATCAAATCACTGCACAAAAACAAGAATTAAGTACAAAAATTGGATTGGTACAACAGGAGAGATGGAAAATAATCCCCATCCATCCCATGACAGTAGTTTGTAGCCTGTTGGTTCCAGCACCTTTGTGTGAAATGGAAAGTGTGAATGTGAAACCTTGGAGAAGAAGGACCAAAATGCATCTGTCTCTCTCATGTCAGGGAGTGCTTTTCACGTCATTATTGGCAAAAAGGATAAAAACATCTGCCACCAGATGAGATTTTCCTCTGCCAGTTTCAAAGAAGGACCTTAACAGAAAAAAAATACAAGCCTGCACTTCTGGACTTCTTTCCTTGACCACTGACTGAGGGAGAACGAAGAGTGGCACTGCAACATGCCCTCTCTGGATACAGATGGTAAGGAAATGGCTATGGCAGAACTTCATTTCCTTCTCAGAGCTTGTGGTCTATACTCTTGGGTCACACTGGTTTTGCCAGCTATTCCAACCCCAGAAAGTGCAATACCATGCATGGTCTGAGGAAAAAAACCCACTATTTTTAACCTATTTTAAAATAAATTGGTAAGATTTTATCTCTTAATAAATACTTGCCTTGCAAACATTTATTCCCAGAGGCTTAATGTAAGCACATTAGCCCTTATATCTAGATCAAGAGGAGGCTGCATGCAGCCAGGACAGAGCTGTGCTTCTGAACACTGTTTTCCCCTGAGAACCAGTTACTTCAGAGTCTTTGGAAAGCAGCAGAAGAAGTGACTTCAAATGATAACCTCAGCTCTTCTGTGCTTAAAATGCAGCCACAACACTGCCTACATGGTAACTTAATCAGGCTCAGGACTGAAATGGAGACTGAGAAAAGTTTAACACGTTCAAGGCAAGAGCCGAGAAGTGCTCAGAAGAAGAAACACAAATACAGAGATTTTGGCTCTTTCCAAGTAATTGCTTTGTTGACTTTGGAGTGTTATGCACTAGGTGTTGGGGTCAATTAGCAGTGGTCAACCAGCAGAACAGAGGAACTGAGGCTGTTTGAAGATCTTTTTGTTTGTTTGTTTTAAAATCTGTTGGTAGAGAAGGGTAAAGGAAGACAAAAAGGCAAAGAGGAAGAGTTAGCAAGAGCAACTGGAAGACAGAAAGAAGGAACATAAAGAAATAAATACCCTTTGCAATGAGAGAGCTTAATAGAGAATTGCAGCCATTAGCCACTGCAGAGCCTCTAGCAATTCTCCCTGGAAAGAAAATCTGTGGGCAAAACCCTCAATTGATATTAACAGAGCTCTCAGCCACTTTAGACCAGCATAGGATCTTCCCCAGGGAGGATCATAGATTGATTTTACGAAATCCTACACCCCTCCAGGAAAATGGCAATTTTCCTTTGCATCAGTGGATTTTTGCCTGGAACCATGATCCTGGACCTCAGGGGAGCTCCCTGCTCCACACACCAGGAACATTCAGCTCCAGCAACGAATGGGCATTCAGTGCATTAGCTCTCTTCGTGTATGTTTATTTTTGCAACACCTTAACTGTACAGAATCACATCTATGCACTTATATCATTGCTGTGACCTTCTCTTAGCTCCTGACCATATTTAGATAGAGAAAGTGTCCCAGAACATTTTCCCACAAGCTCTTGGAAGCTCTGCTACCTTTGTATCATTGGCACTTTAAAATCTACCCTTTCCAGGAAAAAAAAAAAAGAGACTTAAATCAAAACAGGGGTTGTGGTAAGAGGCAACGTTGCATTAGGGCAGAGACAAGTACTTAAGGCTTGGCAGCTTCTGATTAATATCAGCCTTAGTCCAGTTCCCAAGGAAGATTTTCCAATTGATTTCTGTGGTGTTTGAATAAGGTCGGCACTGTACCTTGTGGATTGTTCCTTTCATCCGAGGCTCTCAAACACACAGAACAAACGGGAATGAACATAAAAGAGAGAAGAAAGGTCCCAGTTTTGCCCTCTTTTTACATGGATAGGTTCAATGGGACTTTCAAGGAGTAAACCAATTGTCTGATTTCTTTTAATTTGATGTCTTTATTCTATAATATTGAGAGGAGCATCATGCTGTACTTGCAACACCCGTTCTCTTGTTGCTAATTGCCTTTGCAATCATCAGTAATAACACTGTTCCATTGAGAAGCAATAAAAATGTACCCAAAGCTACAATTTCTCTGATCACAAACATTCACTGTTAAAATATTGAGAAGTATTTTCACAATCTTCTGTGGGGGTAAAAATAAATAACCCACAACAACTTAGTTTTCTGCATTGCTGCTGCTCTCTGAAATGTCCTCCTTCTGGCACCAGTTCAATGATAACAGAATTGAGCAATATGGCTCCACGGGAAAAGATAACGAAGAATCAATGTCTAAGCAATTTCAGGATCATCTCTGAATTTGATGTCCAGCTGATTAGTTTATATCATAATGGTTCCTCGGTCCTATTTTAAGCATCTTAGAGAAGAACACTTTGTAACCCAGTTAAAATGCTTCCTCATCGGGAAGAAATCAATATCAAACAAGGCAGAAATGACCTCTGTCAAATTTTCTTACGCTCACCACAAGAGTGCTTAAAATATAATTCCCAGGGAATGTTCTGCAAAACTGAGTGAGTTTTAAATAATCCAGTGTAGTGAAAGGAGCTTCTAATGGTTCATCCAGAGGAGACCCAGGGAACTACAGGGCGGTGAGCCTCACATCTGTGTATGGAGCAGCTCCTCCTGGAAGCTATGTTAGGGTACATACTGGACATAGAGGTGATCTGTAACAGCCAGCACAGCTTCACCAAGAGCAGATAGGAGGGAGTCAGACATTTTTACATGGTCTGGTAGTAACAGTACAATGGGGAACGGCTTTAAACTAAAGGAGGAGAGATTTAGATTAGATGTTAGGAGGAAATTCTTTACTCAGAGGCTGGTGAGCACAGCTACCCAAAGAAGCTGTGGTGCCCCATCCCTGGAGGTGCTCAAGGCCAGGTGGCAGCCCTGCCCATGGCAGGGGGTTGGAACTGGGTGGGCTTTAAGGTAGCTTCCAACCCAAACCATTCTATGTTCTATGATTCTGTGCTGTCTCGTTCCTCTCCCTCTCTAAACAGAAGAGATTGTGGCACCATCCTACAAACACCGGTGAACAAAGATTAGATTCTTCAGCCTTGGTCAGTCAAGAGCACAGGATCTGCGGCAGCAGAATTGGGTGCTGGAGAAATATCACACAAATGAGAGGCTTCACAATCAGTGCTTGATGGAAATGATCCATTGGAACAATACAAAGGATCATTTAGTGTTCCAGTGAGAAGTTAAAAGGATGATAAGGCTCTGGAAAAGGTACGTAGTTTCACATATGAAGTGTGTCAGGATGATAGGCAATTTTGTACTGCTTATATTAGAAGGCAGATTCTAGTCTTCTTCCTCAATTGCAAGAATGATTAAATTCTAAGCCAATAAAACAGGATAGTAAGTACTTTGCTTGTTTGAATGTGCCCTTTAAAAATTATGTATCATCACAATCATCAGACTGGTGAATGCTTACCAAATGCTCCTCTTTTTGCTCTTGGTGGTCAGAGAGCTCCTGGGGCTCTGGCATTCACACCCCAGCTGCTCAGCCCCACTCCTGTTGGGAGCTAGATGTGTCTGGGCAGCAGAGAAACAGCTGGTGTGAGGTGTTCAGGAGAATAGCAAACCAGAAGGGAAGGACACCCCCCACCCCTTCTTCCTTGCTACCTCTGAGCCAGCTGCTGGCCACAGGGCTGGAAGGCAGATGGGCAGGTTGCCATGCCCTTCCAGGGTCACCCCTCTTAGGGAAGTGAATAGCACTGCTTTCACATTCTCCTCCGCTTAAAGCCCTGCTTGCACAAGCCATCCCAAACAAAAAACAGCTTTTTCTCAGGTAACACCATTTTGTATGGAGTGGGAGTTTGAGCAGAAATGGAGAAACAGTCCAGACTTGGGCTATAGCTGCAGGAAAATATCTTCATCCTCATGAGACTTTGGTTATAACCACATTTTCACATTAGCAAGCTATTTAAAGCAAAAGAGCAATCTCTCTCATGCTCAGCTCTGGTCTCCTACTTTGTATTCCAGCCAGGAAGTGCCTGATAAAGGCTCAGTATTTTTCCATGAATTAGGATGCCTTAATTAGTAGAGACAGCTAACTTAAATTAGCCGTAGGAGCAGGTACAACCCTCAAGAGAGCAAAGAACAATGACTGCAGTACACTCAGAACAGCGTGAGGAGTTCTGCCTTTGGAAAGACATTCATCCAGGCAGAGCAAGGCGTCATTGAATATGCAGCTGGTCACTTAGGAGCACCCATTTTTGGGGGTGACGACAGGATGGCATGCTGTACTTTCCCTAGCTCCGAGTCAGGGGGCACAAGCAGTTATTTCTATTTCTTCCCTTCTTGCACCACCCAGAGGCACTACGCTGGGTGCAAGCCCAGTGTGCTGACGGCACACACCGTGGTTCCCCCTACACGTCAGCACATGGAGCATGGGTGGGAGTTGAGGCCAGAAGCCTGCAGAGGAGCAGGAGATCCAGGGTGGGTCCTATGAAAAATCAGCTGGTTCATGATTCAGAAATGGGCAAAAGGCCCTTTGAAAGAGGCCAGCTGGACAATGAAATGTATTTTCCTTATCATTTGCATGACCACACTTTTATCCACAAAGATGGACATGGGGAAGATAAGATGCAAATTTTGATCAGCAATTGTGATTGTTCTATCAGCAGCTCTACACTTGAAACTCTCTGAGTGCTTATTGCTGTGGGAAGAACTTGTTCTGCAGAACAGATATGGCAGTCTGCAGGTGCAAACAAATCTGCAGGTATAGCAACATGCCAGCAGAATGGGCTGTGGAAGGGTTTAGATGCTCTAGATACAAATCAAAAGTGCTCACTTAAGAGAAAATTGTTCCTGAAAACTAAAACTGCTGGAGCCAGATGGAGTCCTTATCACTGGCACAGATGCATAAGTAACAGCTGCCCTAAACTCTCTAGCTATTGAAGCAATGGCAGCAGCTTTTTGTCCTTGTACAAACAGCTGCAGCTGGACATTGTTTGCAAGGTCACAATTTATTTACTTCTCCTGCATTATTCTCTCACATCAGTTGTGAAGCAGGGCCCCAAGCCACTGACTTGGACTACTTGTGACTATGCCTCCTTTTCTCATCCAAGAAATAAACTAAAAGACCACATCACTCTGGCCCAGCAGGAGCAGAGGTTCACTAGTGCATGTGAGACAGATAGCAGATTAAATTTAGCTCTGGAGTTCAGCTGATCTACTTTCTTCCAAGAAGCACATCAGAAAAGGGACATTGAAAACACGCTTGCAAAAGTCTCTGTGGGGTAACTCCTCTCCATGCAAGTAAGGATGTTGTGTTCCCTACCTTGCCCCTATCAGCTCTGTCTGGGACACCTCACTCACCACTCAAAAAATCCCGAAGAACTGGACAGTCTCAATGTGAGGTTTTATAATGTGAGGACATTTTTAACACATTTTTCAGTTCCTTTTTCAGGATATCTGGATTGATGTGTGGGTTTTTTTAGCTCTTGTGTTCTAAAAAGGTAATCTCTTGAAAAGCCTGATTGCTAGTAAATACAGCAGGATGGCCTCTTCAAGAAAACGATTAAGCAATTACAGTGAAAGATATTAAAATAAGGTTTCAGCAATACCACGAGATTGATTTGAGAGTGTTACAGGAAGCTGAGACCTGCTGTTCTATGATGAACGAGTTCCCTGAGAAAACCCAGTAAGAGACCATAACATAATCACATAATGGAATTGTTCTTGAAAAATCACTTGCTCTGGGATTTGGAAATCAGCGGCCCCCAATGACCTTGCATTTGACTTCTCTATTCATGATCTAGGAAAAGAAAAGGTCGACAGCGACAACCAGTAAACAAAAAAAAGGCCTCCAGCTGAAGTAGACAGAGGCAATGTCAGGTTTTTGAACCTGTGGAGAACTCAGACGGGACGAGATCTGATTAGAGACCTTGAGCAAGATGTTGTTGGCTATCTAAGTAACAGGTCTAATGAGTCATCTAACAGCAGGGAGAGATAAGGGAAGGGCAAGCACAATCAAAGGAAAACTGGACTTTACTGATGTGTTGTATGGTCATATGAGAAGACCACATGGTGCCTCAGACTTAAACATCAGCCAAGGCTATAAAACCAAGAATAGTGCAAATTGATCCTTTCTACCCTAAATGAGAGTGGTTACAGCATCCCATAAGTCATCCTCTGGGGTCACTGGTAGGGCAGCTCTTGTGCTTGCAAGCAGATAGGAATTCTGCTTTTCTCCATGAAAACAAAAGCATGCAAGGGGACCTGGAAAGGCTGGCAGTGGCAGTAGCTCCAGAAGGGATTGGTCTCATGCGTAAATGAACTGAGGACTCTGTCCCCTATGACAGAAACCTTCATAGACCAAAAATTGTGCCCAGAATCACAGATTCACAGAGTTGTAGGGGTTAGAAGGGACCTCTGGAGATCACAAACCTCTTGCTGAAGCAATTTCCATATAGAAGATCACACAGGAAGGTGCCCAGGTACATCTTGAATATCTCCAGAGAAGGAGATTCTGCTACTTCTCTGGACAGCCTGTTCCAGTGCTGCATCACACTCACAGTAAACAAGTTCTTCCTCGTGTTCAGATGAAACTTCCTGTGTTGCAGTTTTTGCTTGTTTCCCCTTGTCCTGTCACTGGGGACCACCAAAGAGAGCCTGGTCCCATCCACTTGATTCCTGTACTGTAGGTATTTATAAGTGTTGATACGATCACTTCAAATATTACTTCCTGCAGCTTTGCACAGGACAGAAAGCTGTGGCAGACAGCTCGCATATGGTGAGCATCCATGAAACAAACTGCAGGCAGAGAAGTTACAACTCAGAAATTTCTGTGCGTCCAACCACGCAGCCTCCCCAGCCATGGCAATATGGATAGCCTGCATTTGCAGTGCTAACCACAGGATTCAGCCACCTCTGCCACGGCGTGATGGAGTTAAGGCTGCTTTAAATGACCCGATTTTCAGACCGTGTGCATATCATACTGAAGTACAGTCTCAATTCCAGCCTTATGTATTGGTCACCCAGCACCAGCTTTTGAGAAGCTTTGATTGGTTACAGAGCAGAAACCTTCAGCTTGAATTCCACGGCCAAAATTGAAGGGGTAACTATTGTGCTTAAAGCAACTACTAAATCTCTTTGTTCAGTCCAATCCAGACAGGGACAAAAACAGTGATGTCTGCCTGTTCTGGCTTTTCCTGCAAACCACGCCTGGTCTTACAGTCGCCCGTATTCCCTGTGGAGCAAGAGTGGCACCTGGTGGTCAGATGCCCTTAGCATTCATCAAAAACTTTTTTTTTTCTTTTCTTTTTCTTCCCAATTGAATGCAGTGGAACGTCAGAGGAGCACTTTGTATAACGCAGTCCTGACTGGCCCGATCAGTGACAACTACCACCTGCAATTATTCGTGTATCTGTTTTCCAGCACAAGCAGCACCAACTGACATTCCCACAAAACACCAGCTCCACAGATGATCCTCCCTCCCTACACCGCAATTCTCCTGTGAGTCGTAAGGAAGGAATGAGGACCTGCCTTGTCTTACTGAAAAGATTTTTTTTCCTGACTGCTTGGAAAAATAAAAATGAATCAGGGCTTCCTATGAGGGCAGAGATGAAATAAGCCTATTTCAAGCAGCTACCAAATGTGCATCCCTAGAGATGCTTAGGGCCACATGTGTCATGGAAGAAAATGTTGTTATTCTCCTGTTTATCAGCCATTCTATGCCTCACTGGGATGGGACTTCTGTAAGTCCCTGCACTCTGCAAACCCTGTAAATAATAGATGTGATCTGGGACTGAATTTATGCCACGAGTGCTCCTCACATCAATGACACTCATCTGGCAAGAAGTTCTGATGCAGAAGAGCTCTGTCTGAGGAACAAGCCCACACAGAGCACTGAATCTCAGACATCTGAGCTTTGGATTCGTATCTTGCTGTCCAGTGATTATTTTATGGCTCGTTACAAATCAGAGACTGAGAGGTTATCCCCTTAGATCCACCTTCACCTGTTTGAGATCTATTTTTTGCCCAACTGCTCCTTTTCTACAACTCACACAAGATGGAGACATCGAGATTGGTAGATTCCCGCAGGTGTGGCAGAAATTGCCCAGAAGTGGCTGGGATGAGCACCAAAGAATGTGTGTAACAGTGGCATAGTCACTGCACTTACACAGTAAAACAGACTAGAGCATCAAGGACTGTATGAAACAAAATCCAGCTCTCCATAGCTGCTGTTCAGCAAAGAAATGATGAGAGCATGGATGAAGCCATTATACAGTGATTACCAAAACAAAGCTCTCAATGGCTGGTTTTCCTGTGTGCCAGGCTCATGGTCCTGGGTACCGTAACTGCACTCAGAAGGAGAAATTCACCTGTTGGGCAACTTTCTGTGAGCCATCAATTTTAATGAAGATCTGCAGGTGCAGGGTGCAGCCTGTGGATGGCTTCTCTGCCTTTTATACCCAAGATGTCACAAATGTGACAATTCATGATGTATCTGATAAAGAAAGCAAAGCAGTGTTAGCACCCTTCCCTCCAGAAGGCTTTTTCTCCTGTCCTGCTCAAAGGGATGCCTTCCACCAGGACATAACTGTCTTCATAGCTTAAGAAGCACCATGATGCTGCTTTGTGGAAAGCATGTGTCTACAAGACATGACCCCACAAAGGGGCTGGAGCCACACAATGTCTTCTGCAGGCTGAAGGTTAACAGCACAGAAGTGCTTACAGAGAGGAAAGCACAAAAGAAGAAGTACAGAACTAGGTCATGTGAAAGCTGATGTAATTTTTGGCAAGATCTTTAAACCAGTTGCTGAAGTCACACACCTGCAAGTACCTGCAGTACTGAACGGAGCAGAATGTGTCACAAGTCAAAATGACTAAAGTTAGCTGCATGCCATGACTGCACACACTGGGATCTGTTTGCAAAAGCAATCTCCCCCTTTTCACATCTCCAGATTTCAAGCACATTATCTTTTTAGCTTTTTTTTTTTTTTTTTTCTAATAGCTCCCATATGTTTTGCCTCTACAAGAGTCTGAAGGAACTCGAGAAACTCATCATGGTCTACATGCACAAACCCAGGTTCCAGGAGATGCACACCCCCCTCTTCCCTATATAGGAATAAACCTCACGGCCCTCCCTCTTTGCTTGCTCCCCACGCTGAATGGTGCAGACCTGCAGATACCTCAGAACCACGCTGAGCGTGTAGCAGCCAGGGAGAGCTCTGCGCTGCCTCAGCATGGGCCCCAAGCTTGCTTTGGCACTGGCCACAGCCAAGACAAGGCAGGTGGAAGCATGCACAGACACAGGCACTGTAACAGTTCATTTCCCCTAAATGACCACATGTGCTATTTGCAGAAATGTGAAAACAGAACTGCACAATGAATGACGGATACTCCCCCTGGTCAGAGCTGTCAGGAGCCCCAGGCTGCTCTATTGTGCAGGACAGGAGGCTGCGCTCGCACAGGATTTTATGGTCTCTATTTTATAGGGAAGGAACAAGCACAGCAACACCACAACATTTACAAAATGATTGTAAAATCATTTGCATTCATTCTCATGAACATAAAATCTTGGCAGCCCCCCAGACCTTGCACATCATATCAAGAAGCTATCACAGCCATAATAACTGCCTTGCAGCAAATAGGGACCATTTCACTGATATACTAATTGCAGAGCACATCCTGCCAGGGCTCCTGGGGGAGGAGGAGAGGAAAACTGTGGGGAGGACTGCACAAGTGGTTCATTTGCATCAGATGCCCTTATTATTCCTCCAAGTTCTTACTTTTTGAGTATTAATTAAGGCTCACGCTGTGACAGCCAGGAGGCAGGCAGGCACACTGAATGACTGCCACATATTTCAGCAGGTTTCACTTATCCCACTGCCTAACACTTTTTTTCAGGTCCCTAAAATCCTAAGTAGGATATGAGGGGACTCAGGAGTAAATTCTGCTTAGGGATAAAAATCTGATGGGAATAAAATCCTACTTTTGTACAAATAACCCTCCTGATCTCCTCCATGGACAATGTAGAACACCAGTGGGCATCCAGAACTCTCCTCTGCACCCAATCCTTGGGAGCCTCCCAAGTATGAGACATGCTCCTGACTGCTTGCTGTGTGCGGGGTTTGCTTTTACAGCAGGGGGAAACTGGCTTGGGGCAGCAGATAGATTAGCACAGGGCTTGTGTCAGTGTCTCTGACACTAGTTTAACTTCAAAAAGCAGGGTCTTTTTAAACAGTCTGCCCTGCATGAAGTCTTGGGTGAGCAATAGCATAAAATCTGGTACTACCACCAAAACTCTGCAGGTTTCTGCTCAAATTACGAGGAGAGTTCCTTCCACCCTTTTCTTTTTTCCTTTTTTTTTTACTCCCCAATGGGAAACATGCAGTTTTTTGTTGTGTTCACTGCCATCATTGGATGTACAGCAGCAGGAAGGCTTGCAAATCTGTTCCTTCAGACCAAGTACCATCCTTTTCTCCTGCTCAGTCATATCCTGAGCTGTGCCACATCCTGGTGTCATGGAGAGAAGATACAGGGAATTCAGGGGCTAATTCCTAATTAGCACAGTCCTTTGTGTGTTTTGACCAGTCTGGAAAACCTGCTGTGCTGTCAGTGAGATTCACAGTTAACACTCCCTCTTTAAATTATATTTTGCAGCCATAGTGACACCATTGCCTGTGGGCTTAAGTGAACAGCTGGGCTCTACCAATTATATTTTCATAGAATCACAGAATGGTTTGGGCTGGAAGGGACCTGAAAGCCCACCCAGGCCCAACCCCCTGCCATGGGCAGGGCTGCCACCCAGCAGCTCAGCTGCCCAGGGCCCCATCCAACCCTGCCTTGAGTGCCTCTAGGGATGGGGCACCACAGCCTCTCTGCGCAGCTGTGCCAGGGCCTCACTGCCCTCTGAGTGAAGAATTATTAACATCTAACCTAAATTTCCTGTGTTGGGAAACTTAGCTTGTCCCATCACTGCCTGCCTGTGTAAAAAGTCACTCTCTCTTGCTTATAAGCTCCCTTCAAGTACTGAAGGCTGCAGTGGAGTCTCCTCACAGCCCTCTCTTCCCCAGACTGCACAGTCCCGGCTCCCTCAGCCTTTCTTCACAAGAGAGGTGCTCCAGCCCTCTCATCATCTTTGCTGCCCTCCTCTGGACACGCTCCAACAGCTCTGCATCCTTCTTGTGCCGAGGCCCCAGACCTGGAGGCAGTACTCCAGATGGGACCCCACGAGTGCAGAGCACAATCGCACGCTCCCCTGCCGGCCACCCCGTGCAGACGCAGCCCAGCTCACCGTCGGCCTTCCGGACCGCCGGCACGTCACTACCTCTCGGCGCGAAGCACGGCGGCGCGCGGGCTGCCAGCCAATGGCGGGCGGCGCTGAGAGGAGGTCCCGCCCAGGCAGCCGGCGCGGGGCGGGCGCCGCAGAGGGGGTGCGTGGGGCCGGGCCGAGAGCGGGGCGATGGAGGCGGGCGAGGATCGCGTGCTGTACTTCGCTTACGGCAGCAATCTGCTGCGGGAGCGGCTGCTGCTGCGCAACCCCTCGGCGGCGCTCTGCGCCCGGGGCCGCCTGCAGGTGTGTGCGGGGCGGGCGGCGGGGGGAGCGGTTTGTGAGCGGGGAGCGGCTCTTCGGGAGCGCAACCCCGGGGCTGCCCTGCGAGCAGCAGCCGGCTTCAGCTGCGTGCTTCCCTGCCTGCGGGGCCTTGTCCAGGGTCCTTACAGCACAGCAGCGCTGATCAGAGCCCGGATACGTACAAGTAAAGCTGGGCGGCTGCATAAGTTTTTTTTTTTTGGTTGTGTTGCTGTTTCGAATTTTTTTTTGGAATCTTCTTTTGTCATTGCCACTTTGTTTTATTTTCTTATTGCACAGGCAGCCTTCCTTAAAGCTCTCTCCTTTCCTGCTAGGAAAGGGCTACAGGTTGGAATGAAACTCTGACCTCTGTGAGATCAGGTGTGAAATGACCCTGGGAAAATGCAAGAACAAGTTGTTCTATTTTGCCTCTATGGCAACATTCGGTATTAGCTGTAAGAAAAAAAGTACTTGGTTTCTGAAGCAATATTTTGACTTGCATGGGGTTGGAGACAGCTGGCATTTAAGATGCCTTCCAACCCAATCCATTCTGTGAGTAAAGCTCGGTCAAGGAGACATGTCTCGACATAAAAATACCCAGGAATGTTCCAATTGAGCGACGAAACAGCATAAAACATGAGAAAATACACAAATGGTATCTTATGCCTGGGCACCTCTATTAGAGAATGAGGAAAAGGCCCAAAGCTCTGTGTCTTGGAAGCTTCATTATTACCTCTTTTCTCACAGCACTAGAAATGGTTAGTTAGTAGTTAGGTGTCTGCAAATGAGACTTCTGCCGGCAGTGTTTTCTGGCAGACCTCTTTCCCCTTTGTCCCTTTTCCCCCTGCAGAGATGGAAAAGGCTGACTTCTGCCCCTTTGAGATCCTGCCTTCAGGACTATCACTTCTTCCTCCCACAGCCCCAGATGGCTTCTTGTAGGCTGTGCTTCAGCTGCCCCTTTTGCATCAAGAACAGATCACAGCCCCTATCTTAAGCAAAGTAGAAATTCATTGTCTGCATTGGTTTCATTTGCAGGATTTTAAGCTCACTTTTGGCCATCATCAAGGCAGGACAAGTTCTATCTGGCATGGAGGTACAGCTACCATTGTTCAGAGCCCTGGAGACGAAGTGTGGGGAATAGTGTGGAAATTGAACGCTAGCAATATAAGTTCACTGGATAAGTAGGTGACTTAACTTCACTGTCTTCTATTACTTTAGAGAGCAATTCAAAAGTAATAGGTAACTTTCTATGACAAGCAGTGTGGAAGCTTTTGCTGCGATCAAGAAGATGCTTTGGATTTTAATATGTGCATATCACTCCATTGTATGTGTAATTGCTTTTAAAATATTTGAGATTAAAATAGCTTTGTTTTCAAGTAAAAACTACGTTAGGGATATTTTAGTAAAGTATGGATGTTGATTTGGAGCTGATACACTGGGCAGGTTACACTTCTTTTTTTTTAAACTCCTTTCCTCAGAATATTCTGTTCCATAAATGCCTCTAAACTTTGTCCTTAAGGAAGATCCAGGCAGGGAGCTGGGGCAGTATTGTTTCTCCCTTTAAAAGGGAGAGGTTCCCTGCACCATTGCAGTGCATGGTGCATGGTGGGGGGGAATGTTCTGCCTGTATTCAGTAATTAAGACAGAGGCAGTCTGAGCAAGTTGTTCCCAACCTGTACTCAGGTTGGAGAGTCTGGAAGACCATCTGGGTAAACAGATGAAGGAGTAGCAAAACTTCCTGCAGGGCCCAAGGAAGGACTTCACTTCTGGTGCAAGAGGATCGTTTGTTCAAAGCAGTTTGTTACTGTCAAATAACTGTAGCAGTGGGCTAGTGAGGATAAAGAAGCAAGGCATATTAAGCTAGGTAAAAGCATTAGGCTAACATAGTTCTCCTGCTTCTGGTACTATAGCAACCTTCGTTATGACTGCACTGTGCTACATAGGTATGTTCTTATAATCTTGGCTATGAAATTTGAAGCTCCAACTTGCTTTTCATTGCCTACAGTGAAGCTGGAAGATAACAAACTATTGACCGATAATGAGAAGGGGCACAGTCAGCACTCTCATGTCCTGCTTGGGAGTGCTAGTCCCAGAGAAGGCATCTAGGTAGCATGCTCCTGGCTGGAGGGAGCTTCACATGTCCCTACTTTCTTATCTACCTGGTTCCCCATCAGCTAGGGATGGGGAACCAAGCCCCTGCTGACCCATACTGAAATCTATTCTTTCCCCAAGTAAACTTCACCAAGTAAGGATCCTGCCTGGAAGTACTTGTTCTTCCCTTTAGAGGCAATATTTTATATTTTAACTTCAAAAAGTGTTGCTTACATGCCATGGAATTGCAGATTCCTGACTTTTTTTAGAGAAGGAATATCCTTTAATGCTAGTTAAGATGCTAGAGACTTAAGTGCTATAACTTCACCAAAAAGGCATTAACTTTTTCCTAGCTACCTCACTGGTTCCAAGAATGTGAACTGGAAATGGATGGAAATAGGATGCATTCTTGCCTTTTGTAATGATAATAGAACCATTGAATATCCCGAGTTGGAATAAACCCACAAGGATCATCAAATCTAGCTTCTGGCTCCATATAGGACTACCAAAAAGTTAAACCTGAAAGCATTGTCCTAACTCTTCTTGAACTCTGTATTCAGACATCCATTGGTAGCTAAATGCTAAAGGTTAAAATCAAAAGGTAGCTCTGGTTTTGTACTTGCTTTTAATTTCCTAAGGCAGCATGATTTTACTAGTCAGAAAAACTATATATATATATGTATATGTCCTGAATTAAATGTTTGTTACTGTACAAGTGTTGCACAAATTAAAGGTTGTCTTGGATTATTCACTTTGGAATGTTCATGGCAAGAGTTGTGCCAGTTTCTTCTTAATCAAATGTAACACAGTGGCAAGATACAACTTTGCAAATGTTTAATTACTTGTAATCTGATAATCTTGATTGAGTTTCTCTTGAAGATTACCAGACTTGCACAGTAATGAAAGTAATTTGCACAAAAGTACTGTATTATGTTTTGCTTTATTTCTTTAAGTTAGATAACTGTGCAGATCAGTGTTCTGAATTATTATGCTAAATGTATATGTTTAATTGCACAGTTTGAAAGATGTTACTCCACATTGATTATTAGGCATGAAAGGAATATATGTCGTTTTTAGGCAAGAGGGAGTTGAAGATGGCATTTATGTCCCAATAGAAGTTAATGTCCACGCTGAAGAAGGAAAGGTTCTGACCTGTCGAAGCTACCAGATGAAGGACTATGTCTGTGGTCCTCCCTCTCCCCAGTATAAAAAGGTGGGTATTGCATCTGGAGAGAGTGAACAGAAATATATAATGCAGCACTTGTGTCCTGTTTAATAAGTACTTTATTGACAGTGGATGAAAGGCATGAGTAATTCTAACGTTAAGGAACAACTTAATCCTTGTGCAATGTAATAGTGTAATGGTGCTTGCAGAACATCATAAAGATGTACTAAATCAGTTTTATTGTCTGCTTTAGTTCTGCTTTGCATGAAGCCTCTATTTAACTCATGAATTAGTGATGACTGACACATGGATTTCCGAAAGATGCCAGTTGTTTCCAATTTTCTGTTTGGAACTAAAAAATTAAAATATTCCACTTCAGTGGAGCATAGTTCTAGGACAGAGGAAACTTCCATGGGGTGAACACAGTACCTGGCTTGTAGTCTAGCTATCTTCTAGTACGTAGGTTCACCTGCCTCATTTTACCAGTTGCATCCTGAGTAGATCACAGGTTTCCACCACCACCGTAGGGCACTGCGGGGTTCTCACTTGGTGGCTGGTGAGGCAAAAGTGTTTCAACACTGTTCTGGAACTCGCTGAGTGTAGAGAGACGTGATTCAGTCACGCAGCAGGCTTGACCTGCTTGGCTTGCGAGATCTGATGAGGACCTAGCCTCAAGTGGCACGACTGCATGTCTGGAATTCTGCAGTTGTTAGCAACTGCAAATAGACACCACTGTAGCATTGTTTTTTTGTTTATGTTTTCTGTTTTTAACCAAAAGCAAAGAAACTGGGCTCAAGTCTGTTATAGCTCACTTTCCTATCTGAACTAAGGAACTGACTCCCACAAATCATCTTCTGGGAGCACAGCAAAGACCTGCTTTGCTGCTGCAGGATGTCTTAAGAGAAAGCTTGCTTAGAAAGCAGGCTTTGTTATTTCACAAACTTCCCCCTTCCCCTCCTGCTTCCTGTCAAAACAGATCTTCAGGGCTTTTCAAGGAATCGATTCATTGAGTCTGTTGCTGCACCTGAGCTCTCCCTAGTATGCTGTAAGAGCAGACTTCCAATTTCTGCAACTTTATCCAGTTAAATATTCCTTCCTGCTGTTATCAGGGTAGGTTGTTCTCTACCCCCACCCCCCCCTCCTCCCACCTCAGCCTGATTTATTTGTTTAAACTAAAGTAACCAGGTAAGAAGGCTAGAAATTTATAAAGGTGACTGCATTTGCATCCATCTGTTGTTGTGTACTTCTTGTGGTAAATTAATCACTTCTAGGCACTTCATCCTTGGGTATCCTGGCTGTTCAATGCATGAATGAATATTTGCAATACTGTCAGTTTCTAAAGTCTGTGCATTTATCTCTTTCACTCCTATTTGACAGCTTGCTAGTGAGTCCTTCAAGCCTGGGCTCCTACATCCTTCTCTTTTCCTCTCACAGTCACCAAGTTTCTCTTGAACTAAAAGTTCAGGTTTTCTTTTTTTTTTCTTTTTTTTTTTTTAGTGTAGAAGGAAAGCTGCAGTAACAAACAAACTAAGGAATCTATTTTCACTAAACCAAATATCAATTTCTGTTACTCCTGTAGCCTATCTAGGCATTCACTGTTGTGCTTTGGATTTGATCTGAATAACTGAATGAAAAACTTAATTGTGGACTCTTGAGCATGTTGGTAGCATTTCAAAATCTTAGGTAGCTTTGGTACTCCCTGGTTTTCTTATGTTGCTTTAAGTGGTTCTTTCTGTTTCAGCAAATGTTTGGAGGGATCTGTTTTTATTAACATTACTATTGAAGTCTTTTTTTCCTTTCCTTTTAATCTGTAGGTTATCTGCATGGGTGCAAAACAGAATGGCTTGCCAATTGAGTATCAGAAGAAATTAGAAGCTATTGAAACTAATAACTATGCAGGACCGGTGCCGATCCTAGAAGAAATTGAAGCTACTATTAAAGCAAACAAAGTAAATTTTGCATAGAATAATTCTGTGCTTGCTTGGCCATTCACCTTGAGTTAGATCCTTCTCCTTGCTGTGCTGACCAACGGTTTCTTTATTTATCAAGAGAAGAGGAGCTTGCTGTATATCTACAGTAAACTATTAGACATAATTTGCAGTCTGGAGACACACTGACATTGACAACTTCTTCACTTTGTATTTATAGCTTAAGTACATGCAGATCGGTGAATTAGCTTTCTGTAATTCTTATGCAGCTCTGCACACAAATTTGTGCTTTCTGTCCTCTATACAGACCATTAAAAGAAAAGGCCCATTTTGCTAGCTATTTGCAGCTCAGTTACTCTCCGAGGAATGAGGGCTGCAGGATCAGGCCCTTTGTTCACAAATGTATACACAATTGTCAAGATTTTCAAAGATTTGTTAGAGTCCAGTCTACTCTGCACTCTAAAGCCATACTGAACTTTTTTCTGTGTTCTCACAAAGGCTTAAGCCCAACCTATCTGAAACTGTGGTGTTACTGTTTCCATTTATATAATTAACAAAAGAGAAATATTTTTAACTATTTCCATGTTTTAAAGTGTTAACCTGAAAAGGGACTCAGGCTTGAAAACGGCATTCAGCAAAGGATCTTACTCGAAGTATAACTGCCTCCCCTTTTCTAATAATCAGCATAGCTGAACTACTTAGGTACAACTAACAGATTCTAAATAATCATTTTTTGATAATTCTGTGCTTTTTAACTACTTCTCTAACTGTCTTGGTTTTTATCTAGGATTTGCTGATTTCACTGTACTTCAGACCAAATCTCCTGTGAATTAATCCTAGTGCATCTGTGTCGTAGCATTGTGTATTAAACCATAGGTGAACAGACGTTGCCTTTTTCTCACAGCATTGACAATCTCCTGCAAAACTGGTGGCACTTGTAAGGTTTACAGTACTTCTACAGTACTTTACAGTCTATGGTACATGGCAGCCCCTTGTCTGAAGATGACAAAGGAAAACTGGCAACCTGTATGATGCGAAGCTACTGAACATCGGCTTCTCTTCTGTGCCCTAAGATATAATCAGTGTCATCGTGTGGCAGCTTAGATGGAAAAAATGAAAAAGTAGCAAATTTACCATGTCTTCTCTGTGTATTTTTTCACTCCTGTGGACTTCTGCCAGGGATGCATGTAGTTGCTGTCCTGATGTCACGTACAACATGAGGGCTGTTCCTAAAGCTGGGCACCACAGATGCTGTAAAACATGGTACTTTTTGTATTAGCGTTGCCTGGTCTGAACCTGAGTACATAAAAATGCAGTTATCAAACCTCCCCGTGCCTGTGCAATGTGTTCTTTGGGAACTTATTTAAGCTATAAAGTGGGTGATGTGGAAGCATAACTGAAACTTTCTTTGGCTCTTTGTACTTCTCATGGATGCAATTTGCAGCACAGAGGGCAAAAAACAAACGGCCCAGCACCTTAATGCCACAATTGCTTGCTTTGCTTTACCTTTACCGGGCTCCTTGGGCACTTTTAAGTGAGTGTTTTAGCAAGAAAAAAATGGAAAATAATCACCTGGCTGCCCCAGCGGAGGGAACTGATGGTGCGTGCTTGATGGCTCCTGCTGAGGAAAGCGCTGTGAGCCCGTGCAGGACGGGGAAGGGCTGTGCCTCAGAGGAGGAGGAATGGCGGGCTTTGCGAGGAAGACGCCTTCGGCCAGCTGTGGGGAGGAGAGCAGGCTCACGAAGGAAATAGGCCTTCGGCCACGGCTCCGCGGGGAGGAGCCGCTTTCCGCCCGGGAGGAGAGACCGCGCGTGGGGCGGGAGCTGCTTCCCCGCGGGCCGGGGCGGGGGCAGCGCCGATCCGCTCCTCCCCTTCGCGCCGTCCGCGCCGCGGTGAGTGCAGGGGAAAGGCCGGGACGGGCGAGGGGGGTCGGGCGCTGCGTTCTGTTGTGCGGGCCGGGCGGCGGGAGGAGGAGGCAGTACGGCCGGAGCCCGAGCCCGAGCTCGGGGGTTCAAGGGCAGAAATCAAAGTTTCTGCCTCTAATGCTGTCGCGCTCGAGGCTGTGAGCCGGTGCCACGAGTGAGAGCCGCGGAGCCGCTCGCTGGCGGCGATGTAACGCGCCTGGGGATGGGGACGAGAGCGGCGGGACGGGTTGGTGAGGGCCTTGTCCTTCGGAGGGGGATACAGACATTAAGTGACGTTTGCTTGTGAGCTTGACGGAGGATCCATCTGCGTGCACTGACTCACACGGCAATCACTGCGGCCTCGGTGCTTTCCTCAGTTAACGCACAAATCGGGTGGATGTGAGAAGTGAGAGCTGCCTGCCCCATTCTGGCGCCTGCACTTTGGTGCTGTTCTTGTACTATGTGAAATAGTTGATGTTCTGTTAAAGATGAGGTTACAATTAGAAACAGCTCTGAAATTAAGAATGAGCAGAAGTAAACTCTCCTTTATTTGCTGTGTTCAAAGACATTGTGTCACACATGAATTAAGATTGGTAAAATCAATTTCTTTCAAATTCAAGCAAATTCTTGAGTTTAGACTGTCCGAGTGAGCCAGGATTGCCATCGTTAAAGAAAATACATCATGATCCCCAGTTCTCCTTTTGCAGTAGCGACCCTGCAGTGGGATGGTTATCACTGTAAAATAGCTTGTCCCAGGAGACAGATTGGTGCTGGAGGCACAATGGCTCGTGCTTCTGAGGGAAAGAGAGCCACCTCTGTAAGAGTAACTTCTAATGCTGCTGACAGAAGATTTGCCAACAAATATGGGAAAGTCTCTCCAAGACTCCACTTGCCCTGGGCTGGCACTGAGGTGTATGCACATACTTAGCTGTTGCCACTGCCAGAACTGGCTACAGGGCGCTGTGAAATCTTGACGATATTCCAGCTGCTGGCTGCTAGTAGCTAGTGCTATGGCATGGGACTTCATTTCACAGAGAATTATAGGAACAGTTTTTGCTGGATTAACAAAACTGCAGAACAAAATTACTATCGATTTAGTTTTCAGCTCTTCAGAAGTATTGATGTTGGTCTCAAATAAGCTTCTCTCAGTGTCTGCTATTAATTAGTTTGCTCCTTCTATGGGCTTTGTTGCTTGGTCATACCCCGTCTATTTGGGAGCAGCTGACTCGGTGTGGAGTTAATTCTTCAGTTTACCCAAATGTGGAGTTCTTTTCAGCTATTGAGACCTTTCAACTTCTTTATCTACGTTTCCTTTTAATAAGATCTTGTTGTAATAAATGCTATTGCTACCAGTAAACCAGAGCGTTCCTCACTCCAGAGGACTCACAGAACTGGCAGTTGAGCAAGCATGGCAGTTTTGTTAGAAGGAAAGTAAGTGATCTTAGTGAAAAGAGGATATAAGAAGGGCAAGGCCAGGAAAGCTGTAACTGTATTTATGCTTGCACAATGCTGAGGACTTTTAAATAAAGGGAAGTCAGAAGAAGCACTGGATAGATGTGCAGATACCTTCCCTCAGAAGCTATCAGCAGTGCTGCTGCTTGTTGACATGGATTACATAAAACCTTGCTGTAACCTCTGATAGTGTGAGAAATTTCACTTCACTTTTTCATTTCCCTCCTTATTCTAGGCCCGGTACCCATCTTTCTTCCTCTTTGTTATTTTCACTTTTGCAGGCTTACGATAAGCATCCCTTGCCAGCCTTGCAATTGCTTTTGACATCCCTTCTATCTCCACTGACTCTTCATTCAGACGCCAGGGCTGCCCTCTGTCTTTTCTTTGCCTTTACAATGGATGGGTGAGCACTCTTCTTTCTGATTCTTTTTAGTTCCTGATAGTTTTCTGTTCTCTTCATTGGACTGAAGCTGCTGTCCCCAAAGAGGCTATCTGAATTTCCTTTACAGCACCATTGTAAACCATTCATTTTTTCTTTCCCCTTCAGGGAGAAGTCCATTCTATTCTCAGACAAGAAGCTCTTCTCCAGTTGTGCCTGTCCCCTTGTCTCTCCATACCAGACCCCTGCTTTGCCCAGGTGTATTGCTCTTGCCTCCCTCTGTTCCTTCTTCGGTGTTCTGCTGATTTAGGGACTTCACATAGCTGGCAATTATTTCCATTTCTCCCTGTGTGTATACCCTTTGTACAAACCTCACTGCTAATGTTCAGCTGTAGCTGCTAGAACAGCTGATATCTCTTCATTGTAACTTAGTGATATCTTAATTGGACTGTAAGAAGTTTGGGGTGGCTTTCAGGAAATTCTTTAATTCATTAGCCCTTTCAGAAATGGGATGGCTGTTAAATGAGGCAATGGTTCTCCCCTTGACTGATGCACTGGAATTGAATCCAGCAACTGGAGTGCCCAATATAAGAGAGAGAACTCCGTGGTCTAGCATGTGATTGCTTCCAACACCTTTTTTGAAGCCACATAAGTGTTTGCCCTTAAACATACCCCAGCACTGTACATCTAGTAGATCCATGTAATAGGAGACTTGGTGCATTGTAACCCCATCATCTGTCACGCCAACAGGCCACGCTGTGGAAGCTGGGACTCTTGCCAGAAAGAAAGATGATGGACTTGCAGATAAGTTTGGTACCTCATAACATCCGTGCATTGGTCGCCTGTTTCCAATCAATTTAAGCTAGACATACAGAATTATATACAGGTTTTTGGTGTTTTTTTTAATCTGAATGAATAAGCACATTTCTCACAGTGGTGAGGACTTTTAGGTGCTGTTGCACATGGAACTGCTATGGTAGGAAATTTTTGTGTTGGCTTTAGTCTAGGTAGAACCTGAAGTTTCTTCATGAAGCCCATACACTCTGGTACAAGCATGCATGTACTTGCCTTGCTGTTATCTCTATGTGTCTGGTTTTGTTCCAGTACCACTTAAGTTGTTCATCTGCCATGACGTTTTCTTAGTCCATAGATGGTGAAGGTTTTCCATTTTTCTTATTTAAAGAGATCAGTAAAAAATACTTCACTGTATTTTCTACTCTTTCTCCATTTTTTCCCCTTGTGCTTGGCCTCACCTCCCAAAGGAATCAATCAGGTTCTTTGCTGACATAGACTTAGTCAAGTGGGAGGCAAGTTTATTTGAGACCTTCTGTTCTTTCCATATTTTCCTTGTTTTAAGATGGAACTGAAAGAGTAAAGAAACCGTTTCTATTTATTTTCTACTCTTGACAGTCATTGGTCCATTATTGTGCGTTCCTGGATATTTGCCTTAGTTGTCACAAACTAGAAAGAAAGAACATGGTCCTAGAAAGCCAAAGGAAGCAGAAGGTGTTGGGTAGAGGCAGTACAGGAAAGGGTTAATGTTTCTATTGCCTGTATTTTAAAGGTGACTCTATCTCTTTAAAAGCTTGCAAAAGCTTTGGCGCGAATGATGTCTTCAGCACTGTTTGGTCTTCATGACAGTGTTCATTTATGAAACAAGTTTTCTTAAACAAAGAGATGTGCCAGCGTGGCTTCTAGGAAGCCGAGTGACTCAGAAATCAGCCACTTCATCTGGCAGGTCATGTGGAGAGTGCAATGAAAGCTCAGTTTGTCTGGAGAGCTGCAGACACTCACTCATGTGGCAAGAAAGTCAGATCACTTGCTTCTGTTCCCTTTGACTGAAAGAATTTTGCTGTTTTTGAGTTGACTGAGTCCCAAAATAGTCGTGCTGGGGATTTACCCAGTCTCTGCCTTTGTGGGGCTCATCTGTGCAAGTCAGCAACCATAAGATGCAACCTACTGGCTTCCTGAAATCACAGGAGCTAGGCTACATGGTTCTCAGCTACACAGGCAGTAATCCAGCAGGAGTGTAAATCACGTCTTCCTCCAGCATCAAGGAGAAGATACGCTTATGCAGAATGCAGTTTCTTGCACGGAAAATGCATAGAGATGAGGTTGTTCCAGGAGCATGTCACCTGGAATAATCTGCAAGCTGGTAGGCCTCAGTTACACCCTTTCACAGGAGAGCTGGAAGGAAGTTCGTGGCATTGGCTTGGGAAATAGGAGAAGTATAAAGCTCCAGAGCTGGCATCTCTACAGAATTGTTGAAGAAGGAATTTGTCTTTCATTTTTTTTTAATACATATATAATCAGAATCTAAAAATATTCTTCCAACTATCCCTTGGCCTGCTGAGGCAACAGTACTTTTTGCCCTGTTACCACAGGATGCCAGTAGTTGGTGTTAATCATGCAGGTTCTTGCAAGAAGTTGTCTTTTTACACTGGAAATGGTATGTACAAGGTTCATGCCTAAATAGTACCTAAATGAATTTATTGTTGAATTGCAATTACAACATAACTTCATGACTTCTATGTGGCTAGATTAACTGGAAATAAATTGGGAAAAAAGCCTTTAATAATACAAGAGTAGTCTTGTTGTTCTTGATTCCTACTGCCTGTATGCCTGTATGCCTTGTATGCTTGTAAAGAAGAATGGAAGCCATCCAGAGAGCTCCCGAGAGCTGGTATGGAGCACAAAGGCAGAAACAGCGTATGTATTTGAAGGCAAGGAGAGAGCAGGCACACAAACAAGCACTATTTCTACACAAAACTTCTACAGCATTGGGAAGGTTTCCTGAGCACGTGGCTGTTGGGGTGAGCAGTCGTGGTGTGTCCCTAGGTGCACATACATGGATAGATGTTGGGCAGTCAAGTGTAAGCGTTTGTGCGGGTTTCAAACTGGTGCCTTCATTACAAGCTGCATTGCGTGCAAACTCCTGCCTTTATGCTTGGGGAGGTGGCTTGGAGCCCAGTGGATGCCAGCCTCCAGACACAGCTCATGGTATACAGAAGAGTCTGCAAATTCAGCAACTGTGTGCTATTCAGGCTCAAGTAGAGGTACAGATTTTTTGTGTGAATCACTAGAGATGAGCTCTTATATATTTAAAATCATTAATTTCAGACCTTTCTATAGCAGTTATTGTTCAGATCCAGGAAGACTGTATTTTTGGCTTAATGGTTATTAATTGGAATTTGATAAGCTTAACCAAATTAAATCAATGCAGTGGCATTTTCCCCTTTTCACACACTGTCTGAATCAAGTGTTCTAAGAGGTATGAGGTGCTCTGTGCCCATAAGTGGTATATTGGTTCTTAAGATTGTAGCAGCATTTTCACAGTGGGCATCACCTTGCTTCCTTAAAATAGAAACTCTGACCTGTGGTATTCTCACAGCCTCACTTCTGCTTCTCAAGTCTGCCCTGGACCAAATCATTTTGTATTAGCAAAACTGTCATATTTTAGCTCAAACTCAGTTGACAAGGCTTCACTTCTGGGGACATGTATCTTACTAGAAAAGCTTCACACAGAAACTTCTGCTGTAACAAAAAGCAAAATGCTACTATAAATTAATTCTATACTATAAATTAATTCTTCCTACACAATTAATTGCTAGGAAATAATACAATTTTATTCCACTTATTTTATTGTCCATATATGTTAGGACAGATGCCCTGCTTTGTCTACTGAGATGGGAGATGCTATTAAAAATACTCAATTACGTACCAAGAACAGGCAGTTAATAAGGCATATGGAAGTATTGTTAGAGGCAAGCTGCAGTGTTTATAGGAGAGACTGTCTGCAGTAGATAATTTTTTTCCCTGAATGGAACAAATGAATGGAAGTCCCTGAGGAGGATAGACTTTTTTTTTTTTTTAATTAAGTTGGTAATGGTATTTCATGGAGGTTGGGAGTACTCTTCAATGGCCAATAGGAGGATGTATCTGCAGAGGGTAATGTTTAAATTGTGGTTCTGTGCAATTAATTTTACAGGCTCAGCAGCACAAAAGACAGAGTGCCTGTTTCCTTGAAGTTAACCCCAAGCTGAGTCCTCACTGCAGACATAGTTTGCCGAAGATGATGCTGGGCAGAGCAGCTTCTTGCTGTGTCAGCTATGGAAGGCCACCTTTGTGCTAACTTGAAGACTTGTGTGGAAAAACCTCTGGCAGCCAGTCCTCCATCCTGCATTGCTTTGCTGAAGGTATACCGCGAGCTTCTGGTCAGTAAGATCCGGCACACCCAGTGTTTGCTTGACAACTTGATTAACAATGAGTACTTCTCCACTGAAGATGCAGAGATTGTTGTCCAGTTTCCAACTCAAGCAGATAAGGTATTTTTATTTCATTAACCAGCTTAAATTTTTTTATATTTTCAACTTACTGTTAGATTTCATGGGCATAATGTCTTTCCCAATCTTCATTATTTTGGACAATCACCACCCTATTCCTTGTGGGTGAGTGGCTCCAGAAGCACAGCCAGCACTGCTTAGAAGCCTGTTGGCAGCTGCAAAAATGATCAGGCTGATAATTGCTGTTTTGTCCCCTGAGCTGCAGCTTTGCCCTCTGATAAAGAGCTGACCACAGTGGCTGTTAGGCTGTGACTTTGATGCTCGCAAGCCTTCATTATCATGCAGAGTATTACAAGGAGAATCTACTTCAAGATGCCGAGGGACAGGTCAGCCTACTTTAGAGGAGATGAAAATTAAATATTATTTTAGAGTTTATCATTGCATGTTGTCTGTGTGCGTACTTTCCCTTCTCTTTAAAGTCCTGTGTACATTATGAATGTTTGCTTGTAAAACCGATTCAGCCTGGCACATTTGGGTTTGTAAATCATCTCTGAGTATCAGTAGTAAACATTTTTTCCTGTTCCTTAGACAGGAGAAAATTATCAGATGTACACAATTGCTCTTTGCATCATAACTTAAAACAAGCTCCTCATTTATTTCCCTGACCAGTCATGCAGCTTCAGAATAGTGTCACAATTAGAGGCAGACAAATCATAAAAGAATCAGAGACCTTGGACTTCACAAACAGCCCAGACTTTCATAAAATAATCATTCTTCCCAGGAAGTCGAAATGGTAATACAGTGCTCACTGTGTAAAAGCTCAAAGCTGAATAAATGCACACTGTATGATCATCTCCATTTCTTTTTGGTCAGCATAATATACATGATTGTTGTAACAAGGCTGGAGGGGGGGCTGTGCATCAAGAGCCTGAGCAGAAACAGAGAGCAGGCCACAATCATAAGTGAAATGGACTCTGTGGGAGCTTCTCTGAAAATTGCCTTTTAGAGCATAAATATTTGTCCAAAATACAGTGCTTTTGCTGTGTGCTATGTACCTCACAAGAGACTGTAGTCTGAACAAATCCTTTCTCTGCTTTAGAACTGAATTATTGATTCATCCTCAGCAAGAATAGGATCCAGACATTCAAAACGGGTAGTACAGTGCTCACTGTACCCTGTGTCCCAGGGAGGGTTCTGCTCTGAGGTTGCTACATACTGGTGGCACAGAGATCAACCTCTGATATGATTTTAAAGATAACTCTTAGCCTTGAACTGCTTCAGCCTCTGTCTGACAGCCATTAGTTTTAGTAACAGTTGCAGGCAACAATTACATTGTACAGAGAGAGAGAAAGAGAGCCCATTGCTGTGTTAGGAGAAAGAAATGTGGGCTTTTCAATCTGCATTAAAATCTAGAGAGAGATTCTGCCTACCCCATTATGGATCTCACTGTATCCGAGGTAAATCTAAATGTGACTGGAATATCTACAAACTGGAGGAATGAATCGAGGGCACTGAGAAATCCCTTCTTTCTTTTTCATTTTAACCAGACTGGGATTTAAAATACACTCTGCCAGACTGAGCTAATCCTTTAGATTCCTTTTTGGGGGAGTAGTATTTATCCACACTGGTTTTGGTTAGCATGTGATTTAACTACAAGTTCAGACCTTAACCTGCAGAGCTATCTTTCTTGCAACATCTGAATACAAACAGAAGATGAGTTTTGTAATGGTTAAAATTCAGAACTAGATTTTGAATTCAATTTTTTGAAGCACTGGTTTTGATTCTGTTTTGTTTCATTCCAAAAGGGATCCTAAGCAGTCTAGCAGTTTAACTGTGACAAAATGCTATGCACCAGTGTTCTTTCTTGTGCTGTTTCTTCAGGTTCGCAAAATTCTAGACTTGGTTCAAAGCAAGGGAGAGGAAGTTTCAGAATATTTCATCTGTGTCCTGCAGAAAGTCACTGATGCTTACTATGAACTTCAGCCTTGGCTGGATGAAATAGGTTACCAGCCTTCAGAGAATATTTGTAGTAAACCTGTGGTAAATACAGATCCAGGTAAGATCATGCATCTGTCTCCCTTTCCTTAGAACATCCACTGTTTGGGAGGTTCTATCCAGGTGACCTGAGAGTGAGTGAGTCTAGGCAGGCACAGCCTGAGAAAATAAATGCGCACCTGCTGTGTTTGCTAGCAGAGCTAGCCAAATAATTAAAGGGCACGCTGTATAACGCAAGAGTCACGTTGATACAGTATCCTGTTTTGCTGAAGTCGAGCTCTTTTTGCATTTGTTTGTGGATATATAGCATCATGGCATATCCACTTTCTGCCAGGCTTCTGTTACTGTTTATTAGCAACATTGTCACATTTTGGCAATGGAATAGCCAGTATTTCATGCTGAGGGCAGTGGACCAAGGAGGCAGGCTGCCCGGAGCGGCTGTGTCTCCGTGCAGGTTTTCAAGACCCAGATAGACAAAGCCCTGAATAACCTTATCTGATCTCACAGGTGGTCCTGTTCTGAGCAGAAGGTTGGACTTAAGACATCTCAAGATCCCTTCCAACTGAATTATTTTACGGTCCTAAATAATGACTTTTTGTATAGTCAAAGTGTAGCAGGAATATGTGTTTTCCTTGTGAGAGGTCTTTCATACTGCATAAATACAAGAAGTACTTTGCCCCCATCAGAGCTAAAATTTCTCTAGTAATAAATACATGAGTCAACATTGCACAGTAACTGGGACTTTCATTTTTTGCGTCAGTTTAGAAAAATATCATTTGGGGTTCCTGCTTTCTAAAGCACGTTTTCTATTTGCAATAATAAAAAATACCAAACAGATTAGGAAAGAATGGCCACCTACCTGAATCACAGTAGAATATAAATAAGTGAACCAGCAGATTCCAAAACTAACCTGTGACCAAAAATCCCTGCCTTTGCTGAGAGTCAAACAACCTCTAACAAAGCTTCAGGGGCTTGACTTTGAGCCCCATCTGAAAGATAGAAGCCTCTTATTGCAGTGCAGTGTCTTGGAGTCAGTGTTAGATTTCAGGAAATGGTGACTCATATGCTAAGCATCTGAATTTTCCATTATTATGGCAGCCTGAATGCATAGAAGTCATCTGCCAAAAAAAAAGCTGGTCTTGAGTAAGAATTGTTTTAACCTGCTATCCCTCAGAGTTCCCACAGAGGTAGGTAGCAGGCTTTTTAATAGTAGTTATTTTAATAATAGTCCACTGTCTTTTTAGTTAGCAGGTATTGCCAAAAACTCAGATATGAACTGGGACGGGACTCCAAATTCGTTATGTCGTATGCGCAGAGGGAAGAGATGCTGCTGGAAGAAATCTACTCTAACAGTATTATGGAGATGGTCAATTTTACCAATGAGAGCCTGGGTGAAGTGTGTCAATTACAAGCCCTTTTTGATGATGCAGTTGGGGTAATAAATGAAGATGGAGAGACTATTTATGTCTTTGGCGATGCAGGAATTGGAAAATCTATCTTGCTGCAAAAGATACAAAGTCTTTGGGCCAAAAAACAGTTGGATGTAGGGGCTAAGTTTTTCTTCCATTTCCGATGTAGGATGTTTAGTTGCTTTAAGGAAGATGAAGCTGTATGTTTGAAAGACTTACTCTTCAGATATAATTGCTACCCAGATCAGGACCCCACGGAGGTGTTCCACCACATCTTGCAGTTCCCTCACACGGTTCTTTTCACATTTGATGGCTTTGATGAGATCTATTCCAACTTTGATCTCACTAGTGTTCCTGAGATGTGTTCACCCAATGAACCCGTCCACCCTCTGGTGCTGCTGGTAAGCCTTCTCAGAGGAAAGCTTCTTAAGGGATCCAGAAAAATTCTTACAGCACGGACAGGAACTGAAATCCAAAGAAATATCATTAGAAAGAAAGTGTTGCTTCGTGGTTTCTCCAGCAATAACCTGAAGGAATACACTGCCTTGGTTTTTAAAGATGCGGGGCAGCGAACGCTGATACTGAACCAGCTGGAAGCTAATCCCAACCTCTGTAGTTTGTGTTCAGTGCCTTTATTCTGTTGGATTATCTTTAAATGTTATGAACATTTCCACTCCATGTTTGACAGCCATGAGTTTCCAGACTGTTCTGTTACATTGACAGATGTATTCTTGCTCATGATTGAAGTCCATCTAAACCGGTCTCTGAAAACAAGTTTGCTGAAGAACGATGTCAGGAGCCAAGCAGAGGTGTTCAAATCAAGAAAGGAAACTCTTCTAGCTTTGGGTAAAATTGCATACAAAGGGATGAGGAACTCTATCTTTATCTTTGAGCAAGAGGAGGTCTCATCAGCGAACATCTCTGAAGAAGATTTGCAGTTGGGTTTTCTCAGGACAGTTAAAGGTTACAGTGGCTGTGACGATCAATCCGCTTATGAGTTCTTGCACTTAACCCTTCAGTCTTTTTTCACCGCTTTGTACCTAGTTATGGAAGAGAGAGTGGGGATTAAGGAGTTACTTCAGTTTTTCAGTGAATGCTCTTCTGCTGAGACTGCCCAGCGTACTTGCTTTCACATTCCTTGGCTGAAGAAACCACTCACAGGGGAGGATCCTTTCCGAAACAATGAACACTTCCATTTTACCAATCTTTTCCTTTGTGGCCTGCTTTCCAGATCCAAGGAGAAGCTCTTCAAACATTTAGTTTTGCCTGCAGTCATTAGAAAGAAGAGGAAGACACTCATCACATACCTTGGGGGGAGCATGAAATCCCATCTGAAGGGTGTCACTCGGTCCAGGCTTCTAAAGTACAATCAGGTGCAGGTTCAGCCAAACTTTGTTTGGATGCTGAGGTGTCTTTATGAGACTCAAAATGAGACAGTGGGAAAGCTGGCTGCGAAACGCATGCATGCCAATTACATCAAGCTTACATACTGCAATGCCTACTCTGCTGACTGCAGTGCTATTTCCTTTGTCGTGCATCACTTTCGAAAGCGCTTGGCTCTGGATTTGGACAACAACAACATCAATGACTATGGGGTGAAACAGCTGCTACCATGTTTCAGCAAGCTTGCAGTCATCAGGTAGGAGTCTGTGCAAGCAGATTGTTTCTTATCCTTGGTTTCTTCCACAAACTTGGGCTAGGGGAATCTGTCTTCAAAGTGGAGAAACATGAGAATTCTCATTGCTGCTAGAAATTAAAGTGCAGTTGGCCTTGAAAGCAGAACCCAAACACTCAAAATAGCCCCAGGCAGCTTGATTTGGATTAGAGGTTTGACTATCTCCAACTCAGCCACTTTCAGGTCTTTTGGAATATTTGATGAGGCACGAGCAGGAGGAGGGGCAAGCGCATTTGAAACTCAAAAAAACAGGACTAGTTAAGTCTGTAGGTTTAGTTAGCTGTATCACAAGTAGCTTTTTTCCTCAAAAGAGGATTTTTATAGGAGAACGTGCTTAAGGGAAACAGAAGAAAACAGGAGTGTTTCATCCATTATCTAAAGATTGCCTGAGCCTATCTCTGCCCTAGGACATACAGGGTAAGAGAGAATCTATCATTCACCAAGTAACAAGTAATGCCTGACAGATACTATGAATTTCTTGCTTTAACATCCTGCTCAGATGTGTGGTTTACACAGAATAAAGCTGACGTGTACTTACGTTATGAAAGAATATAGTTGAAGTGTTAGCTGCATTATTTCTAGGAGGTGATTTGGAGGGGAGACGTGAACTGGTATAAGCAGGGCAAAGAAACTCCACCTGTAGCTCCACCTTTGTGTCTAATTGGGACAATAAATCAGAAACATCCAACACCCCATGGACTGGAGTTCCATTTCTTGGACAAAGGTTTTCACAACCTTTATTAATTGGATCCTGATTGTGTTGTGCCTTTCAAGCCTGGCTTTCAGCAGGTACAGAGAAGGCTGTAGGAGTGGTCTGGAAAGCTTGCTTTTGCTTGGGTGTCAGATGGAATTTCTGCAATCCCAGTACGCACAGGAGGAAGATGAGGTGTTTTCTCTGGTTTCTGATTCTCTGCATTGTATTGTTTCCAGTCCTATGGACAGCTTCCAGAACATTGCCTTGCTGATTTGAGGCTTTTTGTTTTCTTTCGTTTTTGAAGTGAACCATGTAATACTGAGGTCACATTTCCCTTGATTGCTTTTAATATATGGTGTAAGAACTTACTGAAATCTCAGAGGGAAATGCATAGACCTCCAGTCTTTCATTGACTCATGGGTGATAAACACATGTAGTCTGTATTGACTCAAACTCTTTTCTCTCCCCTCATTCCAGGCTCAGCGTAAATCAGATCACAGATCATGGAGCAAGGATATTGTATGAAGAACTCTCCAAGTACCAAATTGTATCTTACTTGGGGTATGTACCAACTGGGAGCGAAGCACTGGGTACTGCTACTGGAAAATAAAACTGCCGTGCTGTGGGAGCATAGGTGGGGTGGAAACCAAAGTTACCTTCTCGTCTGCTGAATATGATGAGGCATTTTGTGTCAGATATGATTCAGCTCCTGTCCTGTAAAAGCTCACCAGGAAAAGGACCAAAAGCTTCCTCTCCCATTGCACTGCTTCAAGGGATGGCCTCCCACTCTAGTCAAGCCCATCTGTAACAGAGCATGGACTGCTGTCAGGTTACTGATCTGTGTGGGCATGCTAGCTTTATATTTGAAGGCTTCTGCTAGCACTTTTTGGAATGTTTCCCAGGAAACTGTCCATTCAGCCAAGGTGAAAAAGCTTCAGGAGTGTAGAGAAAAACTGTGTGTGTGTGTGTGTGTGTGCACGCCTATGGATATGTGTATAGTTGGCTTTGTAGCCAGGGCCTTCTGCTTTCTCAGTTGCAAACTGATTTATTTCTACTGTGCAAAGCAGATAGAGCTTGGTAGAAGGGAGGACAAGAAACAGGCTGCTTTAGATGTCATGTTTACAGGTCCCTTTTACTGTAACCTTGTCTTTTATCATAGAAAGTAGCAATTTTTAAAAACCATTATTTTTTAATCAACCTAATACTGGTAGGTGTGTTAGTGCTGGCTTCCCACTTTTGGTTAAGAGGCTACATAAAAATGTCTTTTTGAAAAGTGATCATGAATACCAAGAATTCCCTCCTCCTTGCCGTGCCCTTCTGCTCAGATGTCTGATCTTCAGGAATCCCCTTTGTAAGGGGATTTTATGGCTTTTAAAAAACCAAACACATGTCCTTCTGGTGTGCTGCCGTGCTTTTTTTTCCCTTCTGATTTATTGAATATTATTGCTGTACTAAAACAGGAATAAAGGGAAGATTTGTTTGCTTGAGAGGACCATGTAATTAAAATGCTTACATATAAATATTTTTCTCTGTTAAGTCTATTCTTGTATTTTATATCTACCCCTTCACAATATTAACTGTATATCAAAATAGAAGTACAACCCATTGTATATTTGTACAGAGCCATACAAAAAAGATGGATGCTGTCTGTGCATTATAAATCACCCAGGTTGTAAATATAGAAGTGACAGCAGGAGTAACCTATTTTTACCAATGTGATTTTTCTTTAAGCTTATACAACAATCAGATCACTGACATTGGAGCCAAATATGTTGCAAAACTTATTGAAGAGTGTTCAAGCCTTGAATATGTTAAGTAAGTTTGTTTTTGTTTTTGTTTTATACTTATACAGTATCATAATTGAGATAAAGAAACTTGAAAAGAGGAAGAGTAAAGAAAAATGACCAAAAAAAACCCAACTGTTTCAAACAAAATAAAATAAATTGATTGTACTTACATATTTTTTATAGTAGCCTAGCAGTAAATGTCAGCATCTTTAATCCATAGTCTTTACTAAAAACTGCACTGCACTATCAGCAGTAGGAGGCACCAGATCTTTTCTTAAATCCAGTCTGATTACCTGAATGAGGCTTAAGTGCTGCATGAATCTTACTGGCCTTTGTCATGAATGAATTTGCTTGCATTTAGTATCAACCTTCTGGTATCTGGCCTTTTGTGGGCTATGGCAGTCATGCTGTGCCAGTGTCATTACCCCAGCTCTGGAGTAGCCCAGATTCACTTGAGAAGTTGTCTCCTTTGAGTCCTGGAATGTCTCAGATATGTGTTTGGCCATACACAACAGTGACTTAACAAAAAGGTACATCATTAACTGATGGTTTAGTTGTGACCACAGCAGAACACAGAGGTAACTACAGCAATAGCAACTGCTGGTGTGAATGTAGCAACCAGCAGCCAGGGATTGTTGGGTTCTAGGTGTTATTCTACCCCTAACTTGCTCTGAAACCCCACACTGGCCACATAATTCCTGCTTGAAATATTTGCAGAATTTTGAAACCCAGGAGCACTCTGGCTGTGTCACTGCTTTGACAGAGTGCTCTGTTAATTTAATCTTCTAACTTTCACCAGAAAAAAAAATGCTTGGAAGACAGTTTCTGTCAGGCTTCCTAGTATGATTCGAAATGGTTTTGAGATAGAGTGCATGACGTGCCTGCAGTCAAACAAACCAGACAAAAGTTTTAATTTATGCAAATGTAGTGGCTTGAGGGGTTTTTTTACAGTAATGTATGTGCAATTGAGACTTACCTCTCTCTTGAACTCCAGCCACTTGATATTCCCACACCAAAAAATGGAAAGATTCTATAGAGCACCAGCCTCTGGCCAGTGCTGGGCTGATCTGTGCCAGCGCCTGTAGCCAATGCTCAGAACAGAAAGACTTGAAATTATTAGTCTGTACTCATCTGCTGCAGTCTGCTCTCGACCTGCGCTACCAAGAAATGTTCTGTTCCCTGTGGCATCATAGAACATGCTGCGTGTAATTCATGTACTTTGCAGCAACAGCTGGTATTATGAGCTGTATTAAAAGCTAGGCAGGGAGCCTTGCCTTCAGGATCAGTTCCTACAGCTTATTTCTGACACACTTAGCGCCAAAATCAAGACTTTACAGTAATATGTCCAGCTTGGAGGACCAACGTACAAAATATGTTTTCTCTTAACTGAAGGTCAAATGCCTGCAGTATTTTTTACTATAGGTTAATCTTTGTTAACTGTAACTAGCATCCAGGGTTAATTAGCCTTAAATACCTGTATTGTTTCATGAGCTGGTGTTCTAATAGCTGTACTGCTGTAAGTGGTTTACCTCATCAACTCTTGTATTTTATGCAGAATAGGAGCAAACAAAATAACTAGTGAAGGAGGGAAGTGCCTTGCCCAGGCCATCCAGAAGAACACAACGATGTTTGAAATCGGGTGAGTTCAGTGCTGAGGAGAAGAGCACAGGGCTTGGTCTTGGCAAGATGTTTGTGAATTCCTTGGGCTTTCTTCCTTCATCCTTGCCTTCCTCCTCCCAGTCCATCCTCCACGGTGGCAGCAGAACAAACTGGTGCAGTAGCACAATGACATTTTCTGCTCAGGGCAATTAGGTGATGCTTTATGGTTCCTCCAGTTCGTGCGATGATTTTCTTCCTGTTCTGATGGAACCATAAAGGAGAGAGAAAAACTAACAAGAGGGCAGAAGATAAAGATAGCTTCTTCCCTTAACTGCACAGTAGCTGTTGTAAAGATATTTAGTCATTTTTAAAGGTCCAAGTGGCTTTATGACTATTGGCAATGTACATAGCTATGGCATGTCAAGGTTAAGATTATTGAATGTTCCACACCAAGTCCTGATAAATTTGTGAGCTGTGAGAATATAAAGGAATTCCACATCATCCTTCTGTCCTAAACTGGAGAACTTGTTATTACTGGAGAGAGGTCATAATGAAAACACATGGTCCATGCCCGCTTTCTTAGGATTGAAGCTAGATTGATGCTTGTTCCCTCTGGCAAATCCCATTTTCTCTTTCCATTCTGCAGGAGAGCATTCTTCTTAGAATGTAATACTGAAAGGAATTAAAACTTCTCTTTGGCCATGATCACAGTAACACTTACATATGAAAATCAGGTTTGAACAATCAGATTTTGGCCTTTGTTTTGTTTGTTCTAGAAGATTTCAAATATAGAATCAACAGCATACACACTTCTGTTGTCATACAGATGGTTCTGCAGTGCCATTGTGCTTGCTGTAATTTTCATGAAGGATGTTTGTTTTCTCCTTTGGAGGAAATAATCCCTCCAAATGGATTTATGATATCCTGGTAGTCGTGTTTAAACAGGTACTTTCAGCATTTTTGTAACAAACTGCTTTTGATCTGAAGGACAAAGAAACTCTTGGAAACTTACTGGAAGTAGATGTATTTAGTAGATACCACAAAGCTCAATGGATTTTAAGAGGTGCCAACTAATTACCCATCAAGCTGAGTGTGGCTTAGAGCTGTCAAGACAAGAGCTCTGTAAAAGTAAATAAGCAAGTAAATGCACTTCAGCAGAGTCTTTCAAACTTCAGAATACATGGTGAATTGACAAAGAATTTGTCCAGCTACTGTTATTAAATGTTGATCAAATCCCTGCAGCTATTACCTTCTCTTAGTGCTTTGTGTTATTAGGTTGCTTTGCTGTTAGAAACACTATTCCTTAGAAATGCACAGAAGAGACTGGGGTCATACAGAACCTGTGAGATTTTGATCCCTCCCTGGTGAGCCAGTGAGAGAGGAGATATTGCTGGGTGTAATGCTGATTTTTAACCTTTTTACTAGACTGTTCTGAAGGAGATGGTGAGTTTATTGAATGGTTGACCTCAGAAAGTCACCTGTTTGGGTATGGGCCCCTGTGCAGCTGTGCTTCTGGAGGTCATATCAGAATTATAGAACCACAAAGCAGGTCGGGTTGGAACAGACCTTAGAGCTGATCCATTTCTAACCCCCTGCTGTGGGCAGGGCTCCCACCCACCGGATCAGGCTGCCCAGGGCTCCATCCAACCTGGTCTTGGGGCATCCACAGCTTCTCTGGGCAGCTGTGCCAGGGCCTTACCACCTTCTGAGTAAATGATTTCCTATTAACATTTAATCTAAATCTCCTCTTTTCTAGTTTAAAACCATTCCCTCTTTTCCAATCACTATCAGCCCATGTAAAAAGTCCCTGTAGAAGAGTACAAGATTCCTTTATCCCAGAAGGGTACAGGGCAGCTGAAGGTTCACCCATTGCAGCAAGATAATCCCAAAGCACTCAGGCTGCAGCAGGCTGGTTGTCTCCTAGAGCTGCTCCTATGCTGTGGCCTTCTGGTAATGGTGAGTCAGAGAGGTGGATGGTGTGATGTGCAGGGAATGGAACAGCCCTGGCTTGGTGAGATGGTACCTGCCAGGCTTCTTGCAGCTCTCAGAGGCTGGGGAGTAATGTTGGGGGATGAATGGGGTGAGAAAAAGAGAATGCAATGCTGAGGGGCAGCAGAGCAATGCATCTGATATCTCCTGGTTTCCTGTCTTCACTAGGATGTGGGGCAATCAGGTTGGAGACGAAGGTGCAAAGGCATTTGCAGAGGCCCTGAGGAACCATCCGAGGTTGACAAATGTGAGGTAAAACAGCAGCTGAACTTGCCATGGAGCTCTTTCCCAGTGCTTTGTGAAGCAGTGGCTCTTTGGACCAAGTGTTAGCTTGGGCCACGATCTGGTGCCATGGTCATTGTTCTGTAACAGGCTCCTGGTGCAAGCAAGAGGCCATGTTGTTTGAATTGAAAAGCCCTGTGCAGCCATAAAGCAAGTTAAAAATGTTGCAAGGCTGTCATCCCTTTGATCTGTCTCCTTTCCTCATGCTGTAGAGGAACTGGCATTTGTGAAGACACCTGGTCACTGGGTGCCATTCTGGGCTGGAAGCATTAGCAGAGATGATGCCAAAGCTGGTGGAGAATCGGCCTCCAGGGAGCTCAGTGTTAACAGTTGCTGTGGTGAAGGTACAGCAGTTTTTACCAAAGTAACACGGGATGTGCTGTTTGGATAAAGATTAGCACATAGAATCACAGAATCAGTAAGGCCAGAAAAGACACCTAAGATCATCTAGTCCAATGGCCAGCCTACCCCACCATGCCCACTAAACTGTGTCCCTCAGTGCCACATCCACACGGTTCTTCAACACCTCCAGGGATGGTGACTGCACCACCTCCCTGGGCAGCCTGTGCCAATGCATTACTACTTTCTGTGAGAAGAATTTTTTCCTAATATCCAGCCTGAATCTAGCAATGAGGCGTAGTTCTTGCTGGAGCTCAGTAATTACTCTCTAAGTACCCCTCTGGAGGCCTTAAAGTGGGTGAAGTTGGCAGCACAGCACGGGGTGCAACCAGCGGTGTAAAACCAGCACCTTCCCTGCTACGATTACAACTCCTGACTAGGGATTTATAGGTGTGCATTGTGGCGGCTGCTGCTGCTGTTGTGGAGTTCCTCCATGCAGCGGGAGCGCTGGGATCGTTCTCTCCCAGTTCCCTCGGCCTCCACGTGAGGGAGGAGAGGAGGCTCCTGGCTTTCCCCACTAGGTGGCACATGGCACTGGTTTCTGCAGCAGTACCGATCTCAGGGATCTCTCCAGAGCTGCCATTTCACAGCCAGGGATTTCAGAGCTGGTGTCTTGTCCTCCTTTCAGTGAGCGTACAGCCAGGCTTAAAAAATTAAAAGCTGAACAGGTGCAGTGACCTAGATATATTTAAACTTAAAAGCTATCAGAAGTAGCCATCTTTCCCTAATTGCAGAAGCCATCCAGCTGTATCAGACTTGAAAGAAAACAGTTGGAATCTGAATCAAAGCTGCGTTGCATCCGGGATTCTCAGACAACTACACTGATGAATGTGCTTGCAAAAATAAGGAGGAGCAGCTGCAGGCTGGAGCCAGGTTTTGCTGGCACCTGTGCAAGGTGCATCTTCTGCCCTGCAGTGTGCTTGCACTGGAGTTCACTTTTGGTCTTCCAGTGGATAACCCTGGTTCATTATTTGAATGCACAGATGGTACCAGATAACTGTGGTAGCTTTATGCAAAGGTGAAGGGAAGTTGGGCCCTGATACATTTTACTTCTGTGTGTTTGCCATACTTAGGCTGAGAATATATGGTTTCAGCTGAAGTTAGGGATACTAACACATATGCTAGCCCTTAATTTATGCCATTGCTCCAGTTCGTCCCCTTCCTGCCTCTTTTTTGAAGCCATGCACTATTTTCAGTCTCTGGCCTGTCTTCTAAGGATGGAAATGCTTTTTGAACTCTCAAAGCCTGAAGCATAAGTTTAACTGGGTGATTTTGCCAATGTCTATTCAAAGAATGAAGAGCAGACTAAGAAATGTTTGTGGTTTGTAATGGAAAGCATGCATTTACAGGCTTCTCTCTCCCTGCACTACAGAAGGTATTGTGTTTGGAAGGGGAATGGGGCATTTAAGTGTCTGAACACCTCACTTAAAGAAAACAGTGCCTGGTTTGTAGTGGGAATGGGGATGACAAATGTGTGTACAGATCTATGTACTGCAAAGCACCACCCTCTCCTTGCTGAGAGCCACAACTTTCAAACTCACAGCTGCAGCTCTGCTGTCAGTCCCAAAAGTCACTTTGCTCTCACTGACAGCAAACCTTATGGTCTGTGTGACAGACCTGCATCAGGCTGCAGCCTGTGAACTGGTCTCACATGTAAAAGTGGGAAGGGCTCATTTGTTTGCAAAGTAAGTGAGCCTTTGAAACAGCTCAGTTCAGAGCTGGAAAACTCAGACATGGATCATCCAAGACAGCCATTAGTATTTGGTAGCAAGAAGGCCAAGCAACACTGGCTGCTTTTTAAACCTTGGTGTCTGTTTATTTCACAGTCTCGCATTTAACGGCATCACAACAGAGGGAGGCAAAAGCATTGCTGAAGCTTTGCAGCACAACAACTCCGTGAAAATATTCTGGTAATCAATGGTGTGCCCTGCTTCTCCTTCTATTCCTTCTCCAGAGCAAGGTGCAGCCTAATTTTACTGCTTCTTTCTTTCCCTCGTGCCACCTCTGCATTTTCACAACCAGCGCACTCTGAGATCACAGAATCATTGAGATCAGAATGGACCTCTGGAGATCATCTAGGTATATCCTTTGATGAGCAGTGGATTAGCTTTCCTGCCTGTAGGAGCACTGATACACCTTTGTTTCCTTGGGAAGCTGGGTCTGCAGTGTGAGCTCCTTACATTCCTGTAGGTTTTGGTATGGTGGTGAAGGACACCCCTCCTCTTTACACTCAACATGCTTAGGTGAGGCCAGGCCCAGCTTCACTGTTCTCCATGACAGAGGAGCTGAGGACAGCTTGCATTCCTTAGTGCTATTCACAGACCTCTGACAGGGTCCTGTGCAGCATTTTGAGTATTACTCCTCTGGCAGTGGAAGCAGTGTGCATAGAATCATAGAATCATCAAAGTTGGAAAAAACCTCTAAGATCATCCGTCCAACCACCCACCTACTACCAGTATTTCCCCACTAAACCACAGCCCTTAGTACAACGTTGAGCATTTCTTGGACACCTCCAGGGAGTGGTTCTGTATGTCTGTATGTAACTTTAGGAAGATTGGTTGGATTTCGACTGATGGGAGCAGAAGTCTCTTAGTGCCTCTGCAGACCACTGCCTGAAAGCAGTGATTTAATTCATCTGCCTCTGCTTTTGTTGTGCCCAGTAATGAGCTGGAGCTTCTCAACTCCCCTTGTCCCTACTTGCAGTTCTGCTTCATGCTTAATTCTACTCCCTCCATCTTGCTTTCCCCATCACTCACAGTTTGTGCATCTCTTCAGTGCTACCTGTGCCTTTCCATCTTTTTCCAGTGCAGTTCATGCAGCTTTCAGTTATTTTAACATTGTGAGAAAACCACAGTAGATAGATCAGTGCTCTGAGAAATTAAGATCTGACATCCTTTTGCCTTTTTTACTCCATGGCTTCTCTTGTAGCATGTCTGTGTGTCCAGACTTCAGAGGTTGCTCAGGCAGAAACAGGACACACACTCCACTTTGGCTTTCTAAAATGAAGTCGCTGACGAGTTGGAAAAACAGGAAACTGAAAAATAATGATAGCATCTTAACACAACGTTTTCTCTCCTACCTAGGCTGACAAAAAATGAGCTGGATGATGAGGCAGCAATGAGTTTTGCAGAGATGCTGAAGATCAACAAGAAACTGGTGCATTTATGGTAAGTTACATTCCACAGAGGCACAGTCTCTTTGGCAGTAACCGCATTAAAGCTTCACCTTCCAAGTCTATGTAGGTCACAGTACGCTCTCTGTGCATGGTCTGGATGCAGCTGACTGGTTGTAGACAGCTTTAATGGAAAGTTAATAAAGCTGCTGTCTAGTGTTTTGAACCTGCTTTCTTATAGGGAAAACTTTAAGCTGGCTGTGTGTCCTGCTAACTTTTGAACTGCACAGCTGCCTTGTTTATCTGTAGCAGCTCATTACTGGCCTCAAACGTAAATTTCAGAAAAATACTAGCAGATATCTAGCATAAAGTAATGTTATTGTGATCTCTACTGTTTGCCATCATACTGTGAAAGTAGCAAGCTCAATTGCTTGCTTTCAGCCAATATCCTTCAGCCAAGAACCTACACAGAACACTTATGTGGCCATTTGCCCCTTGCTTTCTTCTGTGGCACTTTCACTGACACAGGACATTTAGCCGTGAGACACAAATCCCTGGGAAAGCAGAGGTTCTTGTTTCTAGCAGTCACAAGGATACTTGTTAAACTTCTGGGAAACCACAGGCAGGCAGCCCTAATCCAGAGGTTCACAATAATTTGCCTGTGAATGGGGTTGGGCAGATGTGGGCTGTGAAACAAACAGCCATCCATTCATGCCAAGTGATTGAGAGAACATAATAAACAGAGTCCTTTTACAAGCTTGTACAAAACCTTTGCTAAGCGCACTTTAGCATTCCCTGTGTTTAATTGTAGTCCATGCCCTTAGGAAAGTACTGACTGCCAGAGGGAACAGATACTTGTGGTCTCTTGTAAAAACAGCAGAAGTTCTGGTGCCCATCACCCTGCAAATAAAAGGGAGATGGGAAGAGCTTGATTTCTTCATGCACAGCTGCAGATACATTACACTGGGCAGCGTGTCTGTGTCAGAGAGCCCCCAACATTGCAATCTCATACCAGCAGTAAAGAGTTCTCAGCAAAAACGTGTCAGCAGTGTCAGCTCGGTATCTCCAGAATGCAGCCACAGGCAAGCTTAGAAAGAAGCAATTGACACTCTGAGCTCTGCTTCTGAAAGTGCATCTGCAGGCATCTGACAAGCACTGTGTGCACTCCTCAGAGATGGAAATCACAACTGTCTTCCTGTTGCAAACTGACAGCTTTGCTCCTTGACATCAAGCTGAGCTCAGGCCGTGCATGTGCTATAAAACAGTTTGTGTGCCGGGCTGATATGAAGTGCTTTCTTTTTAGGCTTATCCAGAATCAAATTACAGCCAAAGGAGTGAAGTACCTCAGCGAAGCTCTCAAGGAGAACACAGCCATCAAAGAAGTCTGGTAAAGATCCCCTCCTCAAAAGCTCACTTTTTAAACTTTCTTTTCCTTTAAAACAATAGCATTAACTTTCTAGCCTAAAAAAAAAACAAAAGCAAAAACCACAAATAGAAAAACAACAAACACAGAGCAAGTTTCTATAGAGCAGGGGCTGCAGTTCCAGCAAGTTTCAAAGAGGCAAAAAGCCTTTGTCACTGGAACACTTCCCTGTGTTATGATATCAGGGAGCTCTGTTAGTTCATGTCTGTCTGTACTGCCGACTTGCAGAACGTGTGTTTGTGCAGAGCTGGGCCATTGCTGTGACAGGTTTTGCTTTTTGTGATTTATTTTCAAACTTAACATGTTTCTACCTCTAAGGAGCTCAATCCCAACAAGCAGGAGCTGGCTACATTTAATTAGCATTACTAATTTGGTTCATATTATTTGTGCTTGGATTTTCTTTGGGCGGTGCTCCAAGCACACGAGAAGTGCTAAGCTCTGAGGAGATTAACTTTTTTGTGAGATTTGCTTGTTTTAGATTAGGCAGGCATCAGGCAGTCACGCATGTGCACTGCAGGGCACAGTGCCAAGCACCACATTCCTTCCCTCACCTCTGGGAGCCTGGGAGTCAATAGAGTGGTGCTGGTTTTAGCGCTGCTGCTTCTGTATTATTGAACGTGACATTTATTTTTTAAAAATACGTATTTGTTTTAATGAAAGGACACTGAATTCCTGCTCACAAAGACAGTGACTCACTCCATCTGACAGAGGGCTCCCCAGGGATGTGGAAGAAGCTTCTTTCAAAGGCTGCTGCCAGCTGCCAAAGAGGCTGCAATACCCACCTTAGAAATTCTGAGTTTTCAAATCAAAGTCTGTCTTTTGGTTCTTGCTTGGCTTTTCAGGTGTGCTTTCTAACCCTCATCGTTTCATAAACTTTGTATTTTAATAGCATTTCTGGGAACTGCACGTTTCAGGCTACTTATTTTCAGGTGTGTAAATATCAATGTGGCCAGATTTGAACATTTTGCCATGTCATCTCACGTTAATTATGTCCAAATACTTAAGAGCTTGCTTTCTTTGTTGTCATGGAAGACTCAAAAGGCTGCGAAGACAATATCAACTTCTGTCAGCCATATGCTGCTTTTCACAGCAGTGCTGTCACCATTTGGCCCCAGGCAGCACCATGTTCCTGTACCCCTGTTGCTTACGGCCCTGTCTTCTCCAAGTGAGCTCATAGAAATCAGCCCATCATCCTGCTCTGTCCCATCCAGCTCTCCACTTCAAACCTTGGTAAAACAGAGGATGGGCAGCAGTCACTGCCTCCCTTTCACATCCCTTTTATGTCCCTACTTCTCTCCAATAGTTTGAATGGGAACCTGATAAGTCAAGAAGAAGCCAAAGCTTTTGAAAGTGAAGAACGGATCATTTGCTTCTGAGTGAGGATTTCCCCATTTGGACAAGCTTTGTGTTACAGAAGCTGCCACGCTTGGACTGCAGCGTTACAGAGGCAGTGCTCGTGGCAATGCCTGCTATCCCTCATCCTTTTGGTGAGTGGGAAATTGCCTTGGTAAATAATTAATATCTGTACAGTGCTTTGAAGATGGAACACCAAGTGTTAACAGAGGTAATCCAGGGGCATGTGTGTGCATTTTGATAACCGAGCTCAGATTTATTCTATATACTGCTGTGATTAATCTTTAACTTATTTATCTACATGAATCTACGCACACACGTCTATATGCAAGAAGACACAGGCTCCAAAGCACACAGCACTACTTGCCTCGTAACTGAAAATAATAGTCTGGATGGAAACATAGACTGTCTCAAAAGGCTGCATGGTACCAATGCTTTCAGCATGAATCCTCCCATGCCTAGAAATTAGACCCTCATTTTCCCACTGACTTACAGCAGTTGTAGGCACTGCGTTTTTTTGGAGAAACGGATACATGAGGCTCCAATTACTTTCCATAATCTTTTTTCCATATTGAAGCCAATACATTTTCTTTTATACAAAGCTGAAAGCTTCACTGCCATTTCTGTAAAATCATAACACAGGCAGTAAAACACTTTTGCCTAACATTTCCTGAGGGCTGCACAAAAACTGCCACCCCCTGTTCTTACAGTGTTTGTTCTGGGGAGAGGGTCTGGAGATGTATGTGACAAATTAATGAGGGGCTGTGCACTGCCTTCGCTCGTGGCCTGGATGTGGTGCTGGTGGCAATACACCAGTGTTAAGTTGCCTGGCTTCATGGGGAGGAAGAACAACTGAAAACCAATGGTGTCAGGTGGAAATCTCTCAGCAACACATCCACAGAGATTGCTTGGAAACCTTTTATCTGACCCTTGAACTATTGGGAAGCATCATGCAACAGGGATATAGCAATAATAATACCAGCAAGAAAACATTATCCCCCTCCAAAATAATTAGTGCTCAGGGAGTGTAACTTTAGGAACCTCAAAGGAAGGCAGTTTAAAGAGAAGCAGGCTGTTTGGTTTTTCAGGGTTTTTTTCCTGATTCCCTTCATAAAGGGAATCTCAGATTCTACCCCTGATGCACATGAAGAACCAAAAAATGGAGGAACACAGTCCATCCTCTGTCCTTCTTTCATGTTGTCACCCCTAAGAACTTTACAGACCAACGCTCCTGCTGCTGATGTCCCCACAAAACATTGGTGGGCTAGAAGAACCACCTTCCATCGAAGTGCCAAATCCCATTTCCTGCAAAGACAAACACAAAAGGCTCTCTGGGTAGGTGAGAGTTTCTCCTTATCCTGCCTGGAAGCAGACCTTTACCAGCCCTCAGTTGTGTTTCACTCCCCAGCTCCCTAACATATAAAATACTCACTGCTTTTCACAAAAAGAACAGTTTAAGAAAAAATTATATAGAGAGATATATAAATATATAAATATCCACATGAAAACCAATGTACCAAACATTACTCGTCAGTGGCTTTTCCACCCTGCCTGTGCTGCCAGCACTGGCTACTCAGAGGTAGACAGGAAGGTGAGGCTCTCAGGCTGTGCCAGCTAACAGGAATGGTTTCTGCACCTGAGCCATTTGTTTACTGAGAACATGAGAGTCTCTTGGGCTGCAGCAGGTTGAGGCAGCCTCAGAGCTGGCAGATAGAGCAAACAAGCCCACCGTGGCACAGCCCAGAACTGATGATGGTGCCAGGTGCACCCATTCATCTCAGAGCAGATTTCAGGTTGCAAAAGCTTGCTTGGGCCAGTCCCAAGGTCAGGGCACTGCTCAGGCTGCTTTGGCAGGAGCAGCCAAGGCAGGGGACAGCCTCATTCATCAACTTACGGCCAGGGCTAGAAAAGCTAGCAGCTGCTGCAGGCAGGCTGAGTATCCTCGTGAGTTGGCTTGGCATGTGGGGCTGCATTCCCTTCCTTGAAGTCTTACCAGGCTACTTGTAGAGAGCTTCTGATCTTGGCTTCACAGCAAGAGCCATCTGTGCTTAAATTCAGACACAAGTATAACTTCTATTTTTTAAAGACTTGCTTGCTAAGATGTTCTCTGTATGCAGCATTATGTTTTTCCTACTTGTCCTCCGTGACAACAAACAACTTTATAAAGAACCCCAACAGCTTTCTGCAAGATCTTTGGCTTTGCTGACACTGCTGAGCAGCCCCATGGCTGGACTGAGGCAGGAATGAGGCTGTCCAGCTAATTCTGGCTGCCGCAGACAGGGGAGATCTGCCACTCGCTTGACCTTGCACAGGGCCACAGACTTACCAACTGGTGAAACGGGTCTTAGAAGCCAGCAGTAGTGGCTGAACACAAAGGAGCTGTCTCTTGCTTTGGTAGGTGGGAACAGAATACAAGGACCAAGCTGGGTGAAAACAGCAGCCAGGCTGGGAGTCACACTGAGCACTGAGCCATAGACAGCAGTTCCTGTTGGTTTGTTCAGGGGTCAGAACAGGTGAGGCCTCTCAAACTGTGTTTACGTGGCAGCGCTGCACCATTGCTCCCTGCCAGCCAACAAGCTGTGAAGTTCTGAAGTAACTTACCCTGGGGTATACAGCAAAACTTGAAAGGAGGGTCAGCGTTCTGTAGAAAATAGCAACTGCATTTTAGGGAATGGCCACGTGTGGAGACAGCCCCCAAACTCGAGCGAGCCCATGGCAAACAATTAAACTGCTGCCTACCATGTGAGTGCCAGAGTTCGGCCCGTGCAGGAGGCAGCGGCTTAATCGGGGCTTAATCAGCTGCGATAGCCTTGCCAGGAGGCTGGGAGGCCTCATGCTGGAGCAAATAAAGCCTGCAGGCATTTGTGCTCCTGCTACCTGCCAGGCAATTTAATCCCGACTCTGGCAGATGTTAATCCTGGCACGGGTGGCTCCTAAAGAGCTTTCCTCTGAACTGGTCACCAGGTGCCCCGGGCAGGGAGCGGGGTGAGGAGGCCTTGCCCACGGTGGGACTTCCAGTCGGTGCCAAAGCCCACAGGCTGTGGGTTTTCCTTCTAACATTCGGAGCCTGCTTACAGAACCAGCCAGGAGGGGAGGGGAGAAGAGCCTCGGTTAAAATTTAAACACTTGTTCAAACAAAGACATCAGTAACCAGGGCAAAAAGGAAAAGCAGGACAGGAGCCTGACACAAAGCATGGCTCTGAGCACAAGGGGCCGAGGCCAGCGAGCACCTGCAGCCCCACCGAGCTCGGCCAAGGGCCCATCCCCATGCTTTTAATATCTGTCTCTATTCTGCTGCCTTTATGAGGAGTGAGTCATCATGCGTCAGCCGACGATGGGCTTTACACAATTATTTATTTATGTTGAACCCTCTTCCCCACCCCCGCACATCCCTGATCTCATCCCCCTCAGAAAACAGATGCTTTATGGAACAAGAGTGGAAAGCTCCATCCCAAAGGCAGCCCGTTGTCACTGCATACAGGCACAGCTGCCCACCAGGTGGGACAGGGCCAGGCACCTGCACTGGCACGCAGAGCCCTGGACAGAGCATGAAGCTCTCAAAAACCAGGACGGAACATGTCCCTATCCAGCCCCAGCTACCACAAGAACTCTCCCTGATATATCCCTTGGCCATCAGCCACACGTTCTCCTCCCCTTGCTGCTCAAAGTAGTGCTGCATCAGGAAACAAACACTCAGCTTCTGGTATGGGACGCTGCAGGCAAACAGCCTGCAGCCATGCTGGTGGCCCCAGAGCAGCCCGGCGTCACTGCTGTCCCCAGGGTGAGCAGCCGGGGCAGAGCTGGCACTGTAGGCTGCAGGGAGAACGGGGGGCCAGCAGGGGCCACTGAGTTGGATTTCCCATGTGAAATCCCCTACCTGCTGGAATGGACTCACTCCAGACTTTCCCAATGCAACACCAAATCCTGCTCTCACTGCTCATCGTCACTCATAGCAAGGCTCTGATTTCATGGGCCTAAGAGCAGAACACAGGAGTTAGTGGTGAGAAAGGAACTCATCCTTCCTAGAAGGCAACAGGAGAAAAAAGTTCCTCTAAGAGAAAGGAACTTATTCCTCAGCACTGCCACCCAGCTGTCTCCATGTTAAAACTCATTTCCCAAGGAGAGAAAGCTGCAAGGTGGCAACTGTGCCTTAGCGTGCTGCCCCAGGAAACGCAAAGCAGAGGACAACCAGCCCCGGGACATCAGTGCTGAACGCCCTGCTCTAGGAGCAGCGGGGCACCACAAGCAGGTGCTTCCTGTCTGCAGGGTGAACTCACTGCCTGCACACAACCCCTGGTAGTGCGCTTCGGGTTTGCTCAGAGCAGCCGCAGCCTCTCCCCAGCTAGGTGATGGCAGCGGGGAAAACCAGCATAGCATCGCCTGCACATCCGCAGCTCTTCACCTCTTCAAACCACCCGTGCGCTTCCCATCTCGGGTTGGCAGATGGGGCAGCTCTAGATGCTAATCTCAACGGCCATTACGCTCGTAAGGAGCGCCAGAGCAGCCAACCACAGCCCAGCCACCTCGCACAAAATGGCGTCGCCACGGCCGGCAGCCCGGGGCACGAGTGCTGCTGGCTCCTACCTGCACTCAGCGCCCACTGCTCCTCCAGCCAGGGGAACCCACTGCTCCTCCTTCCTCTGCAGCACAGGCGTGCAGCAGCTGTTGCCACGTTCAGCAGGACTTTACAACAAAAGTCACCTGGAAGTGCGGAGAGAGCTGTGCTTCAAAAGATTTATTACATATATTTGTACATATTTTACATGAATGGAATGTTAACGTACAACCTAAAAATCAATAAAAAAATATTTTCATCCACAATTATGTACTGGCAGACCATCGAAAAGAGTACCTTAGAACAACTGAAGTCAACTTGCAATCATACTGCTCAATTAAAAAAAAAAAAATAAAGAGCACATGTTACATCAGACATTGCAAATTACATTCTGATTTCTGCTCAGGGTAACGAAGGAAGACATCTTGTCCATCACCACTGCATGGCTGTGCGGCACCGCAGGAGCACACAGCTCACCACTGCTCCACGGGCAGGGCTGGGAAGAGGCGTAGGAAAGGGGGACATGGGCTGTGCTCCAGCAGCAGGGCGGCCTGCCAAGTGGGAAGAGAGGCAGAGCGAGACTCTCGATGATCAAGTGATAAGGAGAATGCCGGAGCACCACTTGTTCCATGTGATGCCTCAGCCTTTAAAATTAAGTAGTTCAGTAAAACATCCCCCTACAGCTAAGCCTCCTTTCTTCCTTGAAGGTTGTAGTACTTTGGCAATACCAGCTAAAAGAGAATTTCGGACTGTATGGTAGTGAATGCTTCAGCATCACACACACAGGAAGAACACAGAATCATGCTTTGCTGTCTCCTCCTGTTAGCATTTCACATCTTGGGAGCTTGTGACCAGTTATGTTGAACAAAATTTACATTTACGCATAACAAATCAACAATGGAAAGGACAGATCTGAGTGAGAACAAGAAGAATGGAATTCGGCAACAGATTACGTACTTGTAGCATTGGATAACTTACATTTGAGACTGCCAGAATCGAGCAAATCCTACTTAACCATTGCAAAATCTTTGCCAAAGCACACCCAAGGTCAAAAGTCTCTCAAATAAACATAAATAGCTTAAAAGCTGCCAGGAAGATCAGCAAATAGTGGCCCTGCTTCCTCCTAGTTACTGTACGCTGGCAGCTTATTATAGCAAAGCCAGAACCAAGTCCACTCTTCCCCTGGTGCAGCATGTTGCTGCGATGGTTTATCCGAGCGAGTCTTCAGCAAACCATGCCACCATGAGGTCATTTTACAGCTCGCCCTGCCATCAGCTCTGAGTACACAAGTACAAGGTTACTTCACAGAGCACTGTGCAGAACCTTGGGAAGCCAGCAGACCGCGTAGCACAGCACTCACAAGAGAACCAACTGCAACTTGAGGCAAGCTGAAACTCAAAACACTGTGGTTTTGTTTCCCCCCCAATGAGCTAAAATGTCTTCAACCTGAATTCAGCATCATGTTAATTTATGCTGAAGAAACGTCACAGAAGTTTATATTTAGGAAACAAATACTGGACACTGTTCTCTTGTGAATTTCTCTGTTATTTTCAGTGCCAAAAAGTGGGACAAGCTGATGATGCTGCTACAGAAAAAAGCATGTTTGATTGGGCTGTAGCAAAACCTGTAACAAGTCCTTCTCTTCTAAAGAGCCTCCTCCTCCACTGTTCTTGCAGATGTCAATGGAAAGCATTTCCAAAGACTGAGGGGATATGGTCCTAAAATGTAGCATGTCTTCCTTCAGCTAGGAAAAAGAGAAACGCATACTAAAATGACTTTTAAGCTTGGAGGAGTGGAATGTGAATCTCAAGATACAGCATTCTTCACAAATGAGACAATCTTCCATGGCACAGGTGAGCTGGAAGATCCCATAGCAGCATGTCCACATTGCCAGGTATGCAGTATTCTCTTGGTAGGATCGCAGCTGCACATGCAAATTTAGCAGATACAAGACTGCAATACCAAATCTGCAATACCAAATCTGCACATAAATATTCTCTTTCAATGTGACAAAGCAGCAACATTCACAAAGATGACACGGCCTTCATCACAACCAGCATGAGCTCTGTTGCTGTTAACTACTTAGAGATAAGTAATAGTGCCAAGTTCCCTGGGTTTGGGTTGAACACAAGAAATGCAGCAAATTTCTGAAGCCCTTAAATGGAAAAGGCCATAAACACATCTCAGCTATTAGACACTAGCCATCCATAAACAGCAACACAAAGATCCATGGTTCTGAAAAAAGAAGAAAAAGATATGTTCCACATTTGCTGACATTTTAGTCTGCTGGAAGTCCCCAGACTCTCAGCAAAGACTTAATTAAAAAGCCAGTGCTGCTTCTAGTGTTAGGAGCTAGGATTAATACATAAATCTGGAAACTAAGCTGTAAAACCTCATTTACATCATAAAGGGGGAGAAGAAGGGGAAGAAACAGGTCACAAGAATCCACCCACACCTTCGTACCTTACCTACATTTTCCACTTCAATATACTGCAGTACACTTACCCTTGAATACAAAAATTAAATTGATTACAAATAAGACGATGTTTTACGCTTTATTCTTCCAGAATAAACCACAAATCTGTGGTGGGCTTCAAGTTTTTCTTTTCCCTCCCCCATCACTGAACTCACAATGTCTAAAGTACACGTTGAAAGAAAATTCACTTAACTACTTCCTAAGGAAAATGGCATTAGGGAGATACCGATTTAAAAGAGACAGGACAACCAGTGCCCCGTGCTGACAGTAGCGTGGCTCTCTTGGCATTGTATAGAGGACAGCTGCACACAGCTCAAATCATAGCCTCCTCCACTAAGAGCTTTGGAACACAAATTGCTACTCAACACACGTAGGTATGTTACAAGCTCAAAAAACCTCACATTTGAGGACAGCGTTGAGTCTATTCTTCCCCTCTGGCAAGCAGCATGTCAGCATGTTTATGGCAGACCTGAGTATGGGAATTATTTCATACCCTTACTTAGGGAAGATAAAGGTCAGATGACTGAAATACTCTGAAACAGCACAGACTTGGCAATTTTAATATATTTACAGGCAAAGAAGCATATCGCACCAAAATATAAGTTATTGCTTCTTGTGGACAAGTGCGGTATTCCTTAATTGAGACACAAGACTTTTGATGTTTATTTTTCCCTCCTGAAGCACAACGATTCAGGACCACTGTGAGGTCGTTGTTAAAATGAAGGTGTTGCCTAAAATGAGCAATGAGCATCTCCAACTGACTGACACAGCTGGTGAGAGAACACTTACAAAGGTGAATTTCCACAGGCATTTTCACAGTCAAACATCGATCTCATGCTTCCACGTCATTCTTGGCTTGGTCTATATTACACATTTTGATAGAAGAAAACCTTTCATAGGCTTTCAGAAGATATTTACAGATACCAAGAATGCAAAACCAGCATCTAAGGTTGTCCCCCGTATCAGTCCCTCAAACAATATGAAGTAGTGCAGCTCTACTGTGCTGATGGAAGCAGGAGCAGACTCCTTCCCAGCAAAACCACGCTAGTGGCATGCTTTTCAAACACTGACCCTCAGCATAGGACAGCAGTTCTAACTATTGGGTCTTTAAGCAATCTATTTGCATCTGAAAGCAGAAAATACAGGTGCTCAAAATGGCAATAAATGAACTAGAGGTATGAACTACCAAAATCAAGCTTAAGTTGTAAACAAATTTATGTTTAGAATATCTATCTACTTAATTCCCAAGCCAAAGACCATCTACGACCTTGGAGCACAGAACACCCAAACACTAACCTACCCGCGGTACACATCACGTTTCTGCAGGCATGAAGCCAACAGCAAACACCAAATCAATGCAAATGCAATATCTTCAATTTCAGAAGACAGTAGGAATTTAGAACACTGGAAAAGTGGGCCTGCAGGCAACACCACTGTGAGTGTTACAGGTGCTGTAATTCTTCCTACTCCCCACCCCCTGTGACAATACAAGGCAACACAACATTTCTTGGCTAAAAAGGAAATCGTGCAGGGAACTACTGTACATGTGATATGACTTCAGAATTAAAGCGTGACAAAATGGTTCTGCTTCCACTGAAAAAGAGAACACAGCAGGGCCCCATAGTTACAGGTTCAGCTGAAACTGGTGATGGAAGCCCAAAAACGTAGAAACAGCATCATCAACTAAGAAAACTATCTAGTTTGGACTCCTTTTCTTTCTTTCTGCAGCATAACAATGGCATTTTACAGTGCAAAATTCAGGGAAAACTGTTACCCAGGAAGTAATTGCTCTGCAAGCAAGACATGGGAGTCTACTAACATGTACTGCACTTGTTCTCCCATATAGCAGCTCCTGTCCTTTGCCCTTTTTGATATGAATCACAGTAACAACAGAAACATGTATGAAACAAAAACCAAAAGAGCAGAATTACGTATGTACAAGAAAAAAGTTTGAACTGTGCAGTTTATTTTCACTATTGAAACCCACTAAAACTGCTGTCACAAATAAATATTCACGAACTCTTCCCTGCACTGTGAAATTCAGATACTGCTATGATTGATTCTGGATATAAAAGTTATCCTTCTAAGCCCTGATATCTCTTCCAGTTTGTCTTTTTTTTTTTCCTTCCCCTTTCTCTTTTTGGAACTGCGATACTTTATGGAAACTAATACTCATCCACAAGTTTTCCTTGGTGTGCCCCCTGCAGACAGCTGGTGATCCACGGAGCCTTGGTTGTACCAGTATAATACAGTAAAATAATAATAAATTAAACAAATGCAGGTGCCCTTTTAAAAAAGAAAACAAACCACACTGTCAAATGTTAGCCTCCACATGAAGAGACCAATTATTTAGATTGCAAAGTACTACAAATCCTGCCATCAAATAAAAAGAAAAACATTCAAACAAGGAAACAAAGAAAAACTTGCACATTAAAAATTGTGTTTTAAAAGTTAAACACAAATCCCACCTGGATGTTATCTCACCCATGCTCACTAATAAAAACCCTCTTGCTGTGCCCACATTTGCAGTTATTCATTTCCACCTCAGGAGGCAGCCTGGAGATGAGAGTAGTACAATAAAATAATTACCTGAAACATTTTTAAAAAAATACCCGTTAAACAAATTACCTTAACTGGCAGCACTTAAAATTGGTAATTCTCCTTTTTTTTTTTTCCTACTAAAAAAAAGTTGCATAGCTGTAAGATTTCGCTTTGCTGCTTTTTTTGTTTGTTTGTTTTTACTCACAAGCAGTGTAAGAGAAGTTTTAGTTACTGCAATAGCAATACAATGTGCAGATTTCAACAATTCCTATAGCTTGGATCAATATAAATTAGTTACCTGTCTCAGATTTACTCTTTGGACTGCATTGTGACAAAGGTTTAATTAGAAAATTCTGACGTATTCCTGTGCAGAGAAGTTTATGTTTTCTGTTCTTGTAAAAGTGAAGAACATAAAATAGGGTGTGAATTCAGGAAATAAGGTCACGCTGTTAGATTACACTTAAATTTGCCATTTACTCTTCTTCAGCCAACAAGAAGGTGAACATGTTCCCACTCAAAAATGGGGCCACCCTCCTGCCAGGGTCTCAGACAGCACGTATCGAACGTCTCAGCTTCCACTTGAAGCAGTAGGAAACGTGTCCAATAACCTGCTTCTTCACAGAACCAGAAGTTAGGCTGAAATTAGGAACTTTGGCCTTCAATACAAAATAGTGTCAATAGCGTCTGTTAGGGGGAGTAGATTGTTACAGAATGTGCAGCATTTTCAAAATCCCTGTGTGTCCTTTGCATGAGTGTTTGGTATACTGAGCACTACTGGCAAGTAAGTGGTGTCCACAATGCTTTTTCCATGTCAATGTCCATCTTTGCCTTTTTCAGCCACAAAGAACAGTTACTCTCAGGCCAGGCACGCTGTGTTCAGCAAGGGAACCTCAGATCTCCTATGTTTTCTGACCAGTGGAAGCAGCTGTTAAGAAAGCAGAAGGCAAAGTATCAGCATTTCAGCTACTTAAGTATCTAACACACACAAACATCACGAACACGAGCACTTTCATTTCCCCTTTTCCCTTGGCCCTCAATTATCACCATCACCACTGTGAGGAAAAAAAGAAAGCAAATTGGGTTTAACACAAGGTTAGACATTTATGAGCGTTTACAGACACAAATGTGTTTACAGACAGCACGCGGATTTCTTCCACAATTCAGCTGTTGGGGGCAATTCAGAACATGGGTTGCTTTGTTTAGTAATTCTAGCTCATACCACCCTGCCTTTTAAACGATCATCCCTATAACAGGATAACCTCCCTCAGGTTTTCTCTGCTACCCATTCACCAACCCAAGCCAAGTGAAACAAATGAACGCCAACGGTGATGTTTTCAGATTATGATGATGATTCTCACCTTTAGCATTTTTTGTATCAATTTTCACCTACTGATCAGAATTTCAGTTACGATGTGGAATACTGGTAGCCAAACATCATAAACCATGACACCATTCCTTTAAGAGTGCTGGTGTCTTGCAATGCTTGGGAGCAGTAGCTCAGTGCGAGGCAAAGACTTAGAACTAGCCAACTAAAGGAATAAACTTATTCTTTAAGCCTTTGACACTGACTGCAGATCTGAAATAACAGCTATAAGCTGGAAATAATGAATCTCTGTGGGATAGGATGGATAGAAATGTTAATTTTTTTTTTTTTTTAACATTCTGGAACGCATTAAGATGAAAGTGATTTTGAAAATACCTAATTTCAACTTTTTTAATGATTCCAAAAGCTTTCTTTCAGAAATGCATGCCATGGAACAGTCCAAAATTACACGGTTATGCTATTTTGATCTTGTTTCATTTCCATGGAAAAAATACTCTTTAAAAGTTAATGCTAAAGCTTTACTGGCACTGACTTGCCACTTTCCAGCACTAAAACTGGAATACATCATTTCAGACCACACCATAAAAGGATGCAAAACCCTTTTATATATTGTAATATACGTCACTGCTCACTGATTAATATTGCAGTTCTGAGACACATTAGCAAATTCACAGGTTATGAAAACAGCATCAAGAGTAATTTCAGATAATCAATCGTAATATTGTTAAAATGTATGTATCTAAAAATAAATATTACCTAAGAACACGAATCTTCCCTTAATCTGATGGATGCTCAGGGCAAGATCTATTGACTTCAAACCATTCATCTATGCAGCTGTCGGATGGAAGACAAAAATGAAAGCAATTAACATGAATATCCCAGTAATTCCCACTAAGGAATGCATATTAACTGGTTTCTCATGATTTCCATGTGCAGTAGGATTTTACATTAACAAAGAAAAACACGTATATACACACATGCCTGTCCACACCCTACATCTTTATATGTTCACAAACAAAAAAATGTTAAAATCTGTTAGGAAAGCCTTTCACAAATTGTTAGCCAGCTTTTGTACACAGGTGACTTTACTACTAACACTATCATCTCGTTACACCAGGCACTGACATCGTACATACCGTAATTACAGGCAGTAGTGAAAACAATTATGAAACAGTTTTAAAAAGCACTCCCTCTTAAGCCTAATGGCATTAGACAAGGCTGTTATTACAAAAGTATCTGCAATCCAAGCTCGATAGCTGTGATGTCCACTTCTACAGAAGTGATTTTGGCCTTTTTTTCATGTAAGCGGGAGAAGCTAATTGGGGAAAAATGCAGACAGAAGTCACTTAAAGATCACCTTTAGTGTGGTTACTGCTTGGCTTTTGTTTGTGTGAAGTGCAAAAAGCAACCAAGTTTTAGTGAAGTTACTCTACAAACGCAACTTTCAGGACTTCTGGGTATGCACCATAAGGAATACTTGCCCTTTATGATATATGCAGAGGCAAGGCAGCCGTGCTATAGTATCTCCCTGCTGCAGCTCTTCCAGGCATATTGCACACTCCCCAGTATCTTTACTCAGCACGTCCTCTGAAGAAAGAGAACAAAGTTGAACAGTCAAAAAGCAGGCTACCACAAAGCAAAACATTCTCTGTTCAGAACATCAAGGGCAGCTACAGAAGATAGTTCTTGTCCTGCAGAAGGAGCTGTCAAGGTGAGTTTGGGTCATGCATGCCATATGACAGAAGACTCCTGATGAGAGACATCTCAACAGCTCAAACTAAAATATGATTGTGGTTCAGTATCTTGCTTGAACACAGCCATAGCTCAAAATGAAGTCCTGCAGGAAGACAACCACACAGAGGGGATGGGTAGCCACAATCAACAGTCAGTAATCCTTGGGGGTTTATACACTGCCAGCAGATGGACATCCCACCACAGATTGCTCTGATCCAACTTGGGAAACCTGAGCTCTGAGGCAGGCAGCTGCTACATATGCAAGCTGTGCTGCTGACCCCAGGAGCTTAACACTGGGAAAAGCTGGTACCATCATCCAGATGGCAACTACTGACTCCTGGACTTTGAGGCTTCATTCTGGGGGGGTTTGCTTAGCCAGCCCCTCCTCCCCGCATTCAGCTGTCTTGATGGAGGCTAAGTCCAAGCCTGAAGATAATATTTCTCCAGACAAGACACTGCAATTAATTATTATCTTCCTCCTTCTAAACACTTGGCCTATCATTTGCTTTCTTCTGCTCTCCTATTCATTTCTCTTCTATACATCTGCCTTTCTCTAATTTTAGCAAGCCACTCCAGGACTTGTATTCCATACCTTCGACCTGAAGGTTCTAAATTCCTGGAATTACTTTTTTTTTTTGCATCATTACCAAATCCCATAAGAAATCAGGAGACAGTATGTTACTGAGAACGCCTAAGAATTGGCTTTCAAATAGAAGTTTCTGGGAAAATGCATTATTTTTAATAAAAACCTTCTCTCTTGGACACTGCTCTTAGCCAGAATATAGGATGCAGAATTCAGTCTTGGCACAATACAAAGCAGGAGATGACAGAAGGCCCCATTTACCAGAAGCAGGTTAGAAGCAACCTCACACAGTGCACAGCTATCAGAAAGGGACCATGCAGCAATCAGCAACCCCTGGCAGGTCAGAAAGGTGCACACTTGGCTGAAGTAGAGACCACGTGTTCAAATTTCTGCAGCTTAACCAGAAGGAGCCTAAAGGGATTCTTTATGAGGATTGTGATTTCCTGGTACGACTGAGAAACCATCAGTTCTAAGTAAGCTACGCTCTCAGGTGTCTCCTGTACTCATCACTATAGCATTCCAAACACACAAAAAGACAAGCATACAACTAAAAAGCCATCACTGTGGGAATAAGTAAGAGGTATGAAATCAGATTGACTGTGTTTCTCTAGGAATTGTAGCAATTTACAGGTGCTTGGGTTTCTAGAAGAGTACTCATTCCACGCTAATCTTCATTGCTTATGCTTGAAAATACAGCGTGATGCCACGTGCCTTCATGGGCATCTTCATGGGGATATGTGAAATATCCCTAACAAACTAATCAATAGTACACACACTAAGTGAAGAAAACTAAAACAAAAATGTATTTCACAAATGGTAATATTATTTGTAGGCATCACTTTAAGAAATTGCTTCTGTTTTTGTAAGTATTACAAGACATACGGATTCAAGAACTGAAGAAGGAAAGCCATCTAAGACAATGCAAAAGCTCTTAAAAATTCATCTGTTGTTAGAGAATCCCAACCTGCCCAGAAGAGCACCCTCTTAACAAATCCTTCCTTGACCATTATACTGTATGAGGACATATTTTAATATCTGACACCAGGAGACAAAGACTGTAGAGACAGCCCAGTCCTGTTACAACAGAGCTACGAATCTCCACCTGACGCTCTCAGGCACTATCTTAGAACACCTGTTTGCGCAAATACTCAGCCAAAAGTCCTACCAGCAGATCCACTCTTCCCACAGCTGGGTCACTGGAAGAAGCACCATTAATGCTGCAAGCATATATCATACACACACTTAATAAAAGTCAAGTTCCCAAAGTTATTTTTAATCAGATTAGCAACTGGTACCCAAAACAAAATGGCATTGAGGTTCCTTCAGTGGATTAATTCCCAGGCTCCCTTCCCCAGCACAATCAAGAGGGAAGCATTTAGTCAAGCCTTGATGACAAAAATTAAAATGCTGTTCAGTAAAAATACAATAAAAGAAAACATTTCTGTGAACTGCTTTCACATTAGTCCCTACTGTACACGATCTGGCTTGTCACATGTTCCACACACAGACTTTACAACGCACGGCTCAGAACTCCTGCTGAGTGTTTTAACACGACTTTGCAGCTTTTAGCTAACACCAGGGCGAGATGCCAATTTAAACATCTTTATCTCCCACCAGCCCTGGTGTGTCTGAGACTCTCCTTGTCTCCTCCAGGGCTCCCATAATCTCTCTCCCCAGGTGCTGTTGCTCTCCTTCTAGCCAATACCAGTCCTACCAACCAAGCCCCAGTCCCTGCCTTCAGCCAGGGCTTTCCCCCTGCAATGCAGTGGTCAGTGCAGGCCATACTTGGCCCAGCCATGCCACGAGCAGTTGCTGTGAAGGCTGACACGATTGCCAAATGCGGCCTTGGGAACGCAGAAAAGATTGTTAGCAGGATTCAATACTTTCATTCCTCTGAAACGACACAGTTAGCACTTCGCACTTCTTCCATTACCTTGTGAAGGCTAACAGGCTCTCATGCAAGAGGAAAGATAAGTACTGAAGAAACTTAATACCTAACTACTATAAATGCCCAAGCACAATTTGGTACTGCTCACCAAAAGAAAAGAAGAGAGGATGTAACATAAGGGAAAAAAAAGAAAAAAACACTATTGAGATTTCAACAATACTGTATTTATAACGTTCTTATCAGTGTATTACCTCAATGGAAGTGGGAAGCGGAAATAAGCAGAGGCCACACTTTTCCATTTCACCCACACGTGCATACACATACAGACACTCACCACACGCCCACATCCATCTGCCTTGCACCAAACAGAAGGTAAACACTCCTCCATCTTCCAGCCATTGCAACAAGCACTTACTGGCTGAAGACTGGTGTAAAGATGAACTCTGGCAGAAGAGCAGAGTATTTTCCTCCTGTGTCTGCACAAATACTTTTTCCTCCTCTATCCCTGCTTAACACTACATGTACATACATTTACATACTAATATTTTAACTTCTGGACGTCTGTAGTTTTTTTCCTCCTAGAATCCTGCTTCAGTCTCTACTGAAAAATAAACTGTATTTCATTTGTGCATTTGTAGCAAGATAAGTGGTAATGAAATAAAATACAATCAGCCTGGCAGTGTCGCATATCAACTTGATTAAATACATTTTCTGGAACTTTTTAGAAATATATACAATAACTATCAGCTGCCAACTCAGCCATGGTTAAAGTTATAGGTAATGCCTGTGAAGAAGCAGCCTGCCTTTAAACTGAGGACTGTGAAAGTGCATACAATACATACCCTATGGATGAAGTCATTACAATCTGTGTTCCTGCTATTGTTTTCAAATACAGAGACTCAGGAAATAATGTAGCAAATCACAAAGGCTGCATTTGGATAACTATCACCTTAGAGCTGCAGTATTTCATTGCTCTCTAGGCATCCTGAGCAACACAAATCAGAAAGATCTTCCATTTAATCCCATGTGACTTTCAAATATAGATTTTTTTTCTAAGACTTACAAACTGAAATTTCCATGGAAGCTGCCACTGCAGCTAGCTTACCAGTGAAGAAGACACTGAAGGGCACTCTACCATGAATATGACTAAGACTTTTTGAAATACACCTTCTGAACAGTAACTTATCAGCATGAAAACTGGCAAAACAAGTGCCTTAAGTTGAAAAACACTGATCAAATTAAGTAGTACACGTTACCATGTGTGTGTTATATATTACTTCATTTTCATTACTGATTACTTAGTTAAGTACTAAATATTTATTTTTTATAAAGGTATACATCAAGCTTTAGATGACTGGAATCAATGTTTTTCACTTGTTTTGCCCAAAATACTTTACTCTGCTTTTTCTTTATGCAGGGCATGTTTCTTTGAGGCAGCTCAGGAACTCTTTACAACTTCATATTGGCTGCAAACAAAAGCCTTCTCTCCTAGTCCATCCCCAGCACTGTTAAAGCCAGATGTTTCTTTGACTTGCTTCCTGTACTTTGATACTGTGGTGGGACAAGAGGAACAGCCCTGATTCAGCATTCTGCACTAGGGATCGTTCTTGGATGACCAGATCAGTCCCCTTCTGCTGGCCAAAAACTGAGGCAGAAGAACAGCTGATTCGTACAGCTCAGCAGGCCCTCGATGATCACGCAGTTGCCACTGCAGAAGATGCTGATTTTGTCTCTCTCAGCTTTCCAAGCTACAGGGTCCACCAGCACATTTAGTGAGGCACAGCTGAAGCTGTTGGCTTGGCTCACCTATGAAGCCTGTGCTTTGCAGCCATAAGGTACAGTCCGCATTGCCTTCAGCAAGAAACACGTCTTCAGAAGAAATGCTGGGTTCCTGAGCAGAAACACTTCTTACACATCTAATACAAACAACTCCCTGTAGCTCAGAGGAAAAGGCATGATTTTTGAAGATCAGTGCCTCTCTCAGAGCCTCAGCTGAGTCATTTTCAGGATTCACCAGCACTACAAAGAGTAGCACATGGAAATTCAGAATCCAGCTTTTCTGAATAACTTGAATTAAGCTGCTTCTTATAATTATATTATAAATAATAATAATAATATCCCCGCGCTACTGAACTACATAAACACTGCCACTTTCCATCCATTTCCAACAAACACAACCTCAAATACCACTGCACTACTTGCCAATTTGGAAACACCTTCTGTACTACAATGCACACAAAAAATAACCTCTCTAAAGACAGCTACAGAAAATGTGATATTACCTCGAGTACCAACAACATGTTTGGTGGCTTTGGGAGCAGGGAGATGTTTGGCATCTCTCTCTTCACTGCTAGCAACGTGGCAGCTTGTTACAATTTCCTATGTGTGTTAAGTCCAAAAGCTACCACTGTTTGCCCTTTATCTCTCAGCTTCTCAGTATGGGTCCAAGACTAAGTTAACTATACACAAAAAGCTATGCATCGTGAAAGACTTCCTGAACAAACACGTTGGGCCTCCCCTCTCCTACAATACAAACACTGTACTGAGGCAGCACACACACATACACAAAAAGGAGGAAAGTGAAAGTCACAAGAAAAATATTTGCAACAGAGTAAGGGCTAATTTGCAATGTTCCTATCACAAACACCTCACTGAGCTACAAGGAGGTCTGGAGAAGTTCCACTGCTTCTCAGCTAAACCTAACATTTTAGGAATCACATTTAGATTTTTCTGCAACACTTTCAGCTTTCAGAAGCCAATCCCAAGAAATAACTAAATGCTTCCTGTTCAATCAGGTAAGGATCAGGTGTGTGCGATAGTGAAAAGTATTTACTTCTCAACGAACAACAATAAAAATGTAATAGATGTATGTTCTATTCATCCTGCTTCCCAAAAAGTCTGTATAATTTTAGCTACCTTGACACAATTCACATCAGGTGTATTAAATAACAGAGAGGAAAGGCATTAGTGTGCACTCAGGGAAGCAGCTCTTTGGTAAAGAAGTTTACCTCAGTGGCCACAACGTAAATCTACCTCCAACTTCAAGCTATGCTGTCTCAATAGAAGATACAATATGGCAAAAAACTTTCAAGTCACAAATAATATGGCCATTACACAACATCCAATTAACATTCTCATGTTTACATCCAAGGACTCACAATGCAGAGCCAGGCTTTGATAAATGGCCAAGTAGCCTGGAAAACAAAGCTGCTCAGCTCCAAACAGCAACATCCGCAGCCAGTCAATCCTATGTTAAACTGATTAGCTTACCAACTTTCTCAAACCATATTCATGCATCTCCTACGGAGTACTGTGGTGAAATAAGTACTCACACAAGTTAGGTTTCATTAGCCCAGTTGGACACTCCATTTGGAAATGCCTTGTGCGCCTGTCTTTTAGATTAATTGCCACAGTGACTATGTATTTCCAATGTGATTTAAGATTTGCTTAGCAGACAATTATCTGATTGAATCTGAGAGATATGCTTGAAAATGCAGTCTTTCCAACTTCTATTTAATCAGTCTGCTTGCAATTCAAATGCCCTTGAACATTAAATCATTCCAGGATGGTTAAACAACTTTCTCCTCTTGCAAAGACTTCTAATGACAAGTTCTATTCACCACATTTCTAAGAACACTTCCAAATTCCTGTCTAGATATGAGCATCTCTTTGCAATAGAACCAGAAACATTTCATTCCAGAACATGACGTAAAGAGATTCTAGATCTATCCACTCTATACTGTCCCCATTCCAGCTTAATTGGTGCAGTTACAGTTTGAGTGACTCAAGGGTTAACTTCTTGAACAGTCTTCCTTGGGATGATGTGTTTGTTTCAAGGCTTCTCCCTTCCATTCAGAAACTATCCCTGGGAGATAAAAATACTTGTAAATATTTTCCATTCTGTAGGGGACCACATGAAAAAGCCTTGAATGCTGAAGGACCGAAGTAGCACCCTGCAGTCCAACCCCATCATGAATGGTGTACCCAAGCACCTACCAGTCTCAAACAACTGAAACAAACACTGTATTATTGCAGCTCATGGAATAAAAATAAGCTTTTTTTTTTTTCTTTCCTTTTTTCTTTTTTTTTTTTTTTTTTTAATCAATATCACAATCTCCCAAGCATTAGTCTTGAATGTCAGGAGTTAAATAAAAACTAGCAAACCCACAAGAAATGCAATGGCAGCAAAATATAGAGTCCCTAGTAAAAAAAAAAAAAAAAAAAAAAAAAAGAAAACCTGTAAGGAACTATCACTTTATCACTGGGGGAATACCTCCTTCTCCTTGCTCCATTGCGAAAGAATGATTTACACTTCTTGAGGCTGAGTTTACCATCAAAGGATCTTGTACCACAAACATGCTACAAAAGAAGGAGTGGTTGAGTAAGCGGCCAGAGGCAACCAGCTTGTATTGCTGACAAAGAGTCTGCAGCAGCTGGGATTGTTGCTTACAGAGCTGGGAGTTAGGTTGGATGGATTCAACTTACAGAAGTGAACAAGAACGAACTATGGCTGCAGAATCCATACGTGCAGATCTTTTTTGGGGGAGGCTACACAATGCTTCTTATCTTCGAAAAATAAATCAAAACATTTAGAGGCTGTTTACACAACTATTTATACAAGCAGTAAGAAACTGCTATGACAGATACAAAATTAAGGTCCAATGAGAACCTTGGTTCACACTCCAGAGATCGAAAACGACTGAACCATGTGGTTTCTCCCAGAGCAAGAAGTAATACAAGAGAATTTTGAAGTGTAGTTTGCCTTGTGCAGCAAATACAACTTACTTAGCAAAGTTAGTAAGAACAAAAAAAAAAACCTAACCAAAAAAAAGAAATCACAAGAAACAACCAGTCATAAAACTCACAGCAGTTATCTCCAGAAGCATCTTACTGCAGCAAATCACTTAGAAATCTGATAGAACAAGGAAAAGATACCACTAGTCAGGAGGACTAGTTTCTGTGACCTTGCAGAGACTGTTACCTGCAAATAGCTTTATGGTCAGAATGAAGACTTAACTACTACGCTCTATTCTATTAAAGCGATTCATTTTGCCAGTCAAGCATGGATGGTATTACCAACAACATTCCCAAAGACTAGGAGAGGGAAACAGAGTGCAGATGTGGTGAAATACATAACAGAATATGACTGACTGTGATCAAGATGAAGTAAAGGTCCGAACTGACAGAGATCTGGCAAATGCACAATGTTGCTGTGACTGCACAAAAGGATTCCCACCAAGCTTAGAAATCCCTCTTTTCTTTGGAAGCTTAAATGACTTTAAGCTTATTTCTGCAACATGAAAGGAGACCAAAATGATCACAGAAGAGCATTCTTTCAAAAAGCAGGGTTCCAAGCATTAATTGTCACTGAAACCATGGTTAGAAGACAAAAGAAAAATGTAAATCATTACCAAGCAATTAGGAAGTTTTATTCTAGTAATGGTCTGTAAGAAAATGAGAGTGTTGATGGGGACCTGCTGGCTTAATGAAAGTTACTTATGAGAATTCTTATCTACCACAATGTAGTGAAAGCAGGTAGATTAGAAACCTGTATGCAAGAAAACAATATGGGAATCAGTGTCCTCAAGGAGCATAAGGAGAGAGGAAACAAAGGCCAGCTACAGTTAGCCATCCTTCTACTCCAGGCACTGCTGGTTACTTTAATACAACCTACAACCTTTTTTTTTTTTTCTTCTTTTTTCTTAAGTTGACTGTATGATATGCTTCAGTGTTTTTGTCTCTTTTTCAGGCCCTTTCCACTCTTCCCTCCAGGTACGCTGAGCACATTGAGTTTTCCCAGGTCTTTTTAACAGTGGCCAAATAATTGACTCATTTCTTTACAAGCTTGAAACAGAGTTTGCTTTGATCTGGTGTAAAATGAACACACAGAGAGCAATAACGAAGATGCCATAAAGGCTGAAGCCATGAGACAAAGAGCAAAACTACTAAAGGGGAGAAAAAAAAACAGGTGTGTCTGACTAAGGTGCTATTCTTACAGCAGATATGATGAGTACCATAAAATGAAGAATCTGGTGCCAAAACTTAGTGGGTACAAATTCTGGCTTGTTAATGCTAGTGCCAGGTGCTAGGCCAACAGGGTGCCCTTCCCAGAACAATCCAGATCTCTTTTCTCCAAGCAAAAATTGCACGTTCGGTGTCAATGTACACATGCAGTAATTGTATCATGTCCTGTATAATTTTTAATTTGTCTTCCCTTCCTGTTCACAGCAGCCAGACTGCTTCTACAAGCTATTCCTACTTTAAATTAGATCTGTTATTCTGCAAAGATGGATCCCCAAGCATGCCTGAATACAAAAATTTCTGACAACGAAAACTGAGTCAAAGTTTCCAGAGTTTTTTCAATTTTTCTACTATACACTAACCCTTAATTCAGTATTATAATTTATTCCAGCAAGCACGGATGGGTGCATCAGGCACAGTATTACTAGCTAGTCTAGGGAAGCAGTTGTCTGTATTGCAGCTTGCTAGAAAGATCTCTTAAATCTCTGCTTATTGTTTCCCCCCCTTCCACTCTTGGCAGCTCTGTTAGCCAAAAGGGCCAATCATACCCAGGGCTGTGCATCAGGCCCAGCGCTGCCAGCCAGGCAAAGGAACGGATTGCCCTAGTGCTGTGCACTGGTGAAGCCTCACTGTGAGCACTGCATGCAGGTTTGAACACCGCAACATAAGAAGGACGTAAAACTATTAGAGACAGTCAGTGACAGCTGGGTTGAGAATGGAGAACCCTCAATCCTCCTGGAACACACTTGCTACCATCTCATCAAAGAGACCCCAGGCATGGCATGAAGAAGAGACCAGAGCTGATCCCTGTGATCAACAGGAAGCTATTCTCTCTTGCAAGCAAAATGGCATGGGATGCTACCCCAGGAAAGGGGCCCTCAGTATTCCCACTCTTCCTCTTTCTTCAAAACTAGCAAAACTTTCAGGCCATGAGGATCTCACCCTCAACACAGCTGTTTTTTTGTCACCATGGGGCACTATTAAATCACGCTGCCATGGTATCACAAGCCACCTTCTGTTCTGAACACTATAAATAGGGGGACTCTGGCTGGAACATCAGTCACTGAGTAGCTGAGGTTAAAATTACCTGGACAAAGAAGGGCTACTTCTAGAGTGTTAGCTTATCCTTGTGTGGGACATGTTGAGGAGGTTCTTCAAATGAGGGAGGATGTATCCTCCTCCTCCCATCAAGAAGTGGCACCTTCTGGGAGGAGCAGAGATGTGAAGCCTAGTGACACTGACCTCCCCAAGTGTGACCTACTTGCCCTCAGAGTTAGATCCACCTCCACAAGAACAGCAGCAGAGGGAAGTGAATTCATCTCCATCTGCACCGAACAGACACCAAAGCACCACGCCTTGCAAGAGGCAGCAAACTACAGGCCTCTCCACTTCCCCTAGACAGCTCTCTCTATTCCAGTGGTGAATATCCTACAATGTAACACAATACAGTAAGCTGGAGAACTCTTAACTCCAGGGTCATCCCACAAGCTCATAAGGATCACTCATTTCCTAGCAATAATAGTATTCAGCAATACAATGTGATTAACACAGGAGTCAAAAAAAAAAAAAAAAAAAAAAAAAAGATGACCCCAAAAGACAGTTATCTACCACCATTTTAAAGGTTTTCTTTCTCTCATTGTTTTTAAATAGACAGGCTATCAAAGCTACTAGGTGCCATTACGACAACAAGGTATATTAGCTAACAGAGGCATAGATCAAAACAGACTCACTTGGAACTGGAAGAAAAAAAAAAAAACAACAAAAAACCATCAACCGAACAATTCCTTACCCCCTCTTCCCTCCGCCAAACAAGCAAACATTCCCTATAGGCTAACAAATTATCATCAGATACTAAGTTATTACTTAGTTACATGAACCTACTATCTAACGTTATCTATAAAAGCTACCTGAATCTATTATCAATGAAGTTTTTCCTGTTTCAGCTGTGTGGTAGAATTGGGCTTATTTCTGCAGCTGCACAAATCTGTGGCCACGTGAGACAAAGTTATACAAACGTTAGAGTGCAAGGAGGTTCCTCCAGGGATATGTACAGTAGCCTACTATCCTAGGTAGGCTAGTCTACTTCTTGGCAGCTATGTCAGTGTACAGTCAATGTAACCACTGTCAGTAGAGAATTTACAAGCTGGTCTAGAATCACTGCATTTCACTACAAATACTTAAAAAGCCACTAAATTTTTCTCCTACATAAGCTGTGATCATCTCCAACTCAGACTTGAGAGCACTCTGTGACAACTAGAGTTTTCATGCAGCTTGTTTTGGAAGAGTTAGACTTACTGTACCACTGGACACCCTCACCCCTTCTCCCCCCCCCAAGAAATTGTACTGACTTTTATCATTGATGTGTTGTCTGTAAGTCAAAAGTGCAAGACAATTTAAATGATCAAAGGGTAGCAAGTTTTAAAGCAAGATTTTAATCTAAAGGGAAAATCAAACAGAAACCCTTACAAATGGTATTTCAGGCTCTATTTTCAATTGATCTGCCCTTGGGGCCATTTCTGAGCAAGAGGGAGTGCTGCTCATTGCTTTGTATGTCTTTAGGGAAAAAAAAAAAACTGAAAAAAAAACCAAACTGAATAATCAGTTCTAGTTCCTGCAAAACAGTAAGGAATCTGAGAAAGAAAATACAGTGGGATTCCTACACAGATCACTCCTTCAGATGCAGTTTGGCATTTATTTTTAAGAGCTTAGGATTTTGAGTACTTATATTTCAACATCCAGACAATGAAAGTTATTCTCTATGGTGAGGAAAAGATGTATACTTTCAAGAGTATTGTTTCTGCAGAGCAATTAAAGAAAAAGAGGAGTAAAATACAAGGATTTAGAGATATCAGATTTACAAACTGCACAATTACCATTCAAAACAAGGAACATTATTTTCCCTGAAGCTAAATTCCCAGCAGTCACAAGACTGCAGCAGTTGCAGACACGATTTATGACATCCTCCAAATGACCTCTCAAAGCTAAAGACTGATTAAGTGTAAGACACAGAAGGTAGCTCCTATCTGCCTGGATCACATGCTGCACAGTCACAGCACAGTGAGCATTTGCTATTGAGCTAACAGAACTGCTCCTTAGCTTTCTGCTGCGTGCAGCACTGCACTGCCATTGTATAACACCAGAAGCACAATGACATACAGTAGAATATATCAAGTCCTCTTCTAACCTGATCTGAATCACTCCTTTCTTCACATGCAGCTGTTCTATGCAGCACTGGTTCACAGGTGTATCTATAATTTTCTGGGACATGAACTGTCACTTGACTTCAGCAGCACTGTCAGTACCAAAGCAAGACAACAGCAGTGTCTGAAATTAGGAGTAGTTTGTAAGGAAAAGAAACAACTTGAACTATTCAGAGCATGAATGATCCCATTTTCAGAAATGGGCTTTTCTATAGTTGTCAAAAGCTTTACTGTACTTATTCAGTGCTGCACTGAAAATATTCCCATGGCATATGTATGCGTTTATATAAAGGCAACTTCAAACTACTGAGAAAAACTTGTCATCTCACTCTCAAGAGCTGAAGTATGAGGTGACATTATGTTGGCCAAGAGTGATTTGTGATGGCTCCATCACAGGAAGCACTGTCCAGATTTACACCTGGCTCAAAGGCAAATATGCACAGAATCACCCAACAAATACCCTTCTCCCCAAAGGCTCATTAAAAACAGTCAGTAGCATTCAAGACAAATTGGAGAAAAGTAGAAGGATGAATGGATGCAATGTCTGATGTCCTGAAGTTGTACACTCCTCTGCAGGATCCAAGTGTGTTGACTTGAATTCATTACAGTCAAGAAAATTTACTGTAATCTACTAAGCATTCCCAAACTGTATCAGCGACAGCTACTTCACAAAACTATGCTTCCTTTTTTTCTTACATGAGGAGTAAGCTAATGAGCAACGTTGATATTTAAACCATCCCCACTAAGCCTCCAAGATTGTATCTTAGCAAGATAAATGGAGTAGCCTGCATTCCTGAGAACTGCTGTTCCAGATGTGAAGCACTTCCCTCACAGTTGCACTGCGTTCCACTTTTGGGAGCTTTCTTCATCGCCACATCGTTAAAAATACACAATTTACCTTTCTTTCCTTGTGGCAAAGAGTTAAGAGGTTTTGGGTCTGGAAGAAAGGCTAGAGATGGCAGCTCTGAAAATGCTCCAATTCCATACTATCAAAGACTGACCCAATTCTCCCACTGAGACTGAAATGGGGTCACAGAAGCAGGTCCCACCTCCTTTAGCAGGTAGATACACACTGCAACTTGAATGTGACCTTACTTTTCTTCATAGCTAATCCAAGGCCTACAAAGGTGAAAAACAGTGGAAGTTTCCTCCTTGCTGAAAAGGAAAGCAATTCCCAAACAGAGGAAGCACAAAGCAATCAATATACTTTGATCAAGATCTTCAAAAACAAGTTTTTCTTGAAATTGTAACATTTGCAAGACAATGATGAGCTCTGAGCTGATGTTACACCCATTCACAGAATAACAGCTGTGTTTGAGATGAAAGTTTAATTTTACTATTACAGTGTTCTTCTGTCATTAAACTACAAAAAATCCTGAAATTCAACAGATGTTTAATAGTTCTAATTATTTTAAAGAAATGCATTAGAAAACAGTTCTAAAGCGCTAGGGAAACTGAATGAGGCTCCTACATAATCAAGAGGGTTTTAATGAGTACACATGATCAAAACAGAAGTAAAAGGCACTATTTTAACTGCAGACACAGGCTAAGTGTCTGTTCATGTCCTACTGTGCAGAGTGTGCTCTTTGCCTGTCACAACACAACCCCAAAGACAGAGTGCAGGATCTCCTAGGGCAAAATAAGAAGCTAGAAACTCTAGGCCAAGGATATTTCTCAACTCCAGAATGGAAGAACTGAAAAGTTCTAAGGAGAATTTCAAATCTTGGAATGAAAGAACTGCTTTGCCTTGGTATTATTCTGTACTGCTCTGCTGAAAGTCTAGTCCTATTAAAGGATGAGGACAAGGAGGATGGCTTAAGCTTTTCCAGGCAGACTGGCACCATGCCCTTTTGCAAGGTCTCTTAGGGTATGGTCTCATACCCCGAGAATCCTGGCAGGGACGTGAACTTGAAGTTGGTAATTCTTATTTTCTTCACACTGATATTTTCTGAGCATCAGGAGAGAGAGCCACTGGGTAAAATACCCTCTGTTTTTTTCAGCACAGATGTAACCAAGGAAAAGACATCATTGCAGAGACAGAACTACCAGAATCACAGATCTCAGTGATTCAAATGCTAAGTTAAGGTGCAATCTTTCTCTTCCCTTCTACTGAGCAGTATCAGCTGAGTAAGTTCAAAACCCAAAGCTTTTGAAACAGCCACAAAACCAAAACCAATACAACTGGTGATAGAAAAAAAAAGTCTAATTCCCAAAGAATATTTGAAAAAAATACTTGTATTTAGTTTCTTTGTATGATTTATGCCAATCTCTCATTGATCATAACACATATGCTAAAGTCGTTACGTAGACGTTGATAACTTCTGTAACAAGGTCACTGCTCTGCCAGATGCCAATTCAGGATTACAAAACTCACTCACATGCAGGCCTCAAACATCAAACAGTATTATCATTCCTCTTTTAAACTGTTTTAGAGTTAGCTGTATTTACACCCTTCATAAGAAAGCCCTGCTAACCTAGAAGAAAAATTGCAAAGCAGTTACCTTGGGTCATGAAAAATCCTCCAGCAGCTTGTGCAACGGATGCCTTAACATTCCCTAACATCAGACTAGCACACGTTTTTCTCCTGAACAAAAAGCTCAGTAAATACACTGGCTGCTAATCAGACCCACTGCCATATTTGAATTAAACACAGAGCAGCCCAAGAGAAAGCAGCGCTGATGCCAAGCAGCTCTACCCTGAGCACACGGCTCTAAGGAGGCCCGCTGAGAAAGTTTCCAGTAGAACAACGTTCCGATGCAAAGTGCTGACTCGATGAAACCCAAAATATTCCACAGGAATGTGCTAATTCAATGAAAACTTTTGAGAGAGGAGAGGCCGGCTGGCCGAGCAGCCAAGGAGGCAGGGAGCTGACTGGCTCTCCCAGCTCCCGGGGTCACTGGCTTCCCCAGCTGGCAGGCTGCCAGCCTGCTAGTCCCTGCTGGCAGGGAGGCCCTTTAATAATAATAAAGTCTTACAAAGTGTCCTGAGAACCAAACAAAGGCATTTCAGAAAGACAAACAGAATTACTTCAGACAGAACCAGCTGCAAGGTTTGTTCAAAAGGATTCAGCAGCGTTAGTTGCAGGAGAGCTAACATTAGTTTGCTTTAAGCCACCAGCAGCCCTCTCGCTTGGGTCTTCTCATTTTTAAATGTCTTCCAATGAAAGAGTGTACCCATACTGTAAATACACCAAGCTACAATTGCATTCAAAACATATACTTCACCAGGTTAAGTCTAATCACCTGCCTCTCAGCAGCTGGAATTGATGCAATTGATGCACAGAGGTCAAGGCAAGTTGGTTCCAAAGCACTGAGTGTTACTCAAGCAAACAGCTCTGCCAGGCCAAGAGGGCCCTCCATGAGCAGCACCTCTGAGAGTTGCCTCTAAGTGAGCCCTGCATGTCACTCACCATTGCAGACAAGAAAGAGAAGACGTGCCTGGAGAAGTTGAAGAGAAGTGCTATGGCTGTGTATGATGTTAGCAGTTGTTTTCAACAGAACCCCCCCTCCCCCTCAAACACACAGAGCAAATGAACTCAACAAAAGGAACAGGTCAACTAGCCAGTAATCCACTTTCTCCATAAAAGTGGCTTCTAGCAACCTGTGGCTAGCCAGTGCACAGGACCTATTTGGTCTTCTCAGAAGCTCAGCAAAAAACACTATGAAGAGGATTCTTAATGGCTAAAGACTGTCTTAAACAGCCTTGCTTTAACATGAACCACCACAATGTTTTCAATGTTTTACAATTCAGCCATGTAAACAGCTTTTGTATCAGAACAACAATGTACTGGTCTGAGCACCACAAGTAGTTTAAGAGACACTTGGAACAAAGTTCCACAGAAAAAAGAGTTCTCAGTACATGTCAAACTGAGAAATCAATGAGATCTCTGTTGGAGAGAAGTCGTATGATTTTAAAAGAAGGCCAATAAAATGTACTGATTTATTTATATGAAAATCAGAACAACTTCCAGCATAGAACTAGGACAAATTTGTGACCACTCTTTCAGAAAACGTGAAAAATCAGCCAGCTGCCACAAACTGCTGTTCACTGGCTCTTCCTACGGCCAGAAGCAGAACACAAAGGTAGCTCAGAAAGCAATGAGAAATAGCCTGTAAGGACTTGTTTCATTTTTTTTTTTAAGCTTCAAATCACAACTAAACAGTCTTATGACATTTTCTGGTGAAGACTACATGCCTTAGGCTTGCATTAAAAAGAATGCCTGTCTCAAAATCGCACAAGATGCACAATTTGCTCCCTGACATTTCCTAGAAAGAACAACTCATCTTCATACATTTACAGTACGAGGAAACGTAACCAGTACAGAATTAGATATACACACAGTTCAATCCAACTGCCCAATTTTTAAAACATCTCCCAACCCCCAAAAGCCTAAGGCTTCCTTCAGCTACTTTCAATTCAAGATGAAGAGAGAAGAGCAAGTAAAAGAAATGTAAGTATTTCTCTCCTAGACAGAAGCAGGAAACCATCAGCGACCAACATAAACAAATGATGCCTACATGGGTCTAATTGAGTATATCCAGCAAGAGCCCAAAATAACCATGAGAAAGTAAAGCATAAAGAGACTAAGATCCCCTTTGGGAAAGAGATCAAAAGTCAATAGCAACACTTTTTCTTCTTGCAAGCAAAATTCAAGATGCCCTTCCTATAGCTTATGGCAAAAAGACAGATCCATCACTGATCTCCTTATGCTGGCAAACAGCAAAAATACAGGAAGAAATGCAATCATTTAGGTATTTATATACAATTCTAGGCCTGTAATCACAGAAGCATTTGGTCAAGTTATCGATCTGCTAGTTAATTTTCTTTCATCATTCTCTTTAAATGGATTCCAATTATGCCGCAGATTACTGAGTGATACCCAACTCTGAAGCCATATTAATTTCTTTACACTGCAGTATAATAAGTAACTTTATACTGTAAGATTTAGTCTGAAGGTCCAGAAGCTAACCAACTGTAATTTAAATGATCAATGCACACTTCTATTATGGGTTTATGAGAATGAAACTATAATTCCAGTTAAGTGTCTCTCAAACCAACGTATGTAGTTTTCTCCTTTCAAGCTTGTATCACCACTTCCTATTATAAGAGACTGCCCTAATTTAACAAATCACGTTTCAGATAATACCTCATACTATACTGTCCACAACTGACTTCTGTCACTTTGCAGATTATTTCTGCTCATTTATAAAGATGGGTTGTTGTTTCTTTTTTGTCTGAGGGGACTACGCAAAGATAACAAGGTGGCCTCAAAGAGCTCCAATTAATTGTGGGCCAGCTGGGAGAAACAATGCAGGAAAAAAAACAGGCTGAATATGGCACCACTGTGGTACAATGGAACACAACCAGAAATATCAAGAGGTTGTTATGCAATTGCTGTTTCTTTGGACAAAAATGTTCACTGGATGAATGTGCTTGCATGTACGTGTAAGAAGCAGTGGAGGCAAAGGATTTCAGTCTGTCAGCTTGTAATTTGTGCGCATCTCATGAGTTGGATTACAGCCAGAGCTTGCTCTCTGCCAGCCTGCCTCCTCCTGCTCCATCCAAACTGACCCTAAGTGCTTTGTCCCTCCCTCGCTGGGCTGCCTAGTCTGCTTCTCCCTTATGTTCAACATTTCTCTGTACATAGTTCTCTAAAAACCTATCTTGGAAACTGTTCGATCCAAATCTGAATGAAAACAACCACCACCACCACCAGATCAAAAAGAAACATAATGAAGCAAACCTCCTCAAATATATGTTGCAACAACAGGATAAAAAATAAATAAATCTATATTTACTTTACCTGCATACTGCACTTTGACATGGATTTCACAACTATATGATTTCAAATCATTTTTGCAGTTAATGTTTTGTTCCAGTGTCCCCGATGCTTTATTGCTATCCAGACAAAGAACAAAATGGGCCAAACCATTCTTCAAGACTTATTCCAAGACAAAGTACAATTAAGATGTCATAAAAGCAAAGGAATAAGGAAGTCAGTGAGTCCATAGCACTGTAGGTTATTTATACATCAACTTTTTTTAGAAAGGACACTAAATGGACATTGATCAATATCTGACCTTGTGATGAATAATGGAATAAAACACACCCAAGAATAATTTTATGTATTTCATGTATTTTACACATTCAAAAGAATTATTTTGAAAAAATTAACTACAGATAAAACCACGCTATTTCTGAGTCAATTGTATTAGTTACTTGAGTATCTTAATAAAAAATTATTTACACTAAGGTTTAAAATAAAGAAATAATGATCAGCTTACTTCTTTCTTACCATTGTAGGTTATCCTTGGTTTTGTCAAACACATCACGAGATGTAAATCCATTTCATCAGAAGATACAAATTTTGAACATACAGGGCACTTGAATCCTATGAAAAAAAGAAGTAAGTTGAGTACACTTGGCCATGCAGCAAATGTTTATATTCAAGCCAAAATTAATAAATAAATACTCTGAAAATATTCAAAGCCAAAAATAAAAAAAATAAATCTGTCAGGTTAAAAATGAAAAGCTGACATTTCTTACATGAGTTTAATCCCCTTGATTTCCAAAGACCTCAAAACAGACTGCTGCTTTGGCAAATGGATCTGTTGCCAATTGTTAACAAGTTAACATTTCTGGAAGGTAAAGCTTCACAACCACTCTAAGTTCAGCTTAATACCAAAGGAAGAGTGTAACAATCCTACTAATACAGAAATTGGACGCATAGGGAGCACTCAACCATTTAAGCATGTTACCTGCTTTATCAGGGGCAGGGGGGAAGGGTTGGACTAGATGAGCTCTGAATCAAGTTTCACTTTTACCAGGAGTAGCATAGAACATTTAACAAAGAATCTCTGTTTTACATCCCACCTTTACCAGTCTGTAGCACAGGAAAAACATTCACTCAGAGGTGTCACCTCATCTACCGCATCACTAGTATTTCCTGTAGCACTGAATTTGACTTCTCCCATCCCAGCCAAGCACAGCGTAGTTTAGTTTGTGAGGCCAAAGCCTGAGGCAATGCAGGATAAAGACTAACTAAGACAGTCTGGATTGTGATGCAACTGCATAAATTATTAAATAGTTTTGTCATAGACTATTAATTTATGTCATTACCAAAGACAGTAGTCTTCCAGTTAAGGAACAAGACTGGCTGGCCAAGTTTTACTACCAAAAAAAAAAGTATGAGCAGTAGACTGAATTTGATCTGCTAGAAAAGTTAACACACAAGTGAGACAAAAAAGCACCCAGCAGGGATCCTGATGAATACCAACTGTTAAGCATACCGACAAGACAACACAGAGCAAAAATACCTACTTGAGATTAATCAAAACCCATACTCAATACAAATTTCTTCACTGACATCGAGGAAAAGCAGTGATACCATATAGGTGGCTATTGTGACTCCCATCAACATCTGCACCCATGTCTGCTTCCCTATTACTTTGTCGTCCCTTGCTTTTGAACTTACACTTTTGGGAGCCCACAATGAACCAATTCAGCCAAGGCTATTTAATCACTTGATGCTGCACTTTCAAGTTACTGATGCCTGAGAATTTTGATCTTTACTGTTAATTATTATTCAGATGTAGATGAAGCAACTGACCCGAAGTATTGCACTCCCTCTATCAAGAGAGCACTTGCTTTTGGTACAGATGATAGGAAGCAACTCAAAACAGTCAACTGGCAAAACACATGAGGAACTCTGAGCAGCAACTGAACATGTCTGCCGAAACCACTTCCTGAGATAAAACACAGCTCTGATTCTTCTCATTTTAGTTGTAGGTGGTTCACATCTACTTGTTCTCGTTTCAGTGCTGCACTTCATTTCACATATTGCTCCTCTCTATGTATTTAATATGCCTCTCCAAGCTCACACATTTATTAACACAAGTTACAACTACAGTTTAACAAGCACAAAACAACCAATCACATATTTTGAAGAACAGGTTGAAGGGATTATTTACTTGGAGAAAGCTTTGTCAGACAAAAGATAAATTAAAAAAAAAAGCTTCAGCCACTGTGTAATCTTTCCCCAGGGCTGCAGCTCGACCTGACTAAAATCTAAATTAGTATCTTAGTCCTCCAAAGACTCAAAATCACCCATGACCATTTCGTTACATTTTTCCTCAGAAAGTGACCTAGGGGTAAATTCGACTGTTATCAGCCAAATGCATTTGATTGCTTTTAAGTCTAGTCACAGCCAAGAAAACTCCTAAGACTCATCCCTTATTCTCATTCACATGCTTCTCTGCGGCATAACTGACAACTTGTTCTGATGTGAAAAGCATGCAACTTCCTCATACACTGCAGACAGCCCTGCTGGGCCAGAAGGATGTGTTTGCATTACAGCAGGTTAGCAATTATGTTTATGGCTAGTTAAGCAGTGGGACAGTCATTAACAGGATATGTCTGCTTTCTGCACAAAACCCTTTGAGCTATTCCCTACAGTCATTGGCATGTCTAAGCAGAAGCATAGGGGCAAAGGAAAATCATCAAGAGGTTTTCAGAACCACTTCTAAAGTTAATAGGTTTTTTAAAAAGGTATTTCTTCCAGGAATGCTGGTATGGAAGACTTACATACAAAAAGAAAAGTAGGGAGGGACTGAGCATATAATAACATTATTAATAATAGCAGCAGCGGCAGCACTCATCAGTGAAAGCAATAAAGATTTAAATTTAAAACTATGCTTAAAAGTAGACAGCTGTGAAAGATCTTATTGGCTATCCCCCTAAAGTACTCAGCTGAATATGTTTTTCCTGTGCTGTGGTTTATCTGGCAGCAGCTCAGCACCACAGAGCCACGTGCTTTCCCCAGGTGGGATGGGAGAGAGTCAGAGAGGTAGAAGTGCAAGAACTTGTGGGTTAAGATAAGAACAGTTCACTAGGTAAAGCAAAGCTGTATGTGCAAGCACATCATAACAACGAATTTATCTGTTCGGTTCCCATGGGCAGGCAGATGTTCAGCCATTCCCAGGAAAGCGGGGCTCATCTCACGTAGCTGTTTCTCAGGAAGACAAACGCAGTCATTCTGAATGTTCCTTCTTCCTCTTTTAGCCCAGCTTTTACTAAGCACATGGTATGGAACATCCCTTTGGCCAGTTTGGGTCAGTTGTTCCAGATCTGTCCCTTCCCAGCTCCTTGTGCCCCTTAAAAGACCCCTCACTGAAATGCCCTTGCCTCTGTACAGCACTGCTCAGTAACTAAAACACTGTTGTGCTATCAACACTACTTTCACCTTAACTCCAAAGCACAGCACCATGTTAGTCTCTATGAAAAAATTGAATTCTATTCCAGTCAAAACCATGATGTGCTACTGTATGTCTGTCCTTAAGTCCTATATTTTAACAATATGGTGTCTCATGTTCAGTATCAAGGGGGATCTGAAGGTAACAGGTAAGCAAGTTACAGACATCCTCTTGACACCGCAAGTCTGGGATATCCAACTGCTACAGTTGTACTTAGCACACAGAACAACACTGTAAAGAACTCCAAAGGTAGAGGACACTACACTTAACTAAGACCAATGGACCAAACTAACAGCCACTGGTCTAACAGCCACTGGTAAAGGTATCTTTGTGAAAATATGTTTTTCCACTGACTAGCATCAGCTGTGAGCCAGAGACCACCATTAGAGCAGAGAAAGTGCCTTGAACTTTCAACATCTACCAAAACATTTTCTAAAGCAAATGAAATCCCAGTTGTCATTCCCTCACGTTGTTCTGTTGTAATCACTAGCTTCTGGATTTAGCTCTAGAGATGCACAGTGCATGCTCTGTGTGAAGGATACTGGTATTTCCAACTTCTCCAGCAACCCCAAACAAGTTATTTTGAAGTTAGACACATATATTTAAGAGTACTTTTAAAGATAAATAAGTGAACATTCACCACTCAAAACAACAGTTCAAGTCCTAAAAAAGCTGGTGTTTTCCCATCTTCTCTCAAATCAGAAGGCAACAGTTTCATGACCCAGTTTACAATTAAGTACTCCATAAGAACAAAGACTCTATTGAACTCTTGCTCAGCAGGCTAATAACATCTATATTCCTTGTTTGTTTTTACCACCAGTTTCAACGAACAACTCTGATAAATTTATGAAAGTTTCACATTACTTCAACAATCAGCGACTAGCTAAAAGTAACTTGCGCTTTACATGGCTTGTTTCACTGAGTTTCACAGATAAAGTATTCACAGCCACTTGGAGGACAAAGCAGATGTAGTCATCAGATGAGGTGGCATCAGGTGAAGTGTCCTGCGAAAACTCTGAATTGCAATAAACTACTTTCTCACCTACACGGATACAAGCTAACAAGGATAGCACAATGCACGACACACAGTTCCAGATGAAAATACAACTCATACAAAGTTACCGGTTTCTCAGCATCCTTTATCTCAGTCATGTCCCACCCACGGCCCAGCCCATGTAGCAGCCACCCACCGCTCCTCATTTCACCATCACCCCTTATTCGTGGCACTGCTCTCTGGTGGTACGTACATTTGGGAACAACTATTGTCAAGGATGAAGCACAAGAAGAGTAGAATTTCAAAGATCTCACTAGCCCCTGCCATCAAATTAGATTGATGCATTGGTTTCACAAATACAAAGTCAAGTACTCCACTGATTTTATGTTTGTTGCCCCTTTTCTTGTTTTTCAAAAATTACTAAATGGTTAAGATAAGTTTGTTGCTTATATACATAACCTATGTTATGTATTTTACAAGAGCTGCTCTGAAAGTAATGCCTCTTGTTTTATGATGTTGGCCCACAACATTAGAGACAGATGCTGGTGGTACGGCAGCAGAGGCTGAACCTTCCCACCAATATCCCATTACATGTTGTTGCCGTGTGACAGATGGCAGCAGAGGGGCAGTCTGACAGAATGGCATCTGACATGGAAGTGCAGATGAAGCGATGGGGTGGGATTGAATTCCTCCATGCAGAAAAAAGGCACTCAGTGACATTCATTAATGATTGCTGAACATTTCTGGACACCAACCAGTGGATGTGAGCACAGTGAGGCGCTGGATGGCATGATTCAGCAATGGCAACAGGGGGTCACCTCCACTGGGGCAGATTTTTTATTTTATTATTATTTTTATTTATTTATTTATTTCATGAGCCCACTGTGCAGGCTCTTGCTCATCACTGGTGAGAACGCATAGCTAATGGGGGTGGAATGTGTTGAAAAATAGTTTTGTAGCTGAGAATTTACTCTATGAAGTACTGTTATTATGCTCTTTGTATTCACTGTACTTTCCATGGAAATAAATAGGAAGCATTACTTTCAGAACAATTTACACATACGCAGTTCAAGGCAATTCCTCTTCCCTCAATGTGGCTCAGGAAAGCTAAAAAGTGGGACGCATGCTTTATTTCATTAAAGACAAGCCACTATCGCCCTTGTATTAGGTCACTGTTAGGTCAGCATATCATTGCAAAGCTGCCCTTTTGTCTCACGCTCTAGAAAACATTACCTGCAATAAAATAGTACACTAGGGAAGAGCCAGCTCGCATTCCTTTTCTCATTCTCATTTTCCTTCTGTACAGCAGGAAAGAACTGAGTACCAAATCTGAACTAGCACACACAGCTAGCCAACAAGTGCATACTTAACACACACGAGACAGAAAAATTCTTACAAATTCACATTGAGTTTCACTACCTTGAGTACAGTACTGAAAGTAACACATTACTTACAACAAAACCACAGTTGTGGAAAAAAGCAGAGTTACAAGAACAGAGACAGAACAGCAGGTTGCAGCGAAGGGACAAGAAAATCTCAAGGTGGCAGAGAAAGTTTGAAATAACTGAACTTGCTTAAATAGCAGGAATTCAGTACTCAGAGGTGAATTCTCTCATTCCCCCCTGTATCTATCACTTTGATCAGACTGCTAACTTTTGCAAATGAACCTACAGTAGTCAAGAAATCCCACCATTTCTCACTTCCATCTACAGAACTCATAATTTTTATCTCTGGCAGGCTTGGAAACTGTCTGCAAGGACAGGTTGGTGGGTGGCCACTCACAGTATCCATACCAACTTCAACCTTTTGTTGATATCTTGCTGTGTTTGCCTTGCTTTGCAAACAGACTGTTTTGCCTGCAGTTCAGCAAACAGCAAAGCAAACAAAACCAATCCAACAAATGATAAGCTCCTCAATCTCTACAATATTTTTTTTTCCCAAGAAACATTTTGGCATTCATCACTTTTGGAGTAGGAGGAAAAAAGTTTTAAAACAAACAAACAAACAAACAACAAAACACCTTCCAGACGGCACAGTGCAGCGCCGCTGAGCTGCGTATAAAGGAAATTGTAAAGCAGCGTTAGACCTGCACAGAAGAATGGATGTTCCTTTTGGTTAATGTTAAGCAGTAGTAGCAAGAAGCAACCATGAATAACATGAACCAAAGAGACAGCCTCAGTCTGATCCGAGTGAACTTTCAGCAGCAAAGTCTCAACAAGGACATTGTTGAAACTAAATGCATAGCAATACTTATTGTCCTTTAAAAATAAATATCTAACAAAGGCAAGTTTCTATATGCATGTTTTCAAGTTAGATGGAAAAAAATCATCTCGGTTTACATTTAAGCAAGACATAAACAAAGAGAAAGATTTACATACACATACTTTTATGAAACGTATCTGAGAATTAAGAAGCCTGGCAAATGTTACTTACATATTTGCACTTGTCCTTCAGAATTCAGGGAAATAAGTACAGGCAATCTGGAGGCACAGCATCCAGTAAATATGATGGTATGCAAGAATACTGTCATGCAAATAAAGCCTGCATAACAACTCTTAAGATAAAACAAAAACAAAAGGTCCTTCCCCATTATAATGGCGAACACCTTACACAGTCAGAGAAACATTGTTATTAAGGGCCTCAAGAGGTCACCGAGTTCATCCCGAGCAGGGAAACTGGGTAACTGTACCTTGAGGAATTAATCTACCCTTAACAATTCACTAGTGAAAGATTTTACAGTCAACCTAGGCAACCTGCAATGCTGATCACCTATTCCTAGAGCGTTAGAAAATCTTCCCTTATGTCTAATCTGGCAGCCTTCACTTACAAAAAGAGATCATTTACTTCTTATGCGTTCAGCAGACACAGAAACCACCTGGTAACTGTCCCTTATGACAAAATACATGCTCCCACTACAAAACATGTGCTCCTCATCTTTTTCCTCTAGCCTGCACAAAACCAGTTACTCTAATCTTTCCACACAGGCTCTGCTATCTAAAAACTTTCATTTCTATTGCTGCCTCTGGACTCCATCCAATTTTTAAATACTGTGTTTCCAAAATTGGGCAGAGCTTTCAGGCTAAGACTTTCTAAGTCCTATGTAGAAATGACTAGTTACCTATCGTACCGTTCAGCTGACACCAATACTGAATGAAGGATGTATCCATCCATCCTTTACATATGTGCATGCTTATCCTGTAAACAAACCGACTGTTGTGTCATTCCATTCATAACCCATCAGCAATCTGTGAATCCCCAGCAGACTTGTTACAAGCCAGGTCCAGTGGTCCAGTTTCATGGTGGTGGCAGTTGTTTTATTTCCCCTCAAATTCAGTATCTGTCATGTAGTGGGGTTTTTCTGTTTGTTTGTTTTTAAGAAATCTTGAACATCTTTCTAATGAGTCAAAAACAGTGCTGAATTCTATGCAGCTTTGCCTCCAGATCTCAGAAGTTTGGTACTGCATTTCATTTCTTAAAGTGCTCCCCAGGAACACTGGAAACAGACCTAATGTAGACCACTGCTGAATGCTTGAATTGCTCTCTTGAAACAGATACAGGAGTTTTTCCTTCTATTTCTGCATCCACCCTCATTTCCATCTAGATCATATTCTCTAAGTTAGTTGATAGGAATATCAAACAGAATAACATATCGATGTTGTGCAAGTATAATGCCTCTACTTTCACTTTTTTGTTTCACATGTAACCATGTACAGGACTACCAAATGAGATTCTAGGTACAGCAAAAAAATAGAAATAATTCAGACTACTGCTAAAGTAACAAAAGTACTGGTCAAGTCAAGCTTCTGTTACACCCTTCTGTACTCCAATCTGTAATACTTAATGAAAAAAAGAAAATAAATCCAATCAAGACACCACATCAGAGTTATTTGCCCACAGAACGTTCGCTTCTTTCCTTCTCAGCCAACTGAAATGGAAAGACAGAATGAATAATTCCTTAAAAAACTATGAAGCTTTCTTGAAGCAATGTGCTTTCATGTACAAAACTAACAAAACCTGGCAATCTTATTCTCAAAGAGAGATTATTTCACATTAAATTCAAGAACAGAAAACGTGCATTTTTTTTTTAAAGCTAGAAGATTAAAAAAAAAAAAAAAAAAGCAATACCAATTCCAAGGAACCCTCTGAGTGAAGATTTCTAAATGCTGTAGCTACCAGTACAAGCGACCACATGAAAAGTTTGTCATTTTATACAGAAGAGTTCTTTTTATAAGGGAGAAAGGATACAAATTATCGTTTGGTTTCTGTCCTTCCTTATGCTGTCAGTAGCTTAAGCTGGGAGAACACAGCACCACTGGAAAGACTTCTGGAGACAGAAAGAAATAAAGAAATACTTCCTCCAATTCTAGAAAGAAGTAGGAAATAATAGAGACACAAAGAAGGCAATACAAAAGTTCCAAACTATCATTTTAGAAAATTGAACCTGATTGAACACAAATAATTTGTTCCTCTCAGCACTTACTGATTTGTACTCATAAGCTATAGCAATTTCTTCTCTGTTTGTGCTGTGAAACTGAAGAAAATACACGTGCAAATTTTTTGATGACAACAAGGAATCTTCTATTTTCTCATTTAAAGCTCCCACAGCATTCAGTGGAAGAGGGAAGAATATATGAAACGGGAAAAGAAATGAACAAGCACGAAACATTTTATTTAAGGACAAACTTACAGGAGCCAACAGAAAAACCGGAGCAGATATTTGGATAATACTTCATTTCCTAAGCAAAACTCAAAGATGGACAATCTTAATACACAAATAAACTCCCTTCATCCTGTTAATCAGGTGATATATCCAATAGCAATCACTGGCAAAATAATGCAGAACAGAATCAGAATGAAGAATAGGAATTGAACAAGCCTTTTTCTTACTCAGGAGTAAAGCCTTTATCAGCTGCACAACTTGAGGTGTCTAATGCCAATGTAAAGCATGATGACAATTGTAACTGATAGCTGAGTGCTTTTAGAAAGTGAAGAACAATAAATACAATCACCAGAGGAGAGATGGAATGGTGAAAAGCCCTATACTAAATACCTTGCAAACCAGAAGATAAAATTGGAGGTGGGAAAGATCTATTGAAAAGTTGTTTTCATTTCTTAATACAAAAATAAGCTGTTCCTAGAGGAAAAATTTTATAGGACTGACGTTTTAGATCAATGCAAGAACCCAACAAAGGGAGGAGGAAAGAATCCTCAGCTCCAACTGTGTGAGAGAGGTGTATGGTTGGACACTGTCCTTCTCATTCCACCATTTACACTGACTACAGATCCCTACAGATGACAGACTTCACATCTCCTTTGTTGAAACTGCAAGTGGGTCTATGCATTTTCAAGTTTATAAGCACAGTAACAAGAACCATTTTTAAAGTGACTTGTACCACATTAATTAATTGTGCTTCAGATAGGTCAAATCTCCCATCAGATCCACATCACAAGTTTCTTAATGGAACAGAAGCAGCTTAAGAAAAGACAAGCATGAGCATAAACTTGTGCTGGGGGGTGCTTTCAGTAGATTTAAAGGCTAGACCAAGCTACAGCAGTCTTTGTAAGAAAAAAAATTGCACATGCAGTCAAAATCCAAATATTCTGAATTGCTGCATATGATAAATACCCTATCAATCAGGGACTAAAAACTTTACTTACCTGCAACACCTTCCCCAGATGAACACCACTGATTCCTATAGCAATAGGAGGTAGGTGAGTGGAAAGGCCAAATGAGCATGCCCTCTTTCATACATGTGTAATAACTCCCTTTCAAAATCTGATTTAAGGGGAACAAAGGAAGGTAATGTTTCCTCTCTCATGTCTGCCCATCATCAGGTCTTCAGAAATAGAGTTAAGTGTGAGGTCTCCATATATCTGCACTTGCCAAGTAATGCTAGCTATGCGGGAAGAAATGAGTTCTTCATCTCAGAAGCTGGTGTACACAAGTGAGGCTCTCGCTACCTTGAAATAATTTTGTGAAGATGTGCGGAGGACAACAAAGTTGCCTAAATATGCAGTTAAGCTAACTTGGACACATTCTGGAACCCAGTCAACTATGTAATTCAGAAAAACAAGTAGTTAGAAACACTCACAGTCAATAGTTCTGGACATTAACATTTTATTTGTATGTTGTAGGCAGGATTGACTTAGCAAGCAAGCTTAGTTTTTCCAATACCAAATGATGCTAAATAACTCACTGCAAGTCACGCTGAAGGTCTGAAAATTTCATGTAAATGGAAGTACTTAAAACTCATATTTAGTAAATACTACATATCCCCACCACTTTTTTCCTACTTCATCTATCACTGTTTAAGATCCAAATTCTGTTCTCTCATTCCGAATCTCTCCTAAACCTAAGGCTGTTTTGTTTTGTTTTTCCTTAATTTTCCAACTCCCTCGCATTTTTCTTATTCCCTGGAGCCATATTTTCCTCAAACACGTGCTGAAGAAGGCCTCTTTCCATTCATCACAGTGTAAGTTGGGAAAGTCAGGCAGGGTAACAGCATTCCACTGTTCTCTTCTGGAGTGACGAAGTAATTCAGCAGGACAGTGACATTATTCTTATGCAGAGGGAACCAGTTTGTCTTTACCCACGTTCTTCACAGTGTCCATAAGGCCAGTATTTTGACAAATACGCTCAGATTAAGGAAAATGCTTTCATTACAAGTCACAATTTAAAAGCATAGGAAGAGCTACTCCAAGATGAGAAGAAAGTATGAAGTCCTAGATTTTGAAAAAGCACAGAAGTAAAAGTCTCAAAAAAATTGCAATGTACAAAGCAACAAATCTGATTAAAATTACACAAAGCATGATAATAAGAGAGGGGAGGGTGGCTATATCATGCTGAGAAAATATATAATGATAGCTAAAAGGAAAGAGGTATGATGTGAAAATGGCTGAGTAATGGTTGACAAGTATGACTAAACTGAACACGTGAAACGGAGCATCTTGTCAGATGCAGAGAAGTCTTCTGAGCAAACTAGCCAAAATGCATTTAAGGCCTTGTGGGAAAAAAAAAGAATGGGAGAGACAAAGTAAACACTGCACTTGAAAGGCAGCAGAAAGGAAGGAGGGAGCAAGCCCCTGGAGAAGGCAGCACCTTAGAGGACAGCACAGATATGGATGCTGCTTGAAAGCATGCAGAAGACAAAGTTTCTTGGAGAATCTGAATACTATTGTTCTACTATACAAACAAGGTGATAATGGAGACCTGAGAAAGCACAGCATTTACAGACAACTGGTCTGCTGTCTACAAAGTTTTGACCAAAATAAGTGAGGATACAAGAAGTCCTCACTAAGGCAAAACTTTGTGAAGTTTGATTCAGTTGAAATACTTACCAATAACCTACTTGTTCCTGCAGAAATAGAGGTAGCAGTGACAAAGAAAAAAGGGGAAAACCAATCAATGCCAAAAAAAGTCAGTATAAAATATAAGAAAGAGTACAGCTGGGAAGAATCTATGTAAATAAGAAGCTAAGTTGTTACATGGGATGTTCTCAGAGTTTAAATATTAACTCTAAACAACATTTCATATTTTAACAGCATAATTACATATGACAGATAGTTGCAGTTAAATTTAGTATACTGTCATTCAATTTTACCTATTAAAAGTACAGTTTCAAGAGAGTCCATAACAAATGCTTAATAAAATGGGAGAGCAGGTTTTTAAGTTGGAATAATACTGAAGTTTTACAATTACTAACTTTGTAAAAGCACCTATTTCTAAGATGGAACATTTTAATATTAGGGGAAATATCAAAATGAAGAAAGCATGCAGAATGCCTCAGAGGAGAAAGAGTAAAGAGGAGACATAATTGGTTCAGAAAAAGACAGAACAAGTGACACCCCCAACTAAGTTTTCTTCGTTGTTGTCATTAAAAGTAAAGGAGAATCAAGCTGTTAATTTTCATGCTGCAGCCATTCAATCACTACAGATCTGCCTATATTTCCAGTTTTTTTCTTATCTTTTAGAGAATATGCAACATCCACGCCATATTCTGCAAAATCTTACAGAATATCCATAAATGAGAGGCCAATTTTGAAGTAACTGTTCTTTTTGAACAAAATTAATATTTTGTGCATCACTTGTGCTTTAAATGATCATTGCAGAGAATGCTACTGAATGTTTTCCTCGATTTATACCTGCTGCATTGGTTTACCCGTCAAAATTGTCTGCTTAGAAATTTGTTTACGCATACTTACTTTAAACACCTACTCTTAGAACAGAAACACCTTGTTTACATTAACTAGATCATGCTAAAAAATGCTCATATGCAAGAATACACAAACACAATAGACTGCAATTGGAACAAATTAGTTCAAATGACAGGTGTTTTGACTTTTCATCAGATTGAGTAATAATACATTAAGTAAAATGCTTTCACTTATCCAATTATGGCTTCCGTTTAAACAAGGATATGCCTCCAGTACTTATCCATAATATTACTGAAAGTAAAAGAAGCTATGTTATCTATTGAAGAAGTACAACTTCAAACATGATCTGACTTGAGTCTGTTTGAATACTGAGATTGACAAACTACAGTATGCTAGCAAGTTATATTTTTAAAGTTTTAAAAAGTTGTGGGTTGGGTTTTTTGTTTTTTTTTTTGTTTGTTTGTTTTTTGTTTGTTTTTTTTTTTGTTTTTTTCCCAACTGGCTGAAGACCAATCATAATTTATATTCTGGGAAGTCTTTATATCATCAGGGTCACAGTGTGCCAAGTGCTGTGTGTGTGTTTGCACATACGCACTAGCCCATCCCTTGCAGAACCCACATACCAGAGCAGACAAGGAAAAACAATGGTTACAATGGGAGAAATATCTGCATTAGAAAGGCAGTAAAACTTGTCCTAGCTTACATAGCAAGTCAGGTGATTCTTGTAAGTCTCTAGGTATTACAGTATATAAAAGTGCCTGGTTGCCTCCCATGACATTGACACAAGGGTAACAGAAGAAGCAAACCATGACACAGATTAGCACTACCTACCACATAAGATTGCTGTCATAACCAGAGCCTTACCTAAAGGGAGAGGAAGGCTCTTTTGTAGTTCCCTAAAAACAATGACCAAACAGAATATAAGGAATTAAATGCACAAAAAATTTTTTCAAAACCCTTTTAGGACACCATAAACAATGCCCAAGTTTAAGTTTGTACACCTCTGGGTCATTTGATGTGTTCATTCCTTCACCTTACATTTGCCTCTCATCAGCACTATTTCCTCTGTTCCTGCTGTCCATCCTGTACATGCCTGTCAACTAGTGAGAAGCCAGTCTGAGCAAGCATTGCTTTAAGCTTTCCCACTGCACACTGCTGGTTTAGCCGGCCTGCCAGCAGAGGCTAAACCAGTCAGACACCAATGGGATCAAAACAGCAGCTAGAGGGCAAAGACAAGTGAGGTGAAATGAACACCTGCATTGTTTAAAAAAAAAAAAAAAAAAAAAAAAAAAAAAAAAAAAAAATTAAAAACAAGAAAAAGAAACCACAGCCAACCAAATGAAAAAGACTGTGTACTTCTAGAACAAGGACGACATAATGAAGAAAGCACGTGTTACAGATGCACTTCAGCCGCCAGCAATTTACTTAAAAGACAAAAACCTTCCATAATGCATGTTAAATAACAGAACACATAGGTACTCTCAAGCAACTAGGATTTCATTCTCTTCTAATTTTTTTTTTTCTCCAAGTGTGAGGTACTGTGGTGGAGTCGCCGTCCCTGGTAGTGTTCAAGAGGTGCCTGGATGAGGAGCTACGAGAGATGGTTTAGTGCTTGTGGCACTGATAGGAATGGGAGGGTGGTTGGACTGGATGATCTTGCAGGTCATTTCCAACCTTGTGATTCTGTACTCACTAAAACTAATTTATCAACCTTCCATCATTACTCAGAGATCCAAATCCCCAAGTTAGACAATACTAGTAACCTAACACCAAAATGATTAGAGAGATTTACTTGAATTTTTTCATTGTAGCCTTTCATTCCAGGATTAAAAATATAAATATTGCAACCTCTCAAAGTCTTCTATGGAAAACCAACAAATCACCACTGTAGTTCTGAAAAGGAACTTTCAGCTAAAGACCAATTCTCCACACGAAATATATGCGTATGTTTACCCTTAAGTAATCACCTACTGATTTGTTACTTTCACAGACCAGGTTTTAAGAATTGCAAAGAACCAGCATCATTTATAGGCATTTCAAATCAGATCTCCCTCCTTCAACTAAGGGATGTATTAAAAAGAGTTTCTGTTTCAGTATACAGAAGACATCCTTTAAGGGTTTATAAAAGAAATGTCCCCATTACACTCTCAACGGATAACTGTCTCACTCTTAAAACTTGTTGCCAATTTTCAAAATGTTTTCTTATTTCTTACTTATGTCAAAGTAACCCTTTCCCACATGGACATCAACCGAAATCCACATCTTTCTTTACAGATGCCCTCAGAAGGCAAGCTCACTGCACACAAGTGTAAGCAATAACAGCAACTTTGGTAAATCTCATACTATGGCCACCAACAAATTCCTGAGATCAAGCCAAACAGCAGTCATTGAACTCCAGTGGGAAAAAAAAACAACAAAACAAAACAACAGATCTGTTCCAGTTCTTCCATTCATGGAATACTGCTGAGTATTAAGGCATGGACATATGAAAAATAGCCTATGCCTCCAGGCTTCTTTAATCCTGAAACATTACAAAAAAAAAAAATCAATGATCTTTTATAATTATCAACTAGCATCTTCAGGAACATCCAAAAGTTCCCAAAAGAAGCCTAAAATTCCTGTTGATCTTTACAAAAGCACACTATTTTCCTCCCTTGTGGAGGTCTAGCTGTACCTGACCTTTCCAGCAGCTGCATCAAATTAGAAATCAGTAAACTGGGAGATCTGTCAATAAAATAAATCTCCTTTTATTGTTGTTGTGATTTTTATTTTGCTTTTTTTTCCCCCCTATGAGGAACAAAAGAGTCAGTACAATTTCCGTGCTGTGTAGTGAGAATACCATTTAAACTTGTTTCTTTGCTTTCTAGAACTGTGTAGATATTGTACCATTCATTCTATTAATCCTATAATCTACAACAGCAGTTTCTGTTTTGGAAGACATCTCCCTAGGGCAGTATGAAGGCTACAGAAGACTAACAGCTGTCTAATCTTTCAGGGAGATCCTCCAGCTCAAGCCTGAGAACAAGTGAATGCTGAACTTGTTCTGCTAACAAAAGACCTCAGTCTGACATGCTGTCGCCTGGTACTTTCCACAAAACTTGGTAGGGCAGACTGAAATTCTGCTCTTGGTGTAAAACTGATCCTTAGCTAAAATTGTGACCAAAACAAAGATGCGTGTAGAAGGGTTGTATAACACACATGTGAATTAAATATTTACACAAAAGCGAGTGCTTTTGGATTCAAGACAAGTTAGGGAATGGAGTTCAAAGCACTTAACGATGACCTTCAGAAAGAAAAATAAAAACTTCAATTCATTAGTCAGGATTTTGCACAACAAAATTCATGTAAGTTGCTCTAGATGTTGAGATAAACTAATATTTTCATACTATCAGCTAGGTTTTTTTCACTCAAGTAACATACAATAGTAATACTTCACGGGAAAAAAAAAAGTTAAATAATTTAAGCTCTTTAGAAGAGAGAAACATTTCAGACATGCTTACGTTATCTCCGCAGGTTACTCTACCTGCAACACCAGTGTGATTGTAAAGCCTGAAGTTTTTTTGTGGTTTTTTGTTTTTTGTTTTTTTGTTTTTGTTTTTGTTTTTGTTTTTGTTTTTTGTTTTGTTTTTTTTTTACTCTTGACCTAGCCTGGTCTGTCATAAACCAATCCAGCAAAATAAAATAGCAAGCCTTCTGGAATACATTCAAATTACTAAAAAACAACACAGTCTTCTAATCCATTAATCTTGTGGAAAGAACAAAGGCTCAGTCTTATGTATATACAAGATCGATTTAGATGAAAAAAATTAGATCTCAAATGTATTAATCTGAACAGCTACAAAGTTATTTCTTGTTTGTTTTAAAAAGACAGGCTTCTTGCACATAAGCAATTTATAAAGCTATCAGTTACTATAACCTTTATTATCAATCCCCATTCCCTCAGGGACAGTTTTACTGAAAGAAAACGAAAGTACAACAAGAAAAAAGAAAGCCTCCTATAGTACTACTAGATTTATAGACGAGCCAGTGAAAAAAACAAGTATAAAATGCATTCCAATATAAATGCAGATGCTGGGTTTCACCTCTTAACCATGCCCCCTCAGAGCAAGCAAGTACGAATTTTGTTTCATTCCCTTTTCAATCTTCATACATTTCTTTAACTACGCAGGGAACAAAACTTCCTTCATCAAACCTAAGAAACCCCAGTACTAGGGAAATACCTTGTAGAATATGACTTCACTAAAAATCTTACATTCACAAGAAAGATGTGTTATATACAATACCTCCAATCAAATTTAAAGGGAAAAAAAATCCAAAAAATAGAAGGCAACTCCAGCTACTGCCCAATAGCTTGCCTCAGTACCCAGATACATGGCAGAGGCCCATCCTAAGTAAGGTTAACAGTAAGTTGTTATCATAGAACGGCTTGGGTTGAAAGGGACCGTAAAGATCATTCAGTTCCAACCTCAATGCTGTGGGCCAAGTTGCCAAACAAGTGACAACTGACTTAGAGCTCTTCCAGGACAGTGAGAAAAATAACACTGACTAGTTACGGTGTTTTCTTCCCCTCCCCCCCCTTAAGTTGAAATGCATATATTCCAACAATTGGAATAGCAAAATCAGAACTCATTCTCCCCCACAAAATTCACTCTTTCTTCCAGGGGGGAGGGAGAAGAAGAAATACACAGAATCATAGAATGGCCTGTGGCAAAAAGGACCTTAAGGATCATCTAGATTCAACCACCCTCCTGTAGGCAGGGTCGCCAACCACCAGATCAGGCTGCCCAGAGCCACAGCCAGCCTGGCCTTGAATGCCTCCAGGGATGGGGCATCCACAGCCTCCTTGGGCAACCTGTTCCAGTGCCTCACCACCCTCTAAGTGAAAAATGTCCTCGTAATACCTAACCTAAATCTTCCCATCTTAATCCATCCCCCCTTGTTCTATCACTATCACATGGCTTCATTTTTAATAGGTTTATTAGTAAACTGAACAAAGCTACTGATGTTCTTAACAGAAGCAAGTGTAATGGCACAGCAATATACCAAAAGCACTTCTGTGTAAAAAGGAAATATTTACTTTATGACTCTCAGCCCTAAGGAAAACCCTGCAACATTTCTAAAAAGATAACAGTCAGAAAAAAGCATGCATCTTAAATAAACTGCACTTAACAATAGGAACAAACAAAACACCAAAATCCACACAGCTCTCAGCATGCAGGGTCACAAAAAAAAAAGCAAAAAGATCACTGAAGTTTTTACAGACCCTCCTTTCACACATGAATCAACATATTGTTGTGTTTTCCATCCTGGCTTTGAAAGCAATTAAGCGAAATTAAATATTTACATGTTTTGCTCTTTTTCTGCAACATAAATGATGGATCTGATCTCAGCACTACAGAATGCAAAATTATCTGTTTCAGAAGTACTTTAGAACACTAGTTTCTGAATTTTAACCTTGTCATGAAAAACTGATGCTATTTCGAAAGGTTAATCCCTCAGTAAGCTTCATACAGCTCAAAGCATTTTTCTTACATTAATTCATAACATATCGGATTCACCTACCTTGAGGTTCCTCCAAATTTTTAACTTTTAAAGTCAAATATTTCATTCATTTCAGTTTAAAAAAGGGATGTCATACTGTGTCAAAGATAGCATGATAACAAAAAAAAAATTCTGTATTTTCATTTTTCTGCTTCCACTTATTAGAAGGAAACAGGCAGCAGAGCCCAGTTGAAACTACAAGATTAACAAAACTTTGAGTAGGAAGAGTGAGATCTACCCGCAGGAAGTCCTTAAGCTACATTAAAAAAAAAAAAAAAAAAAAAAAGTGAAACTAATAATAAGAAAATAGATTGCCAATGTCTGTAAAAGCTGACAAGAAATCTCTCTCTCCTGAGACAAACGAAATCACAAATGAGCTGTAAGTGTGCTAGTTAAACTTCTGAGCCTTCCAGAGAAAGTTTATCCAGCCCACCTCATGGCAGCTGTCAAAGCTGCCTTTTGTACCGCTGGGACTGGAGGAGAAGAGCCTCCCGCAGGCCCCAGCGCAGCTCAGCGCCCCGCACCTGCTCTGCCCGCCGGCTGCAGCGCGCCTGGAGGGGCTCCTGCCGGAGCTGTCCAGGGCGCGGGTGCTGAACGGGCCGTGGGCTGCCCGAGGCGGCCTTCTGCGGGTTAAGGCCAGCCTCTGCTGAGCTTTGGGGAGTAACTGAACACTGAACCGGTTTTCCTTGATCATCAATCTGCTGTTAAACCAGCTCAAAGCACACTTAGACAGGTACTACAACGATGACATGAAGAAATACATTAACATATGTCAATCCAATCAGAATCAAGTCCTCTGAAAAGGTTGTGGGGTTTTTTTTGGTTTTTGTTTTTTTTTTTGTTTGTTTTTTTGTTTTGTTTTTTTTAGCACTTGCTCTTCAGGCAACATTCACAACTTGAAGCAAAGACACTACTTTCAGTTTGCATAAAGTTTGATGAGATACACAGAAGCATAAAATCACCGTAAATCACCTCTATCTATACAACACTAGTGCCTTTCATATACAGTCACAACTGCATATTTGTGCTACAGAAAGTTTTTTTCAAGTACAGTTAGATGCTTAGAATTTAAAAAAAAAAAAAAAAGCTACAGCTGGCTTCCTTGTTGGATGGAAAGAAATAGTTTCAAGCTTACCAGTTGTAGAGAAAGACAATAGTAAATATATCTGCTTTAAACCAGTTCAGGATCATCCACACAAGACAGAGATCACCGTCTCATAATAAACAAGGAACTGTTTATCCATTTCCAAGGACCAAGGCAACACCAAAGGAGGCGACCTCCAAGTAGAGATCCCTCTCTGGTGGCAGCCAGCCCTTAAATGAGGTTAGGGACGGGTAGAGACTGGCTCCATTTCTGCCTGTCACACAGGTGTATTGCTTCCACCTGTGCTCCCATGGCTGGCAATACCCACTTACCAGGTGCTCAGTTACTGGTTCAGGCCATGACTTATTCCCATACACCAGTCAACCCAAACAGTAATGTAACACAACTCTCTTTAGCAAGTTAATTTTTAAAGAGCTCTGTTATCAATCAAACCTCCTAGATCTGGCTAGGCAGACAATCACTGACAGAAACAGCACTGAAGTGTTTTAAGATAGTTTTTTGTTGTTAAATATTGGCTGTCTCATTACTACCCTGGTCCTTCTTTGTCAAACACCTAGCAAATTAGAGCTTTCTACAAGCTTAACTCAAAGTAGATACAAAAACGGAGATACTAAACAGCACAGTAAATGTCTTTTCAGATACATTTTGAGACTATAAGAGTTGCTGAAATCGTATCTAACAGCTAGAATGGACTAAATCTATCCTACACTTCAGTGCTGAAAAGGAACCGTTAACCTCAAGGTCCCCTCAAACACCATGATCATCAACAAAAAATACACTCCACTCACCTCATTACCTTTCCTTAAATGTTTTTGTAACCCTTTTGCATAAACTTTCAAAGGAAAAGACATTGTCTGCCTACAAGCCTAAAAACAAACATGAAATTGTATTTACAATGTTAAGAGCAAGGCCCATTGTTTTCCAGCACAGTGCAAACAAAGGAAGATGCAGTGTTGAGGTACTGTATATACATCAGGAACTGGCTGAAGTTAGTGAAGTATCTTTCTTCTGTCCATACCCCTCTGTGGAGCAGTAACAGTGGAGATATTCCTGGGCCATTTAAATGAGGCTTATTTTTCATACAATTCACTGAATTTCAGGGTTAGGAAGGCATCAATAAAAATAGCCTGCTGTTTAGTAAGAATTTCAGAAGAAAAAAAAAAAACCACAAAAAAGACTATAAATGTCCTATAAATCTCTCTATACTATACCTTATTTTTCAAGGCAGATTTGTGAATATGACAAAAATTTTGCATGCACAGGATTCATTGATTTAATTACAGGGGCTTGATACACAAACAATTATTTTGGCATGTTTAACTTCAACGATCCTCCCCATAACAACTGGGGGTAAAGAATAAAAAAAAAAAAGAAACATAATCCAAAACTACATCTGTCTAGGAAAAAAAAACACTGGAGACACTTTTCTTTTATGGTTTTGATTGCGTTTTTGTTTGTTTTCAAACATAGATGGATGTTAAAAGTGCTCCTAAATTAGAACTTCCGTAGATTTTTTTGTTTTGTTTTCAATAGTACTTCAGTACTGGCACAATAAGTTCAATAGTTTTTCCACACAGCAGGGCAGAGAAAAGGAAATTAAAAGGAGAGGTTCTTGATAAGCAATACGTATAGCTTTAGTGCGTTAAGGATCACAGATTAAGAAACTGGACAACAAAACTGTATTAACACATGTCTGTGCATCCTGCTTCCTTCTAAATAAGAATAATGTAACCCACACCACCGTTCTACACATGTTCTCTTGCTTACAAATTTGGCATGCTTTCATAAGATCTATTTTGTAGCTAATATTTTCTGGGGGTACTTACGTTTTTCACTTATTTTCATTCTGAATCTCTGTGGATTTGTCGGGTCATCCACACATTCGATATACACATTTGTTCTAAACATATTTCAAAGAATACTTGCATGCTATGGCTAACGCAGTTTTAGAATTAAGAACAGGACACAGCTGTTAAACAGCTGAGAAATAGTCAAAATCCATGATGAGACAAAGAAGATAAATAAGAGACCTTAGAGATGTATCTTACAATTAGTATTATGTTGCAGCATGTACTCTTAAAACAGTTTAAAAACATCACGTTAAATCAAATAAAGAGATTTTACTACTTGTAAGTACTTGAGAGCCTTCCTTATGCTGACTTCTGCTTCCTTAACCTGCAAGCTGAGGCCTTCATAAATGAAAGGAAACTGAGAATATCCCCCAGTTTATACCATCTCATGCAGACCAGAATACCTTCTGACTTCCCATTCTCAGCTGTTTATATCAGAGTTAGAGTAATTACCAGTATTAAAAGGCAGAACTCCATTAATCCAGCATCCTGTTTCTCAACATAGCTAGTAATCAAGAAGCATCACCAAATTACAACAGTTATGTAGCTTTTCTGACACTCTTGCATAACACCATGCTTACACCCATTAACTACACCTGCCATTTTCATTCGTTAACTAATAAACTACCGGCACAACTGCAGATACGGAAGAAAAAAATCTGTAGATACAAAATGCAAAAACTACCTCTTTAGTACACTTTCTGGATACCTCTAGCTCTACTGTTGAGTACACATTTTGCACCAACAAAATACCAAGCTAAAATACAAAATCTGTATGCTAGTATTCTTGTCAGTAGCTAAAAATTAAAAAAAAATTTAATTAAAAATTTTTAATTAAAAAAAAAAACCTCCTCTAAAACGGAGGTCAAAATCATTAAAACACTATTAAAATCAAGCAACACTCACATATAAATAACTATTTTGAAGATAAAGACTGCCACGTCTGTTACAGTAAACATGAGGCAGGTTATACTTAGCATTGATAAGGACTATTTGTTTGCAGATTTTTTATTTTTTTTCCCAAAGTGTAGAAAAGAATCTGTAGGAAAGAATTCTCAGACTCATGACTTTCCTAGCCCTACTGAAAGCAGGAACTGCAGGAAATATTTTATTCTGTCATTTAGTAGAAAAGAAGTGCAGAAATATTCAATGAGCTTTAAAAAACAATTACCCAATAGTCACAATTACCATGACCAAAACTTAAAGGTGGCCAGACCCTAAAAGAAAATGAACACTCCACAGAATTTAAGAACTAGAACGCTTCCGACAGACAACCACTCTGAGACCTTATGCTTCCTGACAGTTCAAACTTGCCTACCTGTGTGGACAGGATCAAACAATCTCCATATTGCTGTCAGCCCAAGTAGTCTTCATAAAGCTTAGATCTCATCCACTTTTCACAAATCAACAGTTTTCTCCAACATATTATATTGTTTAGCATCAAGAAATGACACAAGTCTGAAACTTTTTTGAACACTTTTCCTGAAAGCAAAAGGTTCAATCATTAAGTACATTTAAAATGTTGATCACTAGCATGACAGACACCTGTTGACAAGAAGTCATATGTAACCACCAAAGTCCACTAGACAGACTAAATCAGAATAGCCATTATGCACGTTCAGATGATGTGCCAGCACTGACATAGCATGCAATCACCTAGCATTGATAACACCCTAGTCACTCAACTAACCTCTCATAACTAGAAATTTCACCTTCAATTTTTTAAACAGTAATGAAATCACACTATAAATCAATCTGACATACACAGTAATTACAGCAGCCCAACTAGGAAGCGTTTTGATATTTTCAAAAACTAATTGCAGTTAAACTGCAGCTAAATAATTGCATTATATAAGTGACACCTGGCATGGAAAGCCAAACAAATTGTAACTGCTCATTTTTTCCTGACATTATTCTTAGATGAATGTCTTGTAAGTTACTAGAAGACACGCAAAGCGCATGCCAAATGAGAACGCTGTATTTATAGCGCACTAAGTCAGTCAGCAAACAGAATCTACTAAAAATATCCACAATGGTATGCAGCACACCCACTCTTTGGGGACTATTCACAGTCTGGGGTGGTCTGATTTTTAGACAGAGCAAACAAGGATGAAGAAAATAAGCCAGGTAGGTCAATTTCTGGAGAAGTCTGCGAGTTACAGTAGAATCACACAAGTTTGCATTCCATCTGGCAAACACAGAACCACAGAATGGTTTGGGTTGGAAGGAACCTTTAAAATCACCTAGTTCCGATCCCCCTGCTATAGGCAAGGCAGGGACACCTCCCTCTAGACCAGGTCGCTCAAAGCCCCATCCAGCCTGGGCTTCAATGCCTCCAGGGTGGGAGCATCCACAACCTCTCTGGGTAATTCCACACCCTACAAGATTTTTCTATGTGCTTCCTGATCTCCCCGGTCAATACAGTGCAATTTAAACACTGAGAGCAGAAACAGCACATGCTGCTGAGCAAAAGCAAGAGCAATCTTCATTCCTACTACAGCTTACGCTCCCGTTTTTGCAGGTGTCAGGAATTTGAAGCCTATCAAATAACAGGCACCAGGCAGCTCTGGATACACACCAAGACATCTTTATGAAAGTCACAATGATCACTTACAAAGGAAAGGCAGCCTTAGAAACAGAGGTGTTTGTTTAGGAGATATCTAAGCAGAGAGCTTGGATATTTCCTGTATGCTTATGAAACACTGTTTTGATCTTATTCAGGTTTTTGTTTTGTTTTTATTATTGTTTTTTTAACAGTAATTATTTTCTTCTGATTTATCAGGCACACATCTTTTAAAATATTTCAAAACAAAAATTCAGAGAAATTAAGGGTTTCTCACTTTTCCTTTTCAAAGGTTAAGAACATGCAAGAACAACGCGTTCCATTACCACAGTAATGGAACCACAGTAAATGAACAGAATATGCAGAAATGAGCTTGGGTCTCTCCTGAAACTAATTAAAGCACTAATGACCAGAAGACATTTCAGAAGAATCTTGAAAATAATGCAAAAGTTTGGTTCATGTATCTGCAAGGAGCACAGAAAACCTACCCCAAAAATCTTCCTAACATTATTCCTAAAGGTTTCGTGCAAGGATCAGACAGCAAATCAAGAACATCTACATGATGAACTTTTCCATGAACAACTGCCAAGAACAGGAGAGAACTTACCCAAGCAGATGGGCAGGCAATGTGTTATAAAAATAGTTCTGAATTTTCAGCAGTGACAAAAGGCTTTCTTTACCAGACAAAGAAATGACATGGAAGGCTGTTGGAGTGTAGTCTGCAATTACACAGGAACACACGGAGAGACATACTGTCAGGATACCAGAGTTGGATGAGGAAGAAATTAAAGAGGAAGGCCCTCTTTGAACTGGCACTCTAAAGGCTGTCAGATGTTATCGCCACCCTGACAGCCAGAAGAAATGTTTGTATATGGCATTATAATTAAGCTGTTTCCTTTTATTCAGATCATTAACTATTTAAGTTTTTCTTCTAAATGAAGTACAGCCATTCTTACTATTCGGTTTCCTCTATCCTCTTTTGTTTACCAGGCAGGAGGAAGAAAAGAAAAGCAGCCCTCTACTCTATCACTTGCCTTTGGTCCAGGCACCCCAAATCCATCATCCCACAGACCTGTCTCTCTCCCCATCTGAAAGAAACTAAAACATGACCAAGAAGGTTCACCAGCACTACTGGCAGACCCAGGCAGTGCTCCTTAGTTCTCTTAGCTCATCTATCCAAACACGTAACATTTGAGGCTAAAACCCTCTGAGCTAAGGAAGGCAGGTGGTGGCGGTGGATTTTTTGCTTCTTTCTCTTGTCTTCAAACTGCTCCTCAGGAGAGTTTATGTCTCTGCTGACTGTCAGGAGCTCTATGTTGCCCACTATATGTAGACATGAATAACAGAAGAGCTCACTAAATGCAGGACAGTGTGACCTTGAAAGGTGATCGGATTCCTCAAACTCATCTGTCAGCACAGTTCTTCAGGAGCTCCTTATCAACAAATTTATCCTCGAACTGCTTTCCTAGCACATTGGATTTTTTTTTTAACCCATATTTTAGTTAATAGGATGCTAATACATTTCCAAAACCTCCCGTATGTTCAGCAACTGCTGAAGCAATGGCACACATCTATCTCCTTCACTCTCTGGCTTCTGTAAAGGTGTACATACGTGTATAGATACACTCCACTTTAGCCTTCCTCTATAAGAAGCACAATAAAGACAGCCTCTCATGACTATTACTCTCCTTTCCCGAAGCGTATAGACATGGTTATGACTGTGTCACTGCTGCAGCCAAGAGAACAGAAACTAATCAACTCACTAAAACAAACACAATCTCTTGGTTTTAATCGTGCTGCATCTTGGAAGACCTTTGAACAGCAACAGTAAAACTATCTCAAAATGCACACGGGATTTTTATTTTTATTATGTTCACAATATGGCATATGATATCCCTAAAGAATAAGGTAGAGTTTATTTGGAAAAGCAATAGTTTTTATTAGATGAAAACCTTACAATCTTTCCTCATTCTGAATGGGTGAAAGGTACAGAAGTATATGTTGTACTGAAGATGAACTGGCCTTCCTCAAGCATCAAAATAACAGGGTCAAACTGCAATACTAAGTTTCACTGCTCCTGAAACCAATCACAGACACACAGAGGACATCCCAAAAGTCTCAGAGCAAAGCACAGTTCCCAACACTCCTCCCAAGTGAGAGGGCAAAGACCTCACAGCTATAATCTTCACTGGCAAAACAGGATCTGCACTAAAATCTGAAGTGTTTAGGAGTTTCACACTCATGGTTTCACAAAGCAGCAGTACTTCTGAGAGAGAAGGGCAAGGAAGGGACCAGAAGATACTTGCCTCCTAAACGTAGGTATGAGAAAGATGAAGAGAACCTTTTTCCATAACCTGGAGTCATCACCTCTACTAGCTACTATTGCAAACAAATGCTACTACAAAACACATGAAGGGTTCTACCCAGAAAGCATTACCTACGGTCAGTGGCTGGCAGTAAATTCTGCACTGTAAGGTGTGCTTCATGAAAAAGCATGATTATTGTTTGGCTAAAGAAGAACATTGCAAACTTCTTTCCCCTTATAACACAGAGAAGCAACCTCATGTCAAATTCCTACTCCAAGTCTTGAAGCAGACCTGAAAGACGTCAACAGTTCTACCCGCTAATATTATGCATTTAATATCTTTCTATCCATACATCACATGAAAGTGTGTGAGACACAGACTGAAATTTCAAATAATACTTCCAAGTTCTCTTCTGAATGAATCTTACTGAAGAACTGATGTGAAAATTGATGAAAAAAAAAAAAAACACAAAATAACACGCAACATTTTTGCAATCTACAGTTGCATTTTTACACAGCTTTTCTTAAGACACTCTTGTATGTATGTAATAAGTATTAAAAAACTTTTAATCTAGTCTTCTTGCAACATTCTCAAGAAGCAATTCAATTCTGAGCACTATATGTATTACTAGCAGGTGTTTTCACCAACAATTCTCCCTGCTGTGACCACCCAGAAAAAGATCACAAAAAGAGGGATTTAAGGAGCTATCAACATTTCAAGTCAAGAAAGTAACACTTCAGCAGTTACCCAAAACAAAGAAAATTCTGAAAGAGGCTCCAGTTTGAACTGATTGTGACAAAAACAGGTTAGAGCTACAGCAGTAGCTGACAGTCTGTGCAGAAACTCTCACCGCTGAAAAACTGGGGAAAAAATGAAATTACTTGTGGATCTCAAGACCAACTCTTTAGCGTGTTGGTCTTAAGAAAAAGTAAGAATATTTACTTTGGGGCCAAGAAGGGAAGTCCTGTTCACTGAGGAACAAGACGGCAAACTACTGCTTCAAACTCCTGATAGCAGTGTTATCACCTTAAAGGAAACTGGAACTTGGCATTGTGTTGCAAGAAAATGCTTGAACATAACATGTAGGCTTGTCCTCTACATCTGGGAGTGCCGTAAGATCTCATGGAATTTGGGTCTCATTCTGCTTAGCGCTCTAAGACTACTCCAAGAGTGCTTGTAGCACAGACTTAAACACGCTTGGGGTTCTTTTATTTTGTGAGAGCAGGGCCTCAATTTGTCCGTGAATGTTAATCTGAGCTAACACACAAGGGTGCATAGCAGTATTTACTCCATTCCATTCTGACCATGAGGTACACAAGCCTGAGGTCAGACAGGACCACTAGATCCTCAGAGCTAGGCAAGGCTGCTGTCACTGCAATTCTAGTCAAAGAAACAGAGCAACTATATCATCATATCACAGAATCACAGAATCACCCGGGTTGGAAGGGACCTCAAGGATCATGTAGTTCCAACCCCCCTGCCTAGCAGGGCCACCAAACATACACATTTAGATCAGGTTGCCCAGGACCCCGTCCAACCTGGCCTTGAACACGTCCAAGGACGGGGCATCCACAACCTCCCTGGGCAGCCCGTTCCAGGGCCTAACCACTCTCCTCGTAAAGAACTTCCCCCTAACATCCAACCTAAATCTTCCCTCCTTCAACTTGGATCCATTTCCCCTAGTCCTGCTATTGTCAGCCCTTATGAAGAGTTTACTCCCCTCCTGGGTGTAGGTTCCCTTCAGGTATTGATAGGCTGCAATGAGGTCGCCCCGCAGCCTTCTCTTCTCCAGGCTGAACAAGCCCAACTCCCTCAGCCTGTCCTCATAGGGGAGGTGCTCTAGCCCCCTGATCATCTTAGTCGCCCTCCTCTGGACCCTTTCCAAAATCTCCATGTCTTTCTTGTACTGAGGGCTCCACACCTGGACACAGTACTCCAGATGGGGCCTCACAAGAGCCGAGTAGAGAGGGACAATCACTTCCCTGTTCCTGCTGACCACCCCTCTCCTGATGGAGCCCAGGATCCCATTTGCCTTTCGAGCTGCCAGAGCGCACTGCTGGCTCATGTTGAGTCTCTCGTCCATCAGGACCCCCAGGTCCTTCTCTGCCGAGCTGCTCTCAAGGACCACTCCTCCCAGCTTGTACGGGTGCCTGGGGTTCTTCCGGCCCAAATGCAAAACCTTGCACTTTGCCGTGTTGAACCTCATTAGGTTCACCCGAGCCCAGCTTTCCAGCCTGTCGAGGTCCCTCTGAATGGCATCCCTTCCTTCCACCGTATCAACCGCACCACTCAGCTTGGTGTCGTCAGCAAACTTGCTGAGGGTGCACTCAATTCCCTCATCGATGTCATTGATAAAGATGTTAAAGAGCACCGGTCCCAGTATATCCTCCCATATGTTAACATACAAAAATACAATGTTTTCTGTATTCAGTATGTTAATAACATTAATAAGCACAGTATGGATTTAAATGCATTACATTAGAGAATTAATATGTATATAGTCCTCTTCTGTATATAAAGCTGCTCAGTGAAAATGGTGATACAGTATAATTCCCTAATGGTAAATTAATTACAGTAATCAAAAAAGTACAACACCCACACATCACTGATCAGTGAAGTCAAGCAGTATTCCTAAAACTATAAACAGACAAAACTTCAATTTTTTTTTTTTTTTTTAATTTGAATAGAATCATTGTGCTAATTCTCCAAATTAATTTTGGTGTTTTCAAGACAGAAAGAAACAATTCTGTTTGGAAGTTACAAAGTTACAAAACAAGGGAAGGTACTTGAAGCTTGCATTTAATACACAAGTTAAATGCCAGATACCACACCTAGACAAGCTTGAGCTAGTTACTGTCAGGTCAAAAACACTCCTTCCAGTTATTTTTCATTATGCTGAAGATACCAAGTTATGATCTTCAGTGGGGATATGCATTCCAAGTACCTAATTGGTATGAGAAATAGAGGGAAAAAAAAAGCATGCAACTAAACTGCGATGCCTACATTCAGCATCACCTGGTTGTGTCACTGCTATCACAGAATATTAAAATTGTAAAAAAGGAGTGTTTCAAATGAGGTCTTTTTCACAAGCACTGCAGTATTCCAGTTAAACAGTTAATAACCCTGACAAGAAATACTACGATTTTTAGAACACAAAAAGCAAAAATGATTTATGATCATCTCATGACCACCTAAAGAGAGTCTATTTTAACACTTGCTACTAAAATCCCAGCATATGGCATTCCTTGTTCATTAGTGAGGAGATGAAGAGAACGCACCTCTGCTAGTGCTTCTTCTGCACCAGTAGAAATAAGCTCTGCTTCATCTCAGCCTACATCCCCTTTAATAGTACAGTTCCAGAGATTTGTAAAAGACAAACCGTAGTACAGTAATTAATACATTACGACCTGCCATTAAAAAAAACATAACAAGTTCACAGTTGTTTTGAAGAGACCTTCTTGCACGTGACCAGTTTCCTAGGTAGATTATTGCTCCTCATTCCTGCACTTATATTTAATTCAGAGCTTCCTTGAAGCAAGGCAGGCTGTCAGATAATGTTCGGGCAGGAAAAAAAAGAAGTTTTTCTTCTAAACAACATTAAAGCTATATGCTTTCATGATTCCCTTGTGCTTAGCATGAACCTCACAACACTCATCCCAGGGCATCTTTTCCTCACTAAAAGAAACACTAAAAGAAGCACCTACCTTTAGCAAGCTATCCTGATGCTACAGCAAGTACCCCTGCAACAAAGCACTACTATTCAGTAGCTTGGTGCTATGACAGCAGTAGTTTTCTTCAGGGCAAATAGTCCTTTAACATGACAGGGCTTGGCAGCTCTCTGTTGCATCCCAGCACTGCGCAGGGAGGAGATGGCTTTGGCTGCAGGCAGTGACAGCTCTGGTGCCCCCAGGTCAGTGCAGCTGTGTGCATGTGACAGAGCTCTACATGCCCCGCCAGGCTCCAATTGCCAACAGGTCGCATCAGAGGAAAGAAGGGAGCCCAGTCTGCTGCAAATGCCATGCACGAGTCCATTAATCTCAATGCAGAAATGTGGTACTTTGATGTTAGTCCCACCATCCCCAGTATAAAGCTGTTGGGGAAGCCAGGTCGGTACTCAGACTGCTTGTAAGACATTATCCTATGATACATACTGGCATTATCAAAAGAATGAGGATCAAAAGAATGAATCCACTGGAAAAGGTCACCTTGCACCTGAATGTGTGACCAGCACAAACAGCGACCTTTAGAATGAGCAGTGCTGAGAGCAGTCGGCAGCTTCCGTGCAGGCTCTTAACTAAAGGAGAGAATCCAGGCAGTAAAGGCAAACCCTACACCAGCTAAATAAATACAACTGTTAAGACAAAAAGCTGCACCCACTCGCTCCAGGTCTAACGCACTTCTCAAAGGGCCTCTGCTCCTCGGTGAGCCCGGGCCGTCGGTTCGCCTACTGCCCCTCTGCTGCCCCACGCACGTGACCGTCCCCGGGACTGCCTGCGCAGGGAAACGCCGACAGCTGCCCTTCGTGCCCCTCCTAGGGGAAATAGCAACTTTCTTTCGCTTCTCTTTTTCTTAACTCGCACAACTCACAACCCGAGAGCTTCGAAGGCACGAGCGTCAGCCAAGTAGCGATCAGCATCTAAAGAGGGGTTTGGTCCGATTTTAGAATAAACGGCCGAGACACATGATCCAATTAAATTCTAATTATGTAAGTAGTAGGCAGGAGTATTTACACAGGCGCTGATTACGGCTATTAAGGTCTAAAGTCGGCGGCCGGGAGGCTCCGCTTCCTCCTTACCGTGCCGGCCGCGCCGCCTTAGCTTTGCTTTCAGTTTTCAGCCCCCACTTTCCAAAAACTCTTCACAAACACGGGGAGACGGCGGTCCCCCAGCGGCCCGTGCGGGCTCCGGCCTCGATGGGTACGGAGAGGTCGCCCCCAAAGCCCCCCCAACCTCCTTCCCCGCGCCTCCCGCCCGCCGGGCCGCCCTTACCTCCGAACAGGTGCGGCGAGAGGTGCGCGGGCAGCGAGCCGATCACCAGCCGGGGCCCGCCGGCCGATCCGCCGCCCCCCGCGGGCCGCTCCCGGCCGCCCTCCTCCGGGGTGCTGCTCACCGAGTCCTGCGAGCCGTAGGGGCCGCTGCTGTGGGGGATGTTGAAGGCGGACTGCGCGGAGCGGGCCGCCGCGGCGCCGGCACCTCCCATGGACCTGCTGCGGGGCGCAGTGCCCGCCGCGCTTCCCGCCGCCGCCGCCGATCCGCCGGGAGCGCCGTGTGGCGCCGCCGCCAGGTGCGGGTAGCGCCCGCCCGCCGCCCGCCCGCCGGTCCCGTTAGCGCCGCCGCCGCTGGAGGAAGGTAAATCCCCGCCCGAGTACGCCCGGGTGCGGCCGTTGGCGGCGGTGGGGCTGCTCTGCTTCGCGCCCATGGTCCCGCTGCCCTTCTGAGGGGAAGGCGCCGGGCACGGGAACGCGTCGCTCGGTGCGTCGGTGCCGAGAGGAGAGAGCCGCCCGCCGCGATCCGGCTCAGCTGGCGGTCCCGGCGCGGCCGCTGCCGGCGGGTGCGGGGCGCCGCCGTGAGCCGCTCGGCACGCTGCCGCCTGCCGCCGCGCCGCCGCTCGGCCCCGCTGCCGCCATCCCGCCGCGCCGCGCTCTGTGGGGCACCGGCGGCAGCCGCCCGCCGAAGCCGCTCGCTCGCCCGCGGCGCGCCGCGCTATGCCGAGGGAGGCGGGAAGGGGCGGGCACGGCGGCGCAGCCGCTCCTCTACGCTGTCGCCATACTGGGGGCGGCCCCGCGCGGGGAGCGGGCGGCGGGTACCGTGCCGCCGCGCCTTCCTTCCCCCTGCGCGGCGGGGTGTTGGCCCCTGGAGCGGAGCGGCCCGCCCCTCTCCTCACGCGAGGTGCGAGGCGGCGCTGGGGGCGAGGCCGGCCGCGGGGCTCGTCTGCGCGGAGTCCCCTCGCGGGGCTGAGGCGGGACCTCCGTCGGAACGGAGGGCGCTCCTTGAGCGCGGCCGCCAGGGAGGAGAAGGGGTTAAAGCTCGTGCCGGTGCGGCGGCCGTTAGGGGCGGCCGTTGGCGGCGGTGCCCGCTGGCGGCGGTGCCCGCGGGGAGGCGGGAGCGATGGCCGCGGCGAGGCGAGCTGCGGCTCTCCTTGTGACCCGCGTCGTGCCGCGGTTCGCCGTGGTGGTTGTAATAAAATGTGCGGCCGCCAAGTGTGTCTGTGTTTGTGTCTCGGCGTGCGCGGGGTAGGCTGTCCTGACGCGGCTCCCAGAGGTCGGTGGCCGCTCGGAGCGGCGTTGTGCCCGGGGTGGTGCAGCCCTGCGGCCGGCTGGGGGCCGGAGCGGATAGTGGACGCTGTCCTCGCTCGAAGAAGCACCCCAGTTGCTGAGTGCTGTACACGAATGAAGACTGCCCGCAAATTCCGGTCCTGTGAGTTGTACCTGCGTGGCTAACAGGCTCGGTTTGCGCAAAGTGAAACAAGTCAAGGGCAGAAATACTTAGTTCTTTAACGGTACACAATGTTGAATGTTTTACAGTCTGAATGTACGCAAACGTGATTCCTACAGTCAGCCACACAAGGTGACGGCTTGTTCCATGGATTACCGCCTGCTGTCACGCATGGCATGTGGCCATCAGGCAGTGCTGTGTGCCATGGGGCTGGGCTCCAGCTGCACTCCTGCCTGTGGCACAGTCCTCAGACAATTTTATGATTAATACAGCAAAGCAGATCAATACTTGAATTCACATACAAAGTCTTGCTTTAGTTGTGTCCGAGAATACCCATTTTCAGAGGTGAACAGATGTGTAGGCCTACCCTCCAAGCCTCTCCCCAGATGCTTTCTCACACAGTGCAGTCCACAGTTTGGTGTGCAAGAAGACCTAGCTGCTTGAATGGTGGAGGAGGTAAAATCTCAGAGATTTCAACAATAGAAGGCAGAGATCCCCCCTTAATGTTCCCACAGAAGGAAAAGCTGCCATAGGAATTCCTCTTTTGCCTGATTCCAAGAATTCACATGGGCAAAGGATGCTGCAGACATGACTCATAATTTCTGCTGCCTGCAGAACGCTCGTTGCCTGTTTCACCCTGTTAGAGGCCAGTGTGCTAGGAGCTGTTAGTGCATTCTTAGCATCTCCACCAGTGAGGAGCAGTGGAGCTGGCTGGCTGTTAGAATAAACAGCGTTTTGAAAGTACTGCATTGCTATAAGTACCAGGCTACCATTTGTATTTTCCTTATGGTGATCCTAAGAGTTGAGCAGGTATTAAATGGATCCTATTTGGTTATGAATAACCTTTTATTCAATTTAAAATTAAATAGTAAACCCAGTGGGGAAAAAAGGCCTGAAATATCTGAGGAGTTATTCAGCGGTACAGTCAGAAAATTAACTCTAACAGCAGCGAGTATCTCACAGAAAAGGGCTCAGCTGCAGACAACAACAGGACAGCCCCTGCCTCCTTCTCAGAAAGTATGGATATTCCCAGTGAGATGTTATTTTCCTTTGGCTTCTGTTTTTGCTTTGCACCTGGCGTGTTTGAGTATAATGTTTGCAGATCTCACTATCACATGTGAATCTAAACAGGACACATACCTCAGAGAACACCTACATCTTCAGAAGAGCAGTGTGACATGCCTCTGAGCCAGCTTTCTCTTCTCCGTCTTTTCTGCTCATTCTTATTAATGGTCGAATAGAATTTTCAATACATACAGAAATTTGCTCTGTATATCCAATAGTAAAGTTGGGTTTTCAAGCTAACATTTCTTCTAAAGAATGACTATCTGCAAGCATTAAGTCTTGTAGAGGCAAGTACCTGGCACTGTACTTTCTACCCATTTGTTTATTAATATGCTCCAGAAGTAGTTTGCATAAAAATTTCAATTTCCTACCCAGTGCAGAAAATAATCATTGGCAAGAGGAGACAGTGTAGAGAGAAAGTAGAACGTGTTGCTGCTGACCAAATTTCCACAGATTTCAAGGACTCAGTGGAAAGTACACAGTTACATAAAAATTAACTTCTGTAGGCCTACGTGGATGAATGCTGTTATTATTCTTGTAGAAACATATCTAAGGAATCTTATTCGTAATTAAATAAGCATGAAGTAGAAACTAACCTTCTTGTTCCAGGAGAGTAGAAAAAAACTGATTTAGACAGGCACATGCACTTGCTATTCTTTGTTATTAACTGTGTGCCTGTGCCTCCATTTTAGCTGTAGTAACACTACCTTGTCTATCAGCAAGTGAAAGCAATAAGCTTGCTTTTTCACCAAAACTAGCTAAAAATGCATACTACTGCACATCTTGGAAAATGCGTGCTGATAAATATTTGGAACACTGGTCTCAATTTTGATCAGTGAGCTATACTGATGAATTATATTCCTTCTGCCCTCCTACTCTCTTCAGTGTCTTTTACAGGGAGATTAAGGTATGTGGAGATGTGGCAGTGGGGGACATGGGTTAGTAGGCATGAAGGGGATGGGTCAGCAGTTGCACTAGGTGGTCTTTTCCAAAGTTTGTGATTCTATAATTCTGTTATTTCAGTGTGGTCTCAAGCAAGATTTCATCTCTGGCAAAAGCATCTGACTCTGCACTAAAGAGGCCAGCTAGAGATTAAAATTCTCTTCAGAATTGACCAGGTACTCATTTCTAAAGAAGAGTTGTAAAAACACTGTATAAACTCATAGCACACAGTTAATTTTCCAATAGCTAAGGTAGGCTTCTAATCAGGCTTGGGGATTTTCTGATCAGATACCAAACTAGGGGTGCACACTGTGGTTGGAAAAGAACAGTGATTGTTTTTACGTTGTTGTGTATTTCAGGTCTTTAAAATAAACTCAACCACACAGCAGCTCCCCACAGATACTGAAAACAGAAACTGTTGGAGTGTTTGGTTGGTCATAGAGGAAGCAAAACAGAAGTATTTTATCCCTTTAAATTAAGACTTGTGTAAAGTACACAAGCCTTGAATCTGCAGGTAGTTTTAGCCATCTGGCAGACCACACTCTCCTCAGATATGTTCACATCTGTATGCTAAATGAAACAGGTCTCATTTACCCTGTCCACACGACCGTGAATTACACATAAACCTATGGCAGGCATCTTTTTGTGAAGCATTTTGATAGCAGTGTAAACCAGCTGGTATGCTGAGAGATGTAGAAGACCTTGTTATCCAATATCTTAGATTTTCACGTGCATTGAATAACACTTTGCTCATGTTGACTTTACTCCTGTGAAAATCTATGCATCTACTTATACCAACGCAGCAAAAACAGTCCTGCTCTATGCTGTGATGAGTCTTCATGGATTAAAAAACTCAGCAGCTCTGAAAGTCTTCTAAGGTTTGGGTCCTAAAGTTATGCTGGAAATGTGTGGTTACTTACGTTTTTACTGTGAGGAAGTTTGTCCTTGTTTGAGGAAGATTCTGTTTAAAACCTTCTGCCTTGTGTTTGAAGTTTATGCTTTTCTGAAGTTTCTATCACACTGTAAACAATATGCTGTATTTTGTACACACAAGTTACCCATGCAGAAAGCTAATGTTCGCAGGAAAGATAACTTACTTAGTCTTAAAAATAAATTGACTTCGACTTGACATACCAATTGACTATTTACACAAGAAGAAGATGTGGAAATAATTTACTTGAAGAAATGGCAATTTGTGCTGTGCATTCCATTACTATGTGCTCTGAAGTAGCATGATAAGATATACACTTCAGTCTAATAATTTTATTAGAAAATGTATTCTCCATAATAATTTCTAGGCCACTCTACAGGGCTGTATTATTGTAGCCACAGCGTACCATAGTAACTATACCTAATATGAGATGCCATTCTTAAGAACTTGCCATTTCATAGAATCACAGAATCATAGAATGGTTTGAGTTGGAAAGGACCTCAAGGATCATGTATCTCCAACCCCCCTGCCACATGCAGGGCCACCAATGTTCCCATTTAATACTAGGCCAGGCTGCCCAGGGCCCCATTCAACCTGGCCTTGAACACCTCCAGGGACATGGAGCATCCACAACCTCTCTGGCAGCCTGTTCCAGCACCTCACCACTCTCTTGGCAAAGAATTTCCCCCTGATATCCAACCTAAATCTTCCCTCCCTCAACTTAAAACCATTTCCCCTTGCCCTGCCATTATCTACCCTTGTAAAGAGTTGATTCCCCTCCTGTTTGTAGGCTCCCTTTAGGTACTGGAAGGCTACAATGAGGTCACTCCGTAGCCCTCTCCAGGCTGAACAGACTTGGAATTATTCCATTTGAACTCCATTTGAGTACATCATCAGGCTAGTTACTGGTTCTGTAATAAACTGCGTCAGTTCTCCTTGTTAGTTTGGTGGGTTTTTTTATCAGCTTTGCATGTAACCTACATCATATGCTTCCAAACCTTTTGTGCACCTACACCCCCTTGTGCTATCTTTCTTCAGAAGCTGCAGTGCAGACCGTTTTGTTGTGTGCTCAAGGAATAACTGAAGACAAATTGATTTAGGCAGTGCCCGTGCACTTGCACTGATTCATAAATGAGCTGACATCAATCTATGTTTATTTGTGTGTTAATACACAGATCTGTGGGTGTGGGAATGTGGGGGTGGATAAGTTGACCTGTAAAGGTTCCATCCAGCTGATTCTTCTGTTTCTGCGATTTCTAAGGAGAGGGGGTGGAGGACAAACTAACAGATGGGAAGTATGTTTACTCTCTCTTGTTTTCAACTCTCGTATATCAGTGCCCAGAAATGCCAGCTGAATGTGGATTTGGGAGTTGGGGGAGGACTGTTGATGGCTTCAGTCCTCTTTATTTCTGCAGAGGGAAATAATAGGCGTCTTTCAGAGTATATTCCTGAATCACATTGCCTCGTCTTGCAGTTCAGAGTGCCAGACCATGAATCCCTTCTGCACCTAGAGAAGCATTTGGCTTTACAGAAAGCTCTGTCTGAACAATTCATAATGGCTAATAAAGAAAGCACTTTGAGTCCTGACATTGTGGATATTACACAGGTAAATCAGTCTTCAGAGGCTGACGGCCGACAAGCTTTTTTACAGGATACGTCTTTCACTGGCAGTACTAATTGCTTGAATGCTAGACATCTACAGACAGAGGTGAGTAAATGGAAATTACAGAAACATTAACAAAACAAAATATGTAGCAATGAGAGCAGGCAGTAGAGCCATGTGACATTAGATTTGCCAAATACCATTTGTATTCTTTCAGGTTCTGTATTGTCTGCCAAATATTACTTTAATTTTTCAGAATCCAGGAGAAAAAAATCTTTTTTCCTCATTTTTGTACAGGTAGTATTTTCAATTGATAGTTTTAAATCAGAGAAGTATTGTTCTTTTAATCTTTCGTATCCTTCTATTTACAACCTGCTGCTGATAAGCCTAACAATGAAAAACAAGAACATACCAGGTAGCTCCTCAAAGGGCTTTTGAGCCCAGCTGCTTTGGCAGTCATACATGCATTTTGGTGACTCCTTGCACTGAGGTCACAGGGACAGTAAAGACTTTGAGGTATATTAAAAGCAAGGTTTACTAGTATATGTATCAGAGTAATGCTTTATTAAGGAGTGCATAAGGAAGACAGCAGAAGCATGTAACTGGACTTTTCTGAAGCCCTAGATCAGGGCTGCAACTGAACTGAGTCAGGAGGAATGTCAGAGGGCTCCACTTCCCGTGCTCTGACAGAAGCATTTCTGCCTGGGCTGCTGTGCACCATGCCTGGTGTAAAGCAGGCACGAGGGTGGTGTAAAAGACTCCATCTGTTGTGCTGGCTCTGATCCACTTGGCAGAAGACAGAACCTGTGAAAGTAAGAGATGAACGAAGGGAATTGTGAAGCCACTTCTTCCTCTCTGTTGCTGATATGTACTTTCCCAGAAGCAGGAGAAGTAGAGTCCTTGTCTTCAAAATTGCTGCTTACAGAGTGAGGGAGACCCTCCAGTAAAAGCATGGGGACATTCATGATTTGGATTCAAGGGTCCAAATTTAACAATTTTTGAAGAAACAAAATGTTCCGTAAACAATAGTAGAAAGCAAAAGCACCCTTTACCACTTCAGAAGCCCAGCACAAACTTCCTGGTAGGCTTCTCTGCTCTTAGCTGGTTTCAGTTCACTAATTAGAAAATGTCAGGATCAAGTTAGAACTGGAACAGTTAAAGTTAGTTCTTGTAACAGTCTGATGTAACAAGCCATTTCTAGATGATAAAACATTCTTCTAGGTGATGGGAATGCAGAGACAGCCTCACGGTAGGTTCTCTTTGGGATGAGTGCAGTAGTTACAGGGTTAGCTACCCGTATAGAGCACCTGGCTATCTCCTCCTTAGGAAGGTCACAATTTATCAGGATCATTCAGAACATTTTAGTTGTCCCTATTCCTTCCTAAACAAAGCTTTTCCTCTGGAGTCACGAAGTCCTCTTTAACCCATTGTGATGTGATCACAAAATGAGGAGGGCCTTTTTACAGCCGCACAAAACCAAAACAAGGACAGTACGAGATAGTACGGCTTCCTTGTGGAGGTCAGATGGGAAAGAAGAGACCTGTTTTGTAGGAAGCACATCATGAGGCTGGGGAGGCTTAGTTTCACTCTGAATGTCATTACTTCCTCTCTTGTGAATGGAAAAATGCAAAGCAGGCTGGTATCGTATGTCCACACTGACATCTAGTGCTGAAAAAATTGCACTAGCCATGGTGGAAACAAAGAAGCAAAAAGGTGTTGGAGTGGAATGAAAATCTAAGATGTTTTTACCTTCCAATCCAATAAGAGAATCCAGCCCCCTGCTAAATCAGAATCTCTCCTTCTGAGCTTTTTCTAAAAAGGATCGTTCACTTAACAGTGGCTTTTAGTTGTTCTTTCACTTCCCATTTTGATACTTTCTCATCATTTTTCCATACACACATAAAAATTGCATGTTGTGATATTTTACTGTGCCTTTAAGGGCAGGCAAAGACTGATTAAAAAAAAATCTGTGCATTTTTATTGCAATTTTTATCTTTCTTGGGGTAGTAAAAAGCAATAGTAGTGTACAGAATAATGAGTATTTTTCAGTGCCAGCTGCCAGCACACTTCCCTTCCCGTCACCAGGGAAATTTGAGATTAAAACCAAGTGCTCCGTATGCTTCAGAAGTGATATATGCATGTAAGCAATGGATAAATCCTCAAAGGAGAAGAGGAAAAGGACAGATCCCAAAGCTCTGAGATCAATGGGCTTTTTTACCCATTGAATCCCAAGCTTTGGCTCCAGTCCCAGGGGGATGTGTGAGCTCTGCCAGCCTCGCTGGGACACTGCAGCCCAAATGCCAGCGTGCTCCTGGCAAGCTGCAGCAATAAGGTTCAGCAGCGGCTGGCAGACGTGTGCTCCACAGAGGGAATCCTGTTGTTCATCAAGTGGCTTCCCAAGAACAGGGCACTTCTTGTTTCTCTGCGTGAAGACAAAGCGGGTCCTGACCTGCCAGGCACTCCTGATGAGATCCTCCAGAAGCAGTGCGCTGGGCTCTGCAGCACATTGGCAAGCAGTATCTGCTGTCACTTGGTGCTACCTGAGATACCTCTCACCTCCTCTTTCACAGCACAGCAAGCAACAAATGGGAGGGTTTAGCCCTGGCTGTTTTGTGAGTGCAAGCCTCAGGAGGAAATATGGCCTTCATCTGCCGGCAGTACCCTTCCCACCCCCAGAGTCAGACAGCCCAAGTATTAAGATGCATTTTCTTCTTTTAATTTTAATTTTAATTTCTTCTTTTAATTTTTGCAGTTCTTATATTTGTCTTGAGCACAAATAGAATCCCAAAGAAGGAAACATATCACAACATCTAGGCTGTATTTTTTTCCCATTTCTTGTAATCAGCAACCATATGCAGATTTTAAAAACATTTCAGACTTGTGCATCTGGGCTGGACAGATTGGGATGAGCAGGGAGGATTGGCAGGCCCAATTAGACCATGAGAAGCATAAGTAGCTGTCAGAAATAAGGATAGAGCAGGAGAAAGCATGTGGCATCTTTCACTAGATAAGCCGTAATGATTGGCATGCTCACTCAGAAACATTCTTTTTCTGATTTAATGGGGGCTTAGTGTAGTCTAAAGACAAATTGTCTCACAGCTGAGACCATGCTAATCAAGCATTAAAATGTAGGGTTGGAGTCTGATGTCAGTTTAAATTCCGTTAATATCAGTGGAATTATGCCAGAACGATACGCCCAACTTTGTAGGGTGCAAAACTTGGCCTGTGTGTATCGTTAGGAGTAAAAGCATGCAAAACTGTATCACGTGTTGTGTATCCTCTTGAAATAAAAAGTGATAGAATAGTAAAAATAAAAAATGTAAACTAGACTAAGATGAAGGGGAGAAATAGTGAGAACAAAGGGAAAACAAAAAGGAGAATGAGAGGGAAAAGGAGATGGACAAGGGAGAAAGAACAGAGAAAAAGAAGAAGAAGGAAAAGGAAGAGAAGAAGGGAAAGGAAAAGGGGAAAGGGAAAGAAAATGAAGGAAAAGAATGCAGGAATTTAGGAAGATGGCCTGATGAAATTTAAAAACCTGCACAAAAATTGCTAAATGTGTGGTAATAAAATTGAATTAGAACACTTCAATGTTGGTGTCGCCATATCATGTCCTCATCCAACCTTCCCCTTCCGACTTTCAGGATGATCCAAAGCACATTAACATGTGAAAGGTGACTTTGCATAGAATATTTGGTGCAACGATTGGACATTAATATAAATACATTCAGCTGACAATAGTTCCTAAGCTTTCAGGGACGTTGCAGAGTATATAAAAAGCAGTGCTTTTTCAGTATGATACTAGTCAGTAATGGCTATAATCCCAACTCCAAGAGCCTGGAGCTGTTGGAGGGGTGTGGAGAGCTCAACAAATTCGAGTGAAGCCAAGCTGCTGCCAGCCTGTAGCCCCTCAGCTGCCGGCCTGGGGACACGAGCAGGGAGATGTTTCATCCACCCCGCATGCGCATTCCTCTCCTATTCTTCAGGCTTTGGCTGTGAGCAGCTTACTCAAACTGGCTGTCCTCAGAGACAAAGGAAAATGTAAATGTGGTTGTGGAGCTCAGTGTTCTAATCAGCAATGGTAGGGGAAAACAGTGCTTTAGAAAATCCACAAATATAAAAAAATACCTGGAATTAAAGAGTTTTTATTTTTGTTATTTGTTTTTTTCCCTGACATATTCCTCTTATATTTTGAGTATTCCTCCTTTCCTCTATCTGAAAATAGTTATTTCCAGAACCCTTTCAGGCTTCATATTTCAACTGAAATTGCGCTTGCTCATCCGGTAGTTTGCTCTGTCCAACAACATTCACATGTAGTTGTCATAAAGTGTAACCCACAGAGCTGACGTGCCTCTGCTACCCACACTCAGACCCTGCCTTGGATTCATGAGATTGAAGGAGAAATCTTAAAGCGCTTCTGGTTTTACTAAAGGCTTTTTGCAAGGGCTAGGAAAAAAAAAACAAAACCAAAAAAGGATTCGAAAAAATAATAAAACTATGTTGCTGAATCCAAAAATACTCACATGAAGAATTTCTTCCCAGAAGAAGCTGGAAAGAAGAAGCAGTGCTTGGAGAGAAGCAGCACAGGTCACAGGGAAGCTTGCCCTTGATTTCCAGCTATCTGGCCTGATTGTTTGGGCAACTTGTAATTCACTTTGTCTCTTGTTGATTCAGTTCATCCCCTTCTGCTCACTACCTCTTTATCATCCTGTCAGGATAAAACACTTCATGAATTCCAAGCAGCTCAAAGTGCAAGTTAAAAGAACCTTAATAAGCACAGAAGGTCAATACATTTTATACTGGATCCTTGTGATAATAAGAGCTTTGGATATGCAGAGCTCTTACAGAAGTCGTAGTCCAACTTATGCAAATGCCAGTTACAAAAATAAAAGTCAGTGATGTTAGGCTGCTGAGCAAAACAATGAAGCCCACAGCATGCAATAACCATTTCTGCAAAAACACTCTGCAAGTTTTCATACAGCTGGGTGTATCTTAAAAAATGGGTCCGAGGTACAATTAATTATGTAGAGATTGCATTGGCTAGAGGAGCCACATTTGAATTCACCTGAGGATTTAAAGGTATGAGCTATACTGGGATAATACTAGATGAATATTTTGTCAATCAGCAGCTGACATAAAGTAAATGTTTGACTGTTATTGCTGCTGTCACAATTAATCACAAGGGCTCGGGAATCAAATACTACAGCACGTACTGTTTTTCATTAACATCACTGTGCGGTGCATATTAGGGCTTTCACAGGTAGGGAATTAATTCTTATTAGAATGTCTTGCGGGTATCAAAACTGAGGTAATGAGATAGGAATGAGCTGGGAGCCCAGAGGCAAACACAGGGTTTTAAATCAAATGGCTTCTTAAAAATCAACCAGGGGAAACTCCAAGGAGAAAGGAGGAGTGTGCCAGTTGGAAACAGCCTTGACTGCTGCCAGAATAGAACCTTTCAGCCCATATTAATTGGTAGGGTGAAAGATCATTAAGGCTGATCAGTCCCAAAGACAGCACAGAATTTGGTCTCTCTCTCTCTATTTGCTGGCTGAGTTGACTGCCAGCTCAGATCGTTGCTAGAAGTTTAATTATCAGCCCTGTTGTTTTCATTAGAAGCTGCACTTCCTTGGGGTTTCATTATTTCAGTTCTTAAGGCTCTTCTGTGCGTGGTTTGATCATGGAGGCAGTGGAACAAGATTGATTGAGAGACAGATTTAGCCAGACTGGTGCTGAAATTGTGTTTAAACTTCACCTTTCTGTAACATGTTAAAAATCCTGCCATTATACTTACCAGAGGGTCCAAGAGAGCTGGAAGCACATCAATAGTCTCTGCAGAGAAACCTCACTCAGACACCTTTTGAAGAGGCGTGTGATTAATTTGGAATCTCTCAATGAGGCCACAGCCCAGCACATATCCAGCAGGAAGGTCAATTGGTTAATGTTTGCTGAAATATATTCCAAATTCTTGGTTCTCACACAGAGCAGAAGATCTTTTCCCCATCCTCTTCTTCCATGTCTTCCATATCTTCTATATGCCAGCCTCCCAGTTCTGCTGGTTAAGGACAGTTCTCAAAGCACAGTTGTTATTGTGAGGCTGAGATGTATTCTACATCTTCCAGCAGGTGCACGTATCTCAGACACTGAGAGAACCGAGGGGATAGAAAACAACACATGTACACAATATAACCTTAATGCTGATTTTCAAAGAAAAGTGGGGATGTTTGTTGCCACAAATCAAAGAGGATCTAGAAGAGGTGGTTAGCTCCTCTTGTTCTGCACAGCAGGCAGTAATTCTGAAGTCTGTTTGTACAATATATGTATATGTGTGGCTATCAGTACATCCCACAGACCTCAGCACTATACTAATCCCAGCTGCTCCATGCTCCTTTTCCAGTGAACCACAGGGCCAAAGTGCTCTCCTCACTTGAAACGGTCATAGGGCAGAACAGTTCTCCATAGCTTATCGGTGGTGCTGTAAGCAACACAAAGATTTCAGATTGCAGCCCGGACTACTTCATTGTGAAGGAGATGCCGGTCTCTGTATGTGGGCAAAGCAGAGATTTGGGCACAGAACCCAGCTAAAAGCATGATGTATGCATCCCACAGAGCAATGGCTTTTGAGTCACGGGTAGGCAGGCAAATGGGAGATCATCTTCAGTCACCCACTGTAATCTGTCTGCTCATCACAACCCAGCTTCTTGCTGATACACTACTCTGCAAATACGTCAGTCGTGCCCCAGGCAATGTACCGATGTAAATGACTTGCCCTGAATGAATTCTTTTTAGTGTATGGTGATATGTGTTATCCAGCCTGACCAGTACGAATTTTAACTGGTGCATAAGCTCCCTGAAATTGTTTTTTTGTGCTGTGCTTACACCTGCTTTTTAAAGATACTGCCCCTCCTTACAGCTGCAAGGCTGGGGTGTCCCTTCATTTGTATGGTAAAGTTGAGAGTATCCACACTGATGGAGCACAGGCTGCTGCAAGAGCCTGGGGAACATGTAGAAGCTGCATGCCCAGCCAGCATCAGTGGGTGCATAATAATGAGCTAGATCCCTGTGGTCCCCCTCTACCCATTTTCCAGCAGCTGGACTGGACAATAGGCAGCAGCCTTTCCTATGGGGAAAGGAAAAAAAGAGATCTCAGAGTAGAGGTTCAACTGGCAAAGACAGTCCTTTCCTAGCAACCCACATAATGTGCTTATCTCTAAACCAGATTTTCAGCATGTTGGAAAGAAAGCGCTGGGTCCCTGTTTGATAACAGGATATGAATCACAGCCAGTGGACCTGGCTGAGAATGTGGTGTCTAAATCTGAGCTTCTCCAGTGCCAGTGGAATTCCAGCTGGGGCACATCCAGGATTCATCTGCAAAGCCTAAGAAAGAGAAGGAGAAATGATTGACATGATAATGCAGCATCTCCCATGCAAAATGCACACACCCCCTCCAGCATTTTCATAGCCAAATACACACCTTGTTTTGCACTATAAAGAGCATGGGAATGAGATGTGATAATGAGACATAACGAGATGCATATATAAGACAAGCTACGGACAGGCAGTGAACATAAAAAGAGATGTGTATATATGCACATAGGGGGGAAGTGGCAGATAGGCAGTTACAATCTAACAACAATAATAACAATGGTAATTAAATTATGTTCATTTTCCATCCCCTATTCACCTTTTTCTTGAAAAAAGAAGGAAATAATCAGGCTTTCTATTCAGATTCTAGTAACTAGACTCCTGTCAAAAATGCCTACCAATATCTGCATAAATCATTACACTAGTATACTTCAGCTGTCTTCCTGTCCCTTGTGTTCTGACTTTCTTTTTCTTTATTAGCAAAGGTAAAGCTGCACAGATAGCCCACAAAAATGCATTTTGCAGAGAACACTGGAAAATATCAGTTTGGAACTCAGTGGCACACCCAGCACTAAAATCTGCTTTCACCGTATCAAGAATCAGAAGCGATGCCAGACCTGTCTCTGTCTCTAACACTTGCAAAAGGAACATGAGCAAGCTTCAAATCAAAAAGGTCTTGGAGACATTATTGGGAAATATTTTCAAATGATAAATAATAAGGGAAAAATAAAATTTCTGGACTATACAGCATCAGAAAAAGAGGTAATATTTGTTCACTGAACTCTGTTCTAATTATTGACATATTGCAACTAATCAGCATTAGGGGCAAAAAGAAGCTGTAATGTATCCATGTCCTTGTCTTTTTGGAGTGTTTCCAGTACTAATTGCGCCAGAGGAGCACTGTGGACGGGAATCCTTTTGCTCTTCTTCCAGTCATTGCTTAGAGGGACTCCCAAGTCTGCACAAAATGTTACAGATTTTCTGACTTTTTTGCAGTAATATTTTTGCCCTTTTGCCCTTTGTAAGGCCATGGAGCCACAGCAATAACCTTTTAGCTGAAAGCCTTTTGAAAGCCAAATCAGCGCTAGCAGATGTACCGAGATTTCCCCTGGGAAAGAATCTAGTTGAGTCAGTCTGATGGCAGCAGTGGCAAGAATAAGAGGTATTCACTGTTGTTGCAAGTCTTGGCTGTAAATGTCTCTGATGGCCGAGGTTGAGTGCAGGTGTTGCAGCACAGTTTCGGTGCTCTCGTTGCCCAGAAATTTCCAAAAGTGTCCATTTATATCAGGTAGGGAGTCATTAGGATGGCAAGGCGTGCTGGGTGAAGCAACTGGACACAAACTTGTCATGATGACCAGTGTTCATTGATTCTTTTTCTCCCTGTTACTGTTCCATTCATTGGATGTATTCTCTGATGGAAATAAAAATTGTTTCTGGATGGCAAGAGCTGTGCAAACATTAAGATGTGGGCATAATTCACTCCTGCTGATGGAAGCAGACCCCTGGCATAATGGAAGCAAGGCATTCTCTCTCTTTCTGTGGTATCATGGAGGTCTCTGCAACTAGTTTTGGGGATTTCTATTGCAGTTTTGTTTCTTTTTTGAAAGAAAACATTAATTTTCTCCCCATGGCATAACTGTACTGGCTACAAGCGCTCTTTTGGACAGGGAAGTGTGGCCTCCTTAAGGCACTGCAGTCACCCTCCAGGCAAATTGTTCCTCTCAGCAGACAAGATGAGATGCCCAGGGAGGTTGGCTGCCCAGGGAGGTTGTGGAGTCTCCTTCTCTGGAGATGTTCAAGACCTGCCTGGATGCCTAATTGTGTGACCTGGTGTAGGGAACCTGCTCTGGGAGGGAGGTTGGACTCGATGATCTCTGGAGGTCCCTTCCAACCCTTACGATTCTGTGATTCTGTGATTCTGTGAAGATGAGATCCTTTTGCCCTTTTTGCCATAGGGTGTGAGGAAATTACTAGTGGGACACAAACAACAAGGGGAATTTCATTGGCAGAAGCACCAGTCAGTGTACCTTTGTTACATTTTTGCTCATGCCTGGATCATCTTGCACAGGTTTCTATGACAACATAAAATTATTTCTTAACACAAATTAAGTTTGTCAGACTTATGCTTGCGCATAGGAATCTGAGACCAAAAGTAGGCAAACCAGTTTGCTCTATAAAAATGGAGCTACCAAAGCTCTGAAACATAAAAGATGTCATGAAAAAGGATCCCCTAAAAAAGCTGACTGTTGAATATTAAATTTTGATTCTTCTTTTGTACTTGGAGAAAGAAAGAAAAGCACAAGAATAGTGAATGTTGTGAATTGATATACTTGTCCTTTAAATGCAGACAATTTGTGAAAAATCACCCTTGTCTAAGAAAAGAAGTGCGAATGTTCAGTTCATAAATACTGTAGGAACAGAAAATAGGGAGAGAATTCACAGAGGTTCTTCTTTAGAAAATGTCTAGGGGTACTGAAAATCACATTATGGGCCTGTTTTATACATGTTGAACTGTAAGTTCTTGGTATCCTGGTCCCTCAACTGCAAAATCTGAAGTTTACCTTTTGCTCACACATCTACTCTCCTCCTTGGCTTCTGACATCTTTTTATCAGACTCTAGAAATACAGTTGTCATTCTATTAGATTCTAGAGATACGGTTTCCATTTGCAGGCTGGAAGGACTATTTTGCTGTCAGTTTGTCCCTACTATATGTGTTTCTGCTGTGTAACTGAGTTTTTTTAAAAAGGTACTCATTCCTTCACAGAGTGATGAATGGTGGCATCACACATCTGTTTAATCTAGGACCATAATTTTTAGTTACAACAAAACCCTATCAAAACTTTAGTGCCATTTTGTAACTTCCATAGAGCTATTGGATTTATAATGTGGATTACTCTTATTAATTCAAAATGGCTGGTTAGCAGGCTGTTTTATCTGAGCTGTCGGTGACATTAGGGACATCCCGTTCATCCTGTGGAGGAGAACAAACTCCATGCCTAACAGTGAAGAAGGGGCTGTGGTGTGAATCTAAGCAAACACATTGCCTTTTGTCTACACCTGCTAATCTCAGAGGGAGCTTTATACAAAGAGCAAAAGCAAAGCTTAATCGTTTGCTGCAGCAAGAAATGTGTTGTTTATTTTTCTTTTACTCCTCAGTGCTTGATTCAGCAGAACTGGGCGGCAGTGATTTTTCCTCCCTTCCTATCTTCCTTTCTCTGTTTCTGCTCTACTTCCTTCTTGGCACCCCTCCTCTTCCAGATCTCTTCCTCCCGGTAATTCTGAACTGAGCCTCAACGGCCTGTTGGCTTTATTTCCATTCCTCTCCATCTGCTAAAATATATTCGTGTATTGTGTATCAAATGTTGACAGCTATAATGGTGTCAATAGGGTTTTGAGTCAAATCCTGAATTGAAACAAGCAGTTTGGGCAGTTTACCTCTCTGATGGGTATCGTTTCAGGCTCTTTTCAGGCTCAAGAAAGGAAACACTGCACAGTTGGGTCCTGCTAGGCAGATTTACTGAACAACCACAATGGCTAGGTGCATTTTTGTTCTTTAGTGGAAATTTAAATTCCATGTGGTGATTCTATGTGTTTTACTGGCAAAACAAGCTGACCAGTGTTTCAGGGATCATACAGCAAGCTAGAGCTATGCAACTCCAGTAAGGTGAGCTTGTAGGTCTTCTGAAACATTCAGATGCACACACATTCATGACTGGGAGTGAGGCTGTATATTTCAAACTGAAAGTCCACAGCAGCTTGGTAGGATATAAGATGGGACTGCCTTCCACCTTTCCTTGGAAGCACTCTCCTGTTCTTCCCTTTACTGACATCTTCCTGATCTTACAGTAAGCCTGTTAAGGAAGGTTGTGAAAATCTCAGGTATGACAAGGCTGCATCCATAAAAGCACTACAGGCCTGTCAGACTTGCTGCATAAGTATCGTGGCTTTAGGGACACTTAAATTTACCACTCTGGTTTGGATATTTTGTCTTCAATGTATTGATTGTTATTGTTTCTCCAGGCTGTTTGCTATGCATGATACATTAATTCAGTAGAGGTCTCAGACATATTTTGTCAGCTCTGCATATCTTCGGAGTAAAATGAATTTCTCCCATTGTACAGATTTATTTGATTTATTTCTGTGGGATGCCCATAGCTGGCTATAAGAGTGTGAATTGCATATACACTAGAATAATTTGATTGCATTTCCATGAGTCTTCCAATCACAAGATACTATACTCAAATGGAGGTGAAATGTGTCATAGGATCGAGGCACAGGGCCAGCCAATACTGATTTTTTTTCCCAAGGCAGATTTGTTGTGGGGTTTTTTCTGTTTTTTTTCTTTTTTTCTTCTTTTTTTTTTCTGTTTCACCCAGTATAAAGTTCAGCATTGGAAGGAAGAGATCAAAAACTACCAGAAATCCTTAGAATGTATTTCCTCTGTGTTAAAATAACTAACTAAATAAAATCAAAACTAGCTGAAGTTCTGCTTCTTGGTTAACACTGTGAAGTTAGTAAGAACTAGACTGGCAAATAAATTTTAGAGTCTAGAAGAAAACAGAGGTGAAAAGATGCTGAGATGAGAAGAGGAAAAGCAATGGTTTTTGGAAAGCCTCAAGCATTCAGAGCTCTGCAAGCATGCCCAACTGAGTGAACTGTGTCCTCTTTACTCCTTGACTGTGGTCTGCAAAAGATTGACGGCATTTAGTGATCAGCTATGCCAGCTTGCCAGGCAGTTATTAGGAAGTTACCAAAGTCATCCCCAGCTCCTCCTTCTTCATTATGCACTTGTTTCCATTTCATTCAGTTAAACTACCAGTGCTGTGTTTACAAGCAAAAAAGAAGTGCTCTCTCTGTATGGCCTCAACGCCACCCCTGCTTTTGTGCTGAAATGTTTTTTTAGCTCTTAATCTTTTGCAGTATATTTTGTCTTCTCTAATAGTTTTAGCAGTGTAGACTGAATCAAATGACATCCTCCAGGGGAGAAACACCTTGTCTCAATATCAAAAGTCTGCTTTGTCTGCTGTTAGAAGTCATCGACCCCACACACCACATTCACAGTTTATTTTTGAGTCGCTATTTATTCACACTAAGTGATCCAAGCCTTACATAATATCCTAGAAATGGGCCTGGTCTTAAAACACCTTGAGGACCAACCAACACTGCCATGGGATTGGAAGGTTCAAGTAATTCCCTGTGCTGGGCCTTACCATCTCTGGTCAGAGCAGTGCTGTGAAGCTGTCTGAGAATTGACTGTTGATTCACTGCCCTGTACCATGGCACTCTGGTCATGGATAGGGACCTGTGGTCATTCCCATAGTGTTCCGGGGGGGGGGACAAGAGACCCCAAAAGCAGAAAAGATCAAACAGGGAGCAGCAAACACTACTGACTGACATGACCAGTGAGTTACATCTTTCCAAAAAGCTGCTGTACCTGAGGTAGAACATGGCATAGCCACACCAGTAAAGTTGCCTTCTTTCAGGAGTCCTGGAAGAAGTCTTTCAGGATGACTGGATGTTCCAGGAACAATAAATAAATGAATGATCTTTGGCAGAATGACCATTATTTGTCCAACCTGTCTTTCCAGAGTAGTATGCAAGATCCTGGAAGCCATGAGAATACAGCCATGAAAGTCAGTTATTGCAGGCTTGCTGAAGGTCAGGTTGTAATTTGGTATGGGTACCCTATGCATCACTGGTTGAGGTAAGATAGTGTTTATATGATAGAAAAGCTTTTTCAGTTTCCTTAGACCACAGAACACGGATGGGAAAAACAGAAGCACAGAAGAAAATATTTCTGATGTAATTTCACATCAGAATCTAGTACCCTCAATCACAGCAAAGGGAATATTAGTTCTTAGGTCCTCCCACTGACATCAGTGTGCCTACGGGGGGGGGGGGGGGGGGGGGTGGGCAGGTTAGCGTTCATTCTGAAGGAGTAAGGCTATAATCTAGCATTTTATCAGCCCTAAAGTCCAAAACCTGAAAGTTAAAAGCTAAAAGCCACTGTGTCTTGAAAGGAGCGGGCAACCTTAAATGTCCCTTAAGTCAAAGAGAATGGAGAGTGGACAGTGAGCCCAGGAGAGTTCCTGCACTTTTGCACCTAGATCATTAGGAACAACATCATCTATCTATTCATTAAAGGAGCTAATTTCAGCCCTCATTAGAGGGGCACAGGCCTTTGTGGGGTGGACTGACCTACAAGCATCACTGGGAGACTGCCTTCTGTATATGTCACAAGTGTTTTCAGTTTCAACACCTTATTCTGGCACAGCTATGATTTTTCACACGTTACTGTATAGCTCTGAGTGCCTTCATAGGACAACATGCTTTTGTCTTCTCAGTGAAGGCAAAATTCTTTTTTTAGGAGGAGAATTCAGAAAAGTAGCCAACCTACATATGACTCACAGGAAGGAGCGCATTATTTAGTTTTTCTTTATTATTTATAACCACTGGAACTCATTTGCTGCATAAATGTTTGCAAAAATGAACTTGTTTTCTTTTAACTCATACTGCACGTAAAAACAATACAACATTGCTTAATAGAAATCAAAGGGCGTTGTGTTGGGAGAAAGGTAAAGTTGTGAAGATATTTCAAAAGGAATCAAAGGAAGTGTTCAATCAGAAAGCTAATATTTGGCAAGGGAAAAGTGAAATGTCTACAGACAACACAAAGGATGTTTTTTGAGGACAGCAAATGAAGAAAGACATAGGAGGGCTGTGCCAGTTGGCAGGGTCCAGAAATGAGAAAATAAACTGTACCACTAAGCATTTTCACATGGCAATGTGTAATCTGGTGGGCTATATCCTCAGCTACTGTAGGCTGGGATAACTCCACTATGAAGTCAATGAAGCAAGCTAGCAAGACCAGCTGAAAACTTGGAGAAACATATTTATTAAGTCTGTTTAAGCTGGACAGTGGTGCTTTCCATGCTGTTTATTTTCCCCTCATAACATACTCTACAGAATCTAGAAATTCCATTCTGTATCAGGTATAGCATGCAGACCCAAATGGACATACAGCAGATGACTTTCAGAACAGTATCAGTTGAAAGCACAAAGCCATTTGTAGGGAACCAGAGGTCTCATGAGGTTTTGCATGTTTCTTTCATATTTTCCCTTGACAACCTGATTTCGGTAGAAGAGTACACCATGTGGTTTTCTTTCCCCTCCAACTCCTGGTACTGAACCTCTGCAAGTCAGAATCCCTCCATAGTCAATGTTTCGCAGTCATGACCAGCTACATTAGACCTTCAGGTATATGGACAGAAGGAGTCTTGTGCTAGCTGGAAGGCTCGCTGTCCTCAAAGTGATTCACTTGGTGAATTCTTCGCTCAGTTTGCTATCTCTTGAATTTTGCATTCAAACTTTTATCCACCATCAAATGCCTTTTAGCCTGACAGACAACACTAAATAAACAGCCATATTATGGGTTAGTAAGAAGAGCTTAGAGTTGAAGTAGAGGTTGAAATAAGTACAGGATCAAAAAAAAGCTCGTGCATTCATCGTCTAATCTCAGTAAGCCTTCTAGGACATTTGTTGAGTGAACTGCTGAGCTTTATTATTAATTTTCTTTCTTTTTTTCTTGTTGCTTTTGGATTTGTCACGTACTCAGAACAATCATTCACTTTTCTTTCAATAAGTAGTAGTGCTTTGGAATCAAGAACTGGCTTTTCTGGCTGCCCAGGGTGGTGGTAAAATCATTGTCTGGAGGTTTTCACAAATATGTAGACATGGCAGTGAGGGATGTGGTTACTGGGCATGGTGATGATGGGTTGATGGTTGGACTAGCTGATCTTAGTGGTCTTTTCCAGCCTTAATGATTCTATGAGTCTATTTCTCCTGAAGAGTTCCATTCCTGAGCACTGACATTCAGGAGCAGGGCATGATGAGTTAAAGCTTTGAGTTTCTGGGTAGGAGATAGCCTTATTTCTGAACAATATAGACAGCTAGTGAGGTTTTGTTGGCACGGTGAGGATCTCTCAGGTCTGCTAGTTTTCCAGCATTGTCTTGTAACTCTCAGACCTCCAAGATATGAGCTCACCAGGTATCTATTCTGCAAACAGAAGTCACTGTTACTGTAGGTAAGTCATTCAGGAGTTATTTTTCTGTTTTGGCAGTGAAAAGATACATAGGGATAACCTACAAAGCTAATAGAGGTATTTCTTTTTCAGTGCTCTTCAGTGCAGCATAAATGCCTACCCTATATGTCCTCTCCAGGTTGACAATGCCAGTTTGTGTTGGAATGGCTGAAGCAGTACAGCTTATGCATACAAGCTTGTCCAAATTCAGGTAAAAGGAATGCCCTTCCTACATGACCAGATTTTGTTAGCACTTCACAATGTTCCACTGCCTGAACAGCAGGCTTTGGCCATTATGGCACAGAAGAAGTCAGTGACACTGCAAGAAAAGGAGGCTGTTGTCTCACACGAGAGGTTAGATGCATGTTAGGAACAAGTCACATTCCCTGGAGGAAGGGAAGGGAAGAGATTCAGTGAAGCAGGGTCAGTAATTTTCCTGGCATTGATGTGGCAATGTGGGAATTGGCACAATCAGCATTCAGAGTCAGATTCTCAGCGTGTGTTTAGCTGCACCACCTCCTCGCCATTAGCATTCCCTTCACAGTGGGGAGGACTCTCAAAAGATTATTTTTGTCATAGAATCAATCATAGAATCATAGAATGGTTGGAAGAGACTTTAAAGCCCATCCAGTTCCAACCCCCTGCTGTGGGCAGGGCTGCCACCCACCAGATCAGGCTGCCCAGGGCCCCATCCAGCCTGGCCTCGAGCACCTCCAGGCATGGGGCACCACAGCTTCTCTGGGCAACCTCAGCCCCTAATGTTTTTGCAGGTTTGATCCTTACAGTCTAATTTTCAGAGAGAGAGCTCCCTTCCAGCCCCAGTGGCTGTAACTATACTTTGGGGGATTTATCTCCTGTAAATTCTTAACTAACAAAAGTTGCTGTATTGATGACACAGGGGAAAAATATTAATTCTGTGTTTAAGAGCTGTGGGACTGGACTCTTGAGGGTTAAAATTATCCTGGCTATGATGAGCTTCCTAGTTTGGTCAGCCTCCAACAAAATGAAGACAAGCAGAGCATCAGCGTGCAATATACAATTACATTTCTGACACATCACATCTTGCAATGCCATTTCTTCTCAAATCAGAACCAGTTTACACTCTTATAATTTAATACAGCATGATATGAAGCCTTGAATAGAAAACATTTTTTTTTTATTTGACTAAAAATATCTTTTTTTCCACAGTGAGCTCATGGCTTGTACTTTAATGGTCAGTTGCCTTCTCCTTCAACATATATGTATTTTTGAAGAAGATTCATACAAATTAGATCTTTAAATTATTTAATTGCTGTGGTTTTATTTTAGAAGTTTCCTGTTGTGACAGCTCTCAGAAAAGGAGCTGGCTTTTATGCAAATGTACATTTTACAGACACAGCACCTATTTTTGTATATACTCAAACATAGTCCTACATTTTACATTTGAAAAGCAGTAGCTTTAATGGTTGCTGAGGAAGAGTTTGATTTGCTTACTTTTGTCACTGCTGGATTGCGTTAATCTCTGTGTGAGTGCAAATTTGCAAAATAACTTATATGCATTTATTAATCAGGCTTAATGTAAGCAAAAACTAGGCTCAGTTCTTACTGAGCCAGGTCCCTGGATCTAGGTTAAAGGAAAAGCTCTACCTTTGCACTTTCCAGCCCTCTAGGGCAAAGCAGAGGAGCTTCAAGGCTGTGCTAAGTTACCTCCTGCTTTCCGAGACTTTCTGTTTACTCTGGGAAGTAAACATCTGCTGGGAGTGCTCTGTACAACTCCTGGTTAGCTGGCTGTCCCCTTCAGGCTCCTTTTCTCTCTTAAATCCCTTTATCCCCGTTGCCAGTGTGATTGCCAGGTGTGACAATGGTGTTTGCAGACATTCATTGCAAGAGAACCTTGTGTTAATGAAATAAAAGGAGAGAAAGCAAGACTGGATTCTACATTTTGGTGCTGTGGAGCTGTAGTTTGTTAGCCCTGTGCAGGTTTTAAGAAGCTCAGTGTAACTGCCTTCTCTGATCCAACATGACAGCAAGATTTGCACAGTGCAATCCTAATTATTCAGCCTAGTGGCATCATCTGCAGGGGTGCAGTTTACTGTTTCTCTTTGTATTTTCATCTAGCAGCAGCAACGTTAGGCACAGGTAATCCATCAGCTACAATTCACAACAACTCTGTGATTTAGGAACATGGCTAGCTGGCATGGAGGTGGTGGACTGATGGCTGCAGTAGGTGATCTTAGTGGCCTTTTCCAATCTTAATGATTCTATTATTCTATGATTTTTTCTTTTTAGTGTATAGGTTAAGACAGAATGATGTAGCTGGAAATATTTAGTATTTGTGGCAATGTTTGTTTATTTCCCAGAGGGTACAAGGAACAATGTCCTTTATAAAAAATGCATATTTTTACAGGAAAAGCACACTCAGCCCCAGAGAGTTTAGATCTCTTTCTATCTAAAACAGGAGCTAGGATGTGCTTACCTCTTGGCAATTTCAACTGTACTTAAAAGGGTGCCTTGAGTGCCTTTCTGTATACATACAAATGGCTTTCTTGTCCCAACATGGATTGTCCATTTTTATAATTCCGTATTACAATAGAAAGCATGGACAATGTTCACAGTACTGCAATGGAAGTACAGGCAGAATTTTGTAGTGATGTGTACTTGTGGTTCAGAGGTTCTCTGTTATATCTATCAAAACCAAATTTGCTGAAGGAGAGCAAGAAGGGAATTTATTTTTTCCAGAATTCAATCAAATCAGCCCTCATTAGCTCGTGCTGCCTCATTAGCCTGGCCCTGGTGTGTGGGACTGTGTGCCACTACAGCCTATGTTCATTCAGGAGAGCTGTGATTGATCACTGAGAATGATGCTACCGATTACTCTGAAGGCCTGAGGAGACTTGCCAGGGGATTCACGCTGGGGAGCAGAAAATGTGCTTGGCACAAATGACCTCAATTAGAATAGATTTGTTTATGGAAAGACAACAAATTTGAAGGCGTCATTTATATTTCAAGGAAAACCTCTTTGTGATAGGTTGCTTCAAGTGCACGGCACAATTAGCACATTTTTTCTGTTAAGGATATTCAGGATCAGTGCATTCAGATTGTGCTGGTAGAAATGAATAAGGGGATTCAAAAACAAAATCAGACAAGCAGGAGTCAGGGTTGTATTGCATGTATGTTAGAAGCTGTGTCTGTTGACCCAAAAAGCTGTAGCATTAGTCATTCTGAGCTTGTTTGCAGAGGGTAGAATTTCAACAGAGTTGAACATTAAAACAGCTTGATTACACCTCATCAGTTCAATGTCACTTTGGCATTCGTTATAGTGTCTGGAAATCTGAACAGTGAGATTCAGGTGCTTCCTTCCACTGTTAGCTCACAATGACTGGAAATAGAAAGAAGAAAATCGAAGTAGAGTTTCCTGTGCAGTCACCAGGATGGCCCTGAAGACTTCTGCAAGTGGCAGAAATTCATCCATTGATTTATGTGTCTTCTGGTCAAACTGGAAATAATGGGAGGGGATGTCCTGTTGCTCTGATGCACAGGAGCTTGTTTTTGTGCTGTGTATTTGAAACAGGAGATGCAATCTCGATCTTCAGATTAAACCTTATATCCAAAGAGACCAACATAGAGGAGATAAGCCCTGAGCACTTAAAAAATTGAAACCCTGCGAGACAGTTAAGATGATGTCTGATTTCACAACACTGTGATAGAACTAATCTGTCAGTGTCACAGCCATTGATGTGTAAGTGCCCAAGCATGTCTGTTTCCATTCTGCAAAGCAGTCCCTCACCACAGACGTAGTCAGAAGCACCTCGAGAGTAGAGAGCTTTACAAAAGCTGACTTGTCAACTGAAGCTCCATAGTGTCAGCAGGAAGCTTGTGGGTGCTGAAGGATCAGGCCATGGAGCTGTTGTTAGGATTACGAGCATTCTTTATGGAAGAGGAAGAGGGCTTTCCTTGAAGGAAGACCCCTTTGAAACTTAACGGAACATCTGCATTTCACAGAACATCATACCTCACATTAAGAGTGTTACCTAGTATCGTGAAGGACTGTCATGAATATCAGTGTGGTAACCTTAACTGCCCCTTTGGCCATCCCAGTCTGACAGTGCACACTTTAGGACAAGCTGAAAGGAAATCCTGGAAGGCCTGTAGCTTCCATAGAGATGTATCTTGTGGCATTTCTGTCTGCCTCTCTCAATCCATCCCAGCCTCTTGTCCCTCACCTCTCTAGGGCAGCAGTCTTTCTCCTCTGATGCCTCTTTCCTCAGGAGTCCCAGGGAGGGGGAATTCTGGTACTGCTCTGTGAATTCCTTAGATTTTCTGAGACTTATATCAGCTTTACCCTTGGCCAAGCATTATGCAGTTTGGGTAATTCCTGGAGGCTATGGGAGGTGCGGTTAGAGGACAGCCATGCCTCTATTCCCATTAGACTACATATTTTTCCTGCTCTAACAGGCAGCAGGAATGTGACACAAACATCCTCTTTTCACCGCTGAGCTTCCAAGCTGTGACCAAGAGCACTACAACTGTAGATACATCCACTAAGTCAGTATGAATTGCAAGAATAATTCCCATAGATTAAATGAGAAATGCTTCTGCTCCAGATGACAACCATAAATGTCGGTTTCAATTGATTGTCCATCACTTTGTCATATTTGAATTCTCTGTTATAGCCACGTTATAATTTTTTGAAAAGTGAAAAATGAGAAAAATTCCTCAGTTCTTAGTGGTAAATGTTTTCCTATATGGCTTCTGACATTTGAATGTACTTATAGCCTGACTGAACAGTGACAGTCCTAACAGAGGGACTGTGCTCAGTTCCTGATCAATCACTGATAATTGTATAGTTAACCAATGTCAGCAGTGTATCACAGGGCATGTGCTCTGTGACTCCTTCTAGCCTTGCAGGTTATAATTTACACCTTCTCATATTGGTACAAAACCCTACCTCAGCAGCAAAGGGAAACTTCATGCTCACTTCTTGTACAGGTTGTAAGAAACAGCAAATCCATAGGCTGGAGAAAAAAGAGAAAACAGGGCTTCAAGTAGGTGCCTATCTCCATCAATTAAGCTATTCAGATCCAATTAGCTTTTTTTCCGGAGAGTGCTTTATCTTGTTACAGTTCTTTCAACTTAAACAGTAAAATAAACAAACAGAAATACCCACAAACCCAGTCTTATTTTCTCAGTGTCAAAATGAGTTAATGGCCCGCTCACCACAAAGTGAGCAGTGATGCTAATGCTTCTGGTCAGGCGTGCTCTTTGCCTTCATCTAGACTGGGAGTAGCTCTAATGTTCATTAGAGACATTCATCACAGTTAACAGGAGAACATCAGCTTGTCACAGCACAGCAGCAATGGCCCACAGTGTCCTCTTCTTTCAACAGCAAGAGGGTTCGAGGTGCATCTTGACATTGTAGGCGACCTCAAGCCTGGTTGCTGTATCTGAATGAGCAGCCTACGCTGTGCTTTCAGCTCTGGCAGCGCTGCCCCTGTGCTGACAGCATGGCACATTTGGGAACATTCCCAGGATCCAGGCCCAGCACAGCTGTTTCCCACACAGGACTTCACAAGCGAGATGCTGCCATGCACTCACTTATTTTGACATCTGGATGCTGCTGGAAGGACTTTGTTTCTCGTAAGCAGACTGAGATCATCTTTCCTCATTAGCTAGGTCATTGCCATGTGATACTGCAATGCCCAGTAATTACTGACCGATAGCCTTCAAATTACCAAAGTAAGAAAGGATCCCGCATCTTCAATTTTCTTTGCTGAAACATACCCAAAACTCATGTTCCATGTTGCTGGGCTGGGTGAACGAGTGCCAGATCATTGAGTCAACACTGATACTGGTTGGCAGCTGTAAGAGGAACGCCCAGACACTTCTGCTCATTTCTTGCCACCTTGCAGGGCTCTGATGGATGACTGCAATCCAAAAGAGGACTTGTGAAACTAGAAAGAGGGGGAAGTAAAAGCCAGACATGGTAGAGAGCCCATGAGAGCAGAGAACATGCTGTTCTGCCAGTGACTCAGAGGCAACCTCCTCCCTTAGGAGGCATTATGTTTTCTGTTACAGGGCAGGATTTAGATTAATGAGTGACTTGACGGATATAAATAATAATATCACTGTTTTGGAGCTTGCATAGTCAAGAAGAATGATCCAAACAATCTGGCTGTGAGCACTCATAAAAATTTATAGCCCCTGAACTGGAGCAGTGTAGGACTCGGCTGCAGGTCTGCAGAGGTCAGAACACAGGTGGGACTCTGCAACTGCCAGGGAAGGAGTGACCTGAGGATTTGCTTCACAACTGAACATCCCCAGCAGACATCAAAAATGACAGTCTGACACACAAGGGCTCCTCTGGTCTCTGAGTACATCTGCAGGCACGTGACCTTTCCCTTTGTCCTGCCTTTCTTCCAGAACTGAGGGAATTTCAACCTGTATGGATAAACAGTGATTTAGAGATCAGACCTACGTAATCCTAGTCTCCTTCAGCACAGGAGTCAGAAAAAGTAACATCGTAGATGTTGGTGTTTTAGCAGATGACCTATATGGAAGCTGGGGTATGGCGCAGGGCATAGCTGGAGGCAGATGAGGGAAAATAGGACACAAATCTGCAGAACTCAATACTCATTTGTTTTGCTGCTCATAGAGCAGTGTGATTACCTGGGACAGCACTTGTAATGAGCTTCAGCACCAGTTTCTGCTTTGTCCTGATCAAGAGAGGTAACAGCAGAATTTTTCCTGAGACATTTGAATGAATAAATGGTTTTTGTTTCGGAAACCAGGGGAAGCGTGACTATTATTATTATTAATGGGTGTTGTCATCATGCCCATTTCGTAGATATGTTGCAGCTAATTTTAACCAATGTGCCAACTCTTTCTGAATTCACATGAAAATACATCATCTTAAGACACATGAAAATATCAGGAACGTGCTCACCTACAAGCTCAGTGCAGGAATTTTAGATAGCTGAAAAAGCGGCCAACTGCTTCTCTTTGAGCACTTCTCCTCTGCCCTCCAGGCTGGCTGTGGTTTTCTACTTCCAGTTGTTATTTTGGCTGGGTCACTCTACAGGACTATTTTGGGGTACTCTGAATGTGCCACATTGGCCACTAGCTATTTTTTGCCTCCAGCTAACTAGCTGTAGAGACACTGCTTGGGAATCCCAGTCATCCATCCTCACTGGATGCTGAGATCTTGATCAGGCTGTAACACTGAGAAAAGTGTTGCAAGACCAGCTGGTGTTAATGACAAGTCCATGAAGCACATATCCAGAATCTCGTCCTGGCAACATTTGCAGGAGCTGGGTTAGGCTCCAAGGAGAGTCCAAGATTAACAACCAGGGAGGAGAGCAGAGATTACAGGAGTCAGACATGCAGTCATCTTGGGTGAGCTCCGAATCCTCCATTCCTTCCAAAGACAACTTTGTAGATGACAAAGTGAGAGGTTTGCTTTTGAAATGCAGGAATTACTGCAGGGATGGTAATGAGATCAATAAACTTGACAACTGCTAGTTAGATGTCAAGCCTGGGAGAGAACCTGCGTTTTTGCTATTAATAATCAGACTGAGTTCTGGTAATGCTGCATACACAGATTGCCTCCTGAGCAGGCTGTAAGTCACCACCAAATGGGAGTTTCTGGATGAGCTCCACAGTGACCCATGCCACTGGATCTCACCAGTTATGGATGAGCCTGTGTTCACTGTCACTGTCATAGCCTCAGTGAGTGAGGCATGAGGACTGCAATCAGGCGGCCGAGAAAGGAGGTGACTTCCTGGCCCTCTCAAAGACAACCTGCTGGGTTGCCAACATTCACTTATATCACTTGTTGGCATAATTCTCAGAGATGCTCAGCCTAAAACTGACCACTACTGACAGCTGGTGTGAGTAACCACACAACCCGGGACGCAGTGTTTAATCCACAACCTTCCCGGCTGTCATTCCAGCAACATGGAAGCAATCAGACACAAGACTTTTCACCAATTCACTGGTTAAGGTAACTTACAGATCAGTGTTGATCAGTCTGCATGTGTTATTCTTTGTCTAACTTCATATTTCGCATCCTAAGGCAGTCTAGCCAGTCAAGGTGGGAGTCACCTCACCTGACATCAGATGTCTTCATCAGAGCTGCCCTTTATAATCAAGAAGAGAAGTGGGTACTTGTAAGATATGAGTCACCTGCCCTCTTTCAGATGTCTGCACTGGGATGAGATGACTCATCTGCTTCACAGTGACTACAAAGGGAGCTCAACCAGCAAGTTCAGATAAGACATTTCCACTGCAATGCCTACGGTTGGATGAATACTATTCTTAATATCTTCAGGTGTGTCACTGGCCCCATCTCACTTCTGATCTGCCATTTCTGAACAAAACAGTATGTTTGCCCTGAGTCTGAATCCCACCTACTTCCAGCCCTGCAAATATGGAGATATGGAATGAGTTCTTGGAGCTCAGCACTCAGAGTGTGGTACAAATGAGAGGACACCATTTTACAAGTACAAACCTCAAACTGGATAAAAAGTCTGGGACTCAAGCTTTGTCTTTTATTCCCTGTAAGAAAATCCCAAAGGCAGCTGGGCTTCTTGAAGGGAACAGCTGTAGAGACAGCTTGAGTTTGCAGGAGACAATGCATGAGCCTTTGGTGCCCAACCTCCCGTTTCCCTCAGTCTTTTCTCTCCCCTCCTTTCTGCAAAATATGGGCTCTTTTTGAGCATCTCAGTCCTTGCCTCCTGCTGATCCCACTGCTGCAGCCCCGCAACATTTTCCCAAAGATTGACTGGGATACAAATCAAGGGTTGTAAGGAGTGGACATTGAAAGGAAAAGCTAAGATGTACCACAGATCCTGCCAGCTGCATGAAATAAATAATCTGGGCACCAAAAAGATTTTTTTTCACTCCAGCCTCTTTTCAATAAAATGAGCGGTTACTTATGACACCAATACAAACTTCTCCAACAGAATGATCTTCAGTGGACAGTATCTCTTTAAATAATTTTTTTCTAATCTAATAACTAACTTCATCAAGCATCCAAAATCGATGCTTTCTGGTAGACATGGACCCAAACCCATTAAGACCCTTATTATTCAAGCGTGTGCTTCCCTTCAGCTTTTATCTCCCCTCAGGGATTTTCATAGCAAAGCAGGCTTGTGTGATTTTGTGTGTGTGATTTTTTTTTTTTTTTTAATTAGCCCTTCTGCCCCGGAGTCTTCTATTTGATTTTCCAGCATCCAGGGAAGTGATTTTTTGACTATGCAATACTTGAATAGAATTTTTTTCCCTCTTAGTTCTTCATTATCAATGATAATAAAGCTTCGTGAAAGACACATAGAGGCAGCAAAGCACAAAAGCAAGGCAACCCTTCAAAGGGGAAGCCTCTCATCGTGGGATCTTGTTTGTCTGACGTGCACAAGCGAGCAGTCCATGGGGGTGCACAAGTGTACATCAAGTGGCTTTGGCAGAGCTGCCTGACACCCGTGCTCTTGAGCGCATGGAGTTCTATGAGTGCTGTTGGTGTATTTTTGTTTTTATTTTCCGTTTTTCTTTGATTTCATTTTGTTTAATGTGGAGACCTGACCACTTGCTCAGCTACATCTATGTGTAGTGGGAGAGCCTGTAATTATCACAGCCCTTTCTGCTATTAACTAAGGCATTGGCCTCCTTTCCTTTGCCCTTACTTATTTCGGCCCTCAGCTGGCAATCACCAAAGCTCTACAGCTTGTTCAGAGGCTGGGACATGGAAACCAAGATGCTAAAGCTTTCAGTAGCCAGTATATATGGATGGAAAGTGGGTGCTTTGCTAAGTTTTCCTGCTGGTTTTAAACCTGCATGGCAGTTTGTAAAGGAAACTCAGTGTGAACTGACAGCAAGTTGCACGAGACAATTTTAGTGGTCTTTTCCAACCTGAATGACTCTATGATTATGATTCAAAATTGCTGTAGAAGTGTGTGGCAGCTTCAGACAGGAACTCCAAAAGCGAGCGGTTCTTCTCCTGTTTGTGGAGGAAGAGCTCTGTAACCTGAAAGCCTCGTTTAGATGTCCGTGCAAATCAGTTCAGTCAAATATCATTTGGCTACACATCTCCAGCTAACAGAGCTTCCATCTTGAGCTGTACCCACCTGAGCTGCAAAAATCCCCATAGCCTGGAAGCTTTGTGGCTGTGCACAGTTCTGGGGAAAGACACAGTAATAGCAGATGCAGTATGGAAGATGTTGATAGTGTAACACAACCGAAATTGCCAGAAGTGTCTGTCACATAGAGAAATTTGCTTTGCTTTCTTGGCCCGATAGGGTCATTTCCAAAGGTAATTGCTTCTTAATGTAATCTTGTCAGCAGTGAGCCCTAGACCAGGACTGAGGGCTCTGAGTTGTGTAGTAATTTTCATACTGATTCCATACATTGTCATATTTAAATCGGGTTGCCATAGAATTCCTGATCCTGATCCTGAGACGCTACTCCACACAAAAGGAGAATTAGTGCAGGGCTTATCACCTTCTCGCCCCGTGGCTTTGGGGATATGGCTTTTCTCATTCTGCATCAAAAGCACTGGAGATAATTTCCAGTATGGCTGTGTCCTTTTCCTTGTGTTTCTTGTGGGATCCCTGCACTCAGGACGAACTAAATGGTCAAGAGCAAGGCAAGGTTGTGCATAAGGCCAGTTTTTAACAGAGCAGGAAAAACAGTGGACAAAATTGGGGTTTTATCCTTGCCCAACGCACAATATTCTGGCTCTGCTGTTTGGGTGGCTTTGCCCCTCACATCCTACCTGCCTCCATGCCTTCTGTAAGCAGTGCTGGGGGAGAAATGTGAGGAAAGATCTGCTGATCTGTACATTGCAGGAGGCTGCAGGGGAAGAACCTATGGAGTGACAAGTTTTCCCTGCAGAGAACATAATTTCTGCAGAGGTAAGCACTGCAGGGCTGAATGGAAAGCTGCTTTTGTGCAGATTGCATCAGATTGCAGATTTCAGATGGGATATGAGGAAGAATTTCTTCTCAGGAAGAGCAGTGAGGCAGTGGCACAGGCTGCCCAGGGAGGTGGTGCATTGTCCCTGGGGGTCTTCAAGAACCGTGCGGATGTGGCACTGAGGGATGTGATCTAGTGGTATGGTAGTGATGGGCTGATGGTTGAACTAGATGATCTTAGAGGTCTTTTCCAGCCTTAATGACTCTATGGTAAGAATGGGCTGACAGCCGCTGTAAAACCACTCTGCATGGCTTTCCTTTATGTTTCCTTCTCCAAGGATAGGTGCAGTTAGGCAAGCTGCACTTGCCTAACTTGCTTTCAGGAACGTGCTGCTCTCCATCCCTTTGTAAGACTGCAAGTGACAGGGTCTGGGTTTGAAGAATTGTTGCAGAATCATCACAAAATCATGAGTTGGAAAAGACCCTTAAAGATCATCTGGTCCAACTCCCCTGCAATGAACAGGAACACCTGCAGCTCCATCAGGATGCTCAGAGCTCCATCTAGCCTCACCTTGAGTATCTCCAGGGATGGGGTAGCCCCTGGGCAACCTGTGCCAGTGCATCACCACACTTATTGTGAAAAATGTCTCCCTTATATCCAATCTAAATCTCCTCTCTTTTAGTTTGAAGCCATTTCCCTTTGTCCTGTCACAACAGACCCTGCTAAAGAGCCTGTCTCCTTCCTTACAGCCCCCATTTAGATACTGAAAGACTGCTCTCAGGTCCCCCCCAGCCTTCTCCAGGCTGAACAGCCCCAGCTTTCTCAGCCTGTCCTCGTAGAAGAGGTGTTGCATCCCTGGGATCATAAGAAAGCCACGTTCCTTTGGTTTCCTTTTCCTGAGCACCCTACTGTGCGGCCGGCTCAGTGCACAGCATCCCATTCGGAATGAAGACGCACCCCAGTGGGGCTGCTACCTCGGCGTGGGGACACAAATCCATGGGAGGCACGCAGCTGTCAGGGCGGAGGGCAGCCCCCAGCTGCCACACTCACAGCGATGCTCCCCTCTCAGGCACCTCCTGCCATCGCTCCCGGCTGAATTCGAGCTGCGTCCACGCTCCCCCCTCCTCCCCTCTCCACTTATCACCGCTGCTGTCTCCGGCAAATTGCCCCCTCTGTGCTGGCTGCACCGCTAATGAGACAAGCTTTGGTTCTTGGTTTGGGTATTGTTCCATTCCTTTCCGCCCATCTGCAGCAGCAGGCTGACTCCCGCACCCCATTGGGGCGGTTGTTTGTGGACGTGCCACAGAGAACAGAAACAATTGGGAAAAGCGGAGCCGAGCGCTCTCCTGCTGCACCACGCGGCTGTTGTGGCAGTGGAGCCCCAGTGCCGCAGGAGAGGGCACAGCCTCTGGTAAATCGGGTGAACCTCCTAATTGCTTCCTCTGCGAAAAACAGCACCACGCATCCCTTTCAAAATCCTCAGCTCCTGGCAACAGAGCAGCCAGGAATAAGTACGTGTAGCCATGTAACAATGCATATATCGCCATTTAGATGAGTGTAATTAATGCACGCACACTGGCACGGGCTCACGGGCATCAGGCAGCGAGCAGAGACGAGGAGATCTTGAATTCTGCAGGGTGCAGGGCAGCAGTGGGGCATGGCCTGGTGGCAGGGCAAGGATACACTGTTTGGAGGAGAAAGGATGCTTGCTGTGCTGCCACTGGTTCCTGGAGCTGCAACCTTAATCACGCTGGTAGCAAAGGGGAGCTGCCCATCAGTTAGCCACAAAAATACCTTTCTCTTTTTTTTTTCACCTCGAATATAGTTCTTATGTTATTAGGCTTACAGTGTCATGAGCCACCAGAGCAAAGGGAACACACATTAGTGACGGCCTATGGATAATGTTTACTGAAAAAAAGGGGCAGTGGCATTACGCAAGCCATCACCTCTCCTGCTGCAGACGTGTCCCCTAAGCAGCCAGAAGATGGGAAAGGTGGACGAGGTAAATGCTGAGCTCTGAATTCCTGAGCCACCCAGCCTGTTACTAATTACCGCTGTTAAATATTGACACAGTGAGTGCACACAGAGCTCCCAGCAGAGCTCCATGCCCCGTGGCAGCAGCAGCCCAGCAGAAAAGCAGCTCCCAGCAAGCGGACATTGCGGGACCCCAGCGCACCCCACATGCGCAGGCTGGCAGAAATGTGGGATGTGATGGTGGGAATTATTACCCCTTTTGGGGTTACCTGTGATGAAGATAGCCCATGCCAGGAGTCAGCACCATCCCCTTCTCTGTGGAAAGAACCAGTTCTGTTGCCATTTAAATTGTACTGAGTTTCCAAAACCCATGGAGATGCGAAGTCCATCCCCTTTCATGCTCTTTGTGTGATGAACGTGAAGCCATGCTCACAAGGCTGGCAGCACGTGCCTTGGCTGATCTACTGCTGTGCTGCAATCTCTGTTTCAAGGGACACTGCATGGGGCCAGTTATCTAATTAACGGCTCATGTGATGTGTGCTGGGTACTGCTCAGGGAGCCTGATGAAGCCAGACCGTGACTGCATTACCGGTTCTGCAGGTAGGGCCTTCCCTCCCTTTTTTTCGATGACGCCACCAAGAAACTACACATTTACAAAGCCCAAAGGAATGTAGTAAGAGCCATAGCGTGGTCATTCCCAGAAGGGTGCCTCCTGCTATCTGACAGAGCTGGAAAAACAAGCAGCACTTGATCAGGGGAAAGAGCTGCTGCCGTGCAGCTAGAGAAGCCATGAAAAACTCTTTGCTGTCTCATAGAGCCACCTTGCACTCAAGCGCAGACATTTCCCAGAGGTGAGGAGAGGCCCAGCGGACTGTGTTTTGCAATTTATGCTTTGCATTAATAATCCTAGTGTAGTATGCCCCAGTGGCAACATCAAACTTCAGGAGGAGTTCTGACTACCTCGGGCCAGCAGCAGCCAATTATGACAGCCAGGGCACAGGCAGGCAGGCTTGGCATGCACGGCTCAGTATTGCCGCTCCCCATTGCTGCTGCGTGACTCACAGCAGCTCACAGCCTTCTTGACAAAGGTTTTACAGAGACAAAAAGAAGCACAGCAAACAAGAAGGAGTAGAACAATAAGAACCCTTGAGAAAAGCCAGTATAAAATTTTCCTGACTTTTATTAACTAAAAGGGATGGTGTGATGCGATAAAAACTGGCACTGATTTTTCTGTATGAATTCCCTGTTTCAAGCACAATATGTCCTTCTTAACAAACCATACAAAGTCTCAGTTCTTGACAAATGCCTATGCTGGAAGTGAGTGTATCATCCATAAGGGCACAGAAAAAATGGAGCCCTGTGCTTGGAGGGTGGCCAGCAAAACAGCCTGGAAAAAGGCAGTCACAGTTCTCTACACACTGACCAGGAGAAAAAACTGGGGAGAAAGAGGTTGGTTTTGCCAACTGCAATCACAATTATTAGCCAGCAGCTGTAGCTGGGGAGGGGGAGAGCAGCACATGGGGTGAATGCAAGCTCACATCCACTCAGGGATGTGACACAAGCTCTGAGCCCACGCATGCGCTAGCAGTATCCTACAGTAAATGCAGTGTTGGCGTCAGGTGTCCCTTCCAAGCCTGTGCAGCACTGGGGCACAGGGGGACCCATACCAAACACAGCCCTCTTACACTTACAAGTTTACACTTGTGTGACATTGATCTTGATGCCAGCAGTCACAAAATCTCCCCAGACACTGGCTGGTGTTAACAAGACAGAGGGCTTTGCTACAGATACATGTGCTCATACCTTCTCCCTGGAAGGATGGGATAGAAACATAGAATAGAATCATAGAATCAGTAAGGTTGGAAAAGACCACTAAGACCATCTAATCCAATGGCCAACCTGTCCCCACCATGCCCACCGACCACGTCCCTCAGTGCCACAGTGCCTTGGACACCTCCAGGGACGGTGACTGCACCACCTCCCTGGCCACGCAGCTCAGGCTACAGCTTCCCACAACTCAGCTGCAGTCCCAGGCAGGATGGGTTCCACCAGCACTGGGTGGTGCGGACACCAGCTCCCATCCAGCACCCATCTGCAGGCCAGGAGCGAAGCTGCTTTTATCATCGCTGTAACGCTTAGGTGGACTGAAAATTTAGGCTCTGCTGCCCTCTAGTGGCCTACTATAAAACCCCAAAGCGTAAAGCCTCGATGGCCGATCTTTCGGAGCTATCGGACAGTCTGTCAGGGAGACTTGTGCTTAACATAGCCGACATCCACTTCTGGGCGCTTCACCACTGCTGTAATTAGAGTCATAATTACAGAGTCTTTAAGGCTGGAAAAGACTACTAATATTCCCCAGTCCAACCGCCAACACACCCCCACCATGCCCACTGACCATGTCCCTCAGTGCCACATCCACTCAGTTCCTGAACATCTCCAGGAATTATTCAAATCTGGCCCAAGTGCTCCTTCTTCCACTGCACTATTAGTCACAATACCTTGGGAAAAGTGCACAAGCAAGGCAAAGTTATTGTAGAGAGGAATAACCAGGTATCATATAATTGCTGCTCTTATTTCAGCACAAGAGAGGCACCTAGGAGCTTGAACAATTATTTGCCTTCTCCCACTGCATCAGTATGGCTAGTAAAAGATATTATATCCTTTTCTACAAATCTTGCTTTAGTTTTGTCTTCACAGCACAGATGCATACACCGAGGCACTAGAAATAAAGCTCAATGTGCTTTTTTTATTGTGTTTCATCACACACTGAGCAAGTGGTGGAAACAGGAATCTTTTCACAGAGAAGAGGGAAGGTGAAAACTTGGAGTAAGGTAGTGTTAATTCTGAGACAGCACACCAACCTGCTAAGGAGGGGTAACTGCAGTTCCCAACTGGTTCTGCTTGGTGACAGCTCTGCTGGGAGAGAGTAGGCCAGAGATACAGAGGCAACACAGACCTCCAGTGGATTTGTTCTCCTTGAGACAGAGCCAAAATGCGGCAAAGCCCTGGGGCAGCCTGCTTTCTTAACTGAGGAAGGAGATCTGGAGCATGGACAGACCTGTGTGCGGAGCAGCATGCCCCGGCTCAGCCTCCATCTTGTGTGGGGTCCCTGGCCTCAGAGAAAGGCCCGCTGTCACATAGCTGACACCTACATGAGCAGGGTGCTGCCATCCAAAATCATAAAGGTGACTGCAGCTTCGGAAAAAGGAGAAGTCCATCCAGCCGATCTGAGCAGGCAGTGTGTTCCCAGCAGCTGCAGACGGGCTGGGTCCATCGCCTCTTTCATAGGAGCAGCTGTATATGTAAGAAGACAGTAGCAGAGCCCAACCACTGCCTCAGCCACACTCAGGTGTCCCTCAAGAGGCTGTGAGTTCCGTGCTGCCAGGATTGTTCACTAAGAGAAGGGAGCTGGCCGGTAGGCACTCTACCAGCAGGAGCCTTGGAGTTGCCAATGAGGGCTCTGGATGTACCACAGCACACACCATGGCCACAGTCCTCCCACAGAGCACTCACACCACATGAAGGGCCAAGAATGCAAGGCAAAGTGCTAAGTTAAAGCACTCGCTCTTGGGCTGAAAATGCTCTTCAACCCACAGACAAGAGACTCGTGACAAAAGGAAACAATTGGCAGCATTCCTGCCACTAAATCAGAGTGAGAAGATGTCAAAGTGACAATTAAAATGGCAGTGTTTAAAAAAAAGAGGCAAATGAGTTGAACATAACTTCCTATTTTCATTTAAACGTCGTTACATGTCTATTAATTAGAACAGATGTCTCCCTAATCTGTGCAAAACAAAAGAGGACCTGGGAAATCTGAAACACTTGCTCATCTGCAAATATTACCACTAATTCCCATGTTCTGACAGCAAATCTTTTGCACTAAATGGAAAGACCTGGCAGTTCAGGATCCTGTCTTGCAGAGCAGGGCTTATTCTGCAACACCCAAAGCTCAGATGAAATCATTTTCTCCTCCTTACACCTGCAAACACCAGGTGTATCTCGGGAAACACAAGCCTTTCCTCCTCCTCTTCCTCACACACATTTTAGCTACACTTTACCCCATCAGGACCCCTGTTTAGTTTATTTTGCTCACAGAGAAAAGACTCCATCAGTCACTAGCATTTGGTAACCTCTTTAATGGCAGCCTATAGTGTAACTACACTGTTGGATTTGACACCTCGGTGGTGGGAGAGGAAGGAGGAAGGGAAGAATAGACAGGGCTCCTCTGGAGGCTCACACCTGATAAAGCATTGAGCAAAAGGGCAACACTTGACAGCTTTGAAGCCCCAAAGAGACAGAGATCTTCCAGTCAGAAAAACAAATGGTGGCAAGCACGGCAAAGACAGTCTTCACATGGTGTGGTCTAACATTATTACTGCTTGAGATGTTGAGCTCTGACTGATCCCCACATCATTATAGGAAAACTCAACAACAAAAAGATGTTAATGACTAAAATCTGGGGCTGTCGTTTCCACTGCCACCCCAAAGATGAAAGCAGACATCCTTTATACACAGTGCTACTGCAGATCTCTGCCTACAGGAGCAGCAGCATGTCAGTGCAAAAAGGAAATTTCAGAGTTGGATGTATTTTACATGAAACCAGACAGCTTTGTTGTAGTCAGTAGTAGCTCATTTGAAGACTGTTTCTTCAGACAAAGGAACAGCCTCTTTGTTAATCTGAGCATTTGTGACCACGCTGGGATGGACAGCACTCTGGTACACAGCTTTGCAGAAACTGGGGTTTGTGATAACACAGATGTTTCTTCAGGTATTTTCTTCCTTAAAAAAAGCCCTTAGCTATGAGGGGAAAAAAAACATGCCAGAGATACAGACTGCAGCCAGAGAAACCCCACTTTCTGGATGCCCAGCCAGGACAGTTTAAGGGGGCCTGATTTTTGAAAGGTAGATTAGTTAGATAGGCATCAGTCTCACACCCTTGTGAAAGGGGTCTTCTTCACCCTCTTTGGCTGCTTTGTCTTTTCTGGATATGGGAAATTCTGAGGATTGAGCAGTATTGATGTGGGGTAAGGATGGACATGAGGAAAGGATGTACACGAGGGAATGATGGACGTGAGGGAAGGATGGATCAAGTGTTAACCTTGCTGATCTGTGACAGATCAAAACACAAGCTCAAAAAGGCTTGTCCCCTATGGCATCTTTGCAGGGCAATACCCATACTGTCATTGCAGTCAATATTCCTGTCACAGCCTCACGTCCCAGCTTCCAGAGGAGAAAAGGCCAGTCACTCGCTAAGCAGCCTCGCAGCAACATCTGCTGCCCCCAGCCACCATCTCACCCAGCATACCTTACACATGACTCTGCACCAAAATGCAGCAGCAGTTATATAGTCAGGTTGCCAAAGCAGAACCAGCTTGGGCTGCTCCCCTCCTAAGGAGCATTTTATGAGCAGGCACCTTTCAAAGGCACTAAACAAAGAGGAACCAGCCCCGGGCAGATCTGAAGAAGCCTGCCATCAGGCCATCATGTTCAGGGGCGTGTTACTCCCCACATCTCTGTGAGGAGAAAGTTTGCCAGTGTTCTTTCTCAATGCATCATTAGCAAATCCTGTTAAGAGTTTTTTACTGCATACTTCATAAAGCAGCTTCCTGCTCCCTGCCCATCACTCCGACCTACTCACACAACACCACAAATTACAAAGCTAGGGAAGAGGAGAAGGCCTTTTAGTTTGTCTTTTCTCTGCTCCTTCTTCCCTAATCAACTCAATGTATTCATTGGGCAGGATGCTAGCAGAAACAAGTGACTGCGCTCAGGAATGCCCAGAGCAGTTTTTACATGCACTGCAGAGGTTCAATAAGCAGATACCTTGCAGGTGGTTGGGGTGGTCTCCAAATCCTCGCATCTCCCCAAAAGGGTCCTTTTCCTCCTCTCACCGAATTTCACAGGGACCCAGCTGCTGAAATCCACCCAAAGCTCAGAGCAGGGCAGTGGCAGAGCCCTAAGCCCACATTCTCTTACTGAGTCCCCACACCTGCAAGTGTTTGCACACATGTTCACAAGTGCAGCCTCTCAGTGTGGCAGCCCAGCCAGGGCCACGCTGTCTTCGGTGAGTTACTGAATGGTTACCAACCCCAAAATGTAGAGGACTGAAGAACAAATAAACACAAATAAAACATGTAAATACTTTGTGATATGATGAAGCATTAGGTAAGTGTGGAACACGTAACATGATCATACAGAAATGTATTTGGTCAAAGGAAGCAATCAACATTTTTTGATAAAATACATTCTATATTAATGCTCATTCACATTTAACACACACGCCACTTAAGTTTTCTTGTGTATAAAATTTCCAGTTTATTGTTAGTGTTGCCTGGCAGTGCTTCAGTACAGCAGTGAGGCTGCACGCTCTGCTCCCAGCAGCATGAGGGGGACACAGGTGTGCAGCTCTCTGCAGGGCTGAGCCTCATGCAGCCTCCAGAGTTGCGTTTGAATACAATCTTGCTGGCCGTAGTGAGAGCTTTAGAGAACAGAGAACATCCCCCATCAGAGAGAACAGGAGAGAACAGCCCCCATCTACCAAGCACTTGCACTCTGGTGGAGAGATCACTCCAATGGCACATGGCATTCCAGAAAAAGTGAGTTAGTGAATGCAGAAAATAATATATCTACATGATTTACAGCTTTATGTTTGCATACATCCATATTAATGTTCAACCGCTCATTAACAATTCAAACAATAGTTTGTGCTACTGTAAATTACATCTTGCTTGGCACTGCAGCAGAGGGAAGCCAGCCCCAAAAGATCCATTTGTACGAGCCGTAACCAAAGCAATGGATGCTACAAAGAGAAAGCTTCTCCTGAAGCAAGGTTATGACATCTTTTTTCATGGGGAGGAACAAAAACTTAGGGACCTAAAGCAGGGATGGAACCCACTGTTCTTACACTTTATAATTGTAAGCAAAAAGCCTATTGCTGCTGCACAGTGTTAAACAATGAACTGCCACAGTTCTCACGTCACTAGTCCATAGAAAATGTGTTGCAACTACCGTGTTTATGCCTGCATGCCAAAAGAATGTACAAAGTTTCATTAAGATCTGTTTCTCTTCCATTCTTTCTTATATTCTTAAACCTGAACTTTGAAAGCATTGCAGACATTCCTGTACGTAATCGGGTACCGCACACTGTCCTGGTTATGGAAGGTCTTTGCCTCAGGCTGGAAAAAAATCAGGTGCTCTGCACCTCTGAACCCATCATCAGAAATGTAAATCCCCAAGAAAACTTCCTCTCTTAAGTAATCTTGAAAAATAAAAGTCTTTTAAAAGTCTATGGAAAAGGAGATGTTGCTACCAACGGGGTTTTCAAAATGGTGTGAGCTGTTTCTGGGAATTGTCCTATCATTTTTTCTTCGCTCACTTTTTGTTTTCATAAAGCTAATTCTGTATAAAAGGGCTTTCGAAGTGTGTGACCTTCATTTTGCCATTTAAAAAGAAACTGGAAGAAAGGAATAAATTCAGAAACGCTATGTTCAGTCACAGAAAACAGATGTCTTACAACAGCATCACTCTGTTTCTTATATTTTCAGTACAAAAGGCATGTAAATAAAGAGACCCTGCATCTTCACAGTCTGGCACTCACTGGAGCCACTTAAACCTATGCAAAGTAGGTATAAGATACGAGGAGCCTCCTGCTTGGGTAGTGTTTTAGCTCCCCTCGTCAGAGGTGGAAATGCCCAGATTAGCTCAAAGACCCAGAGGGAGGAAAAGGTCCAGCATAATGTTACGAGCTGGTTTATAGACTTATGGCTTCCAAGTTAAGTTGCACTTCAGTTGGCGACACTGCAAGATTTGTGCAGTAATTTATCGATGTTTTCAAAATAGTGAAGCTTACAGTCGGTTTTCATGCAGACGTGGGATATGCAATGGCTGTCTGTAATTGATTGAATTAGTACACAAACAGTATTTGGCTTTGGGTTAAATGGTGTGAGAGAACCCAGGTTTGTTTTGATATGTACTGTCAATGCCAGAGCTCTAATTGCTCCCGGTTATGAATCCAATCACTTGTAAACTCAGGTGTCAGTAAAATGACATTAACAGGTCCAACACAAATACCTCCTGGACTTGTCACTCTCCATCATTTTAGCTGAGCCTCCACGTGCATTTCTGCAGCACTGACCACTATTAAACTAGTGTTTTTCAGGAGAAACTTCTCAAAATATGGTGCTCTGTCTGGTAGAGAGCCACAAACCACAGCTGTTGAACTAAAAAGAAAAGTGCTGGTTGCATCTACTCTCTGCACCAATTTCCCCGATAGATGACACGCCAGGAGTGCTCAGCACACCGACCCTGCAGTCCCTACATTCAAGGCAACCCTACATTCATGTCAGTGAACATTACTCTCAAACACAAATCAAGGAGACAGTCAGCAACAAAACTACTTCTAGACTGGTGATGGCAGAATACTACCAAGACAACTCCATAAAAACTCCACTGAAGCAGGAGCAAAATTCAGGTCACTTCTTAGCAAAGCCCATCACAGATTGCTATTATTTTTTTAAATAAACATTTCATAAAACTTGTATCCTGGGAGCCAGATATCCCACGTGATGAGCGAAATCGAACAGGCTGACGTGGGACTATCTGACCCCACCAGGTGCCACGGGATTCCCAATTTTACAGCTCCTCTGAACATTACTGCTGACTGACACCCATTTGTTGGTGATCCGCTTCTGGTTCCTCTTCTTCCATATCTGCATTGTATTCTTCAAACGCATCATCATCAACATCTGGAAGCCCAAGTAGCTACAAGGAAGAGAAAATACGGTGTAATAGCCAATTACCCACTCATGTTTCACTGCACATCTTCCCACAATACCCAGATGCCACCTGTTACAAATCTCAAATCCTAGAATAACAGCATTACGTAACTATCTCGACTCTCTCCTTCTCCCTCTTGCGACGACAGAAAGATTTAAAAATGCATCCTCGCAGCAAATTAAGTGCTCAGAGACCAGAAGATAAATAAAACCAAAGCAAAGCTCATTCAAAGAGCTCTGCCTTTTTCCCTGAGGTCGTATCACAATTTTTGAGTGTTTAGGTTTGGCAGTGGCTTAAATTCAGAACAAACTATGATCATACTGTAGCAGTATTCATTTGATTTAAGGTTGTGTTCAGTAGCCATTCAAATGCCAAAAAAGGAAGAATCCACGCGCAGAACTGGCAGTGCCCCTAAGCCCCCAGGATCCCGCCAGGTAAGTGCTTCTCTTAAACTCTTCATTCCATTACACCAGTGAAGACTTGTGTGCTGGGTGAAGCAATCTCCATAAGAAATACTGTGTATTCAACTCAAAGTTGCTCAAATCCCTTTATATTTCTGACCAGGGAAGATCAGCTAGCTCAAATTTAATTTTCAATGTCTGGATGCCTCCATCTGACGGCTTGCATTTCTGCAATGGCATTTATTTGCCACAGGAAAAGGAGCAAATAGAAGTGCTTGAACTTTTCCCCTCCCCTCCAAAAGGCTGCCAAGAAGTCAGGAAGACAGATGAACCAAATAATAAGCAAACTAATGTATCTGTTCTGGAAATCTCATATTGGAATCCTACACTACCAGCTGTTAAAAACCTCAAAGCAAAATCGTGTGCCAGGCATTATTTGGAATAGTACGTATTCAGCTTGCCAGGGCTGGAAGTGCAGCACAGACACGTGCAACACCCTGTTTGGACTGTGACACAGCTGTTGTCTCTCAAAAGAGACAAAACCTGGAAAAATCAAGACAGTGATGCTTGCTTGGTGGTGATATGAAAATGAGAAGGCTGTGGCAAGGCAGATGTTTAGTTCAATTTTGATTTAAATTTAGTCCACGATCATCATTCTAAATTATTCGGAGGATACAAAGCCAACACACAGAATTAGCTTCTGGGTCCATGCATTCTTCAACTCACTGTGAGAAAACCATTTTTTCAGTTGCAGGGCTTCTTGGCATTGAAATGGAAGGAGAATTTGCTGACTAACCCCCCTCCTTCGCATTTTAAAAACGCCTGCAGATACCCCAGTGTTCTTACTTTCTGAGCAGAACAAACAGTAAATATTCCTATGCACACCTATTTTTCACATCTTATGTTCAGCTGCATAATGTGAATGTGAAACTATATGGTTCATTTTCAGGACGTGGGGGTTTTCTCTCATTTTGAAGCTAAAATTAAAACACTTTTTCAAATGGAAAAGCAAGGCCTCTACACTTTTTTTTATCTGTCAGAATTATTTTCCCTCAACTGATTTGGTGCATTCAAATTAGATTTGTGTGTGGCACTGCTCTGTTTACATCAGCCAGCAGAAAGAGCTTTGATCATATTTTTTGCCCAGCTCCAGTTATAATTCCTCCCTGATTTGCAGGGAAATGAGCACAGGAGTGAGAGCCTCATCTTGACGTTATGGATGCTGGAAGCCTTTCAGGTATGCAAAAGTAGCACAAAACCCCCCAGCATACACCAGGAGAACCAAAAGGACATGCATAAGCCTCCAGGTCTGTTTGTCATGCATCCCCCCCTCTTGCAGCAGGGACACACAGCTCTCCTCTCCCTGGCGTGGCAAACATCAGGGGTGACACTACCCACCTTAGGCAGGTTTTACAAAGGAAGACGAGAAACATGGTGTGAGCTGTGATTTGCTTCTGGTCTGTATTTGCTACATGGCAGTCTGGAAAGGACTTCAATGGAGAGCAAAAACAAGGAGGAAAGAGGTAGGCAAAAGGAACAAAGCTGGCAGGTAGGGGAATGCATGGGGAGGAGGACAGGGAGGGTGGTGAGGAGAGAAGGAGAACAACGGCCAGCAGCAGCACAGCATGAACTACAGCTACTTATTCCTACTGGCCGAACTACCCGTTTGCTGGGTACTTTTTGGAAGTAAAGGGGAAAGTAAACAGGACATTCAAGAACTCAGGCTAAGAAGAGCCTGGACACAGGCTTTTAGATCAAAGGTAAGCACAATCCAGGAGTCCAGCAATTTGCTGCTAAGTTTCATGACTCACATTTTGGTTCTCTGCAAACTCTTGAGGTTGGTGCCATTTCCCTCAGGCATTTTTTTTTTAATTTCTATGTCTTTCTTAACTCTTTCAAAGTGCCCTAATGCAAATAAACCTAGTAGCTTTTACATCTCAGACTCATGAAACAAGCAATACTTCCTACCAGAAGCTGACATACAAACACACTGTGAAACAACCCAAGTAGACGACAGAGCTTTAGCACACCACATGATGCTGTATAGAGGTGATGTGCTTCAGTCGTAGCTCGGTGTGATGGGATTCCATGTGGAGGTGTTTAGAAACAGAGACACCTCTGTCTGATCCTTTGACTTCCTGCTTAAGACTTTTAAAACTGCCTAATCATCTTGGATGTCCATCTGGAAACACACTGAGAAACCTCTCAGAAAGAGCTTACTGAACTCCACAAACCTGCTCCCCTCTCAGCCTCTCAGACTGAGTACCCAAGATCATGGAGTGCTTCAGAAAAGCATGATCTGATTTTCAGCTTTCCCTACACTGCTATTTTTCAAACTGAAATCAGCCAGACTTTCCTCTTACAGTGAGCTTTGCTTGGATACTGGGGAAGAAACATCCTGTAAATGCACCATTACCTCCATGCTCACAGCAAGGCTATTTCATTAACAAAACAGGTCTGGCATTGAAAGGACAGAGGATGGAGGGAAGGAGTGCCAAGGATACCATTTCCCAGTACTGATTGGTTTCATTCTGATAAAAGCAAAAGCATGAGGGTGTACAATAGCTGTTTCCATACATCTGTAATACCACACTTCACTTTTTAAGTGAATCGTGGTTGTGTGTGTCTGCTATTTTTAATAATTACAGTAAGGGAAAAACATCAGTACATTTCTCATTAGACTTGTCAACACACAGCCATACACTGCATGGTAAAATCAGTTCCGTTACACTGATGCAAACCTCTCAGTAACTCAGTGAAAGGAGAATCTCATAAGCAATCTTTGTGGTACATCCCAGAGACAATGAAGAGGTACTTGGCTGCAGTCTGCTAGAGGGCTCCAGTAACAGAGGGTGTTCTTGAGCAGATGAAAGCACAGTGAAATCCAACAGACAGCAAGCAATGCTAGAAAAAGATCAGATTATAACTAAAAGAGTTTTTTTGGACAAGAGTATAACTAATCATTAGAAGGCAAATTGCCAATTAGTGTTGCACTCATTAAGTCACCAGAAGTCTTCACATCAAGACCAGATGTCTTGGTAAAGATGTGTTCCAGCTTAAGTACTGCTTGTGAGCTTGGCTATAGGAATCACTGGGTCAATGCTAACGAAGCACCCAGACTAAACAAGCATCATGGTTCCCTCAGCTCTGAACTTCTTTATCCCAAAGTGCAGCTTAAAGCAGTTTGAGTGAAGCCAATTTCTCAGCAACTTAAGCTACACTGAAATAAATGTGGTTTAAAATGAAGCAACTGATCTGTACCAATTCAATTAAGTCCCCTTGAAGTCCTCTTTAGTTAAAATGATGCAAGTATCTCCTCAAAGACACAGCTTTCCTGAGTGGGAGAAAACAACCATGAAAATAACCAAGACCTAAATATTGTCCTGGGAAGAATATTTATATTTTTCTATGTTTTCACAATTACAAACAGCTGTACTGAAGGTTCAGATTTCCAGTCCTTCTAAGAAAAGTGTGCATCTGTTCTATTTATTTCCAGTCTCTCAAGGATTAAAATCATGCTTTCATGTCAACCAGCTGTGGCTTTCCACAGCTTCTTCCCAAGCACAGAACAGAATCATGGAGCCATTAAGGCTGGAAAAGACCTCTAAGATCATCTAATTCAACCATCAGCCCATCACTACCATATTACTAAACCACATCCCTCAGTGCCACATCCACACGGTTCTTGAACACCTGCAAGAACGGCAACTCCACCACCTCCCTGGGCAGCCTGTGCCACTGCCTCACCACTCTTTCTCAGAAGAAGTCTTTCCTAATGTCCAACCTGAACCTCTCTGGCACGACTTCAGGCCGTTCCCTCTCATCCTAAGATCTGCAACTGTCTGACAGAGGCTGACATGCCAACACCCCAGCGCCTGAGAGAAGTAAGCTGCTGCAGGAGGGAAGTGGCTTTGCTCTATCCACTGCTGCCTACTGACAGTCACAGACAACTGACAACCCTTGGCAGTAAAACAGAGGCACTTACAGGTCTGAAGGATTTGAAGACTTTTTCCAGTATTTCATGGAGTGTCTTTTTCCCGCAGGAAGAGATGTAATCCTGCGCGAGCTGCAGAAAAGGTAAGCAGTCTTCACTCTCACTCCAGACGTGCTAAAAGCCAACAGCAACACAAGAAAGAGGCATTAACAGGAGCCCACACTGGCTTCTCCACAGGTTTTTAAAAGGTGATGGGTCATGAATAGCCAAAGTACACCAAGCACCCGAGTTCAGACCTGCACTGGGGGCTGGATCAGAAGCCAGGCTTCTGGGGAGGAACTTTGATTTTATTGACAGCAAGAAATGGAAGGCAGGGAAATCCACCTGGGAGAGAAAATCCCTTATGACTGTGCTGGCAGCAAAGGGTACATGCCTTGCATGCACACGCATTTTACAAGCAGAGGTGTTTTCTTTGACACTAGCCCTGTTTAGACCTGGAAGTCACACTGGGTATTCTCTTCTTATGCATAACCTGCTGCTGAATCTTCTCTTAGAGTTCTGTTCTCCCTAGGCCTTGGGAGAGCCACATTTAAACCCATTTGGGATATTCCTCTCCTCTTGCCCATGCTTGAGAGGGGCCAGCTCCCCAGCCTGGCTTTGTGAAGCCTCTCCCAAAAATGCTGCTGCTTCTGCTCTTCTGAAGCTGCCCGAAATGGAGAGCTGATGGATGGCAGCACTCTGACAATGCCGCTCTTTGCTCACAAGTGTGGCTCACCGCACAATTTAATGTGCACTCTGAAAGACCTTTACTCTGAAGTCTTGGTGCACAGGACTATCTTACAACGAGAAGTTGTAATGCTGCAAGAACTGTTGGAGACACTTAGACCTCTATTTCTGCATGGCAATTCTTTTCCCCAAAGTGCCGTGCAGCTTTTTACTGTGCTATAAACAGCAGGGTATACTTCAGTGGGGACAGGAGAGGATTTCTCTGAAGCTTAAGTAATGCTCAGAGAAAGAGCAAGAACCACACACATTCATCCCCAACGCAGGGCATGCATGCTGCCTCTCTGCTCAGCAGTGAGCCAGGGATGCAGGTTTCCATTTGTCTAATGAAAAGACTGCTTAACATCACTGAAGTTGTGTGTTTAAGGCAAAAGCAGCAATTGCCTCGCTACTGACCTCACTCAACCTGCACAACTGCAGCACAATGGTATGCTAAGAAAAATCCCTGTCTTACTGAGTAGGTTCTACTTGTTCCAGGCACCCAGAGTTATCTCTTGGCAGTCTGGCAGCCCTCAGAAACACATACCACAGGTCTCACCATTCCCCATGCCATTTCACAGCCATGGGCCTTGCGGTCCTACAAACATACGAGCAGCTCTTGTCTCAAAAAAAAAAGTCTGGCTTTGGGATTGTTATGGCCTAAAAAGGCAGGAAGTACACTAAATGGACTCAAATGAACCCCGTTAAAAATACCAATGAGCTCTTTTCCAAATCACAACATTGTAACAACAGCCTGGAGATTTTGGAGGTCTGGCTCACAGTTCCTTAATGTTCAAGCAGTAACCTTTTTATTACTTCTAATCTTTGTGCCAAATGTAAGGCCTGAATATTACAGGTCAGCAGTTTGTGTCTTGTGCTAAACTGCTGTAATTGTTTATTTGTATGTAATGATTATGACCGTTAACATCCTGGTTCTTGTTTAAATTGTGGCTTCTTTCAGCTATGAGATCTATGCACAGGGACTTCCACATCCACGAAAATCAGGCCTCGCTCTTTTATAACTAATAGCTAGTTTGCTTCCCAGGGAAAGCTGACCACATGTCATCCTACCATGTTTTTTACAAAGCCTTCTTCAACTGTGTAGCCTCCACATTTCAGTCTCCAGCAGGAACGCGCCAGCTGCAGCAGAGAATAAGATGATGGAGCACAAGGGGAAAACCTTACCAACCCATCATTCAGCCTTTGAAGAGACGTAGCTATTATATCACAAGGCAACAAGCAAGTAGGGCTTCCACCAATTTCCATGCCAGCAGATTTAAAACTGTGGCTCTGGCAACACGGACACACTGACACCTCTCACCTGCCATCAGCTTATGGAAAATATTTAGATTCATGACCTGTGCTCTAAAACATTTACAGGAAATCTTGCAACGAAGTGGCATAATGGTTTTATTTGCTTGATTGGTTACTTTGAATATCAGCAATAACAAGGTGGCAAAACAAATGTCAAGACTGTAAGGAATAGCTCCTCAACCCTCACTCACATTGCTTATGGCTATACAAGTCCAATTAATTTTCTGAGAAAACTGTGAACCTCAGGAGCTAAACTGTCCATAGTTCAGCTGTCCAAAATGCTGATTTGGTGAGTTTTAGTATCCAGGAGGTGCTGACAGCACCTGCGAACTCCTGAACGGGTCATCTGCACCCCTAGCATGCTGAAAGATCCAGCCTAGAGACACCTTTCCAGGAAATTAAAATCATGTGATCCTTGTGATCTCAGGTTTTATACAAGACCCTGTTTTTATCTCCCAGATTGCTTCTTGGCAAACTTTCCCTGTCTTTTTCCACCTCTCTTTTAAACTCAGCATGCTCATAATTTCCTCCTCGCGAGTGAGTTATCATGGACTTCACTGGCACCTCCTACGTAGTTTTTTAAGTCACATTATTATGAAATGAGGACATAAAGAAAGAGAACAAGAATATCAGGCACCAGATGCTGATTAAATGTAAGGCTCCTTTGTCAGACGTGTAAGACTGAAACATCACAAAGTCTACCACTGGTTCTATTTCCTTTCTCTGTCATGCTCTTCCATCTTAACAGAGCCGTGCAACTCAAGGGGCTCAGGTGCAAGTGAGAATCTGTCCCATGGCCCACATTAAATCTCCTTAAAATAAAGCTCAGCTTGTAATTGCACTTAGAAAGCAAACATATTCTGGAACATGAAAAATAGGATAGGGTAAGGAAGGGTAGGATAGGACAGAGCTGTAAAAAGGCAGCAAACCAAGATAGCTGAGCTGGGAGCATAACTGAAGGCCCACAGTGCACTTGAAGCAGAAATGATGGCACTGGTGAATGATGCTGGTGAACCACCTCATCAGCAGTTCTTAATCGCATTAAGGAGACATCATCAACAGGAAAAGAATTAAGTATTCTACCTATCTGTCTACCTTGAAAGTTAATAGGAAAAGTACCTTGAGTGGTAATGCCACAAAACAGAAATGTAACCCTTCTGCTTGGTTTTGGCTTCAGATGGGGAGTCCTTCCCAACCAGCCCCGTCCTGCTGCCAGACTCCTGCAAGGCCTCAAGTTCTTTACCAACAGAGTGGTGAGGTGCTGGACCAGGCTGCCCAGCGAGGCTGTGGATGCTCTATGTCCCTGGAGGTGTTCAAGGCCAGGCTGGATGGGGCCCTGGGCAGCCTGGTCTAGTATTAAATGGGGAGGTTGAAGGCCCTGCATATGGTAGGGGGGTTGGAGATTCGTGATCCTTGAGATCCCTTCCAACCCTGGCCATTCTGTGATGGCCCAGCACAGCCCCTGCTGCAGGTGGGCACTGGTCAGACTGGGGCTGCCCTGGCACAGGGGTCCCACATGTCTCCTGGCATAAGCAGAGCTCATCCTGGGTCGCTTCCCTCAGGATCCAGCACAATGTGGCAGCACACATCCTGCTCACTGGGACCTGCACTCCCAGAGGCGTTGCTTGCCTGCTCTTTGTCTCACTGACCCGGCCATCAAACCCCCCTCTGCTCACCTGCCGGGTTGGGAATTCGTCAGTACTTCCCTAGCAGGACTAGAGGTGGAAGTTGCTGCAGGAAGAGCACGAGCTGCAGCTCCGACGCCGTTCCGGGAGCTATCGGAGCCGCAGTCCTTCAATTGCACCCAACCGGCGCTCCACACCCGCGAGCGAGGAGCCGGAGTCGGACCCGATGTTCCTTAAGATTCCCTTCCAGCTCGGGATATTCTACGACCTCGCGACACCCTCGGCGACGAGGAAGCTCTCCCCATGGGGTCGGGGGCCGGGATCGGACACCCCGGCACCACAACTCGCTGCCCAACTCGGCGGGGCCCGGCGGGAGGGGCCGCACCTGCCCGGGGCGCAGCAGGGACGGCCCCGCTGTCATCCCGACTCCATTTTATCCCTGCCCATTCTCCATTTGCCAAACGGCCCCGCGAGCCCCCAGCCGAACCCGGGCGGCACGGCGGAAGCTTTCGGAGAAGGAGGGGCTGAGGAGCGGTGTTCGTGGGGGGGCATCGCGCGCCGTGGGGACCGAGGGGAGCCGGGGGGCTGTCCGTGCCCTGCCCGCCCCGCACCGGCCAACGACTCCATCTTGCAGCTTTCGGCGCTCGCACGGAGGGCTCCTCCGGCCCGCAGCCCCCCGGAGGTCCCCCCGAGGCCGGAGCCCCCTGGGCACGGCTCTAACACCTCCCTCCTCTCCTCCCCCCCCCCCCCCCCGCGGTCACTCACGAAATTGTCGCCGCAGGCAGCCTCAGGGCACAGCACGTAGAAGGAGACGCCGGGCTCGGCGTAGAAGTCCATGCGGCGCTCCGTCTCCTCGGCGGCGATGAGCTGGAAGGGCGTGCGAGCGCACCACCGCTCCGCAGCCTCCGCCAGCGCCTCGAAAGCCATCGCCGCCGCCGCGCTCCTCGCTCCTCGCTCCGCGCCCGCCCCCGCCCCGCTGAGGTGCCGGGGTGGCCCGCGGGGAAGGGGGGGGGGGGGGGAGAGGGAGGCGGCGGGCGGTGGGCCGGGCCTGGCCGCCCCCCGGCGGGCTGCGAGGGAGGGGGTTCCTCGGAGCACGCCGATCCCCAGAGCCCGCTCGTTGGGCTCGCTTCTGTCTCGCCGGCGCCGACCCAGGATGTGAGGCTTCCGGGAGGACGCGAGGCGCGCCGAGCCAAGCGGTGCGGGTGGCTCCGGTCGGCGGCAGGCACCGGGCGCGGTGCGCCGTCCGTCCCGTGACGCCGGCAAGTCTGACGTGACACCCCGTCTTCGTCAGCTCCCGGAGGCTGTGGTGCTCCTCTAGGCGCTTGGCCTGGGGCCGTCGCACCCCGCTGGGCGGCCGAGCAGGGCTTGGGGCTCTCGGAGTGCGACGCGCACAAAGGAGCCCCCATCCCGCTGCCGTTGCCCAAGGAGACGGTCACACAGCAGAAAACCCCAGTATGAGCACAGCGGCATGGTGCTGGTAGGGCTGGGACTTGTGTGCGCACAGCCCTCCCAAATCCAGGTAGGATGCAGCGTTTTGGCATCCATCTGCAATGGCAATTTCAAACGGATCGTGTCCCACACAGTGCCCGTGCCTACGGCTTCTGTGCATCTTCAAAGCCCCGTGTGAACACCTTTTTATACCTTAAAACACCACTTTGATTTGTACTGTGCTTGTTGTCTCCCTTCCACGGGATAGAGAAGCTGGCAGGTTTTACTGAGATGTTCAACGCCTCAATGCAGCATGTTCCGCAAAGCCTTTGTCGTATCTGACAGCCCGTAGACACTCATATGCAGTGGCCTCGCTTATTTCCTTGTGTGTTTGTGCTGGTTTCTGTTGCCCTTCACACCAGTGCCCTTGCAGCAGGCTATGAAAATGTCTCCTTTCTTACAGCCCCCCTTTAGATACTGAAAGGCTGCTCGCAAGTCTCTACACAGCCTTCTCTTCTGCAGGCTGAACAGCCCCAGCTCTCTCAGCCTGTCCTTGTAGGAGAGGTGTTCCATCCCATGGATCATTTCTGTGGCCGTTCTCTGGACACGCTCCAACAGGTCCTTGTCTCTCCTTCACTGAGGACTCCCCATTTGGACACTGAACTCCAGGCGAGGCCTCAACAACACTGAGTAGAGGGGCAGGATCGCCTCTCTCAATCTGTTGACCCCACTTCTTTTGATGCAGCCCAGGATATGGTTGGCTTTCTGGGCTGCGAGGGCGCTCTCTTGTCTCATGTTAAATCTTTCATCAACTAGGCCCCCCCAAGTCCTTCTCAGCAGGGCTACTCTCAAGTTCTCCCAGTTTCTGTGCATATCTGGGATTACCTCGACCAGAGCAAAAAATCTTATACTTTGCTTTTTTTGAACCTCGTTAGTTTGATGTCATTGATGAATCTCAGAGTCACAGAATAGCAGCAGTTGGAGGGGACCTCAAGTGATTATTGAGTCAAACCCCTTGCTAAAGCAGGTACCTACAGCAGGTAACACAGGCAGGGTCTTGAGTATCTGCATGGAAGGAGACTCCATAACCTCTCTGGGCAGCCTGTTCCAAGTACTCCATCACTGAGCTTCCTATGTTCAAGTTTTAAGCCATTATTCCTTGTCCTATTATTATGCACCACTGAGAAGAGCCTGGCCTCATCCATTTGTCTCCCACTTCCCTTTAGATATTTATAAACATTAATCACATCCCCTCTCTGTCTTCCCTAGGCTGAACAGACCCAGGTTACTCAGCCTTTCCTCGTAAGGGAGACACTCCAGGCCCTTTATCATCTTTGTGGCTCTCTGCTGGACTCCATCTAGGATATCCCTGTCGTTTCTGAACTGGAGTGGCCAAAACTGGACACAATATGAAGATATTAAAGAGTGTCAATCCCAATACTATAGAGCATGGTTCCCAAAATATCAGATCAAAGGTACAAGTCAGCAGCAATGGTGAATGGATAAACCGATTTTCTGCAGTTTGCACAGACTGGAGGAGATGAAGAAGGGAGATTTGCAAAGGATTCAGTACCTAGAACCTCAGCCCTCCCCTCAGCGATGGGCACAGGCCAGAAGGCTGGAAGCCAGCAGCCCTTAGTGGGGGAGGAAACATGGTGAGGGGTTTGCACTTGTCAGGACTCGAAGACATTAAATGATCCAGGGGAAAGATTCAGGAGACGGACAGAAAGCTGTACAAGCTGAAGAAATAGAGGTCTCCCACAGGTCTGGAATCCAACACATTCAGCTTGTGGACTGGGCCACCTCCAAGATTACTTTTCCTTTATGTTTCTTATGAAGAGCCCTCTTTGGCCTACTTTTGGTGAACTGCCAAGTAATTTGCATTAATTTGCCTGACCAGCTGTAGTAACCCGCTTGTCCTCCTGTGGCCCTCATTATTCACCATTCTGCTGTGCTCTAAATGCAGAAAGGGCAGCGGGGTGAGCTCCAGCGAATTACTGGAGATGCACCCTTAGCGGCTCTGCCACGCTGAACCGTTCTCACAGCTGGCTGATATCTCACAGATTATTCTCCACCTGCCTGCCCTGCTTCTGAGGACACTCAGCTTCCCATAGACTCAAATCTTTAAGGATAGAAATACGTAGTGTCGCAAGCTCTAAATGACCAAAAAAGAGTGAGAAATCTGTAGAAAATAAGGATCCCACTGCTCCCCCAGATCCTGATACCCTCCTTTGAAGTCATTGGCTGAACTTATTGTTTTGGCAGTCGGAAGTCACCAAACGAACGTTGAAAATCTGAGCTATGGAAAGTCCACTCGCTAGTGAGCAGCTTTCCCCAGTGGTGCTGCCTTCTCCAAGATGTGAACTTAAAAAAAATCATCAAATCATCCCAAATTTGTCCTCATCCAAGTCCCTGCATTTTGGAAGATGGTGTGCTAAATGCGAGGGGGAACACAACGATGCAGTTGTACCACGCTGAGGCAATGTGGTGCAAGGTCAGTGCTGTGTGTCCAGGCTGCATTGTGCTGTGCATCTACGGAATGCATGGCACATTGCATCTGTGAGCAGCATGCTGGAATGCAATGTGGGAATATTTAGGTACTCAGCAAACTGGGTGACACTGTGGATCACTTCACTGGAAGTTCTGAAGATATTTCCATCCATCTCCCCTTTAATCTGGCTTTTGAAGTCCATCATGAGATCTGCATCCTACTTCATCCAGGTCAAAAAGGCCGGCTGATTCCAAAAGATGTTCACTTTCCTCGCTTTCTGGAGCACAGGCTGCATACACCTTTAATGCTCAGTGACCTTTGGAAAACAATATTTCTTTCATCTCAGCTATAGACGTGCTGGCAGGAGCGGAGAACTGTGAGCTGCGCTCGGAGCCAACCAGCTGGATGTGGGCAGCCTGGGGGTAAGGGTGGAGAAAGCAGGCAGCATCTGCCTTCACACACTGCCGTGTGCAAAGAGGTTGGCATGGCTCAGCTCCTGCTGCCTTCATCAGGAAGCACATACCTGCATTGCTCTCGCGTATCACTGGCTACACTTTCATCATTGCTTATCAATGGACCTGTGCAGCCTGCGTTGGCAAATGGGGGTGTGTTATCACTTGCTTTATTAAGAGGTGAAATGTTTGATTTTGTGAAGACCTGAATATCATAACACACCATAGACTCTTCAGGCAAACAAATAGGATTTCTTGACAATTTGCTGTCCTTTATTGTACTGAAAGGGCACAGAGATGCAGACTGTTCCTGATTTTCAGATGAATTGCTCCTCTGGTGTAAAAGATACTCTCATAATAGTCCCAAATTAGCTGATTGCTTGAAGTGCCAGAATACTTAATGCTCTGCTATTTTAAACATATGGAAATTGATTCAACACTTATCATCTATTTAGAGATGTAAATTTATTGAAAAAGATGCCACTTCTTCCTCAGCTCCAGGCAAGCTCCGACGCTTGGTTTTCTGGGCACAGGCAGGTTTTTACAAGGCCCAGTGATTTTAACTGTGGTAATTTACATTCTTTCTAAAGGCAGAAGTAAAGGAAAATTGACTGTATTATCTACAGAGGAAATAACCCATCAATACGAGCACTGGTGTAAACTGACACGGCTATGGCTGTATCTGCTATGTTGTACCATGAGGACCTTATAGCAGGCACAGACACTGACCCAGGCTTGGGCACAAGCTCCTCTCACAGCTGCTCTGGCAGTAGGGCCCACACCGACATCGGCAGCGTGGGCTTCTGTCACTGCAGCACTGGGACACAGTCATAGGAAATGATGGAGTGCTAGCAGTGACTGCTGTCACACTGGATGGGTGAAGACACAAAGGGCAAATACAGCTAATGGACAGCATCCAAAGGAGGCTATAGAGATGGAGAAGGGTCTGGAAGGCAAGGTGAGGCGCGGCTGAGCTGCCTGTGTTTGCTCAGCACAGAGCGGAGGAGCTGAGGGGAGGCCTGATGGTGGCTGCAGCTCCTCACAGGGAGCGGAGGGGCAGCGCTGAGCTCTGCTCTGTGTGACAGCGACCAGACACAAGAGAATGGAGCTGTGTCAGGGGAGGGACAGCTGGGGGTGAGGTGCCAGTGGATGGTGGGCATGGAACAGCCTGCCCAGGGCTGTGAGCACGGCACTGAGTGCTGGAGATCAAGGTGCATTTGGACGGTGCTCTCAGACATTGGGTTTGGGTTTTGGGTGGTGCTGTGTGGAGCCAAGATTGGACTCGATGGTTTTTGTGGGTCCCTTCCAGCTCAGAATATTCTGTGATTCCGTGGTTCTAAGGCAGGCACCCCTTAGAAAAGGGATCTGTGTTCCCATGTAATGCAGCCAGAGCTGCTGAAAGCACAAAGCATCCAGCATTTATCTGCAATCCCTGCAATGGCAAGCCCTAGGCTAACATCAGACATGCGAGGTCAGGATGGGGTGAGAAAATATGTGTCCGGCCTGGTTGTAGCTCTGCCTCTGGATCCTTCCTTTGCATTTGGTGCAGTCACTTTACATCTCACATAACAGTCAGATGGAGATTCATGTGCATTCCACAGGAATGTTGTTCATGCTTTAACATTTGTGAAAATAGGAGTTTCTCAGCTATTTAATCATGTGTTATTATTCAGCATGATTCATCTACTAATACCATGGCTATAAAGTTTAATGTTGTGCTCTGGGATCCAGCAGCATTTTTTAGTGTGCTTCTTCTCCTGGTATTTTCACAGAGGGGCTGGCTCAGTGTTAGAGAGCACTTACACAGTGAATGCCCCAGCCATCTCCACTCACTGTGCTCTGGTTTGCATCACGAAAAGGGCTCACAGAGTGGATTCCTCTCATATGAAAGGCACATGGTGTGAACAGTGCAAACTCAGCAGCCTCCTGCATTATGGACCCATTCCCAGGCTGTACTGCTCACCAGCACAGGCACAGCTGTAGTGTATTCACTGCACCGTAGAGCCTCCTGATGGCATTTGGAAAGTGAGTGGATGGGCTGGATTCATTAACTGCAAAACCCAGTCTCTTGACTAGCTAATATCTAATTAAAGACTGTATTTTCTTGACACCTGCCTTTTTATGATGCTGCCTTCAGCCTCAGTAGCACAGAAAGAAACTGGGTGCTGTTCTCAGTGTATAAAGCACTTTAAACTTTATCCCAGCCATGTCCCAAGTGCAGCCTGGCCCAGCCCACCCTGCAGCTGCCCCTTGCCATCATGGCAGTGGCTCACCCAACAACAACTACACAGCAGTGTGCTATTAACACTGTGCTGACTGAAACCAAGACACAAGTAGAATTATTATACTTCTTATATCTGTCGTCATTTCCATGGAAATAAATAGGAGGCATTACTTTTGGAGAACCCTACATATATTCAGCCCAAAACAATTCCTCCTCACTCAGTGCAGTGCAGGCAAGCCAGCAGGTTGGACAGCCATGCTTTTGCATTAACCTGAAGAAACTAATGTGCAGTAAACCAGGGTTACTATAGAACTCTTTTTGGAAGTAAATGCTCTGGAGACCAGGTTCAATCAGTATCCTCCAGTGGGATGTGGGGATCTCCTTTGTCTTAAGGCCACGACTGAACACGAGCTTGGTTGTTTTTGTCAAGGGTTATAAAGGGTGGCAGTAGGAAAATGCTAAGGAGGGGTCATAGCTGTGGAAGAAAAAGCCAACCCCCCAAGTTACAAAGGGGTCTTGGTAGAGTTCAGAGGTTGGCTGTGGTTGTGTGGAAGTGAAAAATTGTTTCTTATTTACAACGTGCAGGGAAAGCTTTCCTACAGATCAGGCCATGCAAAACTGTGCCTCATATAGGGTGGTTTGCACATGGATGCCCATGGAAAGAACTGTTTTCACAAAAGTTCAAGAGAATTAAAATCATAGAGGGAATGATGAGGATTCAAAAATGCATGCAAATTAATCTTCTGAATGGAAATGCTACTCAAGAGAAACAGAGAGAGATGTCCAAGAGTTCCCAAATGAATCAGGAGCCCGTGCTTCTCTGAGTGTCAACATTTTCCCAACCCGCTCTCTTCAGATGACACCCACGGACTCACAAATGGAGCCTGAGGCCAGAAGATCCAGGCTTCTCAGAGCTAATCCCAAAGCTGATACCACGCGGTAAGACCCTTCTCCTGCTGGCAGGCTGCAACAGTCAGTTGCAAATGTATTTGCTCTAGGTTGTCAGTACAGATTCCTTGGAAGTTAGACATGGTTACTTTTGAAAATATTACACATCTGTGACTTAGAAAGCCAGTTTTCAGCAGTTGTTTAGAAAGTTTCAAGCGTTGTTAAAGTAGCTGGAATCACAGCTTTGTTTATACAAAAGAAAATCTGAACATTTCCAACCCCCAGACTAAACTGGAAGAAGAGTGCATCTTTTTTGCTGTGTTTAAGGAAGCTTCAGCCATTGCCCTTGGTGTTTATGGTACAGCAATGCACTGATTTGGCAGTACTTTGGCCAAAGACTTGAAGTGCAAAAAGTACAGTCCATCGGGTGCATTTTGCTGTATGACACCAGAAGATGTACCAGAATTTACAGATTCGATGAGATTTCAAGCCAAATATACAGGATTCCTGCCAAGAAATCCCATAATTTGTCTGATTTATTTAGTCAGCAATGGTTTTAAAACACATGGTCCAACTGCAATCCAACAGCACACAGAAAAAAAGAAGTCAGCCTTGTTCTGGCCCCTGCTCCCACCCACAAAAGGCCAAAATGTCACGTGTGGGCACACAAAACCCACTGGCACTAAATGAAACAGCAGCATCAACTGTCTCACCAAAACTCTTGGTCACATCCCTTTAGCAAGATGTTTTTAAGTGGCCTCCAATACTTATGGTGAATTTTACTTATAATAGTGATGCTAAATGCATGCAGCTAGCGCAGGCCAAGGCTCAGTGAGAGAACACCCTCACAGTAGTAGCAGGAGCTCAAGGGCCTCTCCCCTCACATGGAATCAATAGTATTGGATGGTCCTTAAAGACCACCTAGTCCAGCTGAACAGGGACACCTACAGCCCCACCAGGTGCTCAGAGCCCATCAGACTGACCTTGGGTGTCTCCAGGAACGGGGCACCCAACTCCTCTCTGGGCAACCCGTGCCAGTGCACCATCAGCCTCACTGTAGAAAGCTACCTCCTGATGTCTGCCCTTCTCATGGAAGCCAGAGCTGGGTTCAGTCAGCTTATCTCCTCAGGACAAGATTTGGGTGCACAAAGTACGCTGACATTCAACTACTTCAGATTTACTCGTTTGTCCCAATGATTCCCCAACATCTCAGCTTTTGTTTTGACACTACTTTTATTTTCCTTTCCTATCTACGGACCGCGGATACAAGGGTAATAAAAACCTCTGAACAACCAAGTGAATTTAACACATCACCACTCATTGTTACCTGAGAAAATCAGGCGATTACTGATAATAAGTATTCTCCATTACATGCAATTCCAGGCTTCATTTCTCTTAGTTTGCAAATTAAAAAATAAAGAAATACATGCATGGATTGTTGAACTTCATTTTTATTCACGTAAATAGACTTTGAAGGAGGAAAGAAGGCTATAAAGCTTTGCCCAGCAAACTGATTTTATACATAACCACAAGCAGGCACATGGCTAGTCTGTAAAAATGCAAATTGTGAAGATCAGTCTCGGCACAATGCCTCAAAATTGGAGCATCACCCCTCTGAGTTATTCTGAGCAACGCTCAAGAATACTATGATTCCCCTGTTAGTTCTTCTCAACAAGCCAATCTTTTATATTTGCATTAAAGAAATGAAAAAGTAACCGTATGGATTCAAGGAGATTGTCATAAATTACAGTTTAAATCATCATTGACTATCAGTACTAAAACAATTCTAGTTAAGGGAAAAGTCATGAGCAGGCCCTGTTTGCTGGTGAAGTCTTAAGGCAAGTCAAAGCACTGCAGTGGTGGAAGACACTGAACGGAAGAAACCATCAGAGACTAATGCTGACCTCACCAAAGCCAGTGGGCAGCTCTCCCATGAACGTGAAGAAGTGTTTACTTTGATTCAATTCATTCTGATAATTGCATTCCATATGCATTGTTTTTTCGCATTGAAACTAATTGTCATATAAAAGTGTTTACGAGTAAAAAATTAGTCTAAGGTGCTAAGACCTGCTAGTGCTAAGATAGAACCATCTGGAACACTTTGCTCCATTAAGAGGTTTCATCAAAAAGTATTTTAGCCCATTTATTTCTCTAGCCTGTTAAATATATCCCCAGTCAACTAACTCAAAGAGTTCTAAATAACCACTTTTCTGCAAGTTACTTCAATTCCCATTTCCATCCGAATAGAACTCGCTGCAAATCACCAACAACAGATAAGTAACATTTAGGGCTCCTCAGCATACAAGACATCAAACTTTGGAAGCCCATCAAAACATCAGGCTGGCAATAGCTTTAACACTGACGTTCATTAAAGGACACATAACGAGGGGGCGGCTGGCTTCTCTGCCCTACGAGCTGCCCACCGATGTTTCCACAGGGCTGACCTCCATCAGACACACCACGTACCTGTGGGCAGGGTACATTCTAGAAAGCTTCTCAGGGAGGAGATGCCTGGAGCCACTTGTGATAGTGGGAGGGAGGGGACAGGCCGGTCCCACACAGGCAGGGACTGCTCTACAGCCATGACCAAGCTGTGGGCCGCCACGTTTCTCACCAGCCCAATGGGAGCCATTTGTCGCAGCCTGGGAGCGCGGCACGCGGCTGAAATGCTCACAAGCTGCAATCCTGACACAACACACCTCCAGGGGACACAAAGGGTGGCTGAAATGTAGCAGCGATCGGCATCTGCATGGAAATATGCTGCTGTGGTTGGAGGGGAGGAAATGGGAGGTAACCATAAACCATGACCTTGAGTACAAACACAAAGCAAGGCAGAAACTGACTGCGAATAAAGCTTTCCTGCTTGCTGATTTAAACCACAGTTGAAGTGGTGATTCAAATCAGTGCAGCCCACTGTTGTCTTATCCTCTTAAGTTCCATGTATTTTATTCATACATAATTAGTAAACTTCCTATGACGTGTCCTGGATTTTAGAGTGTATATGCAGCCAATGACTGAGGCAAAGAAAACGTCTCACTGCTGCTTTTCTTTTAAGCACAAGCAGTAATACTGTGAGCACATTTACTCACAGAAGAAGAATAGGAGAAAAAAAAAACAAACCAAAAACCCCAAACAAATCACATCAGCTGTGGCTTTACATCAGTGTATTTCATAATTGTATGTTAAAATATGTACCCACATCATAAAACACTTTAAAAAAAACAATTATTTTTAAACGTTATGTACAGTAATGCAAAAATATGCCTGAATATGTATCGAATGCAAAAAAATAAACCATTTAATAAAATCTCCCTTCCAATGACACAAGTATCTGCTCTTCGATACCTTAAAAAAAAAAGGAAAGAGCTCGGTAAACAAACAGGAGTTACAACACAAACTATCAGACAAAAGCAGTGCAAAGCAGACATTAAAGAATGGAGAGGCATCCAATCCAGTTTAATTCCAACTGGATTACACCACAACTGCAGTGTCACTCAGCCTACATCACTTGAATTTGGGGTTTAAAAAAGCCTTGTGCTCAAGATTAAGAGGCTGCCCTGGAACTCATTTCCATCAGAGCAAGAAGTTAATGATAATCCAGCTGAGCACCCTTTAAGCCCCCTTAAACAGGGGTGAATTTCATGGTAAGCAAACATTTCTTGCTCTGTGTAATTCTGCCAAGCACGGAGATCACATCCAACAAACAGTATGGACTAAAGTCTACCTGGAAGCTGTGGTGGGAGAAAGGCTCGTGCTGTTTCACAGTTGCTTCGTCATCTCCTCTTTCTGCATCCTTTAGGAAACTGCAAACAAGGCTCTGGGTCTTACCATTTCAGCAAGTCCATTATCTCCTATTTGTGACACTGCAATTTCATTGGCAATCATGCTCCTACGTATTTCTAGGACTAAATGTCTGAATTAAATTAGGTGCTTTATTTGCATGAGAAAATGCTGATCTGGATCTTACTTGGATGTGCTCAGGTGACTGACGTATATCCTATATCATGCTAGAGTAGCTGCCCTCAGAGCACAGCTGACCTGTATGTGAAATATAGCTCTTCTTTGTAAAAGCAATCTGAAGAGGTTTCAGTATTGCTCCCTATGTGAGAGGTGGCAGGAAGCTCCATTTAAAGACCTGCTTATAAGGCACTGGTGCAGCAAGGTTTGTGACAAACATGGTTTTATGATTTATCCTTTCCAACTATTGAAAAGTATGTCCTTTAAATCAATCATAAATAGCAATAAAAACACATTAGAAAAGTCCCAAATCAAATAAATCAACTTAGTGTTGATGCTTAATTTATAACAGTCCCACTTCAGTGCACACTCTAGGTTCTGCATGGTTGTTGTTGTTTTTTTTTTTTTAAACTCATTGTTGGCACGCACTCACCCTATATTACAAAAGCCCCCCAACAAAGACACAATGGGCTGAATATCTTCCACTATGGACTGAATATCTCCTACAAATAAGAAATTTTCGGATGACATGATGAAGTTACATGTTAAGCTTACAAATAATGAACAGATAAGAACACAGGGGCATATACTGGCTTCCCCACTGTACACACCTATGTAAAGCTTTTAAAGAATAAGAATATACACAAAATATACACTCAATTTGCAAAGTAAAACAGCCCTCAACATCTGATATTTTACAAAGTTACACATTCTTTCTATTAAAATTCAACATGTGGAAGTATTCCTGTGCCAGATCCTCTTTGTAAGCAATATGATCACTTCAAGGTAATTTAGTTCTTCATGTATATGTAAGAGAAGCAGGAAAAGCTCAGCTTCTAGTCATCACTGTCACTCCCAGATTCACTCAACTGCAAGTCATTTCCTATGGGAAACAAAAACAACAAAACACAAGAAGTGGGTAGGCACATTTAATTGCAATCAAACCAAAGTACAGCCACATGTACACTACAAGATAAAAATAAGCACAAGAACTGAATGCAAACGTCATCTCTGTTTAAGGGAGTTGTTCACCATGCCCAAGAGCATTAAGAACTGCACAGGGTTCATACACACCCTGATCCAGGTCCGACACAGCCACGTAATCTGCTCCCCAGTGGGAGGACAGCACTCCCTTTGCTAGCAGCTGCAGAAGGCATCCCACAGCATCCACCCACCAAGCTCCTCTATACAGCTCTAGAACAAGGCATTGAGGAACTCACTGGCTTTCTTGACCTTATTAAAATAGACTTTGTTGTTTTAAGGCAGATTGGGTAACCAATGTAAGGTCTCCACATGTCAGTAAGCCAGAAATAATGTTAGAGCCAGAAATAATGTCAAAGCTACTGGCTGAAATCAGCTGATACAGGACATGAAGGTTAAGGAAGGCCAAGGGCAGCCCTCCAAGGAGCAAAGATCTAACACAGGAAGGACTGGAAGTGGATCAAAGCGACAGTCTTAGAGCCTGTCTTGCAGAGCACTTGTAACCTGGGGAAGTGGATGGGGTAAAAGCGTGCAATAATCACGCTTGAGTTCTGGTTACTGAACCCAGCCCTATGGGTGCTCTTCCAAGATGCTGTCCCAAACACAAGTCCTCTGCAGAGCAGCCCTGCAACAGCTACACCTTGGATTTCTTCATCTCTTTCCCTCTTTTGGGGAAATTTGAGTTACGGTCACCAGTGACTTGAATAGTCAATATTAATCAGGGCAGAAATCACTGCACAAAAAAAGAGGAGCTGCCTCAACAGCTCCCAAATCCTACATGGGTCAGAGATTCCTGGAGTAACTTTTGCAGTATTGCAGCCCAAAAGAAGCAGGGAAGAGGCAGCTCACCAACAGAAACAGGGACATGGAAGGAGTCCTGCTGACTTTGCTGAACTTTGGATTGCACCCAAGTGCTACCTCAGGCATTCGCTACTGTCAGGAACACTGTCTGCCTTTGCCAGTTTACCAGCAAGCCTTTTCAGTATCATCTGTATAATACCTAAACTTGTCCTGAAGCTGGAAACCCTACATTTATCTGCATTTGAACTCTACCAGTTCCCTTTTTGTGGATTGCAAGAGATGCACTCAAACATGCCTCAGGAGAAATTTAAAATAAATTATGATAAATAAGTTATGGTTTCTTATAAATGTAGTATTTTAAGTCCACTGAACCTGATCCAGCGTAAAGCCTAATCCGTGTTTTCACATTACAGTAATTCTTACCCTCCAGTGCACCATGTCCACCTGCACTAATGTTCTGCTGTTCACTCTTTCTACTTGGAGGCCTGAATCGAGACTCAGCATGGTCAACAGGGGCCACCATGCTGATGCCCACAGGTTTCAGACCAGACTGAAGCAATCTCCACAGCTTCAGATACGTCTCAGCCTTCTCTTAAAAAAAAAAACAAAACACCTGTACACATACTTCAGCCATTGCACCTCTTTGGGATTACTGTTGGGCAAACTGTACTTCATGAAGCTAGCTTAACACGCTAGATAAGTGTCTCAAGCAGCTTTCCAGAGTAATAAGACAGAAGCTTTACTTACGGAGCGTGCTCATGAGCTGATTGCTTCCTTGTGGCCTGCTGGTGCCGTTAGCAACAGCATTCCTATTGTTATACTGCTGGTGAGGTGGCTGGGAAGGGGAAACATGTGCTAGCTCTTCCCCCTCACTGCTGGAGCTTTCATCTTCGCTTCCAGATGAGCTTTCTGAGTCCGATGAGCTGCTTCCACTGCTGCTACTCATCTGCTCAATAATTTCAACCTCTGCTCTCAGCTCTGAAATAAAAGGACACTGATCTGGTTGGAACCATGAATAAGCCTCATGGAATTTGGGAAAAGAATACGAAAATGCAATAGTTTAGTCAAGTACAATTTATAACATCAAAATAGCTCATATGAAAAAGAGAGAATCAGGAAAGAAGAAACAAACCATCCCGACATTTTTTCAACCCAGTTGTTGCAGCTGAATTAGAAGAACAGCAAAGTTTAGTGCCACAAAACCTTCATTTCTGTTATTATTACTTATAAACTTTACACTTACGAAAGTACTTCTTGCTTCATTATTTTCCCATAAGATTTTTTGCTTTAAATACAAACTAAACACATTTTCTCAATGAGCCTTACAGGCCAAAAGCCAGCCCTTTTTCTTTTTTTTTTCTTTTAAAGCATTTAAATATGCAGGATTCTAAATTCTGGTAGAAGTCAGTGACATTTAGGCTTCTGGTAAATGCAAAGAGAGAGAGAAAGCATAGGCATATGACCACAACAGAAGCTGCTTTGACTTAAGAGTGTATGAAACTGCTCCAGCACAAAGTCACACAGCTCATTTTAAAGAAACTCAGGAAACAGATAAATGACATCAGGTAACTTAGCAGTGGGACAGGCAAGAACAGATGAGAACCTTCACACACTGGAGAGTAGTGACAGTGGTGCCATAGAGCCAATGAGTAGCCATGGAAAACGGACTGCTCTGAAACTGGGAAGTTATTCAAGTCAGTCACACCTCACTTTATGGTTACCAGCATAAAGAAATAGTGGAATAGCATGACAGCTTCATCAGCAAAAGTTGGTGCTGGCTGACCAACCAGTTACTATGCAGACCTTAAGGTAAGTCACAAACCATTCCACGTTGTTAAATTTGTTGTAATTACAAACCCTGTTAGAGGAATATTTTTTTTCCTGTATCTATGCACAAAGCTGAGTATCTAACTACTTACTTCATGTAGGAAGGTTTCCAGGAAGGAACAATATTCACACGTGTTATTCAAAGTATAAGGAACCATCAAAATTTAGGCTCTCATTGTGCTAGCAGTTCTACACCCACAAGGTAAGAACTCAGTGCTTATCCTGGACAACTTAAGGGCTAAAGAAAAGAAGATGAAAGAAGAGACAACAGAAACACAATTGTGCCTACCCAACAAATGGAGAACTGACACTAGGAGTAATTAACCTTAGATCAGTCTTGAGAGTTACTCAGACTGAGATGAAGCACAACTCCTGAGCTAGGGACATCTTCCTGATATGGCATAACCAGAGCATACAAAGCAAGTCCCTCCTTCATGTAAAAATGGCACAGTTTTAATTCTTACTGTCTTCAGACCACGCACAAGTAAATGCGAACAACTGGAACTCTTCTGTTTTTTAATAAGATCAGTTTTCCTTGGGCTGCTTAACACTTCAGTGTAACAGCTAAGTTTTCAGCCTCCACATAATTTGCTGGCAGGAGTTCCCCCAGCTCAGCAGGTATTGCTTTCAGAAATTAACTTTTCCGTTGCCTGTTCTGAAGCTGCTACTTTTCAATTTCAAAGTTCAGAGCTCAATTTCAAGTGCTATAGCTATATTGAATTAGAGACAAGGAAGGCATATTGAAAGAGAACAAGTGTATTACTAACTCCAGCTGGGTATTTAGTGATAATGAGGTTGTTCCTCAAATCTACTTTCTGAAGTGAGATCCCCAACTAGATCAACTGTGGTTTTTGTGCTTTATTAGTATGCCAGGCAAAATTTACCTTTTCATCATTAAGACATAGCATGAGAGACCATTGGAAGTGGGGGGAAAAATATGCAATTAGGCCAACAGAAGCTGTTATTTTGTACTGTAATGACTTTCTCAGTCCTTCCCAACAGAGTCTTACAAGCTTTACAAATCCATTTCATGGCTGGAATCTGCTACATGTAAAAATTAGTGCTGTTAAGTCGGTGTTCTTACCTACCCTTATTTAATATTTCAAATGATAAATGTTCTCTGTGTTCAAGGCTAAGAAAGACATAGGGGAGAAGTAAACAGGAATAAAAGCACTTTCCCTTTAAATATTTTTTTCCTAGCTTCACAATATGAAATTTCCGCATACTTTTAATAAGGATAAGAATCATTAGCTGTAAGTTACAGTGTTGCTAACACTTTGCTACAATATTCTGGATTGCAGCAAGCACAACCACATACAGACTGCAGTCCACAAAGCAAGAAGATTCAATAAATAGGTCTATAGAAAAGTGAGTGAGAATTACAGTACTTACTGAGGTAGAGTCTATGGTCAAAAAGGAGTGTCTTGGTATGTAGAAGTGGAAAGAACATACCAATCCAGAAAGCAGCTTACAAAACAGTGGGAAAATAAGAATCAGAAAAGGATGGTGAAGCAATCCAAGAGAAATGGGTGTTGAAAGGGAAAGGATGCAATAGGAAGTGCTCTCCAAGACTAAAGAAGGAAAACAAAAAGTCTTAGCAAGGAGTTTGAACTCAGTATGGTAGGTGAGGAGAGAAATGAAGGAAGGAAGTGATGCAAGCTGGTGGTTGGGAAAATAAAATTAACCTAGCTAACACAGAGATGAGTAGCAGCACTGGGAGGTTTCTGCTGGGAAGGAAGAGACCTGGAAAAACCCATATGAGAGCTCTGGATACAAGGAGGGAAAGGGATGACATCTTGGCTGAAGCAGTAAGGTAAAGCACACACACAGATAAATCATAACACCACCAACACCATGAAGGGCAAGGACTGCAAAGGTATGTGTGTTATCAGTGACAGTGGTTAAGGATGGAAACTCAGCTCAACGCCATTTTCTAATCAACATTTGCCTCAGAGAGGCTGTTCTACTTCCTTCCAGGTGCCTTGTCTCTTAGCTCCTTGAGTCTACAATTCTAAATGTCTTTTCTCTGGAAAGATGAGGAAAAAAGTCATTGTTTACACTACTGTGGCTGAGCCAACGATGACTCCAAAATCTTGCAGGAAAAAATGGCCTGCTTTAAAAATGTCAGAGTCTGCATTTTTCAATTTGCCTGTCATGCTTAGTGCAGTTACAGGTATGGAAGCCTCAGCTAAATGCTTCCTTGCAATGCCTCCAGTTAAAATAGCTATGCATGTACATACCTGTACCTATACACTAAGCTGAACAATGAAAAAAAAATCAGACCTTTCCTAGACCACTTTTTGCTCCTCAAGATCAAGCTCCTCATGCTGATGAGCCTTTAAGGCTTAAAAGATGACAAGAGTCAGGATGTGCAGCAGCTAGCTTTAAGAAAGCTTTTCACACAGTGTACTTTTGAGCATTTGCCTTAATTGAATCTACATCATCTGAAAAGGCTGAGATTGCCAGGGGAATCTTTTGCATCTGGAATGTTACAGCTGCAGGTTTACTTTCAGGAAAAGAAAATGGCTTACTGTTTTATACTGATAGTCCATGCAGTTTTTAAAAGTAAAAAAAATAATAATTCAACAGCCTTTCTCAGCAGGGCTCTTTTCTGTGTGTATTTTATACCAAAGGCCCTAATCTCTTCCTGTAATTGTGGCTAAAGGTTCTTGCCTCTTCATTCAAAACAAATAGGCCACGCAGGATTTTCAACTAAAGCCCTAACCTTGGGCTGCAAGACTACCACAGGCTTTTGGAAATAATGTCACTCAGCATTAGGGAGAATAAGGCTGTATGTTCATAGCAGACTACTTGCTGTTAATAATGGTATGCAAGCTGGAGAGAAATCATCTTGATTTTGGCATTTTGAATATGCAGAGATGGCAGCTAGAAGAGGCAGTACTTCACAGTGAAGTGCAACAATTTTGGTGGAGAAGTCCTTGAGAGACAAATACTGTTCTGTGGCATAATACTTACAAGACTACAGCTGCCTTTTAAATAAATAATACCTGCTCAGATTCTTAAGCATTGAATCTATAGTTTCCAAACCAGATATACGTTTATGTGGTTCTTTCGTTAATGCGTGCTTTAATTATGTCAATATTAATTAAAACATCTCTGTCATGGTCAAATACGTCTCATGAATGGCAGTAATCTCATGTACACAAATGGCTATCATGTTGCACTTTTGCAAATGTTCACTGCTTAATGATTTTTGATCATAAGTAGCCACGTATTCAAAAGAATAAGCTCTTACCCTCTCTGTTCCTCCTTTCATGCAGGAGGACAAGATAAAAGCTTGCACAGCAAAAGACTCTTCTAGTGCAGGACCCTACAGACAGCCTCCCAAAGGCCTCTCTGCCTGCACAAAGGACTGGTTTAACTCCCATGTGTTCTGCCTCTGTCCTCAAGCACTGCTATTTGGACAGCTGCAAAAAAGGATGGATGCAAGGACTGACTGACCTGGAAGTCATCTGGAAGTCACCTAGAAGTCAGCTCATTCTTATGGGGAGTTGAAGGAACGCACAGCTGAGGGTAGTGGAGGTAAGCAAAAACCTACACTGGGCTTGGCTTAAAACTACTGTTAAACATCACAAGGGCTGTGTCTTACCACACCCTTGAATAGGGCATACTGGGAGCAGGGAGAGTCATAGTGCCACAGCAATGTTTTCAATGACCTCCTGTGAGGATTTTAAGTTCTGTGCTATGTCCATTAGAGAAGAAGCATAGAATTTCATCTTTACGTTTGTTGTTTCATACACCAGAGTTAATTCAACCACAGGAAAAGCCACTGCTTGAACGGAAAGAACACAATCTTTTCACAGCTTAAAAGTCTTTAACCATAAAGATACACATCAAAGGACTGGAGACTATCTTACAGCTTCTGCATTTAAGTTCTCTTAATTGTTTTTGTTATACAATGGTGCCACTTTAGCCCTACCTTTGCCAAGTACTTTCTCATTAGTAGATGGTTTAGTAATGCTGATGCTCTCTATCAGGTGTGTCCAACCTACAGGCTGCACACAGCCTGGGGCAGCCAGTAATGAGCCCCCATAAGATTGTAAACTTTTAATGTTTTTCTTTGATTTTTACAGATACTTCTCATGAGTCGATTGCACGAGGCTCAAACACAAACTGAGCAGGGAATAGTGGAACAGTGCAGAGGGCACAGCGCAGGGCTGACTGCCTTTTGCACCACCACACACACAGGTGAACTGAAACCTGCATGTGTTGCACATGACACGTGTCGTGCCACTTGGCATAATGCAGTCATTGGCCACAACAATATTTTAACCCACCTACCCCTGTGTGTGCCTGTGAAGACGCGTGTTTTATTAAGCAGACATGTAAATTTTCTTATTTCATTACTGAAGTTGGGCTTGTGTTATTTTGTAAAGTTATTTAATAAGTTAACATGTTCTCTTTGGAAGAAATACCCGCAATACTCATGCAGTGCTGACAAGTTTTGTAATTTTCAACGTTTCAAAAAGTTCACAAGAAGTATGAAACAGTTGGGTGATTTGGTTTTTTCATGTGGATTTGGCTGCTCATTTTAATGAGTTAAACATGTGTCTTCAAGGTGAAAACCAGCTTATCTGTTCTATGTTTCAAACCAAAGTAGCATTCCAAATGAGACTTAAACTATGGCAAGCTCAAGTAATGGCAAATAATTTTATGCATTTTGATATATTGGCTAAATACAGTCCTGTGAACACTGAAAAATACGCAGCTGTGCTTTCTGTTTTGATAAAAGTTTGAAAATAGGTTTCAAGATTGCAAAAAAAAAAAAAAAAAAAAAAATCACCTTTGTGTGTATGTGTGTATTTGTGACTCCATTTTCAACCAACAGAATTGTATAACCAGTGAATTTTCAAATGAAATATATAGAATTACAGTCAGACATTCAACTTGAAGACAAAATTTAATCATGTCTCTTTTCTAAACCTTCATAAGCTCTATCTGATCAGAGAGAAATACCCCTTGCTTCACAGTCACCTTGTTCACATCACTGCTTTTTGGCTGTACGTACAGTTGTGAACAAATATTTTCAAGGATGAAGCACAGGAAGAGTAAAATTAGATAAAAAATCTGTGATGGACACATGGAGAACTCACTGAGAATTGCAACCACTGTCATCAAACCAGACACTGATGCATTAGTTTCACAACACGAAGGTAGTTTTATAAAATCCACTAGTTTTATGTTTCTGTTGCCCTTTTTAGTTTTAATACAAATATATAAAAATAAAAGAAGTTTTTCACTTATATAATATTAATTATGTTATATGTGTATTTTATATGCAGCCCAAGACAATTCCTCTTCATGCAATGCGGCCCAGGCAAACTGAAAGGTTGGACAGGCATGCTCTAGATAATCAATGGTGGAAGTGACAGTAAGTGCTGAAAGGTTGAGAAATGCTTAGAAAAATAGAAAGAGCACATAGTGAAAGCAGAAAGCAAACTGCCCAGGTATTTTCCCTCTTTCTTTTCAGCCTTTAAAGATTCTCTCTATGAAATACCAATTCAACACTCTACTTTTAGTACAAGTCAGGTGTTCTTTAGTTTGATTTTAGAAACCAAACTCAATAGATCATTTGTTTGGAGGTACTTTCCAACAGAAGACAATCATGTGGCAAAAAACTCCAAAACTATAACAGTTCTGAATGATGTGACATATTTTTAGACTGCTAGAAAATAGTTTTTGCAGTACAGATGTCACAACAGACAAACATAATTGTTCTGCTGTAAAAACATGACCTTTACCAATTGCCATGTATATGCAGAAGAGCACCCCCCCTTATTTTAAGTATCTGATTATACATTATATATAAAGACACTTAAAATTTACAACTGATTCAGTTTTTAAATTGATATATAACCTGATAGCTTTCTCCTTACCTATTACACGGGAAATAAAAATGGCAATGCAGCTAAGGGAACTGTAGCTAACAAACTCTCAGACTTCGATTCTGTCTGCTGACCAGCATCCAGGTATTGAAAATATTACTGCTGTGAAAGAGTGAAACCAGTCAGCACCTATACAGACACACAGACAGCTCAGCTGTAAAAGTGTCACTTAGTGATTATCAAGAACTGAAAAGACAAAAAAAAGCCCCACTAATAATCAACACAGACTGGGAAATTAACATAGGCTAAGTCTAAAGGCAAAAGTAGCTATATGGGATAAGGGAAGAGATCCAAAAAGAAAACACTAGGAGAAAGAACAGCCTTAAAAAGAATGTAATTGTGTCTGGTGCCAGATAAGTAACCTAAGATAACCAAATAAAAATCTCAATTTAAGATCTTCCTCATTCTGACAGTATTAACTGCAGCAAAATAACTCCAGCATGAAAGGAAGGACTTGGGCAAAGAAAGTGAGCCCACAGTGAAACACTGAGACAATACATTGCCTAAGGAGACACAGTTGAGGCAACAGTCCCTCGAAGTGCTTCAAGACACTTGAAGAGCAGGTACAGCACTATATGGCAGGTGTGATAAAAGCTACAGAGGAGCCATGGTATTGGAAGCAGTTGGCTTGTTCTCTCCTTCATCCTTCCCCTACTAGCACTGCTTGACATGGCACAGACTCCAGTTCCTGTAATGAGGACACAGTCACTGAGCCTTCCTGCTAAATGGTTCTGACCTTGCTTTACACAGGGTTAACCCCAAGCTACTTGACTGCCTCACTACATCTTGGATCAGCAGCTGTCACCGTTGTCTAAAACACCCATTCAGCCTGTCTAGCATTCAGCTGCAGTAACTTCTATCTTCTGAATTCACACTTCTTTTGTTGTCTTTCCATATCAGAGAAATAGTTTGGAAGAAAGAAAGTTATTTACAAGGAGGAAGCTCTCTCATACCAGAAAACACTGCAGTATAAATAGCTATATGCTGGCAGAAGAGAATAGATAATTCATCTTTAAGATGAGATATAAGACAACAAACCAATTGTAAAGAACCAGCTTCTAATCCCTGAACATTCTAACACGTTTTTATACATTGTAAGTCATAATTTTTATTAAAAAGAAGAAAAACAATCCAAACCCAGAAGTCACACACCCTTCTTTACCTCTCTTAATGTCATCCAGTTGAGGCTCAGGTGAAGGATTATCTTTCAAAGGAGAAGTTTTAGGTCCAGTTGCTGGCTTGGTTGGGGCTCTGAACTGTGGAAGAGGTTGAGATGCTCGGGCAGACTGTTGTTCTATTCGGGCTTGGATTTTACTGCTGCCCTCTGCTCTGAAACAACAATCAGAGACATTGAGCACTACTGTGCATCTGTGTTCAGCTTTTTCAATATCCTTGTGCTAATGCATGATGTGTGACTTCCTTTGAACAGCACTCTATGTTGTTTCATTAAGCTGAGCAGTGAGTGACAGGTTTCTGTATGTAACACATGATTTTGGCAGCAAATATGCCTACTGCAACATCCTTAAAAAAAATGCATTTTCAAACCCAGGTGTGTCTCAGCGGTGCCAAATTCACAAGCTGAAGAATAATAAAGGTTTTCATTTAGCAATCAATATTTGTAATTTTAGAAAAGCATCAGCAACCACACTAGTTTAAATCAACCATATGAAAAAAAAAAAAATCACTCATAACAAAATCCTGCTTAACATTACCACAGCAAAATAAATGTTTTTCTCACTTGCAATTGTACATTCTCAAACTGAACTCTCTCAGAGGTCAACCTGACTGGAGCAATCTGTTTTGCTGATAAATACAGCATGAAAGCATTTATTTCTCATTTTTCATTCACTTACTATTATCCCTTAGAAGAAAAAAAAAAAACCACCAAAAAACCAGTTTAATATGTTTCCTTAGTGGGAAATTGTCTACAGGATAATGCCATGCTTAGCTGATCAATCCCAATGAGGTGTTATTTCCTTTTCTGAATCAATGGCGTTATTCGGACTGTAGAACAGTCAATACCCTTGGAAGAAAAAACATACTCAGGTCCCTCTGTGTCACACTACAGTGAGGTTAAAGTATGGAGTGTATTTATCACACAGCAACAAAGCCTTTGGGAATATGTCTGTATGTAGCACAGCATGGAAACAGTTTATGTGTATAATAAGAGCTCAGTTTTGGTTCAAGAGGGTCCCAGCTCCATAATGTGACACTTTGTGCCTGTAAGCTCTTCCCACACAGAAACAAGTTAAACTAGCCCATATGGAACTTCCTGGGACTTCACCTAAACATCTTCTGGTATCTGACCCACTGCATTTAGCACTAATTAAAGAATGTGTGTGCTACAGTGAATCACCGGTGAAGCCACAAAAACTAGGCACAGAGCCACCTCCTCCTTACTGAAATACAGCCTTTACGTATGACAGCAGTACACTTTACATAGACATTTATGAGACATTCTTACTCAGAGGATAGTGAGGCACAGCTGTCCGAGAAGCTGTGGTGCCCCATCCCTGAAGGAGCTCAAGGCCAGGTTGGACAGGGCCCTGGGCAGCCTGGTCTGATGGCTGGCTGCCCTGCCCACAGCAGGTGGGCTTTAAGGTCCCTTCCAACCCAAACCATTCTAAGATTCATGATTTGTTCTATGATTTAGAGTAGAAGTGGAGATCTGGGGACATGCTCACTACCTCATGTGAAAGGTAAAAGCAAAAGACCATTTCCAGTATTAATTATGCTCTTAGAACTACAGAAGACCATATGTAGACAAAATGCAGTTTATCCTCTAGGAATGTAATCACGATGTTCACACTAAAAACTCTGCTCCTACACTGTCCACAGGTTGTTAAAATCCAAGTAGCCATGAAAAAAAAAAAAGCCACTTCTGAGATAGAATACTGAAGGACTTAAAAAATAAAAAAATAAAAAAAAAAATAAAAAAATCACCATTCCTCAAAACATAGATCCCCAATTTTTTTTTCCCCTGCCTCTGCTTAAGAAAAGCTGAAATGTTTAAACCTTAACAGAGTCAAAACTCAGTGTATCCTAAACAGCATACTGAACACAAGCTCTCCTGGTACTCCTTGGCTCCTTTCTGCCTTAAGCTTCATCTGGCATTATCAGCAGAATTTAAATTGCTGGGAATCTAAATCTCATCTGTAAGCACTCCTATCCAGTGGACAAGATGTCTTACCTTTGAGTGACACATGGATGAGTTACCATTACTGACAC